>NC_052357.1:23834301-24519501 GCF_009727055.1 Benincasa hispida
GATTTGATACCTCAGCTTGACCGTTCGTTTGTGGGTGGTATGCGGTAGCGATCTTGTGCCTAACATTATATTTGGCAAGTAATTTAGAAATGATGCGATTAATGAATTGCGTACCTTCGTCACTTATCAGGGCTCTTGGCATTCCAAAGCGTGTGAAAAATTTCCTGGTAAGAAACTTAGAACTAGTCGACGCATCATTTCAGGCACAAGCTACTGCTTCTACCCATTTTGATACATAGTCTACTACAAACAGGATATATTGTTGACCGTAGGACAGGGGAAAAGGTCTCATGAAATCAATGTCCCAGACATCAAATAATTCAACTTCAAGAATATTGTTCAAGGGCATTGCGTCCCTTGATGAGATATTCCTGGTGGGTTGGCAAGGGTCACACTTACGAATATACTCCTTCGCGTCTTTGAAGAGGATGGCCCAGAAGTATCCGCTTTGAAGGATCATCGCAGCGGTTCTTTGCCCACCAAAATTCCTTCCGTAAAGAGAGTCATGACACTCAGCCAAGATGCGTTGTATCTCTTCCATCGAAATGCATCGACGCATGATGGAGTCGGGGTCTTGTTTATAGAGAAACGGTTCATCTCAAAAATAAAATTTGTTGTCATGTACTAACCGTTTCTTTTGCTGGGAGTTAAAATTCCCAGGGAATTTCTTGGTAGTTAAGTAATTAACTATGTCTGCGTACCAAGGTTCCCTGCCTTCAACTCTGAACAAGCTTTCATCAGGAAATGAATCTTTGATTTCATTTTCTTGATCTTGTATTTCCTAATTTTCCAATCTGGACAGGTGTTCAGCCACCTGATTCTCAGTCCCCTTTCTGTCTTGAATATCAATGTCAAATTCCTGTAATAGCAACACCCATCTTATTAATCTTGGTTTCGCGTCCTTTTTACTCATCTGGAACTTTATGGCTGAGTGATCTGTGTAGATGGTTGCTGACGCACCAACTAAATAAGATCTAAACTTCTCAATGCCAAACACCACAGGCAACATTTCTTTTTCCGTGGTTGTGTAGTGTTCCTGAGAATCGTTCAGTGTCTTGGACGCATAAGAGATGGGATGTATCAAATTTCCTTTCTTCTGCCCCAGCATGGTACCTACTACAACATCACTCGCATCGCACATGAGAATAAAACGTTGCGTCCAATCCGGTGCTATTTGTACCGGAGCTGTAGTCAACGCATATTTCAATGTTTCAAATGCATCATAGCAGTCGTCATTGAAATCGTAGGGCCGGTTCGCTTCTAATAATGCGCTGAGAGTTCGCGCAATTTGAGAAAATCCTCTAACGAACCTTCGGTAGAAGCCAGCATGTCCTAGAAAACTTCGTAGAGCTTTAACATTTGATGGTGGTGGAAGTTTAGCTATGACATCTATCTTGGCTTCATCAACTTCCAACCCAGCTTTAGATACTTTATGGCCTAAGACAATTCCTTCAGTCACCATGAAGTGACATTTTTTCCAATTCAGCACAAGGTTTGTTTCCTCGCATCGAGTGAGGATGGCCTCCAAGTTATCTAAGCATGATTGGAATGAGTCTCCAAATACTGAGAAATCATCCATGAAGACTTCAATGGTCTTTTCCAAGAAGTTAGAGAAGATTGCCATCATACACCTTTGGAATGTTCTGGGTGCGTTGCATAGCCCAAAGGGCATACGTCTGAATGCGAATGTTCCAAAGGGACAGGTGAATGTTGTCTTTTCCTGATCTTCTGGGTCAATCAAAATCTGGTTATAACCAGAGTATCCATCAAGGAAACAATAAAATTCTTTTCCAGCCAGTCTATCAAGCATTTGATCAATGAAAGGAAAGGGGAAGTGGTCTTTCTTGGTTGCCGTGTTGAGCTTCCTATAGTCCATATAGATGCGTCAACCCGTGACAGTCCTTGAAGGAATGAGTTCATTATTGCTATTGACTATCACAGTTGTTCCCCCTTTCTTGGGAATGCATTGGACTGAACTTACCCAACTGCCGTCGAATATAGGATAGATCACTTCTGCGTCCAACCATTTTAAGAATTTTTTCTTGACCACTTCCTTCATTATGGGATTCAGCCTTCTTTTAGGCTCAATCGATTCCGACTTTCCTTCTTCCAACCCAATTTTATGTATGCAATAAGATGGGCTGATGCCACGGATATCCACTAGCGTCCAACCTATTGCATGCATGTGCTTTTGCAGCATCTGTAAAAGAGAATGTTCGTTAGGCTCAGTAAGATTCGCTGAAATAATTACAGGTAAAGTTTTATTTGTTCCAAGGAAGGCGTACTTAAGGTGATTAGGTAACGGTTTCAACTCAAATTCTGGTGGTTCCTTTAGTGATGGACGCGTTGGTTTCGTCCGCCACTTACTCAGACTTGGCGGCTCGGGTTCTTTCATGTTTTCCTTCAACGCGAGGACCTCGCACACTTGGGTCACTTCTTCTTCAAGCAACTCTATTATATTCAGTTGACAATCTTCACTATCCGGGAACTTTAATGTATTTAACACATTAAACTTCACTTCTTGATTGTCTACGCGCATAGTCAATTCTCCTTTATGCACGTCTATTAAAACTTTCCCAGTGGCTAGAAAGGGGCGTCCAAGGATAATTGGTACATCTCTATCTGCTTCATAGTCCAAGATGATAAAATCCACTAGGAATATGAAGTTGTCAACTTTTACCAGAACGTCTTCAATCTTTCCTTCAGGGTACTTGATCGTTCTGTCAGTGAGTTGAAGAGTAACAGAAGTGGGTTGTGTTTCACCTATCCCCAATTTCTTGAAGATTGAGAGTGGCATGAGGTTAATGCTTGCTCCCAAATCATACAACGCATGTCCCATATCCAACCCTTCTATCGAGCACGGGACTGTGAAACTCCCAGGGTCCTTCTGTTTCTTGGGTAGTCTGTTGCTTACTAACGCATTACACTCCTGAGTTAGCGCAATTACTTCTATCTCGCTGACTCTCCTTTTCTTCGTCAAAATATCCTTAAAAAAATTGACATATTTTGGCATTTAATCCAAGGCCTCTATAAATAGAATATTGATATGAAATTGCCTCAGAAGTTCAAGAAAACGCTTAAATTGTTGTTCATCATTCTTCTTCATCAAGCGTCTAGGGAATGGTGCGTTCAGCAGCACTGCAGGTTTTCCCGCGTTAAACGTGCTTGGCTCTGAATGGCTTATTGTTTCAGGCGTTCTTTCTTCTTGATCTTCTAATGCCATTGAACGTGTGTTGCGTTCTTTTGAAGGACTGTTGTTTCTTGGATTCCTGGTTCTTTCTTCAAGAGCTTTGCCACTTCGCAAAGTCACCGTATGACATTGCTCCTTTCCATTGTTATTCCCAGGTGTTTCAGTGTTGCTAGGCAAAATTCCAGGCTGCCTATTCTTCAACTCGCTCGCTATCTGCCCCACCTGTATCTCCAGGTTTCTGATGAACGACGCCTGGCTTTTCAGCAATGCGTCATTCTAGGCTATGTACTCCTTTAATAGATTTTCAAGCGGAGATGTTAAGCTTGACGCCTGACCTCCTCTATTAAAGGACTGTCGGTGTGGCTGATGCGTTGGTTGGAATGTAGGCGGTGGTCCTTGCCTTTGCTGCTGGTTCGCCCCTGGGTGGTGCTCCTGTTGATTTCCTATCCAAGAAAAATTTGGATGGTTCCTCCATCCGGGATTATATGTATTTGAAAATGGGTTGTTTTTAATGAAGCATACTGATTGCGGTTTTGTGGGCATCAGCGTAGGAATGGGGATCTCTCACAGTCCACAGAGCTAAAACCAATGGCTACACGTTTCTACCTGATTCACCTTTTGCAAAGTTGATGCATTCCCTAATGATATGTTCTGCAAAAGGTTGGTCATAGTAGCCACTTGTGCAGAGAGTGTGGCTATTGCATTGGAATCGATAGAATTAACATTCTGAGATCTTCTCTTCCTGTCAGCTCTTGCGTCAGACGTATCGTCCACCTATTCCATGTTGTGCTTAGCAATGCGGTCTAATATCTCCTTAGCTTCAGTACAAAATTTATCCATAATTCCCCCAGCTGCAGCTGTGTCAACTACCATCTGCGATGCTCTGTTCAATCCACCATAAAAAGTCTCCATCTGGATAGTTAATGGTAATCCATGGTTCGAACAATTTTTGACCAATCCCTTAAAACGCTCCCATGCGATGCTTAAGGTTTCAACTTCTTCTTGCTCAAAGTTCATAATCTCTCGACGCCTTCTTGTGTTGGTGGTGGGTGGGAAGTATTTTTGCATAAATTTCTCCACCAACTTCTCCCAGGTTATGATTTCACCAGGCTCCAGTGAGCTTACCCATTGTTTTGCGTCATCACGCAAAGAATAAGGGAACAAAGATAGCTTGATCGCTTCTGGGGTGATTCCAGGAATCACAAATGAGTTACACGTTTCTAGGAAACATTTCATGTGGGCATGACGATCTTCTCCACGACCACCCCCAAATTGTCCAGCAGTTTGGAGCATTTTAAGCATTATAGATTTCATCTCGAATCTCGTCCCATCCGGCGTTGGGTATGTTGGATCAATATGGCAATCCTAGAGGGGGGTGAATAGGGTTTAATTAAACTTTTTTTTCTAAATTAACCCAATTAAACTAATTAATACATTTTTTATAAATAATAAGAAAAATTCAATTTATGCAACAAATAAGATGACAAAAATGTGATAATTTAATTCTAACAAATTTTAGCAAATAGATAAGAACAATCTAAAACATACAATAAATTGCTTAAATTAAAAGCAAAAATAAAAAAGGAAAGAGTTAGAGAAGAAGACACCGTAGTTTTTATAATGGTTCGGTCAAACTCGACCAACTCCACTCCCCAATCGCCTCTTGGGATTTGAATAAAATCTTTCCGACTCTTTCCACGGATTAGAGCCCAAAAGTTACACCACTGATCCTTTTACGGGTTCAAGAGAAAATCTGATCCTTTACACGGTTTAGGATCAAACCGTTACAAATGTTGGAATTTTTTAAGAACACAATACAACTCTCATTAGAGTGGATTTACAAGTTTAAGCACTCAACAAGTTTATTCTCACAATACAATAACACTCTCTCAAGAATAAAATGAAAAGAAAAAAAAATTGGGAACTTAGAGAGAGCAACAATGGAACTTTTGAGTTTTGGAGGATTAATAAAATGTAAAATTTGTTGTTTAAATTTGGAGAGGAAGATGGTTTATATAGAGATGGAAAATTTTTTAAAAACCACAATTAATTTGGACCTTTGGATTTTGGAAAAGAAAAATCAATAGTGGAGATTGTAAACTAATAGTCGTTAGATACAAAAAAAAAATATAATATTAAATTCTTTTTTTCTTTTGAAATCCATTTTCTTTTTAAAATTAATCCAAAAAATAAAAAAAGCATACCATGTGTCAAAAACTAGCCGTTAGACACAAACATAAAATAATATTAAATTCATTTTCCTTTTAATTCATTTTTTTTTTAAATTCATTCTCTTAAAGTCAATCCAAAAATAAAAAACATACCATGTGTAAAAAACTAGCCGTTAGACACAAACATAAAATAATATTAAATTTATTTTCCTTTTAAATTTTTTTTTAATTTCAATTTTTTATTTTAAATCAATCCAAAAATCAAAAGTCCATCATATATTAATCTCTTAATGATCCACCATTCAACCAATATGCTGCCAAATGTCTACATGCAAATGGTCTGGTTATGCCACGTCATCCACCACGGTATTTTCTCTATAGATTGTTTTCGGTCATATCGTCTTCATTTTAGCTCCGATTTGAGTGATTCAAAAGGTGTTGGAATCGTTGTTCCGAGCTCTACGCTATGGACATATTAAAACACTAAGTTTTCAGTAATTAAAAATTGAGTTTGTTTTTCATCAAAAATTGATTAATTAATTAATTAAAATTAATTAATTTGAGATTAAGGGCCAAAAAGCCAACAATCTCCCCCTTTTTTGATGATGACAAACCATTCAATAAAAATAGCTTGAAATACATGTAAACCAGATGTAGCACATAATAAAATTCAACAATATCATCATAAACATCATTCTTAAAATTCACTATCCAAGTACCACTTGTTTTTCTTAGAGGCTTTCAAACAAACCTACAAACACAAATGTTCAAGTTTGATTATTTGGTACCCATACTTGTTTGGGTCCTATATGGTTAGCATTGACAAACTTAGGAATCCATTTCATTTTTGCATAGACATTTAAGGCTTTGGATTTAGACAAGTAACAAGAATAAGTTGTATGTCCAAACTTGCCACATGAGAAACAAACAATATTATGCAAAAAATTATCTCTTACAACAAATTTATGCATTCTACTTTTTTGGAGAAATTATTCCTTGGAGTATTGTGAAACTTTTCCCTTTAAGAAAAATTTCTTCTTGGAGAAGTAGTATGAGCATATTTCAATTTAAAACACTTAGGTCTAATATGGCCTTCAACACCACAATAATGACATATACGCACAAAGTTAGATTTAACATGCATAGACACAACCTTAGCATATTAAGCTTAGGCATATTATGAGATGCTTTTAACAAAGATAGTTTTAGAACTTGAAGGAGTAGAACATTCATCAATATAGCCTAAACCTCTTTTATCACCAAAAGACTTGCCTACTTCAATTATCTTGTCTAATCTTTGAGCACCTATTAACTTTTTAATATAATCTTTAGCCTTATCAAGTTCTTGCAAAGCACTAAATTCCTTTTCTTTGATTAATTTAATTAAATTAACTTTTTCACAAGGTCATGCTCAAGAAATTTAACTTTGTCAAGCAAGGCATTTTTCTCATCACAATCAAAAGCATGCTTGTCACTAGAGATATTCATTTCATCAATATGCATAGCATCATGCTCATTCTCTTTTAAGCAAGTAATTTCTTCAAGTAAAGAACTTATTTTTACTAGATAAAACACTGTATTTCTTTTTAAGCACAACATACTTAGAACTAAGTTTTTCTAAATCATTTTGCATATTTTCAAAAGCTTCGAACAATTCATTATAAGAAAGATGTTCTAGAATTACCTCATCATTTTGTTCATCCTCTTTGTCACTATGAGCTATGAAGCAAAAATTGGCCACTTCTTCATTATCACTCCCACTTTCGCTTTCATCATACATCCACAAGTAGCTTTCATTGCTTTCTTATTGGATTTCTTGGATGATTTGAGAAAAGGACAATCGGTTCTAATATGACCCGGCTTCTTACGTTATAGCATATTACCTCATCTTTTTTGCTCTTTTCACCTTTTGGCTCTTTTTGGTGGAGAGATGCTTCTTGAATTGCTTCTTTCTCTTGATGAAGTTCTTATACTTACGTGAAAGATAGGCAACATTATCTTCATCAAGGTCATATTCATCTTGGGAGTCAACTTCTATATGGATGGTCTTTAAAGTTATACTCTTTTCTTTCTTTTTCTTTCTCATCCCATGTTTTTCTTGATCTTTATCTCATGCGTTAACAACGATCCTATGGGTTCATCAATGGAGAGAGGTTTGAGATCCTTTGCCTCTTGAATGGCAGTGACTTTAGGCTCCCATTGTTTAGGCAAAGACCACAATAGCTTCTTTATCTTCTCAAGATTTGAGTACTTTTTCCCAAGCCCTTTTAAAGCATTGACATGTTAGTATAAACTAGATAAAATAGTGGAAATAGCTTCAGTTTCATCAATTTTAAACATTTCATATTGATGAACTAACATGTCAATCGTTGTTTCTTACTTGACTAGTTCCTTCATGAGTAATTTCTAATTTGTCCCATATCTCTTTAGCGGTTTTGCAAATAGACACTTTTATTATACTCAACTTCACTCAAAACACAAAATAAGCAATTAATAGATTTGGCATTTAAAGAGCATGCTTTCTTTTAATTTATTGACCATTTTTCCTTAGGTTTTATAGTGCTAACACCATCAAAATTCTTTTGTTGGAATTTTAAAACTTTCCTCAACAATATCCCATAAATCATAATCAATAGAAAGCAAGAAAAATCTCATTCTATTTTTCAATAACTATAATTAGTACCATTAAAGAAAGGAGGCTTTGTAATAGATTGACTATCGGTAAAGAAGATAAAACCTAAATTTGCCATAGTTTCAAAATAATCAAGTTTATAGAAATAAATATTTCAAGAAGAGCAACCCACTCTGATACATTGTTGGATCGGTATGGCAACCCTAGAGGGGGGTGAATAGGGTTTAATTAAACTTTTTTTCTAATTAACCCAATTAAACTAATTAATACACTTTTTATAAATAATAAGAAAAATTCAATTTATGCAACAAATAAGATGACAAAAATGTGATAATTTAATTCTATCAAATTTTAGCAAATAAATAAGAACAAACTAAAACATACAATGAATTGCTTAAATTAATTGCAAAAATAAAAAGGAAAGAGTTAGAGAAGAAGACACCGTAATTTTTATAGTGGTTCGGTCAAATCGACCTACTCCACTCTCCAAGCGCCTTTTGGGAATTTGAATAAAATCTTTCTGACTCTTTCCACGGATTAGAGCCCAACCGTTACACCACCGCTCCTTTTACGGGTTCAAGAGCAATCCGATCATTTCCACGGTTTAGGATCAAACCATTACAAATGTTGGAATTTTTGAAGAACACAATACAACTTTCACTAGAGTGGATTTACAAGTTTAAGCACTCAACAAATTTATCCTCACAATATAATAACACTCTCTCAAGAATAAGATAAAAAGAAAAAAAATGGGAACTTAGAGAGAGCAACAATAGAACTTTTGAGTTTTTGAGGATTATGAAATGTAAAATTTGTTGGTATAAAATTTGGAGAGGAAGATGGTTTATATAGAGATGGAAAAACTTTTTAGAAACCACAATTAATTTGGACCATTGGATTTTGGAAAAGAAAAATCAATGGTGGAGATTTTAAACTAAACTAGTCATTAGATAACAAACAAATATAATATTAAATTTCTTTTCTTTTGAATTTTATTTTCTTTTAAAATTAATCAAAGAAATAAAAAAACATACCATGTGTCAAAAAACTAGCCGTTAGACACAAACATAAAATAATATTAAATTTATTTTCCTTTTAATTCATTTTCTTTTAAAATTCATTCTCTTTAAAGTCAATCAAAAAATAAAAAACATACCATGTGTAAAAAACTAGCCGTTAGACACAAACATAAAATAATATTAAATTTATTTTCCTTTTAAATTTCTTTTAAATTTCAATTTTTTTTTTAAATTAATCCAAAAATCAAAAGTCCATCATATGTTATTCTCTTAATGATCCACCATTCAACCAATATGCTGCCACATGTCTACATGCAAATGGTCTGGTTATGCCATGTCATCCAGCACGGTATTTTCTCTATAGATTTGTTTTGGTCATATCGTCTTCGTTTTAGCTCCGATATGAGTAATTCAAGAGGTGTTGGAATCGTTGTTCCGAGCTCCACGCTATGAACATATTAAAACACTAAGATTTTCAGTAATTAAAAATTTAGTTTGTTATCATCAAAACATTGATTAATTAGTTTGTTATCATCAAAACATTGATTAATTAATTAATTAAAATTAATTAATTTGAGATTAAGGGCCAAAAAGCCAACAGGGTATATGATTCCTAGTGAGAAATCATACAATACAGGAGAAGCATACTCCCTCATAGGACGCATGCTATTGTTCGTCATTAGGATCGGATTTTGCGCAGCGTGGGCCAGTTATTGAGCTAAGTTCTGATTTACCTGTTCGCCCGCCATTTCTTGTTGCCTGTTTTGTTGTCTGAGAAGTTGTTGCCTCGACCTTCGACGACGATTAGATCGACTTCTTCATCAAAAGGTCCTTTCAACCTCGGGGTCATATAAAGTTTAGGAGTACTCTCCCTGCTCATAAACGTTTACAAGCTTCAACTTAGCTCGTGATACTCCCTCGGATGAAGTGTTCCTATAAAAGATACAAGCAAAATTTTTGGTTAGTTTCGTTTCTGAATCCCCGGCAACGGCGCCAAAAACTTGTTCGTTGCTATCGTGATTTGAGCTTGGAGTGTATCGTATAAAATGATTAGAAAAAATAAGTTCTAAGTATGAATGATGCATTAATGCTTTGATGCGTTTATGTATTCGTAACGCGCTGATGCGTTAGAGATGTGCAACAGAACGCACGACACTCCTCTATTGACGTTCAACTTTTCCTAAATCAGACCCAAGTATAAATCCAATTTAGGTTCCTAGTAAGTCCAAGGTCGAACTCAGGGATTCAGATTAAGCTAACGCAGACCTTACATTGTAGCTGTTGTAGGGATTTCCTAAAATGTATGAAAAAAATGTGTTATTTACACTAAGATGCTGTATGTATGCAAGAAGATACAAAAGAGTTGAGCAGAGAATGATGGGTCGTGTGAAAATGGATTTTTAATGCAAGTGGTATGCGTCAATCTAAGATGAATGTACACGAACTAGAATGTGATGTGAATGAGATGGCTTGCTTATCTTTGTTTATGCATTAGACTCTTGTTCGACACTTCTCAATGCGAATAACATACAAAACCTATCTCTAGGATGCATGCATCAAACACAGGATGCAGTAAAACACTAATAAGTTTATCTCTAGATGTACTATGTGTTCTAACTTGATGCTGGCTTATTTATTCTTTCGAATAGTCTAAGCTAAATATGCTTTTACCAATTGATCAAGTTGGCTTAAGCGTTTGAGATGAAATTTTACATGAAGTATAGATGCATCCAACATAAACAAGAAATAAACAATGGCAAAGACTGATGGATCAAATATATGAATTTATAAAGAAGCAAATTGTCTTTACAAAAGCAATACTTAATCAGATGAAATGATGAAAGCGATAAATGAGATGAAAAGAACTGAGTCAAGCCGCAGAGTACAATCTCTTGTATCTCTTTGGCTCAATTCTAGTTTTGTACAATCACTTGTATAAGAATTTGACGAAGTGTCTCTCTCAAGCTCGGCTTCCTCTGCTTCTTGAGTGGCGGTGATGGTGGTTCTCTTCCCTTCTGCTCTTCTTGGCACCACAGCATAGCTCTAGAGATCTAAAACTACGACTAAGCTAATACTGAGAGTGAGAACTTGAAATTTTTTTGAACTCTGAACTCTAGAGGGATTTCATCTATTTATAGGCGTTGGTCATCTCCAGTTTGGTGATGGGCAACACTAAAGTCCATGCCCTGGTCAGCCGCCTGATACTCAGAAACTTTTCAGACGTCGCCTGCTGCAGGTGCCCATGCTTGCAAGTAGTGATTTGACACAAACAGCATGAATCGATGAATCTTCCTTGCGTTGAATCCCTCCGACGAATGGCCCATGCGTTAGAACTTTGCCTGCGACACTTCTTAATCATGCATTAGCCTCTTGTTGAAATCTTACAATATAATGCGTTAGTGCTGCAATATTTTAGTAATAAACATTCTTTTACATGAGTTTGCTAATGTTTGAGTAATTCCATGCTTTTCTTCTAAAAATGAGGAGAATTTATCATTAAAAACTTTAGTTGTTCCAACTTAAGAGCCAAAATAACTTTTATTTCTACAGGTTATCATCCTCCAAGAAGGTTGCATTTGTCGATACAAATACCTTGTCTTCCTGAGGATCATAAAAGAAAGCACCTTTTGTTTCTTTTGGGTAGCCTACAAATAGGCATACTTTTGAACGACATTCCAACTTTTTAGGATCTTTACCAACACATGTGTTGGGCAACCCCAAATTCTAAAATAATGTAAATTTCCTTTACGTACTCTCCAGAGCTCATAAGGTGTTTCAGAAACACTTTTCGAGTGAACCATGTTCAAAATATATACTGCAGTTTGAACTGCATAACCCCAAAAAGAACTTGGTAACTGAGCATAACTCATGATGGAACAAACCATGTCCAACAAGGTTCTGTTTCTCATTTCTGCCACACCGTTTTGCTGAGGTGTGCCAGGGGCTGTGAGTTGAGATTGGACTCTATGTTCTATCAAATAGTTTTGGAATTCCAAGTTTACATACTCACCACATCGAACTGATCGAAGTGTTTTAAGCTTTTTACCTAATTGGTTCTCAACCTTAACCTTATACTCTTTGAACTTTTCAAATGTTTCAGACTTTTGATGTATCAAGTAAATATGTCCATACCTAGAGTAGTCATCAATGAAGTTGATGAAATATTCATACCCTTCTCTAGCTCTAATATTCATAGGACCACAAAGGTCTGAATGTACCAGCTCCAAGGGTTCTTTGGCTCTAAGACATTTTCCAGAAAAATATCTTTTAGTCATTTTACCCTCAAGACAAGATTCACAAGGCAGTAATGAACTGTCTTCTACTTATTTAGATGATCATTCTTAACCAGTCTCTCAATTCTATTGAGATTTATGTAACCTAGTCTCAGGTGCTAAGGATGGGCATTTGGAGAAACTTTTCTCTTCTTATTATGAGTTTCAACTGTTTTAAATATCTCTATGTTTAAAACGGCCTTCACTTTACTCGGTTTTAACAAATACAAGTTATTTTCTAATTTTGTAGAACAAATTTTAATATTCTTCGAAGTAATGAACACTTCATCATTTTCAAAAGAAACTTTATAATTTTGTTCCAGCAAACAAGAGACAGATATCAGATTCCTTTTCACAGAAAGAATGTAATAAACATTTTTAAGCAAAATGTATCTATCTCTTAAAAATAACTTCATATCTCCCATTGCTTTAGTTCAAACAACCTCCCCGGTCCCTATCTTAAAGATTGTTTCACCTTCTATCAGCTGTCTCCAGGAACTTATTTCCTTAGAGAAAGTACATACAAGATTAGCGACACCTGAATCAATTATCCAGATTTTATCGTTTTCCACTGAACATGCTTCGATAACAAGTAAATCATATTTATCTTGTTGTTTGAGTTTTGCATTCTCATCTATATAGTTCAAAACTTTAGATGAATTGGGAGATCGAGGAAAATCCTACGTTAAAACCCTATTAGAATCGTTAGTAATTTGTATATTGATTTGATTTTACCGTTAACTAATTCGGAAGCGAGTACTTTAGAAGATTTTGACATGTTGAAAATTTTAAACAAATTCTAATTGGCAAATTGCAACTAAATCCAAAAAAAAATTTTAGCAAAACAAGTAATAATGTATGTATAATCATTATTTATTTTTTGGACCGCTCGCCTCTTCACCCATTCTCACTCGGTCCCGCCCCGTTTCCCAAGTCGCTCGGCCCATACTTGGCCAGTCCTAGGATCGAGCCACACCCATACCCGACTGTCCCTTCCCCTTCTCGCCCGGTCCTGCCTCGTTTCCGAAGTCGCTCTACCCCATACCCGACTGTTCCTTCCCCTCCTGGTCAAGCCCCTTTCCACCCCATCTCGCCCAACCCATCCCTCCCCCCTCCCTTCCTGGTCAAGCCTTCCCCCGCCAGGTCACAATATCCCCTTGCCCAGTCGCTTGCCTGGTCAATATCGAAAAAAGCTCAACCAGGCTTCATCGAGTTGGAGATGCTCAAAGTTCGAAAATCGGAGTTTAAAGTAAAGATATAGTTTCTAATGTACAAATCAACTCATAAACCTCTAAATAGGCCTCAAAATCATTTAAAATGCAATGTTTTGTAACAAATAAATCAAAAAAAAATTATGAAAATCCATGAAAACCCATAAAATCAAAATGCAAAAAAATCCAAAACCAAAACCTTCCTATAATGTGCATAAATACTTACTTGATGAATATGAACTAATGAACTTGAAGATGATGAACCGAAATATTGATGAAAAATTGAAAGAATGTGAGGAATTGTGAGGAGTTGTGAGGAGTTTTGAAAGAAATTTTAAGGGTTGCAAGAAAACGGTCATGGAGGGAGGGAGGGAGGGTTTTGAATCTTTTTCCTAAAAAAAGGATAGAATGGTCTTTTTCCAGTTATAAGGGATAAAAAATACATTCTTTTAAAAAGGGTCCTTTTTTCCAAAATAAAATCTCCAATAATAACAACAATCTAACACACTTCTCTAAAAAATCAAACAAATTAATGAGATTAGTGACAATAATCAATTTCTACCATTGTACAATTTTTTTAATAATCCGTTTTTATAATTGTACAAATTTCTCACTAGTCAATTTCTACGATTGTATAAATTTTTTTCTATCAAATATTTAATATTTGAGTGCATTTCAGACTAAAAGAAAAAAGTAATAAATTTTTAGGACTGCACAAATTTCCAAATTCTTTTTTTCAAACACATCCCTACATTTAGTGTTCAAGGCAAATTCCATTATGAAAGTAAAATGGTAAGACACTTGATAAATTACAGCGAAAAATCCTCTTTTAAAGTGTGTGAAATATCGGTTGAATGGAAGTAATCTAGATATTTTAAATGCTGAAAATATTAAATATAAGATCTTCAATTCGAAAAAACGGCCAAATGAGTTCCAAAACCAATGTCAATTAAATATAATATTAAATATAAGTTACCAAGAAATTATTGGAATCCGCCAATTTTTTTGAAATTGTAGCTAAGTCACTCATTCACGATTCTAAAGTTAAATGGTCCCATCGTTAAAATATATATAAAAATAGGAAATAAATAAGATATATGGCTGCAAGGAATATTGACTCGGGCTAAAGAAATTTCCTAGTACTTGGATGTTGTCCAATATTAAATTTGACATGTGATGAATGTTGACAATTGTTTCAATTTTATCTATTTTCAAATGTAAGAAAATAAACAAAAATATTTATAAATATAACAAAATTTATTGTCTATCTCCATAGATCCTGATAGACTACTATCTGTCTCTATTGCAGTCTATCACAGATAGACTGTGATATTTTATTATTATTTGTAAATATTTTTAATAATTTTTTTATTTTATATAAATAATAATAATAAAGATAGATGATTATATATTTTGAAACTGGATGAATGATAAATAGTATATAAATTAAGATAAACTTTAGCATGACTCAATTCACTTCTATAATATTATCTTAGTTTATTGTAATCAATTGAGTTACGTCTAAAGCTCCAAGAGGAGAAATCTTCATAAAAGTCAATAAAATAAAAGTCTTTACTATCAATGTGATTCTTTTCCTATGTTTTAAACCGGTGCACTTACAAAAAAAAAAAATAATAATAAATAAATAAATAAAATGTGATTCTTTTCCTATGTTTTAAATAGGTGAACTTATAAAATAATAAAAAAATAATAATAATTCCACACAGACAAATTATGATTTGATAAATATCCTTATCATTAGTTTTTTCGAGGAAACTAATAATGTTTTATTTAGAAAAAAATCTCCAAATTTTCAAAAGTTTCAAAAATATTCTTAAATTTTTTTTTAAAAAAAAAAACTTTATTGTTAGTATATGAACACAAATTGTTAATATCCATTTTAAAAACATCATTGAATTTTTTTTAAAAAATGCTCCTAATGCTAATATAATGATCTATTTGTATGAAGTTTTTTTGAGTTTGAAAAGCAACAAACTCACAACAAAATTATATAGATATCCTTTTCTTTTCACATAACTATTCTCTTTTTTCTCCGATTTGTTCAATTCTTATCCCAATTTTCTCACAACAAAATATAAACCAAAATTCAAGATAAATCATAAAATCCCACAAAATATCATAAAATTCCAAAATTAAAATCTTCCCTTGAAAACTTATAAAAACGATAAATAGCTAAAGGCAAAAAAGACATATTTGGCTACAACACACAATCCACTACCAATGTGCAACCTTACTAAAATATTTAAGTCCTCAATTCTCTTTGATGCTTCTATTGTTCTTTTTCTTTTTATTATAATTTATATACCTTGATTGAAAGGAGCATGCTTTTTTTTTCTTTCGATAAATAAAAAGTCAAATAGTTAATAAGAATGAGAGTATGAGTGGAAAAAATAGAGAAAATGGAGAAAGGGAGGTGATAAGATGTAGATAAATAGTAAGAGCATTTTTAATTTTTTTTTTTTTAAAGATAAGAATACTAAAGAAACTTTTGAAAGTTATGTATTTTTTATAAGAAGTATTAATTGTTTTTGTTTATATATTAATCGTAAATGTATTTTTGAATTTTAGGGTATTTTTGAAACTTTAAAAATTTAAATATATTTTTTAAACAAAATAGTAACGATATTCATCCAAAGTGAATGATAAAAGTATTTTCTTCCCACTCTTTTTAAAAGTTTAATCGAAGTTGAAGGACTTTTTTTCATTTTTTTTGAATAATTAAGCCTATAATAAATTTGAAAATTGCTGATGTCAGGCATGAGGTAACTATTTCTCTATATTGTGAAATTTCAATCAAATTACAATGACCCTTAGCCAAAATAAAATAAAAATACAAAAGAAATTTGTTTGTCGAAATTTCGTAAGCAGAGACGCAATGGAGGGAGGCGGCTCTTCTTTTTCTTCTTATTCTTCTTCGCAGCAACCACGATTTTCACAGTTCTTCCCTCTCATTCTCAACAATGGCTAAGAAACCAGTGAAGTATTTCGTGGTATTTTACTTTACCTAATCTCTTTCTATCGTACATTGGGATTCTGATTTAGAATTTGAGAACTGTTCCGATAAATTTTGATTTTCTGAATCAAAACAGGTCGATGCGTTCACTGACTCGCCGTTCAAGGGAAATCCGGCGGCTGTTTGTCTTTTAGAGGAAGAAAGGGAGAAGAAATGGCTGAAAGCTTTAGCGGCTGAGTTCAATATCTCCCAGACGTGTTTTTTGATTCGGATAAACGACGAAGAAGAAACTGATGATTCAATCAAGCCGCCCAAGTTTAGCCTCAGATGGTTCACTCCTGTTGATGAGGTTTAACTTTCCCCTTTCCTGCTCGACTGTTTTGAATGAATGCTCTGATTGTGTTTGATCGAAGTTCTGAAATAAGTTCTGAAATAACCAATTGTGGCTGTTTTCTACATCCTACGACGGTTTGATAACCATTTATTTAGAGTTGTGATTGTTTTCTGACTATCTTGTAAGGATTTAAATTTCAAGTTTGGTAATCATTTCATATTTTAAAATTAAGATTATTCTCCATTAACTTTCTACAATGGTTTAAGTAGAAGAGTTATAAATTCTTATAATCAAATTATAAAAACAAAACTATTTTTTTCTTAGTTTCTAGGATAAATAACAAAATAAGAAATTTTGAAGTATAAATGATGTTTATAGATTTATTTCAAAAAGAAATAAAAATAAAAATAAAGAATTGGTTTGGGTCAATAAAACATAAAAGCTAAAAAAAAGGATAAAAGTAATATTTACGGGCTTAAGTTTCAAATATCGAATTCTAACGAGATAGTTATCAAAACGGCCCAATCAACTAGCTTTAGTTTCTTCTTTATTACAGAACATGTTCTTGTGGCCTTTTCTTTTTAATGTTTATGTTTGGCCATATAAATGCTATTTTCCGTGGGGAATCCCCGTTGATGGGAAATAGAGGATGAAGCTAGGTAAAAACGATTCGATTCGGTTTGAAGGTCAAACCAAACCGAACCAATTTTTTAAAAAATTTTGTATATGAAACCAAACCGCACAAAGAATCCATGTATGATTCTGTTCGGTTTCATGTCTTTTTTTTTACTCTCATTTTAAAACTCTTTTTGTTTTGTTTTCTTTGCTTTTTATTTCCTTCTTCCTCCTACTTCCTGAGATGGTAGAATGAAAGGGAAGGGAAAAAGAAAAAATTAAAAGTCACATACAAATCAAAACAGAGAGAAAAAAGCCTGAGGAGATAGAGGGTGAGGTGGAGAGAGAAAAAAAGAGAGAATGAAAGACAAAAAAAACTTGCGACAGTTGGCGGCCATTAGGTGTCGGAGAAGGCGGAGCGGCAGGCAGAACTTGGAAGAGATGGAGGGAGAGAAGATTGAGAGAGATGGAGAGATGGAGGGAGAGGAGATCGTAGAGAGATGGAGGAAGAGGAGATCCTGCATTCGTGTCTGAGATCGAGAGAAGAGGAGGCGGAATGAGATCTGAACTAAAAACCCTTATATATATATATTAAAAATGGTTGGATTTGAAGCGGTTTTCGAAATTGAAATCGAATTGAACCGTTTAATTCGATTTTAGAATGACATCGAATCGTATCAAACACATTTTTCGATTTTATTGATAATTCGGTTCGGTTTTGAGAATTGGTTCCGTTTATGCGATTTCACAGTCCACCCTAAATGGAGTTGGGGAAATGTTCTTTTTTCCTTGCCCTAATTATCATTATTGTTATTATTTTATTTTAATATATGTTTGAAGTATTTGAGATTTTCTTAATATTTAAATTTATTTTTGTAAATGACTTGTACTTTTCATATTTGATCTTTAAATGATCGGAGATTATGATGTGATATTTTTTCCCTAAATATTATTTGGTTTTAATTGAGAGGTCAAGAATTTTCTATTAACTTTTTTTTTATTGAAAATTATCCATTTAAATAGTTATTTTCTGTTAAAAAAATCATTATATATTTTAATTATTTAAAAAAAGAATAATTCTCTGCGGCAACTCAATATATTTCTAAATAAAGAAAATTAGAAATAAAGATTTAAAATCTCAATAAAACAATTAAATCCTTGGAGAAATAATTTTTATGGTTAGGGATCCCTAGAAATAATTTCTTTTATTAGAAATTTAAACCAAAACATTGAAATAGTCGAAACGTGCTGAAGCGATGACACTAGTTTCATGACACCATTAATGTGAATTCTCTGTGAAGAATCCTGTTCTGATTCCTACAAAATTAAACTAAAAATTTTGTAGAAACAAAAAATAAAATATAGAGTGATATTTACTTGTCTGGGCAACTGAATGAATGTAATATAATATTTTGGTTGCTGTAATATTTTCAGGTTGAACTTTGTGGTCATGCAACATTGGCAGCCGCACACATACTTTTCTCATATGGTTTAGTAAATTCAAACATTATTGAGTTTTCAACACTTTCAGGAATTCTAACTGCTAAAAAGGTTCCAGAGGTCAAGCAACTTGTGGTTTCAAATGTTAACAACGGTGAATCACAAGACAGTAACTTAATTGAAATGGATTTGCCAGCTATTCCCACGGTTGAACTCACTTCTGCTACTGATATTTCTTCAATCTCCAAGGCCTTGAATGTTGCTTCTATAGTTGACATAAAGATGTGTAACGTGGATTTCAATAATCTCTTGGTAAGTACGTTTTGTTGACCATTCTGCTTTTTCTTTTTTCTTTTTTTTGAACGGAAGCGGACTTTTGATTGAGATAATGAAAAATGACTAATGCTCGAGATACAAAGTTCTAAATTCAAGAAGACAAAACAATAATAAACATAGTAATCCAGAGGACTAAAGATGAGCAGGTATTCTTGGATGTCTTAACTAGGTTGACACTCTCACTCTGCTTTTTCATCCTTATGAGATGAGAAAATTGGTTGATACTTTTGGATACTGGGATTAGCCTAATTTGCCTTCTATTGAAAAAAATGCAAAAAAAGGGGCCAACAGAAGGCAGGCGTACATAAATGGAGAAGCCAGCCAAAAGTGACCTAATAAGAAATAAAAAAAAAAAAGGGCTCAAATCCAAAAGAACAAGGCCTAACGAATACTTTCAAAGTCTCTAGAGAGAGCCACTAAACCTAGGAAGGAGTCAATTCTCCTTCAAAAACCTCTTCATACCAAAAACCTTTTGTTGTTTCTCTTAATCATGATAGAAAGTGTAAACAGTAAAGAAGAACAACACAAAGAGATTTACGTGGTTCACCAACAGTTTGTTAGTTACATTCACGAATAAGGAGAATAACAATTTTATTATTTGAGGAGAATATCAGAAAATACAGATATTGAAACACCAATAGAATTATCCTATGCTCAAAATCGTAAATTACATATAATATATATATAATTTAGGTTTCGGAGGCATTGCCTCACATTCCAGTTAAGTAGTATGTCGGCATCTCAAGTTAATCTGTTAACTAATTTAACATTTTGCAGGTTGTTCTTCCTTCAGAAAAAGATGTAGTCGATTTCCAGCCTAATTACGATGAGATACGAAAGTGTCCTGGAACTGGGTTGATCATAACTGGAGTATCCCCTGCTGAGTCGAAATTTGACTTTTATACTCGATATTTCTGCCCCAAATTTGGGATCTACGAGGTACTGAATTCTCAATCTTCCCCTAAATGTTATAATGTTGAGAATGTGGATTGTTTATGCTCGAGGTGAAGGCAATACATGGCAGTAGCTGGACTAATCCTCTCTTCCATTCCATTTTTATATGTTCTTTTAAGTTAAAATTAAAGTAATAATTTAGTCTTTGCATTTGATTTGTAACGATTTAGTCGTTGTACTTTCAATTTTGCAACTATTTAGCCTCTCATATTAAAGATATGTAACATTTAGTCCATTTACTTTAAAATATGGTGAAAATTATTGTTAAGATTTAATGAAATTTCTTATGTAGATAGATCAATTAACTAATTAAGGAACCTCATATATTTATAAGCTACACAGTTTAAATCCATAAAAAAATCAACATTTAATTTTTATGAAATTTTTTATGTCCATGGTTAAATTGTTACAAATTTGGAAGTATAGAGACTAAATTATTATATACTACAATGACTAAATTGTTTCATAACTGAAGTTATAGGGACTAAATTGTTACGAATCAAAGTTTAGGGATTAAATTGTTATCTCCATGAAAGTAAAGTCGGTTTCAACCTTAGTTATTGTGTGAATTGGATATCAACTATGGACATAAAGGAGATATTGAAATTCCAAATGTGTTAGTAATGAAGTTATTCTAAGTTGTTCAATGTCTATGTTCTTCACATCGATCTTAAAACTTTGTTGCACATTCAGGATCCTGTATGTGGGAGTGCACATTGTGCCTTGGCAGTCTACTGGGCTAAAAAGTTGGGGAAATCTGATTTTGTTGCTTATATGGTACTCTATCTTCCTCTCACTATAGTTGCATATATTAATAACTGAGGAACAGTCTATACTCTATGAAAAAAAGTACTCTTGAAGACTTAAAAGAAAAAGTAGTTTTCATTTTCAAAGTTTTGAGGGGAAATATGAAAGAAACTATTGAACCAAATAGACTTAAAAATGGATATAGATATATTAAAAAAAAAATTATCAAAGAAAATAATAACTGTGGATTTATTCTTGTTCGACTGAGATTAATTTAGAACCTATAAATCAACCAGACTTAGAAACCTTCACCTTACTTGAACTCATCTCGCTCACCTACTTTGTATGGTTTGAGTTGGGTTTATAAGATTTTTTTTTTCTTAAGAAAATGAATTATAACTATGTAACAGCTCGGTTTGAGTTAAGCCGATGTTAGAATTTAGGAACCAAATAAACTCGTATAGTTTCAATTTATTTGAAGTCAATCCAACTTAAATAAGTTTATAACTTAACTCAACTCGATCTCTATAATTTGAATTGGGTTTGGATTTTGTAAGCTATTGAGTTTTTTTTTTCCTACCTTTTAAAACACTTTTTTTTTGTTAGGCATCACCTAGAAGTGGAATATTGCACATTCATCTGGATGACCAGAAACAAAGGGTTCTGTTGCGAGGGAAAGCCATTACTATGATGGAAGGTCTTGTTTTGGTTTAAAATTTCATGTTGAACAAGTGTTAAAATCTTTTCTGCTTGTTGCGTAAGAACTTTTAAGTGTTAATGATCAAATGGTTATTCTCATGCACTGTTTTACTTTATGTAGCCGTTAGATTTGTATTAGGAATTTGAATGTTGCTATCTTTTGTGATATTGGAAGACAAAGTTTTATTTATTTATATATTTATTTATTTTCCTGTTGAAGTATAACAATTACAGGATAGGTTGCATAACTATCATTAAGTTAAGTTTACTCCGAAGATAGGAGTTAAAATCTAACCATTATAACATTGTTTTAATTACATTATACATTTAACACTTAAATAACTTAAATTTTTATATTAATGTAGGCTTTGAAACTTAATTTGTACTCTCATAAACCTTAAGCTTTCTTATGAACTTAAATTCTCTATTAAAATTTTATTTAGTAATGCATAACTTTCACACTTGGATAAGTTAGATTTTTTTATTTATTTTTTAATTCAAGGATTGATGTAAAGTAGTAGTTTAGTTTTTTTTTTTTTTTTTTTTTTTTTTTTTTTTTTTTTTTTTTTTTTTAATTGCACATTATGACAGAAAAACAATAGAAGAAAGTGGACAAATTATCAAATAGAGTGTCAGTGACATACATTACATTCTACTCTTTTTCTCAAATAACATAACCATTTTGAGGATTCAAAGTACCGAATGAAGTCAAAAGTTTGATTTTGAAGGCACTTTTTAAGAATGCTATTTCAATGAATCTTAATCAAAGCCTACGAGTGAATAAATTGAATTCTTAGGTTTTTCAATTTTAAGTTGTATACGTAACAAATAAAATGGGCTGAAATTTCATACTTTATGGCAATCTAAAAGTGGCAAGTGCCCCTTTATTAAAAGGATGGGTCGAGTTTAGTTTAATTGTGAAAATCAATTAAAAGAACGAAGAGTAATTATTGGATTACAAAGTATCCATTGCCTCAAATTTAAATCTGATCTCCTTCCATATTTCACAAGCAGCAACTAGTTCAGGACTCCATTTACAAGTAACAGATAATTTTATTATCCTAACGAGCATGATCATGTCTCTCATTACAAACTTGTATGCATGCTTCTAGAGCTACTTAGTTAGCTATGACATTAGGTGGATTATCCCAAGAGTGCCCCAAAGTTCCTCTGTTAGGATGAGGGAGAGAAAGTTCAGAAACAGGAAGTTTAGGAAGGGAGAAACAAACTTATAAGGGTATGCACTTGCAAAATATAGCTAAAAAGTTATTGTGTAAATACAAATTTAGCAACACTTTTTTTTCCAAAATTGCAAATATAGCAAAAGATTGTGGCTCAATCTAGAGAAAATGACACCAATGACCTATTTTTAGAGCAGATGAGATCTGACTCAATTTTAAAAAAAAATATGTTTTTTGGCCTTTTACTTACGTCAGTATGGATGAATTTACTAAATGGACCAAAATTGAAAGGCTCTCATTATGTACTCGTAATTCTCACTTTTCTTCTCTTCCATTGGTCTCAATCTGAAACTTTTTTTCCTGCTTTTTCTATGTTTCTTCCTCTTCTGTTTCTTTTTTCTTTCTTTCTTTTTTGTTTTCTTTTGGTATTTGTCTACATTCTCCTTCTTCTTTCTAGAATAAAAAGATGGAAGATGGAGTTGAATCGAAGCGAGAGTAAGGAGTAAGAGAAAAAAGCGAGAGGAAGAATCCAAACGAAGGAAAAAATTAAAGAAAAAAATTGTAGTTGTGTATGATGGGGAATGAAAGAAAGAAGTGAGTGGAAGGAACGAGACCTCATAAAAGCGTCAGACCCTTGCACACGTTTTGAGATCAAATTGGTACTTTCACATATACCTTACATCAACAGAACACCATTTTTCATTCTTTTTTTTTTTTATCTTATGCCAAATTTCAATTGGACCCTAAAAAGGGGTCATATGTATAAATTTCTCCTCAATCCAATATATCATTTATAGTTATATAAATACAACAACCACTCTTTTGATTTGCACATGTAGTAAAATACGACCACAAAAAAAGGTCAAAAAAGTCTAGAAAGAATATGAAATTAGCCTACTACGTAACAAATATTTCACAAATATCCTAAAATTTAGTATTATTTCATAACTAGATTTCAACAAGATTTTGGAACATTTTTAATTTTTTGATAGATTCTCTATCATCTTTAATTTTTTTTTTTTTTTTTTAATATTTGAAACAAGAATATGCCACTCGTATTTAGTATTACCTATATAAGGATTTTTTTTAAAAAAAAAAAATCACTAATTACATTATCTTTCATCAATAAATTTTTTAAATATTTAACTCTTTCCTTGTTAACATCATTTTCAAAGTTTTACTTTATTTTTGTTATTTCTTAATTTCGATTGATATTAATTTAATGCAAGATATTTCAAATTAATATTTACTTCATTTTAGGAGATTTCGTTTATTTTCTTTCATATTCTTAATTGAAAATCGATTATCTGTCCAAGGAGATCTCAAGTATATGTCTAATATACTAGTAATATACTAGAAAATACAAATATACATCACATATACCATGGTTTATTTTTTTTTGATGTATTTAAAATATACTGGAAAATGTAAATACACATCTCATATGTAGTTCGATATATAAGACGATATATTGTACAAATTGTCTTATTGATGCACTTATCAAATATACCTTGGTTTAGTTCTAGAAAATTCAAATACATAATGTTATATATATATAATATTTTTTGTTTTCTACTCCAAACTTCTTGTCAATTCTTACTTTCATTTATGAGAGTAACAATTTTCGAATTTATTTTAGGTGAACTTTCCTTACTTGTGTAGTTCAAAACCATTTTGGGAAGTTCATATAACCGCTTAAAACTTCTTTTATATGAGTTTTCGATATTAATGTTATATATATAAATATATATATTTCAAAACGGAATGGTAAGGAGGGCTGACAAAATAGGAAAGTTTAGACAATTGTATAATTAAACTTATTTATTTAGGCTATATGTGTAGAAAGCTCGTTAGGGGCACAATTCAAATAAGGTTGTATTATAAGTTTAATGTTGATATTTTAGATTTGTGTCTATCCTGTCCACAATCTTTAAAAGTCGTATAATAGGTTCCTAAATTTTAGTTTTGTATCTAATAGATTCTTAAATGTTGATTTTTTTTTTTTTATGTAAAAGAGACATATTCTAATTTTTTAAAAATAAATATTCCATCAAACACTCAATTTTTCTTATTTAATAGGTCTTCAACATATTTGACTTTTTAAGATTCACCTATCCGTTGGATGCAAAATTGATCCTTCAAGGTTCAATTAAAGATAAATTAAATTTTCTCTAATATAAGAATTAATTTTAAAAAAATTTAATCTAAGACCTAATGATGCAAATTGAAAACTAATAAATTTACTGTTTAAACTTGAGGGATCTATTATCTTAGACCCAAATTTAAAAATTGAAGGATTGAAATTTGTCGAGGTAAGTTATTTTCATAATAAGAGGATTTGAGATCAATAATAAAGATAAAGTGAGATCTTCAATATCTTTTATAAATACTCATACAACATAAAAAAAACATAGAGATAACAACCTAAAAGACTCATTTTAAAGACCCAAAATAAGTGACCCAAATTTTGAAAAAAATGTGATGAAATTATGATCATGTGAAATTACAACATTGCCCTTGCTTTCTTATTTTCTTCTCCATGTTTTTTTTCTTCCTTTTTTCCTTTTTCTTTTTCCTCTTCCTTTCTCCCGACTTCTTCTCCGATTTCTTCCGGTGCATTTTCTTCTTCTCTACTGCATCTTCTTCTTCTCCGATACGATAAGTTCACATGAGCAGCTCCGAGCAGAGTGATTGTTGATGTCGGGCACCTGGGAAGAATGTGTGAGGAAAGGAAGAGCAAAACCAGTGAAGAAAGGAAGAGCAAGACGGCAAGAAGAGAAAGAAAAATGGACCTTTTCAATGTGTAAGCGAGAGGGAGAGGGAGAGCAAGAGCAAAATTTCTTTTCCGCGTGCGCCTGAGTATATTTTGGTAATTTCACCCCAATTTGACGTAAAAAATTGGGACATTTCAAAATTTTTACCTAATTTTTGGGTCATCTATTCATTAGACCCTAAAAACATCATTTACTAGTCAAATATGAAAAAAAATATATACTAATAACAGAATCAATATGTTAGTTTTGAAGTATAATAACTTGATTATTAATTTAACATTAATAGTAATTACTATCTTTTATTTTAAAGATATCCAATGATACCATATTTTACCTACGTATCTGTAAATTGAAATCCCAGTATTATCATGGACATCAATATTTTAATTCTTAACTACAACAAGCAATGAGGACAGCACAACTAATAATATACCTTTACCACATCTCTCTTGATATATACAAAAAAATGAACAAATTGGGGTATATTTTATGCTACATATACTATCATGTTGCCAAACTCAAATACTCATTGATTTAAAAGTTGGAGTGTGTTTAATAAATACCAAAAAAAAGATTTATTTCAAATTTTGGTCCCGCAACTACCTTCAATATCTCCACTCATTTTTAATTATATATTAAGAAAATGTTGATTTATATATAGTTTGGCGATAATTTACATGTATTTCTTCACTTGAGATTAGAGATTTTTCATTCACATATTGTAACCAGAGGATAACTACTTTTTTTCTTTTTAGATAATTTAGAAAATGGCCAACTATGTTCATTTTAATATTATATACTTTGAGACCATTATAGGCAATTTAGAAAATGACCACTATGTCCACTTTAATATTTTCTTCTCCATTTTCTTTGTTTCTTTTTATCCAGACAGTACTTGTTGGATGCATTCAAAAAGACACTATAATTGGAAAGTTAGTTGAAAAGTGGGACAAAGTGAAACCGAGTCAACTTACTTCAAGAAATTACTAAAATTATTAAGGCAAAATAATTTAATTTTAGCCATTAAGATAAATAAAAACATTTTTTTCTTCACAAAAATTTCTTTTAAAAAGAAATTATTCTTTCTTTTTAAACTCATTCCTGAAAAGTGAGAGATTAAATGGGTCGATTTAAAACATGAGTGATTAAAAGTACCTATTCTTAAAAACTTAAATAAAAAAGTAAAGGTGTTCATGGATTGGATTGAGTTAGGTTGAAAGACTTTTTAAACCCAACCAAATTGTTCGGGTTGTAAATTTCTTCAACCCAAATAACCTTTATTAAAAAATGAACCCAACCCAATCCAACCATGAAATATTTGGGTTGAGTTGGTTCGGGTTAATCGAGTCATTTATTTAAAATTTTGTTCTAAAAAGAAGCAAAATGTAAATATGTAAAAATCTAATTTAATTATTTTCATATATTGAATTAAGATTAACTATCCAATTACAATTTATATAGTGAAAATTTTCTTTTTAAAATGCAAATAAACTACTTTTAAGAGTTGTTGAAAAATAAATTATTCAAAAAATATGGAAATTAAATAAAACTAAAATCAATATATGTATAAATAATTTTGTTATGAGTAACAAAAAAAAAAATAAAGTTAATAATAAATTCAAGTTGGTTTGAGTTATATTAGGTGAACTCATGAACCAACCCAACCCATAAAATTTTCATTTATATGAACCCAACCCAACCCAAACCGCACGAGTTAGGTTAGGTTGATCGATTTTTTTGGGTCATTAGGTTTTTTGAACACCCCTATAAAAAAGGTACTTTTCCCAATTAAATTTTGGTTTTATAATTATTTGATTTTTGAAATTTGTGCTTGTTACCCCATAATTTTTTTAATCACAATTTTCATATTTTTAAGTAAATATTTGAATCCTGAGCTAAATTCTAAAAATAAAAAATTATTTTTATTAGGATCAGACACAAAGTATTAGTGTATATAGTACAATATAAAAGAATTTGCAAATATAATAAATTTTAAATTTAGCTCTTATAGTCTATTAGTGATAGACCATATCGCTAATAAGAGTCTATCGACAATAGAGTCGATCACTAATAGGAGTCTATTGACAATATAATCTTAATTATTAGCCTTAAGATATCCACTGCAATTATCTTTTTTTTATTATTATTAATTTTTTTAGTTTCAAAACTTAACTTGCTTGTAACTTAGTGAAGCCCTTGTAGTTATATCATATATGTTATTTGAAATAATGGTTTATTATTTTATATGTCCAATAATACATTAAAGAAAGATCAAAGATTATTTTATGTAACTTAAACATGTATGTGGTTGACATTTAGGTGGATTATATTTAAATAATAATCTAAATAGTCTGTAGTAAATGGATAAGGTTAGGTACCTTATCCTGGTGACACTACAAAAGTGACCCACTTTATAATAGTTACAACAATTGTAATGTTACAAATGATTTAATCCTAATCATTCATGTGGAGGCATGTGAGTAGATATATTCTATACAAAGAGTTTATATAAGACCGGACCGCGAAATGATTAGTCTCTCCTTATAACACCATTGATTGAAGAGATTAACATTTTATAGGATGACCATAGGTGACTCGACCTTAATCCTGAGTGAGTTGTGAACTTCTGTTTATGAGAGCGATCCTTTGATCTGTATGGATGAGAGTGACCGGATTCGTCGACTCAATAAGCCTATCATTTTGGGATTTTTCCGATTAAGGAGCTAGGAATACAACTACTCAAGATGAAATTTACTCATTCCCATCATTAGGGTAAGTAGATGAATTGCTCCCTTAATAACTGATTCTCAGTATTAAACAATGAGACTTCACCTGCTCACTGGCCTGAGAGAGATTAGTTTATAGTTGGACTATAAACTATTTGTTCATTAGAGGGATCATTGGTACTTAAGGAGTTAGATGTAACTACAGGGGTAAAACGGTAATTTAACCCAATTATAGTTATGAGCAATTTGTGAAGGGTCGACTTACTGTTGATTAGTCATATTCATAGGCATAGAAATATATCTACGATGTGAAGAGTGCAGCTGTAGGTCTTTAAGTGGTTTGACTTGCTATTAATGAATGTTCATTAATTTAATGAGAGAGTTTAATTAATTAATCTCGAATCACTAGAACTTCTAATCAGTAGGTCCATTAGACCCCCTTGCTAACTCACTATGAGTAAAAATGAGAATGGATTAATTTTTGGATTAATTTGAATTGTTCAAATTAAATAAAGGAAATTAATTGTATAAGATACGATTAACATAATGTATATAGGTATATTATAATATATAGTTAATTATAAATATGATTCATAATTAATACTATATATGAGAGAAATAAATATTTGACTACGATTCAAATATTATTTATATGGATGTGATTCATATAAAACTATAGGTTAAAATTAATATCAATTAAATCTTATAAGTTATATGAGAGAATAATGTATTTGAATAAGATTTAAATATTAAATAATATGAATGAGATTCATGTTAAAGCTATAGGTTAAATTTAATGTGAATGAGATTCATATTAAAACTATAATATATGAGAGGTAATATATTTGAATATGATTCAAATGTGGCATTAATTAAATATATGATATTTAATTAATTTATATTAATTAATTGAATTAATTAATATATATTAAATTAAATTAAATAATATTTAATTAATTTTAAATTAGATATTAATGTCAAATCCCCAACAATTAGCAAGGAAGTTAACGAGAAGTTGAGGGGAGTTATCTCCCCTTACATGAGTTATTCACAGAATAGTTCTGTGATGTTGAAAGACAGAAGAAGTGAGTTCTTCTATAGAGAAATCTTTCACTCATCTTCCTCTCTATAGAACAAAAAGTTCTCTCCCTCTCTCAAATTCTCTTCTCTTACTAAAATCAAAGATCCCATACATCCTTGATTCTTATTTCGAAGAATAGCAAGGAAGGTCCGATGGTGGTGTTCCTGAACGTTGAATTCGAGGGAGAAGTCTGTGCAGAGGAGTTCGTGGCTATTCGTGAGTTGCAGAGAAGAATTGCTTGGAGACGATCTTCAATGGTTAGTTCTTCTAATCTCTCTATCATCTATACAACATGTTTATGAGTTTTTGTTTATCATATATTTTGCATGTTTATTTGTTTTTTCTTGATTTCTAAAACGAATTTCGAAAGCACACGCCTTCACATACTTCCTCTAAGGAATTCAATTTCGTCAAATGAAACCAATAGATCAATAGGTGGAAGCAGTGATTGTAAGCATAATTTTAAAAAACAAAAAAATAAATATTCATTCGTCCATATCTCTTTTTTAGTTTTTTTTTTTTACTTTCAGAAAATATGTTTGTTTTCTTATACTTTTACCATAGTTTTCATCTCTTTTAAGAAATATTTGAATTTTTATTAAATAACCTTTTTTTTTTCCAAAATTTAACTCGAATTTTGAAAACATTCTTCAAAATTGAATTGCAAATAAAAAAATTCAAAAGTCGGCATGCGATTTTGAATACACTGGTATGGAAAGTTGTTAACAATACAAAGAAGTTCATAGGTGGAATGGAACTTGAAAGTAGTGTTTATAAACATAATTTTAAAAACCAAAAACCAAAAGTCAAATAGGTTATCAAACCTAACCTACATTTTTTAGTTCTCAAAATTTAGCTTCAATTTTAAAAATTTCTCTAAAAAGTAGATAACAAAACAAAAGAATCTCACAAATTTGTAGTACTTAATTTTGAAAAACCTATAGTTACAACTTAAATACGTAATTATGTCAAATACATAATGTGGGAGCTACATTAATTTTTTAAATTATTATTATTATATGTAAAGTGGAACTTGAAATCGGTAAACTTCAAAGTTAGTATTATAAATTTTATATCAATTGAGTCATGCTCATTTGATTTATATTTTTTACGAGGATATTTTTGTTTTTAATTAATTTGTTTCCTAGAATAATTATTTTAGTTTTATTATTTTTTTTAATTTTTAGTTTTTTTAAGGTGGGTGGGACATATAGACTAATTTTAATTTTTCTTCTTCTTCTTCAGAGGATCCGATACACACACCATTACCTAATTGCTTCCTATTACAATTTCAAAATCATATAATAATATTTTCATGCTCATGAGTTGCACATGAGTTGTATCCGACATATACAATGACTATTCAATATCATGATTCCAAACACTCTTTGAGCTCGAGAAAAGAGAATTCAAAATAATCGAAAATATTCTCATTCAAAATAATTGAAAAGATTCCACCACGCGCCTAAAATAGATATATAACAATCAAATATGTGGATACACCTTTTATATTTTCAACACGTTTTATTTTAGGCTATTAGATTCTAATTCAAATTTGCAAATATGATATAATTTTAAATCTAGTAGCCTAAGATAAAATGTGCTGAAAATGTAAAAGGTCAATCCACATATTTTATTGTTATATATCTATTAGTGATAGACATATATTTAGTAATTATGATACTTGAGGGCTATTGTTTTTATAGTAATTACTAAATAGAGTAATTACTAAATAGAGTGTCAAGTCTTATGAGTTCAATAAAGTTTGATGTGGATAGTGTAGATTGTTGACTATATGTTGTTTTGCTACCACTATAAAAGAATTCTTGAAATGGGTTGTGGTATTGTGAATAGTGTAGATTGTTGACTATATGTTGTTTTGCTAGGAAGAGAAGTAGATGTGTCAAGTCTTATGAGTTCAATAAAGTTTGATGTGGATAAATTACATGGAATGATCAACTTCGGCTTGTGGCAAGTGCAAGTTAAGGATGTGATGATACAAGCTGAGTTACACAAACCTTGAAGGGAATACCAAACAATGGTACTTCTAAAGAGTTAAGCGGTGGTAGTTGTCCAAAAGAATCCAATGGCAATTCCTGTATAGGTTTTACAAAGTCTAACATGAGCAATGAATATTGGGAGTAAACGGATTTGACAGGTGCAAGCGTAATCAGGTTTCGCTAAAATTGTTCTTGCAAATGTGCATAGAATTTCCACAACCAAAGAGTTTTAGGAGAAGCTTGAAGTAATGTATTAGGCAAAAAAAAAGAAATATCTCAAATCAGTCATACCTGAAGTAGTAGTTTCATATGTTGCAAATGGTGGAAAGTACAAAAATCTCAGATCATCTAGGTATTGTCAATAGCATTGTTTCAAAGATGGAGATGATAGGAATAAAGATAGAAGATGAAGATAAGGCACTCAAACTCATCTGGTCACTTCTTTCTTCTTATGAACACATGAAGCCAACCTTGATATATGGGAAAGAAAATTTAGATTTTGATGAGGCTACTAATAAACTTTTGTGAGAGGAAAGAAGACTAAACAGTGAAGGACATACTTCACAATAAGATTTAGTACTAGTAGCTAGCAAGTGGAAGAAGAAGAAGGAGTTCGTGCAGAAAAAGGTTTGCTGGAAATGTGGACACAACCGTCTAGACACATGAAAATGGATTGTCCTAATAGAGCAAGTTCGTCAAATGGCTCTAAGTTGAATGCTAACGTCGTCTCCATCATCACAGATGATGAAAATCTATTCTTCTAAAGAAAGACGAAATTCATCCTCGTGGTATGTTCGCTTTATCAGGATAGAGGATATGATGTTAGTGGTTCCACAAGTTTGCACATGAACATTAATTTGGCAGTTATGCAAGGTGTGTGGTAGAAGTTGCACCATAAATATTCACAAGGTTTATTGGCATGTGATGGAAAAGAAAAGTTTTGGGGGGTGGTATTCCAAGTAGTCTACTTTTCATGGTGGAGTTGGTTATAATTCTCTAACTTGAGAATTATGATTGTCGGTTAAGACAATGAATGTAGTAGAAGATGTGGATTCTTCAAATATCTTACCGAAGTGGAATTTCGTTGAGTTTTTGATAAAATATTAGAAGTACAATTTGTCCCACACTAGAAAAACTGAAGAAAGTGATGAGCTACCACCCCTATAAAAGGAGTCTATGCCTTTAGTTTTAAGTCGTCTCAATTAGAAACACTTTAAACTTAGTGTGCTAACTCTAACTAAATTGTTTTTATATTCTCTAATTTGAGAGTGGGAAAAAAATGTGTGAGTAGTCAAAAGAGTGTTATTGTAATTGGGGTGGGGAAAGAGAATTATTCAGTGTGGTTGTAGCAATTTTTCAAATAGTGGATTTTTCTGGCTTGTGGTTTTTCTCTAAGTTGAGGGTTTTCCATGTAAATTCTTGTGTTATTAGTATTCATTGCTTTCTTTTAATCTCTCTATTATTTTTCTGCTTTTTTTCTTGTGGTAGAAGTGAGCAGTTTTTCTCAACACTTCTAGCCATAAAGCAGAATGCCAATGCATGCGAGATGAAATGCTAAAGTATGAGTAGTCGAGTTACAACGTTGATTTGTCCACAGAAAATCAATTATAGAGTCACTCAGATCGATCTCCCGAATCACATCAATGAGTATCTGAACCTTATTCACATATCTATCCTTCCCCACATTAGGAGATTCCAAATGATTTTAGAGTCAATTTCAGTCTATAAGGAAGATATAAGCTTCAAAAACTCAAGATATACCATTAGACATAGCAAGAACCTCAGTAAGCTCCATAGGACTCAATAAGGAAGAGTGACTCTCCATCGAAAGCATGACTTCACCATTAAAATCCCGAACAATGACACTAAAACCTACCTCCCCATCCATGCAAGTTGCATTGAAATTTACCTTAAGGGAGCCAGATGGAAGAGCTAGCGAATGGTTTCCTCTACGATGGCCAAAGGAGCCCGATCCATCGGCACAGTATCCAAATCAGAATGTCGATCAAGATCTTCAACCAAGGACACCACCCACTGAATAGGATCAAATTGCGGAGAGATGTGGCCATCAAACACCAACAGATTGCGTCTGTGTCAAATTGCTAAAGCAATAGTGTGATAATGTGAATTTCCAGCAGGTTCAAAATCTCACAGGTCCTACACAAGAGAGAAACAAGAACAAAATATTTAATATCAATAAGAGGAAGACAAGAAGCCCAGCGGTTCAAGATATGCTTGCTTCCCTTACACTCCCAAAGTGATGGAACGTACACATGCACAGTGGAAGCAATAAAGGATCTAAAGCACTATGATTATGTTAATTTCATATGAATAAGCATGCAATTTATCATAAGATAAATGGATTAAGAGTACAACCTTTGTAGCTCCAAATTAATTATCAATTCCACTCCAATCTCCTCACGAATAGTTCCTAGACCACCACGGGAGTCTTCCCGACTATTCTCCAGCCTTAGAACGGGATGGTCGGATCTAGTGAGTGACTAAATTAGAGATTAATTTAGTATGAAAATTGAGAGAGAATTGAGGTTTTTTCTAAAACATATTTTAGAAAAATTCTAAGTTTTGCCAAAGGGAAATTAATTTTCAACTAATTTGAAAATTCACCAAAATGGACAAGAAATAATTAAATTTCACATAATCACTCATTTTATAGACCAATTACATGAAATTCATGCACAATTGAGTTAACCACATTTTGACACTTCAAAATGCACTCAATTTTAGTGGGATTAATAGTTAATTGTAGAATCAACACCTAGCAAATAGAATTATTCATAATTCCACTTAAAATAGGAGTTTCCCATTCAAATAAAAATGTTGGATTTTTCCACTAAGTGAGATCAACTTTTGACCTTTGGCTTTTGGAGCCGACATTTGACTTTAGTCAAATTTTAATTTAAAACAAAAAAGATTTTGGAATTTCCCACTTGGTGTAGTTAACCTTTGACTTTTGATTTTCAAAGCTTAGTGAAGTCAACATTTTGACTTTTAACCTACTCTGACAAATTCCATTTAATTTCAAAATTAATTCTGCTAATTAACTTAAAATTAAATTAATATTAAATAATTAATTAAATTTAATATTCAATTATTAAATCCAATGCTAATCTCTATCAATATGAATTCCTATTCGTAGTCTTGATATTTAAATCTTATTTAAATATCTCCCATTCTCTCCTTATCATTCAATTCTCAATTGACGATATGTCAAATATATCATATATATTCTCTAATTCAAATTTGAACACTTCGAATTCACGCGTCACACTATTCTAAGGTTTAGTCTGATATGAGCTAGCAGGGGAACCTCATGGACCTACAGATCATGGGCTCCAACGATCTGAGATTAACGGGCTAAACTTTTTAACCCAATTAATCAACATTCGTTAACTACAAGACACTCCACTAAAGCCCAGTACTTGCACTCCCCTCACTGTAGATATATTTATATTCACTCGATATAACCATAATCAGTAAGCCAACCTTTCACAGGTTGTTCGTAATAACGGTTGGATTAAAAGCTGTTTTACCCCCAAGATTACATCTTGCTTCTTAAGTCCCACTGATCCTCTAATAAACCATTGGTTTGTGATCCAATCACTAAACTGAGTCCCTCTCGAGCCAATGAGAGGGTGGGGCTCCTTGTTCAAGATCCGGAGTCAGCACTTAAGGGAACAACCTCTTTACTGTCCCTAAAAGCAGGTAGGAGTGAATTCCGTCTTGTACCCTATATCTCCATCTATCTACCCAGTCTTACCCAAGGGGGACTTATTGAACTAGTGTTGTTGAGCTAATCCTCACCCAAGCAAATCTAAGGATAATCCCGAATAAACAGGAGTTTAGAGTTAGCTTAGGATTAAGGTCAAGTTACCGAGGTCATTACTTTGAAATAGTCAGTCTTAAGCAGTAAACAACGTTATAAAGTAAGAGTGATTTATTTCTTGGTCCAGTCTATACAAACTATTTGCACATGACGCCTCCACTCACATATCTTCACATGAACGATTTAAGATCACATCATTTGTAAAAAATATAAAGTAGGCCACATCTGATAATTTCTTCAGAGTAAGATACCCAGCCTTATCCGTATACTATAGACCGTTTAGACTATTTACTCGAACTTGATCTACTTTTATGTTGCTACATGAAGTCCAAGTATTCATATTATAGCCATGGATCTTAGTTTATTGGATTTAAGGTTTTCTAAAAGGAAATGAGTAATTCTTCTGTTCAATAACAACTTTATTGAACAAACCTCAATAACTTCTTTCTTGATAATAGAATAAGTTTATTGTTTACAAACCACTAGTTTTAGGACATAGAACCCAACAAACTCCCACTTGGACTGAACTCCAATGATAATACATATGTACACATAATGTTGAGTTGTTGAGTTTTTAGACAGAAATACAATAGACTAAGACATCACATATCCATAGTTTATCTTCACTAGACATCATGTCCTCATGGATTTTTCTAAAACTTTCCCTAGATTATACAACCCGTAGTTCTAGACTCACTAGGTGACCCTCAAACACTTTTAGCCGTGAGGATCTTTGTAAACTAATAAGCATACAGTAGACTTCTAACTTTCAACATATAGGGAATGCATCTTATATCCTTAACTCCTTGAGGTGTGTTAAGACATTATTCCTTTGATCATTTATTACCTAATTATAGTTAATGAATTCTCGATTCCATCATCAAGTATTGATGATATGAGTTTCTGCTAAACCCATGTTATGGTCAGGCTGTCACACAACCCTCCCACTATGTCGAAACACTCTCGACTCTTGAGAAAGATGCATATGACTAGTTTTAACAACCCTTGTTATAGGACCAACTTAATCAACAACTCTTATTGATTTTCTGTAACTTCTACAGAAACTTTGATGTAATACTATCTTATCACAAGATTGATGATCTCTCACGAGGTTTTCTTCGAGAAAAGTAGCATTTATTGATACAAATGCTTTATTTTTTCTGCACTAAAGAAGGATTCAACTTTTGGGTAGCCTACGGATAGGCATACTTTTGAATGACGTTCTAATTCCTTAAGGTTTTGCACCAATACATGTGTTGGTCGTCCTAAAATTCTGAAATAACGTAAACAACTTTTACGTGTCATAAAATAATTTTATGACCTCTCTATAACTCATATTGAGATTTTAAAATCCTCTTAATGGAAACTACGTTCAAAAAGTATATAACAGTCTCTACTGTATCTCCCCAAAACTAATTAGGCAACTGAGCATAGCTCACTTATCAACCAAACCATGTCTAACAGGGTTCTGTTTGTTCTTCCCAATACATCGTTCTGCGGAGGCGACGGATGCAGAGAGTTGTGACTGAATTCCATGTTCTATCAAATAGTCCTGGAATCTTAGGTCTATGTACACTTCACCTTGATCTGATCGAAGCGTCTTAAACGTTTTACCTAACAAATTCTCAACTTCAGCCATATATACCTTGAACATTTCAATTGCTTCAAACTTATGATGAATTAGGTAAACATAACCATACCTTGAATAATCATCTGATGAGATATTCATACCCTCATCGTGCTTTAACATTCATTGGTCTACAGATATCCGAATGCACAAGCTTTAAGGGTTCTTTGGCTTGAAGACCTTTTCCAGAGAAAAGATCTCTTATTTATTTTACCCTCAAGACAAGACACACATGGAGGTAAGAAGTTGTCTTCTAACTGGTTTAGATGACCACTTTTAACCAATCTATCAATCCTATTGTGATTCATGTGGCCAAGTCTTAAGTGCCAAAGATATATACTTGAAGAAACTTTTTGCCTTTTGTTTTCTATTTCAGCTATTTTAAATATCTCAATATTTATAATAATCTTTGCTTTGGTTGGTTTTAACATATAAGTTGTTTTCTAGTAGAATAAACAAAAATACTTATTTTGCTAATGAATACTTCAATATGTCAAAAGATACTTTGTATAATTATTCTAACAAAAGATAGATATAAGATTTATTTTCATTTCAAAAACAAAAAAATACATAATCTAATATAATGAATCTATCTCCTGGATAACAACTTACAAAACTCCCACTGATTTTACTGAGATAACCTCTCTTGTTCACAACCTTGAGAGTTATCTCGTCTTCCACAAGTATTCTTCCAAAATTAGTTCCCTTATTTTGCTTTTTCGGCTTTCTTCTCTACAAGGTACTTTAGACAGTTTCTTTTTTAGTGCTCATCCTCGTTGTAGTAGAAATATTTTCCTTTGTCTGCAACTTTAGCCTTGTCTTTGCGGTCAATAGGAGTCTTCCTTTTCCCTTACCCTTTTTCATTTGAACACTTTTGTTCTTAGAAAAAGAAGGGTCAGACTTTGTTCAAGAGGACAATCCTTTGTAGACTCTATTCGTGGTGGCAACATTTACCTCTACTTCCTATCCCTTAGATTTCAAGAGGGATTAATAAATCTGAAGCTCATTGATGTTGGGATTGGTGTCCTAATTCTCCCGAAGTCTCGTAGTTTGTAAACTATACACATTGTTATGAATAAAATAAGAGTTATTTTATTTTACATTTACTCATATCCAATAAACAAAGATCCATGGTTATTGTATGTAAACTTAAGCATGTATATGAGATATACACGTGGATCATGCCTTAAGCGATATCCGAAAAAGGTCTGTAGTATAAGGATTAAGAAGGGATACCTGATCCTGGTAACACTATGGATATGGCTCGCTTTGTAAAGGTTTATAAGTGTTGTGAACTACTACAGATGGTTGATTCTGACCATTCATGTGGAGACATGTGAGCAGGGGTGTCCTATACAAATAGTTTGTATAAGACCAGACCACGAGATGATTTGTCTCTTTATATAACGCCATTGATATTTGAAACTTATATCTCACCTAAACGACCATAGGTGGCATGACCTTAATCCTGAGTGTTTTAGGAACTTCTGCCTTTGAGAGCGGTCCTTTGATTAGTATGGGTGAAAGTGGCCAGATTGCCAACTCAACAAGCCTACCTTTTTGGAATTTGTCTGATTGAGGAGTTGGGAACTCAATTACACAAGATGGAATTCATTTCTTCTCGGAAGCAGGGGTAAGTAAATAGATTACTCCCTTAAGGGCTGATTTTGGGTCTTGAACATAGTGGTCACATCTTCTATTTGGAAGAGAGGATTCAGTCATAGTAGGACTATGACTTATGTTCATTAGAGGGATCAGTGGTACTTAACGAGTTAGATAGGGAAAAAATGGTAAATTGGCCCAGTTGTACTTACGAGCGATATATGAAAGGTTATCGCACTGTTGATTGGTTGATATGGAAACAAAATATATCTGTAGTGAGGAGAGTGTAGCTGTCGGTCTTTAGTGGAGTACCCGACAGTTAACGAATGGTAGATCCCGTGACTAAAGAGTTTAGTCAATTATTCACATACTGTTGGAGCTTAGGTTATAAAATACTCAATAGGAGGAAGAAATGTATATGACATGTCAATGATTCCACTCACATTTCTCCCTGAAATGCCGTGAGATTCATGCTTGGCCTTTTGGTACCCTGGGACCATCCCCCTTCAGATGGTGTTTGCATGAGTCAATATCAAGGTGGATGAAGAGAGTATTTATAGTAAATGGGTGAAGGGTGTGTGTAAACACATCCTGAGATCTCCTTCATTGGTTCGCATCGTGAGATCATTCTTGCACTCCCTCGTGGCGCCCTGGGAGCATCCCCCTTCGGATGGGTTTTGTGCAGTTGGTCAACATCAAGGTGAACTCCAGAAATGGATAGGGCCACTTTAGTTTTTGGCTCAATCAGATTTTTTTCTTCGGATTGGCTGCTTGGGGAATAACTCTAGGGCCTAAAATGATGGGTCACACTTACGGAAAATTGTTAAATAAGTTAATGATTTTTTGACTAAATCAATGATGGCTAGTCGTTATAGGAGTAAGAGTTGTTTTGGTATTAATGGCTGGTTGAGAATGTCTCAATTCAGAGGAGGGATAAAGTTACCACCCTTCGGTGACTTTTGTCCTAAACCTTTGAAGCATCATTGCGAAACTAGATGTCACATTGGGTTTATATTAGTTTTGTTAAACCGTATTGGATGTTGTATGTTTTTCAACGAGTATTTGCTTAAAATCTAATGTAGGTCAATATGTTTGTTTTTTTAGCAACATGTTTGATTTTCCGTTAAATGCCTCTAATTTGACCGATTTCATATAGTGGAAAGAGTCGTGTAATATGTATTTCGTTGTAAACGACCTCGAGCTTGTCATGGTTGAGGAGTGTCCTCAAGTCTCGGCCCTTTATGCACTGCAAAGTGTTCGTAATGTACATGAGGTGTGGATGAAGGCTAATTCATTGGCCTGACTTCACATATTGGCTAGCATACCTGATGCTTTGGCCAGAAGATTTGAGAACATGGTCATTGCACATGAGATCATGGGCTCGTTGCAAGAATCGTTTGAATGTCAGTTCTTACTTTTCGAGCACAATGAGATGGATGACAATACCAGTAGTGTCAGTTCCCAAGATAACCTCAAGAAGAGAAAGCAAGTGTTGATGACTCTGTTAAAGTTCGTCGACGAGAAGTGTTATCTGAAATGGAACTTGGGGCTTATTTAGGTTCTGATACTGATCCCACTACTCTCCAAAAGAGGAGGAAATCTAAAGACAATAAATATTATTTATTGGTCTTGGAGACATGTTTGGTAGAGAATCATGATTCTGCCAGGATCTTTCATTCGGGTGCTACCAACCATGTCAGTTCCTCTTACCAAGGATTTAGTTCCTGGCAAACGTTGCTACAGGGAGAGATGACTCTTCGAGTCGGTACTGGTGAGGTTGTTTCAACTATTGCTGTAGGTAAGCTGAAGTTATTTTTGGACAAGAAACATTATCTGTTACTGGATAATGTTTTTGTAGTTTCTCATATCAAGAGGAACTTAATCTCGGTTTCTTGTCTCATTGAACAAAGTTATACCGTCTCCTTTTCTGAGAGTAAAGTGTTTAGTTTCAAGAATAGGATGGAGATTGATTTTGGTTCAATGGAAAATAACTTGTATGTATTAAGACCGTCAGTCGTAAAAGCCTTGCTTAATATTGAAATGTTTAGTACGGCGACAACAGCTAAAAGACCAAAGGTTTCTCCTAAAGAAAACACCCATCTTTGGCTTCTACTGTTAGGTCAAATCAACCTCAATAGGATTGAGCAATTGGTGAAATGTGGACTTCTAAAGTGTTTAGAAGAAAAATTCTTGTCGGTGTGTGAATCATGCCTTAATGGCAAGATGACCAAACGACTTTTTAATGGAAAATGTTATAGAGCCAAGGAAGCCTTGGAGCATGTACATTCAGACCTCTATGGTCTGATGAGTGTTAGGGTATGAGGTGGGTATAAATATTTCATCTCTTTCATAGATGATTATTCAAGGTACGGGTATCTATACCTAATGCAGCGTAAGTCTAAAGCCCTTGACAAGTTCAAAGAGTATAAGGCTGAAGTTGAAAACTTGTTAGATAAGAAGATAAAAACGCTATGATCTAATCGTGGTGGAGAGTATATGGACCTCCAATTCCAAAACTATATGATAGAACATGGAATTACATCTCAACTCTCGGCCCCAGGTACACCTTAGCAGAATGGTGTATCAGAAAGGAGAAAAAGAACTTTATTGGACATGGTTTGATCTATGATGAGTTATGTTCATCTTCCAGACTCGTTTTAGGGTTTTGCAGTGGAGACTGCATGTTATATTTTGAACAACGTTCCTTCGAAAAGTATTTCTGAAACACCTTTTGAGCTGTGGAGAGGCCGTAAAGGTAGTTTACGCCACTTCAGAATTTGGGGGTGTCTGGCTCACATGCTCGTGACTAGCTCGAAGAAGTTGGAACCGCGTTCAAAAGTTTGCCTCTTTGTAGGCTACCCCAAGGAAACGAGGGGTGGATACTTCTATGATCCGAGTGAGAGTAGAGTATTTGTTTCTACAAATGCTATCTTCTTGGAAGAAGACCACATCAGGGATCATAAACTACGAAGTAAACTTGTTTTACATGAGAATTCTAGTGAGACTACTGAGGTTTCAACAAGAGTTGTTGAAAAGATCGATAGATCAACAAGAGTTGTTGAGGTCGGTTCATCTAGTCAACCAGCTCAAGAGTTGAGACTGCCTCTACATAGTGGGAGGGTTATGAACCCACCGGATCGCTACATGGGTTTGACTGAAGCCCAGAACATCATTTCTGATGATGGGATCGAGGATCCATTGTCTTATAAGCAAGCAATGGAGGATGTTGATAAAGATGAGTAGATTCAAGCCATGAATGAGGAAATGGAGTCTATGTACTTCAATCAAGTCTGGGAACTTATGGATCAGCCTGATAGGGTAAAATCTATAGGGTGTAAGTGGATCTACAAGTGAAAACGAGGTGTAGATGGAAAGGTGCAAACCTTTAAGGCTAGATTCATGGAAAAGGGTTATACCTAAGTCAAGGGAGTGGACTATGAAGAAACTTTCTCACCTATTGTCATGCTGAAGTCTATCAGGATACTCCTGTCCATAGCCACATTTTATGATTATAAGATATGAAAAATGGCATCAAGACTACCTTTCTTAATGATAATCTTGAGAAGACCATCTACATGGCTCAACCGGAAGGGTTTATAGTTCCAGATCAAGAGCAAAGATTTGCAAGCTTAATAAGTTCATTTATGGGCTGAAACAAACGTCTAGATCATGGAACATTAGATTTGATAGTACAGTCAAATCGTTTGACTTTGATCAGAATGTTGATGAGCCTTGTATTTACAAGAAAATCATCAATAGGTCAGTAGCTTTCCTGGTACTGTATATGGATGATATCCTATCATTGGGAATGATGTAGGGTTCTGACTGACATTAAAAAGTGGCTAGCCGCCCAATTCCAAATGAAAGATTTGGGTGAGGCGCAGTATGTTTTAGGGATCCAGATCATTCAGGATTTTTAAAACAAGATGTTAGCCTTATCTCAGGCATCGTACATTGATCAAATGTTGGTCAAGTACAGAATGTAGGATTCCAAGAGGGGTTTGTTATCTTTAAGGCATGGAATCGTTTTGTCTAAGGATTAATGTCCTAAGGAGATGAGATAGATTCCCTATGCTACAACTGTTAAAAGCATAATGTATGCAATGTTATGTAAAAAACCTGATATGTGCTATGCAGTAGGGATTGTCAGTCATTATCAATCCAATCCAGGATTAGATCATTGGATGGCAGTCAAAACGATCCTTAAGTATCTTCGGAGAATGAGAGACTACATACTCGTGTATGAAGATAAGGATTTGATCCTTACAGTATACATAGACTCTGACTTTCAGACTCATCGAGATTCTCGGAAATTGACATCAGGGTCAGTGTTCAATCTGAATGGAGGGGATGTAGTGTGGCAAAGCATCAAGCAAGGATGTATCGCAGACTTCACATATTTGGCTGAGGAAATTCCTTACATATTTGGAAGTTGTTCCAAATATGTCTTTGCTGATCACACTGTGTTGTGATAACAGCGGGGCTGTGGAAAATTTGAAGGAACCTCAGAGTCATCATAGAGGCAAGCATATAGAATAGAAATATCATCTGATCAGGGAGATTGTGCATCGTGGTTATGTGATAGTCACGAAGATCGCGTCGGAACACAATGTTGTTGATCCATTTATAAAGGTTCTCACGACTAAAGTGTTCGAGGGTCATTTGGAGAGTCTAGGTCTATGGGACATGCGGCATCTTGCCTAGGGCAAATGGGAGATGATAGTGGGGTATAGAGTATGCCCTAGTTTATTGTATAATGTACTTGTATTTTTCATGTACTGTACATTAGTCTCCCGAGACATTAGAACAAGTGGGAGATTGTTGGGATTGGTGTCCTAATTCTCCCGGAGCCTTGTGGTTTGTAAGCTGTACACATTGTTATGAATAATATAAGAGTTATTTTATTTTGCATTTACTCATATCCAATAAACAAAGATCCATGGTTATTGTATGTAAATTTAAGCATGTATATGAGATATTGGATCATGCCTTAAGTGATAACCTAAAAAGGTCTGTAGTATAAGGATTAGGGATGAATATCTGATCCTGGTAACACTACGGATACGACCCATTTTGTAGAGGTTTACAAGTGTTGTGAACTACTACAGATGGTTGATCCTGACCATTCATGTGGAGACATGCGAGTGGGGGTATCCTATAAAAATAGTTTATATAAGACTGAACCACGAGATGATTCATCTCTTTATATAACATCGTTGATACCTGAAACTTACATCTCACCTAAACGACCATAGGTGACATGACCTTAATCCTGAATGTTTCAAGAACTCCTGCATTTGAGGGCAGACCTTTGATTAGTATGGGTGGGAGTGGCCAGATTGCCAACTCAACAAACCTACCTCTTTGCTTGATTAGGGAGCTGAGAACTTAGTTACACAAGATAAAATTCACTCATTTTCCAAAGCAGGGGTAAGTAGATAGATTGCTCCCTTAAGGGCTGATTTCGGGTCTTGAACATAATGACCACAACTTCTCTTTGGAAAAGAGGACTCAGTAATAGTAGGACTATGACTTATGTTCACTAAAGGGATCAGTGGTACTTAAGAAGTTAAATGTAACTACAGGGGCAAAATGGTAAGTTGGCTCAACTGTACTTACGAGCGAACTGTGAAGTATTATTGCATTGTTGATTGGTTGATATGGACATAAAATATATCTATAGTGGAGAGAGTGCAGCTATCGGTCTTTGGTGGAGTGCTTGACAGTTGACGATTGTGGATCCCATGACTAAAGAGTTTATCAGTTATTTATGTACTGTTGAAGTTTCAAGCTACAGGTCCATAAGGACCCCTTGGCAGCTCAATGGATTCAAGTTGAGAATCAGTTTTTGGTGTTAGTTTGAAGTGTTTAAATTGACAAAAGGAAATTCGATTATATATGATATAATCGGTGTAATGTATAAGATACATCAAGTGGAGGATTAATGTAAATATGATTTACATTAAGTACCATAAAATAGAAAAATAACTATGGTTTATATGTTTCATGAGATGAAATATTAAAATTATAGGTTATAAATATAATATGGTAAGTTGGTTATCATATATATTTATAATAATATTAATTATTTGATAATTATCTCTTTTTCTCTAATAACCAATTAAGTGGGAGGTTATTAGTGGATTTATGGTAACTGTGAGATAAAAGAAAAAGTGTTTTCCAACAATTAGAGAGTTACTTCATTCAGAAAAAAACTCACAGAGATGCTATCAAGTGAAAATGTTTCACTAAGCGATAGCATTAGAGAGACTAAAGTCATGGAGTGTCACTATATGATAGTTCACTCAGCTGGTCGTAGCTAAACGATCGCAAGGCATTGTCTATTGATGCGTGGAAAATGGAGCGTAAATATGCGTGCATCTTATGATATGCGTTGATCTCCATGCATCGACGATCATGTGTTGGACTTAGAAATATGCAATATGCGTTTTAGAATATATGCGATGACCATGCATTTCTGCCACAAGTTTTCTTGCTCTCTCGCTAATTATAATGAGATCGCAAGTTTCTCAGGGTGATCCGAGGTCGAACTCAGGGACTTATAACTAAATGTTGCCAAGTAATATATTTACGACGATGAATAAAAGAATAATGAAGTTAAAGGACTATGTGCTACTCCTACTCCTATCTAAACAGATTAAGCAATGGACGTATGATTATGAGAGTTGGTAGAGACACAGCAACTATTAACGCATAATAAGATGCATAGAAAAATAGATAAAATGGTGGAGGGGATAACTTCACTGCATCATTAAGCTTAATCACAAGGGTAATCCCAGCCAGCACAAGTTATGCGATCACGTTATATACAATTATACGCATGCGATGCATATGCAAAAATGTCAAGATGATCGCGTACCACCATATCCTATTTCTACGGTGCATGCAATGTGTAAATACCAGATAGAATTTATTCCTAAGTTTCTACTCTTGCTTATGCGACCCAATCTGACTCTCCCAAGTCTAGATTTGGTCTTTAAACTACTCTCCCAAGTATGTCCAAATGATGAATGATGCACCCATAAGACAAGATGATCACATAAAGCATGGTTGACATAAGATTATTCCTATCTTTAGGAACACTGCTTACTTTGCTTAGTGCGTTCCACTACTTACCCTCTCAGGTAGTTAGTCGTCGCTGATCAGCTCGTTGCTACAGCCTCACAATAAGCAAAGAGGATTTACTCACTATACTCACACAACGTACACCTCTCAGTGGTTTGCTACATGCTTCATATGTCTATGTCGCATGATTAAATATATGATACTCTTGCAATCTTACTTAGTTCGTTGCAATGAAAGTATGGGATGATAAAGAAGCTAATGAAGATGGAGTCGAAGGAAATAAAGAGATGCATTGATTAAAAAATATATTAATGTCTTAAGCCAAAATATAATACAATACAGAGATAAGAAGAGAAGTGGAGGGTTAGATGTAGGCAATCTCTTACTTCCATCAGATGTGTGTCAAGACTGTTGGTGGTGCCATGGATGGGCGGTGGAGTAGTCTCTCTCGAGATCTATCTCTGGCAAAGCTCCGGTCATCACTCAAAATGGGTGGAGGCTGTCTCTTATACACATCTAGATGTGTATAAGAGACAGGGCTATTGGTGGTGCCATGGATGGGCGGTGGAGTAGTCTCTCTCGAGATCTATCTCTGGCAAAGCTCCGGTCATCACTCAAAATGGGTGAAGGAATGAATAACTCTCAAAGAATGTCTTTTCACGCTCTCATCTGTGATCACATGGATCTGCCTTAAAGCAGAAGCTCAGATGCCTTGAATTTGGGCTCTAAGGCTCTATTTATAGAGCTCAACCGTTGATAGCATTAATGGTCCCACTCTGAGTCTCCGCCACTAACAATGCGGTAGACCTGCTCTAAATCTCTACCACTAACGGCGCGGTAGGTAAAATGTCAACATCATCTTTTTGATACTCCCAGGGTATGCGTTCAAGCTTGGTTTCCGAAGTACCATCGCATTCCATCAACCTTGCAATCACCCTTCTATCATGGTTATTACTCTATAATTGCAACCTTCATGTGATGAACGCATGCGATTAATAGCCGCAACATCCATGCGATGAACACATGCGATCACCCTTGTGATGGTTTGGGATTCACCATATGCGATCGATTCCTGCGATAGCTACAAACATAGATATTTTGATGCATAATATTGGGTTAGCCGAGATTTTCAATGCTGATTGACGCAAGCTCAATTTTCACATGAATTCTTAGTATTATCCCAGCATATTCTGCTTATCAGCTCTCATAATTCTAAATAAAAGGCTACAATAACTTGTATTTCTACCAATTATCACACCCCCAAACTTAGAATCATGCTTGTCCTCAAGCATGCCTTGTACTTAGGAAATTCATAATTCACCCTCTGGCTCTCCTTTGCGATGACCAGCCTTTCAAAATATAATTCATTCATATCTTTAACCTTGGCCGCAACGCTCTCCTCAACTTTGGCTACTTCTTCAAAGAGATCTTTTCTATGTTTAAATTTGGCAAGCCTTTGCTCAAAAACTTTTTACTCATTTCAAGCAATTTTGCTTTTAGCTTTTTACAATACGTTTATTTAAAACAATTTAAATCTTTGCGATTATTAGAGTGCCGCATTGAACCTGGCTACGCTCTTCGTTTTGGCTTGCCCTTACGGGTGTCATGTGGACATCCAACTTCGGTTGCGTGCCATATTCAACTCAATTTTTGCCTTAGCTTAATTTGGGCTTGCACCAGATAGAGGAGTTGTTCTTATGCGTTGATCTTGGCCACTTTCTTTCATTTTGGCTTACCTGCACGAGTGTTATGTGAAGTATCCAACTACGGGTAAGTGTCTTCCACAACTTTAACTCTTATCAGTTTGGGATTCCCCTTTGCGCTGACAGTGGAGTTTTTATCGCCATTTTTTTTATATTGAAATGAAGTTTCCATTTTCTGCAAATAAAGTACTGAATACAAAATAACAACTGGATTTGAGAAATGAAAAGTCCGGTAAGTAATGTCTTGCTTCCCGTGGCCTTTTACACTGCTCTTTATCACTTCAACTCGCTTCTAGTTGTGTATTCTTGCTCTTGCAAGTGTTGGCCCTCTCTCCTTTGTGTTGCTCTCCAGAAGTCTCTCGATCTGTCCGGGAGCAATTCTCTTGGCTTTTCCTCGCCTCCTTGCTCTCTTTGTCCTCTATGTATATGTATATGCATGAACAGACTAACTAACTTACTCCAAAAAAAAACACCCTTCTTCTCTAGTGGCCTTCGGTATTTATAGATTTCAAGGTGAAGCAGCTTTTCTTGATAATGGTTGCAATGATGGGCAACATTAATTCTCCTACTTCGTTGCGTCGTTTAATAGTCACCGAAAGTTGAATGTACTTGCTACAATGGGCTTTTAATGGCTTGTCAACTAAATTCGGAATCGACCGTTATTAGTTTTCGTCCCATCATGATTTATTATGTTGTTGCCTTGATGTGAGATCTTTATGCGGCCACCTTTTTAAGAGACTTCTCACGATCGCATGACTTGCAATCGTAGCTTTAAGCGCGCTGCCGTATTTTGTCTTTGGATCGCAATTTCTTATGTGCCATCACATTGTACCTATACAAAATAGGTAAATTAACTGCTTTTATGCGTTGAGCACTCGCGATTGCAATTCCTTTCAGTTTAACGCTTTTGGACATGATATTGCCTATTTCACCATCGCATTCTTTCATTGTTTTACTTATTTGAACTGTAATAACCTGTATTTCTACCAGTTATCACACCCCCAAATTCAAAACAATGTTTGTTCTCAAGCATAAACTAAAGATTTTCTTTAGAAATTCAACCGCCTTTACCCTACCTAGACTTCTTAAGGTGACTTATTCAAATTTCATGAACCAATGCCTTCTTAAAATATTTCCTTAAAATATTTCTAATCTTTAGGGACCGCAAGCTTAACCTTAAAAAAAAAACTTTACTCGTTTCTAGGACGTCGCATGATTTATTTCAAACTTTATCCAATAGGAGTGTTTAAGTGATTTTGACCCTTGCGCGATCCAGATATTTGTTTTGTGATCTTGCACTGATTCGAGTGCCCAACCTTCATTTTGGCTTGCCTCCACGGGTGTCATGCGGATATCCAACTACAAGCAAGGCGCTCTTTTTCAGTCAAAACTCATGCCCATCTCTTTATTTGGCAGCGGAGTTACGATCACTTGGTTATGCGTTGATCACGGTTCCCACCTTCGTTTTGGCTTGCCCCCACGGGTGTCATGCGGATATCTAACTACGAGCAGGATCTGATCTCAACGTTAATTTTTTTTTAGATTAAAATGAAGTTTCCATTTTATGTATATAAAGTACTGAATACAAAATAACAACTAGATTTGAGAAATGAGAAGCCCGGTAAGCAATGTCTTGCTTCCGTGGCCTTTTACACTACTCTTTATCACTTCAACTCGGTTCTAGTTGTGTATTCTTACTCTCACAAGTGTTGGCCCTCTCTTCTTTGTGTTGCTCTTCGACAGTCTCTCAATCTGTCCGAGAGCGATTCTCTTGGCTTTTCGTCGCCTCATTGCTCTCTCTGTCCTCTATGTATAAGTATGTGCATGAACAGACTAACTAACTAACTCCCAAAAAAAAAAACTCCCTTCTTCTCTAGTGGCCTTCGGTATTTATAGATTTTAAGGTGAAGCAGCTTTTCTTGCTAATGATTGCAATGATGGGCGACATTAATTCCCCTACTCTGTTGCGCCATTTAATAGTCACCAAAAGTTGAATGTACTTGCTACAGTGTGGCTTTTAACAGCTTGTCAACTAAATTCAGAATCGACCGTTATCAGCTTTCTGTCCCATCATGATTTATTATGTTGTTGCCTTGATGTGAGGTCTTTATGCGGCCACCTTTTCCATCGCATTGTACCTGCACAAAATAGGTAAATTAACTGCTTTTATGTGATGAGCACTCGCGATTGCAATTCCTTTCAGTTTAGCGCTTACGGACATGATATTGCCTATTTCACCATCGCATTCTCTCATTGTTTTACTTATTTGAGTTGTAATAACTTGTATTTCTACCAGTTATCATCTATATGATAGGCTGCCATCTTTTACACGATTGAGCATTCGTCTATACGGGAGACACTTCCTATCTCCCACTTGCTCAATCGTCTACACGATTATTGTTCTTCCAGTCTCTTCCTCTAACCAAGTCCATATAGAGCCCACAACTCTTAGATTCTCACATCGAGAATACCAAGGTAACCATTGTGGTGGTGTCCTCACTCAACTCGATTTAGATCGAGGTTCTAGAGGCTATTCGTTGGGTTCGTGTTATTCGTGTAGTGTTCGCTATGGATTGTGTTGTGCTGCAGTTGTTGTGTTCGAGCGTTCGTGTATTGTTGTCTTAGAGACTGATCAAACATTTGTGATCGAGGGAGTTTAAAGAATGAGTCTTCAAAGGTATGTATAATCTATCCCTTGATTATCTTATTAGCATGCTGTAATTTCTAGTATTGCATGACCAATTAGTTTCCATTTGTGTACTGTAATTGATTATGTTCAATTTCGAATGGAATTTGGAATGATCCTTCCGCTGCTCATGGAAATCCTCATATCTGATTTCCTTCAATTGAGAAGAGTAGTCATGTTATATTTTATCTTGTTCATCATCGAATTTGTGCAGAACTGTAAAAAGCTCTTCAGAAGAGACTCTAGAATAAAACTGATTTGACTTTTCTCATCTATGACCCTTCGTTTACTTTCACCACGTTGAAATGGACCATCATATCTAGGACATGTTCTCTAACAGAGGTCCCTTCTTTCATACCAAACTTATAAACGTACTTGATGGCATCATGTCTAAGGGAGAAGGACGATTGTCCAAACATCCCTCGTAGAGATTCCATAATCTCTTTAGCGGTACGCATACCATCGTGTTTCTTAGCTAAGGCATCAGATATGCTGGCAAGAATGTAGACTCTTGCTTTTTCATTCGCCTTTGTCCACTTATCATATGTATCTCGAATAGTTCGGTTTGCGTTTGAGCTAGGGTTTGAAGGACAATCCTCAATTAAAACAAACCTAAGATCATCAATTACCAGTATTATATTAAGGTTTGATTTCTACGTAGCAAAATTATCCCTTTAAGCTTCTCGGAAGCAAGTAATTGTATTAATGAGCTAGTCATGCTGGAAATATAAACAAATTCTATTAGTGAATTGCTATGAACCTTTTGAAGGAATTGATGAAGGTCCTTGCAAAAATGGGGATCAGACCCAAATCCCAATTTTTACAGAGTTCCTAATTTTACAGAATCAACAGAATCAATATGCATTTAATACAAAATACAACATGCTTAAAACAAAATAAGAGAAAGAGAGAAATTAAGGGAAAAGATACTAACCCTTGAAGAACTTTTCTTCTCATAAGAATTCACCTCTGCAAAGAAAGCTACAAACTCGAAACCATAAATTAACCCAAATGGCCACTACCGAATAGAGTTCTCTGTATTCTCTAGGATGGGAATCACAGGAATTTGGGCTCTGTGATTTTGGTGAAGGAAAGATTAGATTAGAGAGGAGAATAGAAATTGGGAGAGAAAATTTTCCAGAACTGTTATGTATCTCCTTTACTATATATATAAAAAAAAAACGAAGAAGAAAATTAAAAATCAGTCCCAATCAAAACTCCCACTCAGTATGTGGGTTGAGAGAGAATAAGAAAGGGAAGTTATTTCCCTCCTTTAATTTAAATTAAATTAAATTAAATTAAATTAATTTGGATAGTTAAACAACTGTGATTAATGTTTATTAAACAGTTTAATAAACTTTAATCAACCATTGCATGCTTGTAACAAATCTATCTAATTCATCTTTCTAGATAAATTCCCAGGTAAGGGTGTTACGTTTCCATCAATTTAAATACCCAACCTAGACAGAACTAACCTTAGACAAAAGGTCCCTTATAGATACATTTGTTACAAATTTAATCTTTTAATTAAGAATCAATTTAATCCTATTAAACTGATTAAAAGATTAATATTAATTTCTAATCTTATTATAAAAGTGGTCTTAGGTCTATGTGAATCATTTTTTTAAAACTATTTTAAAAATTGATTTTCCTAAGGTTTACATGAAATTTTGAGTTATTGTTTTTAATTTCTAATTTCATTTAATTATAACTTTTCTAAACAAATGAAATAAATTAAAACCAAACAATTGCATTCATTGACATACTTAGTAAATTATAACAATGATAAATTACCTAAGGTAATATCATGCTTCATGCAATTCTATCTTATTACTAACTATATAAAACAATTATATAATAATGTAATGAAATAATTAATAACATTCATGCATAAATTCACAAAACTATATATTATAACACTTATAATATCAATGATGCATGGCAATTTTATTAATACATGCAAATATATACTATAACACTTATGTTATATGATGCATGACCATGCTATAAAAATTAAATCATGCAACTATATATATTATAACATTTATAATATAAATGATACCTAAAATTAAATGCATAACCTATGGTGGGATTTTATACTATATGACATACATTATGATATATACATATATATAAAAATAAAAATCACACATCAAATACGTAATTAATAAAATAACTATTGGACTGGAATTGGACACTTAAACAATTAATTAAATTAATATAACACTTATATTAATTTAATTAATCAAAGTAACTATGTATTACAAAATTAATGGTCAACTGGTTCCAAACAAGCGAACCGGGCCTTGAACTGCTCGAACCGAACTGCCCAACCTCTGAACTGAACCCGAATCGCAAACAAACCAAATGGATCAGGAACTGAATCGGATGAGAACCGATTAGTTCTTTTGTCTCGGTGCGTTGCAACGCTATGCCCAGTGTTGCAACGCTACAGAAAGAATAAATTGTTCTTCATCATCACATCGTTGCAACACTGCAGTATAGACAACACTATACAGCTGCAAACTTGATCGAAAAACCTTTGATTTTAACCCTATCTTCTCTAGATTTCGATCAAAACAGTCATGAAGACTCAAAACATTAAAATACAGACTCGATGCAAACAATTATACCCAAAACAGGGGCCCTTACAAATCAAATTGTAAATTGAAAGCGATAAAACTAAACTGTCCAATCCTGAAAACATCCAATAATCACAATAAATCACATTCATGAACATTCATCACATGAACAATTCGAACATAATGCATATCCACCAAACATCTGTAAAAATAATTCCAAAAATTTGAAAAAAATTGGGCAAAAAACCTAGCTTTGATACCAATTGAAGGAACCGGTAAAAGTCCTTGAGCGGAAACGGGGATCAAACCCAAATCTCAATTTTTACAGAGTTCCCAATTTTATAGAATCAACAGAAATAATATGCATTTAATCACAAAATACAACATGGCTAAAACAAAAATAAGAGAAAGAGAGAAATTATAGGAAAAGATATTAACCTTTGAAGAACTTTTCTTCTCGTAAGAATTCTCTCTGCATAAAAGGCTACGAACTCGAAACCCTAATTTAACCTAAATGGCCACTACCAAAAGGAGTCCTCTTTATTCTTTGAGACGAGAATCACATGAGTTTTGTGGGCTCTGTGATTTTGGTGAGGGAAAGATTAGATTAGAGAGGAGAAGAGAAATTGGGAAAGAAAATTTTTCTAGAATTGTTCTATATCTCCTTTACTGTAAAAAAAAAAAAATCGAAGAAGAAAATTAAAAACCAAGACCAACCAAAACTCCCACTTAGTACGTGGGTTGAGAGAGAATAGAGGAGGGAAGTTATTTCCCTCCCTTAATTTAAATAAAATAAAATAAAAATTAATTTAATAATTTATTATACATATATATACGTAACTATATGTTATATCACATATAACATATAACCTATAGTTTCTATATTGTATCAAATACAATATAAACTATAATTTCAATTCTCTCACCAATAACGTTTAATATAAATCCCATTTATATTAAATTTAATTATATGAATCCAATTCATATAATTAATATTTAAATCATATTCAAATATTTATTTCCTCTCAAATAAATTTTATATTATAATGTATCAAATATATTATAGTAATTATATCATATATAATTAAATTAAATTAATTATATCACATACAATTAATTCCTTCAATTAATTTGGACAATTCAAATTAATCCAAAAATGATCCTCATTTAATCCCTGTTGAGCTACAGAGGGGACCTCATGGATATGTAGACTGAATCTTTAATGGTACTTGATTATTAATTAAACTCCTTTAATTATTTAATTATATTATTTAACATCCATTAACTTTCAGGCACTCCACTAAATACCGATAGTTGCACTATTCGCACTACAAATATATTTTTGTATCCATTGGATATAATCAGTCAACAGAGCGATGACCCTTCATAAATTGTTCATAAGTACAGGCCAAAATTACCCTTTTGCCCTTGTAGTTACATCTAACTCTTTAAGTACCACTGATCCCTCTAATGAACAATAAATCATATTCCAACTATGACTAAACCCTTCTCGAGTCAATAGAGGGTGTGGCGCCACATTGTTCAAGCTTCATAATCATCCCTTAAGAGAGCAATTTATCTACTTACCTTGACCTTGGAGAAGGAGTGAATTTCGTCTTGTGTAGCTATGTTCCTAACTCTCTAAACAGACGAATTCCCAAAATTGTAGGCTTGTTGAGTCGGCGATCTGGCCACTCTCACCCATATAAATCAAAGGACCGCCCTCATAGGCAGGAGTTCCCTAACTCACTTAGGATTCAGGTCATGTCACCCATAGATATCCTGGTGAAATGTAAGTCTCTATTATGAACAGTGTTAGATAATGAGACTAGTCATTTCATAGTTTGGTCTTATACAAACTCCTTTGTATAGAATAGTTTGTATAAAATACCCCGGCTCGCATGTCTTCATTGAAGGAACTCTTATTCAAGAGTACCTAAGAACAGAAGCGGATCTTTCCAATTCATTGTGACAGAATTACTACATATACATTCAAACATACTCATAATGCTAAAGGGATCAAGAAATCATACCAGATGAAGATTTCTTCTTCATAGCGAGTCTAAAACCCAACCGTCTACCTCGAACAGTCACCAATCGGGTAGAAGGAAACGGAGAAGACAACACCACTCAGAGCCCTCAGTATTCTTGAAATGAGAATCCAAAGTGTGGGCTTTGTTCGGATTTGGTAGAGGGAAGGACGAAGAGAGACCGTATACAACGATCAACGAAGTGGGAGATGCGGTCGTCTATCATATAGAAAATATGCTTGATCGTTTAGGTAAAGTATACGATCGTGTAGTAAAAGTAAGCGATCATCTAAATGATCGTGTAGGAAAAGGTAAACGATCGTGTAGGAAAAGGGTGAGTGATCGTCCAAACGTTCGCGTAGGAAAAACTAAGCGATCGTCCATACGATCGTTTAGTAAATATCAAGAGCTAAATGATTGCTTAGGAAAAAGGTAAACGATCATTTAGATAATAACGTGCGACGTTGTAATCGGTATGCGATCGCTTAGCAATATCGTACATGTAAGCGATCGTGCAGTCATTATCGTATAAGCACTGATTTTCTAAATGATGACACTATCTTTTTCACAATATCTGCGCACACCGAGATCGATACACCGTCTGCTATTTATAATGCATTCATCCGTTATTTAGAACTAAGAGGCGCCTTCCCATTTCCTTTATAACCGTCCAATGAATGTGATCTTATCACATTCATAACCTATAAATTAATATCATATATTAATTATAATATTTTTCCTCTACTAGATTTAAATCATATTTATATCTAATTTTCTCGAAATTAATGTATCTCATACATAAAATTAACTATATCATATTTAATTAACTCGTTCAATTATATCATATATAATCGAACTCCCTTTTGTCAATTTGAACATTTTAAATTGACCCAAAAACTGACTCACAACTTGTATCCAAGCTACCAAGGGACCTTATGGACCTATGGCTCGAAGCTCCAACAGTACGTGAATAGCTGACTAAACTTTTTAGTCACGATATCCACCATCCGTTAACTGCCTGGCATTTCACTAAAGATCGATAGTTGAACTCTTCTTGCCATAGATATATTCTATGTCCATTGGATATAACCAATCATCAGTACGATGACCCTTCACAGATGCTAATAATTACAGCAGGCTAATTTACCGTTTTGCCTCTGTAATTACATCTTCCTCTTTAAATACCACTAATCCCTCTAATGAACAATACAACATAGTTCTACTATGTGTGAACACCTCTCGGGCCATGAGAAGGTGCATGACGCCACATTGTTTAAGCCTTGGAATCAACCCTTAAGGGAGCTATCTATCTACTTACTCCTATCTCGAGGAAGAAGTGGATTCTATCTTGTGTAGCTGAGTTTTCAACTCCCAAATCAGACGAATCCCTAAAATGATAGGTTTGAGTCGGTGTTTTGGCCACTCGCACCCATGCAAATCAAAGGACCACCCTCAATGGCAGAAGTTCCCAACTCACTCAGTATTAAGGTCATGTTACCTATGGTCATCCTAGTGAAGTGAACTCTTAGTTATGAACGGTGTTATATAACGAGACGTTAACACTTCATGGTCAAGTCTTATACAAACTCTTTGTATAGGACACCCCCGCTCGCATGTCCCCTACACAAATGATCAGGATTAGACTATCTGTGACAAGTCACAACACTTGTGACCATTCCACAAAGCGGGCCACATCCGTAGTGTTACCAGGATAAGGTTTCCCTCCTATATCCATTTATTACAGACATTTTGGTTATCACTCAAGACATGATCCACTTGTATGTCACCACATACATGCTTAAGTTACATACAGATAACCAGGGATATTAAGTTTATTGATTTGTGGTAAAATCTAAATGTGCAAAGTCAAGTAGTGAAGTAAATATCATTTATATTATACATCACAAGTGTTCATACAAAGTTGTTTACAAACTACTGGACACGAGACTTTAGGCACAAAACCCAACATCCGCATGAATGATCAGGATCAGATCATTTGTAGCACTTTACAACAATTGTAACATCTAGAATGCGTGTCGTATTCGTAGTGTCACCAGGATAAGGTATCCAGCCTTATCCATCTACTATAGACCATTTAGGTTATCACTTAAACATGATCCATCTATATGTCTCTACATACATATTTAAGCTACAGATGATAACCTTGGAAGTTAGTTTATTGGTTTATGGGTTTAATGCTACTAAATGTCAAATAAAACATCTCATATTTTATTAAATAAATAAAATATTTGTACAAGACAATTACAAACTACAAGACCCTATGAGATTTAGGGCACCAACCCAACACCTTTAATATTATCCAATCAGGTTTAGCAAAGATAATAAGGTGCCCATCATTATTCTTATTGCAATGATACTTATGAGGTTTAGAGTAACATCCAACAAGGGGCAGCTTGTTACTCCTCCTTTGAATTGAGACAATCTTAGCTAATCACTATTACAATAGTAACTTATACTCTAATAGATCTGTTAGCTATTGTTTCTTTGGTCTAGAATATACTAACTCTTAGTAATTCTCGTAAGTGTGACCCTCTATTTTCAGACCTTAGAGATCGGCCACAACATGAAGAAACTTTAAATGTAGAGAACCAGTGAGTGAAAGCAGATCGTTCCAAAAACCATTGTGAAAAAATATAAATATTTACAATAAAACGGAATAGTTATGCATTAAGGATAAAATTACAGCATGCTTCTAGAGAACAAACAAGGGATTGGATAAACATACCTTTGAAGAACTCTTTCTTCTAGTATTTCCTCGATCCAACAACAATTCGTCCAACAACACGAAATGCAACGATCAAACCCAACAAACAACACGAACTGGTAGATCCTCGATCACAATCGAGTAAAACTTGATCCTCGACCCTCTAACGAAAACTCGACACCACCACTCAGTTACCTTGGTATTCTCGGTGTGAGAATCCATGAGTTGTGGGCTTTGTATGGATTTGGGTAGAGGTATGGAGGAACTGAACGATCGAGTAAGTGGGAGAAGGAAGAAGTCTATCGTATAGACTTGAGTACTCGATCGTTCAGTAAGCAAGTAACTATCGTATAGAATATTCGATCGATCGTTTACTCTCTCAACAAGTTATCTGATAACTTGATCCTCTTTCATGTGGAATGAAAAATGAAAACCATAAACCGTGCATAACCAACCACTAAGTCGGTTATTGAAGAAAAACTAAAACCAATTATCTCATAATTAATTTGTTATAAATAAATATAATAACTAATTTATCATATTATATTTATAACCTATAGTTTTAATATCAGATCATATGCAATATAACCATAGTTCTTTTTCTCCTTTATGGAATTTAATATAAATCATATTTATATTAATTCCTCCAACCAATTAATGTATCAAATACATCAAATCAATTCACATATAATTGAATTAATTTAATTATATCATATATAATCAAACTCCTTCTTGTTAATTTTAACACTTCAAACTAACCCAACAATTGATTCTCAACATGAATCCATTGAGCTACCAAGGGGACCTTATGGACGAGTAGCTTGAAGCTCCAACGGTACGTGAATAACTGACTAAACTTTTTAATCACGATATCCACCATCCGTTAACTGTTGGGCACTCTACTAAAGACCGACAGCTGCTGTTGGATAAAAGGAACGAATGATGGGGTTATTGCACGCAATCATGCGTTGAATATGCTTAAGCTATGCGTTTATGCCCATGCGTCGGTGGTCATGCATTGGAATGAAAATGCGTTAATTTAGTATGCAATGACCATGCATTCCTATCACAAGTTTTCTTGCCTTCTCGCCAAGTATAACGAAACGCAAGTTTCTCGGGTAATCCGAGGTCGAACACAGGACTTGTCACTCAATAATGCTTGTGAAGCAATGCATTTGAGGCGATGAATAAAAGTAAAAAGAAGAAGTTTAATGGATATACACATTACTCCTACTACTAACTAAACAGATAGAGCAATAGGAGACTTATGATGAGAATTGGTAGATACACAACAACCATTAACGCATAATAATGTTTATTATCTTAAATCGCTCAAGTAATCCCAGCTCGTCACACTAACACATCGCATACCTCTCGGTGGTCAGCCGCATGACTATATCTCTATATGTGCATGGTTGCGTCAAGCATAAGATTGTGCCCATCTCTAGGAACAATGCATACTTTGCTTTAGTGTATTCCTCTCTAAGCTTCTCAGGTAGTTAGACGCGGCTAATTAACTTACAGACAAGCAATGCAACAATCCATAAACAAGCGTTGCTACAGCCTTTCATCAAGCAAAGAGGATTAACTCATTATATTCGCACAACGCACACCTCTTGGTGGGTTGCTACATGTATCCTATCTCTAGGCTACACGATTAAGTATGCGATCGCCTTTGATAAATAAACGATGAAGGTAATGATGATAAAGTTAAAGATGATGAAGAAGATGGCATTGAAGAAATCAAGATATGCATTGATTACAAAATGTCTTAATATCTTAAGCTAAAATGTATACAATACAGAGATCAGAGGAGAAATGAAAGACTCTGCGTCAAGGCTGCTGGTGGTGCCATGATGAATGGTGGAGATGTTTCTCTCTCGAGCTCTATCTTCGGTGAAAGCTTCGGTCGTTACTCGGTCTGGTTGTGGAGGTGAAGAATTCTCACTGAAAATCTCGCTCATACTCTCATCTGTGATCGCAAACCTTTATCTTGAGGTAGAAGTTCAGATGTTTTGAAATGAAGGTCCAAGGGCTATTTATAGAGTTTAAACGCCGACAGCTATCATGATTGCATTATGTCTCACTATTTCCTTTGTCGTGGTATGAGTAATGTCACATCATCTTATCTTGTTGATACTCCCAAGCTATGCGTTCGAGCTTGATTCTACTGAAGGATCAACGCATTCTACCCATCTTGCGATCGCCTTTCTATTATGGTTGTCACTCCGTGGCCGCAATCTCTAAGTGATCACCGCATTGGCTTGATCACTGCAACTTCCATGCGATGGGGTATTCAATCACCGCAACTTCCATACGATGGATGCATGCGATCACTGCATGCATTCGTCTATGCGATAGCTCAATTTTTCAGTGCATGCATTTGTCTTTGCGATCGCCTAGCTTTAGCGCATGCGTTTGTCTGCGATTGCTTATTTCCAATGCATGCATTTGATTCCTACGATAGCTACAAAAATAGACACTTTGGCACGGAGTAACGCATAATATTGGGATCAGTGAGAATTTAGGTGTTAATCGACATAAAACTCAATTTTTCGCAAATTCTAAGTATTATCACCACATTTTCTACTTGCCCTCATAATTCTAAATAAAAGGCTTATAATAACTGGCATTTCTGCCAGTTATCAGCTGCACAGTTCACAGTACAGACATATTTTTGTGTCCATCGGATATAACCAATCAACAGTACGATGACCCTTTACAAATTGCTCATAAGTATATTTTGCTCTTGTAGTTACATCTAACACCTTAAGTATCACTGATTCCTCTAATGAACAATCCATCAGTCTCGCTATGACTAAACCCTTCTCGGACCAAGAGAAGGTGTGGCGCCACATTGTTCAAGTCCCGAAATCAACCCTTAAGGGAGCAATTTATCTACTTACCCCTGCTTCGAGGAAGGAATGAATTATGTCTTGTGTAGTTGACTTCCCAGCTCCCCAATCAGACGAATCACCAAAGTGGTAGGTTTGAGTCGGCAATCTGGCCACTCGTACCCATACAAATCAAAGGACTGCCCTCATAGGTAGGAGTTCACAACTCACTCAGGATTAAGGTCATGTTACCTATGGTCATCCTAGTGAAATGAAAGTCTCTGTCTTGAGTGGCATTATATAACGAGACTAAACATTTCGTGGTTCGATCTTATACAAACTCCTTTGTATAGTGCATCCCCGCTCGTATGTCTAATACAGAAATGATCAGGATCAGACCATTTGTAGTACTTTACAACATTTGTAACACCTACAAAGTGTGCCACACTCGTAGTGTCATCAGGATAAGGTTTTCCTCTTTTATCCATATACTACAGACCATTTATGTCTCCACATACATTTGTAACACCTACTTAAAGCACGATTCACTTGTATGTCTCCACATACATGCTTAACTTACAACGATAACCAGGGAACTTAGTTTATTGGTTTATGGTTAATGCAACTAAAATATTTCATATTTCATAGACTGAAGTGAAAAAAATATCTCATATTATATATCACAAATTTTTTTGTTCATACAGATGTACAAACTACAACACCCTATGAGATTTATGGCATCAACCCCAATACAACAATGCTACCGAATTGGAGAGTCAAAGATGGAAATCGACCTAAGAGACCCTATCCATTTTTTAGTTTGAGATGTTCCAAATCTGATGTTACAACCCTTTGAGGGATAGTCCCTAAAAAGAAGACTAGCTAATGCTGCCTAAGAACAACAATCAAGCGCAACATAGGAATCTCACGGTCCAACCTAATGGAGGAGACCGTATGATATGTTGACACATTTCCTTCACTCACTTACTATGAGCTACTTCCCCTATTCACCTTGCTATTGACCCATGCAAACACTTTCTGAATGAAGCAGTCGCAGTAAAAGCGAAACGAAGGTGAGCATGGACCTCACGATGTGAACTCTTAGAGACGTGAGAGCTAAAAAAAATATATCTTATATATTAATAATCTCCCACTGAAGTATTCTATTTTTTTTGGGTAAATATTTACTTAGGTACATTTTGGCTAATAAATACAACCTAAGTCTAGGTGATTTTTCCGAAAATAAAGTTTATACTAGATTTAAACTTATGATGTCTAAGTGATAAACTAATTTATTACCTCACATCACTCACGCATGCTCATAAAATCGAGTTAACCTAACTTCTAAGGCGACTCAATCCCCAGGTAGCAGGTATTACGTGAACTGTCAACTTAAATACCTCCAACCTTAGTCAGGATCTCACCGGGTGAGTTATTCTTGTAACCACTAGTTTTACAAAATATCGACCTATTTTAACTATTAAAATAGGATTGCTTAGGTTCTGTTAACCCCTAAATGAGCATGCTTTTATCTTTATTGTAGATTTTAAAGTCTCTCTCTTTTATTAACACTTATAAAATAGACAATAAACCTATAACATGCATCTAACATGCTTTATATAACAATTATATAAACATTCATTCCATGCATTAATATAACAACTTATACAAAAAAAACAAGGAATCCTAAATATGCATACTATACATTATAACACTTATAATATACTTTCAATGCATGCTACATGCTTATCCTATGGTGGGATTTTAAATCTACATGACATACAATATGCACACAACAAATAAATTATTTAATCCATACATTTACATATAATTAAATAAACCACACTAAAATGGACCAGTTTTGGCATCCTAAGCTAGCAAATAGCTAACATATTACAATAATAAACAACAAACAACCAAAAAGGGCCTCTGAACACTTCGAATTGGCTCGAATTGCTTGAAACCACCTGAATCGGCCTTCAAAAAACCAAAACCAGATTGAACCGCCTGGAAACTTCCTAAATCGATCCAGCAACACACTGAACCGGGTGAGCCAGATGCAGATGCGGGTCAGCGTGGGCTGTAGACACGGTCCTGAATGCAAGTGGATTGGGCCTAGACACGAATTGGGTCGGATGCAGGTTGTTGGAGCAACCATAAGCATTAGGCACTACTCGTGGGTCGTCGAGTCACCTCGGGTCGGATCGTGGAGAGGGTCTTCAAGTATAGGAGGCCTATCCGAGTATGGAAACTAATTTTTCACCAAATTTGAAACTGTCCACTTTTCGAAACCGTTCGATTACAACCTAAAAACAACTCTAATGACTCTAGCAAAATTACAAACTCTTCACAACATATTAAAGCCCATAAAACATCAGAAAATTACAATAATTATTACAACTCAGAAGAGAAAAATGATGCCAAAGCTGAAATTATCCATTTTAGCACACATTCATTCATCACATGAAAAATTACCCACCAAATCTAAAATTAACGATAATTGAGTACTTTAAGCATGCTTTGATACCATTTGATGGAACGTACATATGCACAGCGGAAACAATAAAGGATCTAAAGCACTCTGACTATGTTAATTTCATATGAGTAAGCATGCAATTTATCATAAGATAAATGGATTAAGAGTATAGCTTTTGTAGCTACAAATTGATTCTCAGCTCCGCTCCAATCTCCTCACGAATGCTTCGTAGACCACCACAAAAATCTTCCCAACTGTTCTCCGGCCTTAGAACAGGATGGTGGGATCTGGTGAGTGATTAAATTAGGGATGAATTTAGTATGAAAATTAAGAGAGAATTGAGGTATTTTCTAAAACATATTTTAGAAAAATTCTAAGTTTTGCCAAAAGGAAATTAATTTTCAACTAATTTGAAAATTCACTTAACAAGAAATAATTAAATTTCACATAATCACTCATTTTATAGAGTAATTACATGCAATTCATGAAAAATTGAGTTAACTACATTTTGACACTTCAAAATGCACTCAATTTTATTGGGATTAGTGGTTAGTTATAGAATCAACACCTAGCAAATGGAATTACTCATAATTCCACTTAAAATAGAATTTTCTCACTCAAATAAAAATGTTGAATTTTTTCACTATGTTAGGTCAACTTTTGACCTTTGACTTTTGGAGTCAACATTTGACTTTGGTCAAATTTAAATTAAATACAATTTTAATTCAAAACAAAAAGGATTTTGGAATTTCCCACTTAGTGTAGTCGACCTTTGACTTTTGACTTTCAAAGCTTTGTGAAGTCAACATTTTGACTTTCAACCTACTTTGATAATTTCATTTAATTTCAAAATTAATTCTAAACATTAATTTAAAATTAAATTAATATTAAATGATTAATTAAATAATTTAATTAATTTAATCTAATATTCAATTTTAAATCCAACGCTAATCCCTATTCATAGTCTTGATATTTAAATATTATTTAAATATCTCCAATTCTCTCTTTATCATTCAATTTCCAATTGATGATACATCGATAAATATATCACACATATTTAAAACATATTCCCTAACTCAAATTCACTTGTCACATTGTTCTAAGGTTTAGTCCGTTATGAGTTAGCAGAAGGACCTCATGGACCTACAAATCATGAGCTCCAGCGATCTAAGATTATGCAATTAAACTCTTTAACCCAATTAACCAACATTCGTTAACTACTAGGCTACTCCACTAAAGTCCAATAGTTGCACTCCCCTCATTGTAGATATATTTTTGTCCACTCGATATAATCATAATCAGTAAGTTAACCCTTCACAGGTTGTTCATAATAACGGGTGAGTCAAAAATTGTTTTACCCATGAGATTACATCCTACTCCTTAAGTCCCTCTATCCCAATATGAACAATTGGTTTGTGATCCTATCACTAAATCGAGTCCTTCTCGAGCCAATGAGAGGGTGAGGCCCCTTGTTCAAGACCCAGAGTCAACACTTAAGGGAACAACCTCGCTACTATCCCTAAAAGCGAGTATGAGAGAATTCCACTTTGCACCCTATGTCCCTAGCTATGTACCCAGTCTTACCCCTGAAATGGGGGGTTTATTGAGCTGACACTATTGAGCCAACCCTTACCCATGCAAATCTAAGGATAATCCGAAATAATTAGGAGTTCGTAGTTAGCTCAGGATGGGGCCACTGCAATATTGAAAAGTACGCACAAAAAGTACACACAGACAAGATAAAGGTGAATGTAAATTGCAACACAAAAGATTTGAGAATCTTTAAGGTAAGTAACACTAATAAAATCAATTAAGTTCATTAAATGTCTAATATTTATGCTTTATATATATATTATATATATATATATATATATTGCTATGATTTGTTGCATTAGGAGAAATTTTCAATGAAAATGTCCAAGAAAAAAGAAGTTAGTGACTCAATATCGATTTTGCCAGTATCTTTAAAATTCATTCTTAGATATGCTGAGAAGGTGATGGCCAAAGAGTCTAGTATTTCTTTACAACTTCCAGTTAGGCTTTTTGAAATCAGTCAAAAGAGTTGTGTACTGCGAGAAGACATAATTAACTTTTGTAACATGGATAAAGTGAAGACATTGATTTTGGTGGCTTATATGGCGTAAGTAATATTATTACTTTTGTAGACTTCAGTTCTGATGTTTCTTTTCAATTTTATTCATCTATATTTATGTTTTGTTTTTGTAGGTACTTGCACTCATCCTTTGTTGATTCAAAGGAAAGTTCACAATACATTTTTGTAGATCCATCTCTCATTTCTCCTGGACATAACTCTCAAGAAGTTAAAATTCGAAACCTGTGTAGTAGACTGATGGTCTTAGAAGCAAACTAAATAGTTCTTGCTCCTTTTAATCCTGGGTGAGTTACATTTTTTTTTTATCAATTTCAGTGTAGTAGTCAAACAAACTTGCATTAGCAATAAAAATACTAATTATATTTTGTTAATTAGTGGTGATTGGACATTACTTGCTATAAATGCATATGATGATAACGTATACTACCTAGACTCAATGAGGACAACATCACGGGTAGATATAAGATATATAACTAACATGCAAGTTAACCTTTTTCATTTGTAGTGTTTGTTTTAAAAGTGTACTTTATTTAAGAATTTGTGGTTATTTTTTGACAAATAGGGCAGTTGAGATGTTTCAATCTCAAAAGAATATTAAAAAAAAATGGAAGCAAACCTTATGGAGAACAGTAAAGACGAGTATAAACAATGACTACTTATTCATCATATATTAAGTAGATATCTAGTGCATAAAGATTACTCCATTCTTATTTACTGGTTTTTTTACTATAGTGTCCTCTACAAGTTGGGAGCACCAAATATGGATACTACATCATGAGGTATGTGAGGGATACTACATGTGATTACTATATGCGATTGTAGGTGCTCGTACAATGTGGTCATTTTGAATGTGTTTGTTTCGGCTGATCAATTTTTGGATTTACTTTATATCCATATAGGTGTAATATTTTTTGGAATTGTTCATATATGTGAGGGGGAGGGGGATTAATTATAGTTTTAAAATGGTGGTTAATTGTTTCATGTGTTCATATAGAGATGGTGATTACAAATGTGGTTTTGATAGTTGTTATGGATATAATGATATAGGTCTCTTATACACATCTAGATGTGTATAAGAGACAGGAGCCCGAGAAAGGGCATGACTGCAGCAGTTATCAACCCTTTTGTTGACACTTATTGCCTAAAAACTCTTGCCGAAATAACTCTGATACCAATGAGCAAATTTATATACAACAGACTGATTAAGTAGGGCCATTTTATTATAACAATGTGATATTCATACAATTCCAAGACTTAATTACAAAGTTTACAACAATAACTGTAAAACCCTCCGAAAGTGTAACTGTGGCATGTGGCAGACTTTGACTTTAGCAGCACCCTGGAACTTCTCACCTTTCGCTACCTGGGGGGAAGGGGGGAGGAGGTAAAACATAAAACATGGAAAAAATGAGCTATAAAGGCCAGTGAGTGACGCCTTTAGATAAACAAATAACTTTGTCAATAGAAATATACTTTTGGGAAAGCAATGCATAGTCAACAAGAACATTACCACAAGTTCAATATCATTTTCCAGCCAAACCGCTGGTTATCACATAATAAAAAAATCCCCAACTTTACCATTGGTTATCCCTGGTATGATCCTACATTTTCCCCAGTACTTTCACACGTATACTAAGACAACAACAATTCCTGTGGAAACTTTCTCTATACCCTATTATCCTGCCAATGTGCACATCGACTATTTTCCCGCTAGCTATGCTTAGGTAACTTGACTATATTTCACACCTATCGTCACTGACTATCATTTCCCGTCGACTAAAGTCGACTATATTTTCCCGCCAAGTACCTTTTCAAGCATGCAAACTATATATCTCGGGAACAATTTTAGTTTCCAAAACAAACATACAAACAATATCTTAACAAGCATAGTAACAAGATAAACATATATCCCTAATCATGCCAATTTAACATTATCCCCTATATATATTTATCTATATATAGAAATTACATCAACAATACAACACACAATAACCACTCACCTTGGTTGGTTAGGAACTTTCCTTTCTGAAGTTCCTTAAGTTTCCTTGGTTTCCCTTTTGAACCCTAAATTCTAGATTCAAATATCAGCTTAGATTACTCATAGTTCCAGACCTTATTTTAAGATACTTCCTTCTGCAAACATGTTCTAAAATGTCTCAGAAAGATTACCATAAAATATTAGCTCAGAAATCCTCGTAGTTTGGACGAAATCTTAAAATCTTCAAGACTGGCCCAAGCTTACCAGACAGCCTGACCCTTCTGTAGTTTTCTCAATTTCTAGCCCGATCCCTTGGATCTTCTTCTCCGGAAGTACTAACCTGAAAACTAGACTCTCCTAGATTTCAGATGACTTTGAAATCACTCCAAACGCACGAGTATTCTGGGAGAACTCCTCGTTCCAAATTGATGCTACTTCCTGTCTTTTCTGCTCGACAACATCTCCCCTCTTGGAACTTCTTAACCAACGCATGATCTTGCTACCAACGCATGGTCTTCTCTCAATACACTCTCCTTTATGTCATTTGAAGAGAATTTGAGTTCTCATTTGAAGTCCTTGGCCCTATTTATATGAGTCCAAGATTGCTCCACGACCGACACTTCCTACTTGGCCGCATGTCCAAGTGTCTTTTCCTCACACCATCAACGCATAGTATAATCATCAACACTTAATGGGTCATCAACGCATAGTATGTAATTAACGCATAGCAACCCTTGGTTCCCCTTGGTTTTCAACACAGCACCATCGCAAACTAACTTACTCAGTCATCGCAAGCCTTAACCATCGCAAAATCCAACCACCATGCGTCCAACCTAGCCCATCGCATGGCCTATGCCTCAACAGAGTTGTCGCGTCTAACGTATCCATCGTGCATGCCATCTTCAACTTCCAACGCATAACATGCTCGGCTGCATCGACGCATAAGACACTCGGCTGGTCCAACGCGTCCATCGGGGCCAACACGAGCCTCGCGTTCGCGCACATCCTCGTGCCCTCACNAACGCATAGTATAATCATCAACACTTAATGGGTCATCAACGCATAGTATGTAATTAACGCATAGCAACCCTTGGTTCCCCTTGGTTTTCAACACAACGCATGGCCTATGCCTCAACAGAGTTGTCGCGTCTAACGTATCCATCGTGCATGCCATCTTCAACTTCCAACGCATAACATGGTCGCACGACATCGATGCATCGGATGGTCACTCGTCCTCGACGCATAGCTCGCTTGGCATCACCGCATAGTCGCTTGGCATCGACGCATGCGTGCTTGGCATGGGCATTTGGCATCGACGCATAGGACACTCAGTCGCATCGACGCATAAGACACTTGGCCGTATTGATGCATAAGACACTCGGTTGCATCGACGCATAAGATACTCGGCTGCATCGACGCATAAGACACTCGGCTGGTCCAACGCGTCCATCGGGGCCAACACGAGCCTCGCGTTCGCGCACATCCTCGTGCCCTCACATGCCCTCACGCCATACCAACGCATCACCCTCAGCTGTCTTTCTTCAGCCGTATGGACACATTTCACAGCGTCCAACGTATGCAACACATCCAACGCCTTCAACGCATCCAACGCATCCATCAAGCCTATGCATTGGTCTAACCTCTAAGAGCAGCACATGCGTCACTCCTACTTCAACTTCTCCCTTTGCCCAAGTAATCTTTCCATGATCTTATGGTCAACGCATAGCAATGCCTAGTCCAACACTTAGTCAAATTTCATCAATTAAAGCTTAACTCAAAGCTACTCAAGGAAAATCTATTCAACACTTAAAAATTTCCTTCACTTCAACATAGGATTTAACTTTCACTTAGTTAATTCCCTTAACCACTTGCTTAAATAGGGAAAATGGAAATTCGGGTTTCACAGGGGGGAGGGGTGTAGTTTTGGAATAGTGGTTAATTGTTTCATGTGTTCATATGGAGATGGTGATTACAAATGTGGTTTTGATAGTTGTTATGGGTAGAATGATATAGTTTTGTTAATATGGGGTAGATGGATAGTTTTGATAAAAGTTTTGGAAATGTAATTTTTGAAACTGTTCATATTAGGTTGATTGCTAGAATTTATGTTCCTTATATTCCTTTGGAAGTGTCCATATAGGTCTTTCCATATTCTTCTAGTTAGCTTAGCAAATCCTTTATGGAGTTGTAAAGTTTTATAATGATAATGTTGAAAAATGTTATCTTTTGTTATATTGGAGAAAATTTTAGTTCATAAGATTGAAAATGTGTTTAGTTGTTTGTTTTTTATGATGGATATTTTTCATAATATATCATATGTGATTGTTGGTTTAAAATACAGGAACAATTTAGAGGTAAACATCCATGTTAATCTTTTTTTCTTCCTTAAAAAAAATCACATACATGACGAGTTAAACGTGTCAAGATATAAATTTATTTGACAAGTGAAAACTGTCAATGAGTCTTGCACTTGATATTTTATTCTTGTTAAGAACTCCTACATTCTTGACATTTTTTTCAATATCAAGTAAAGTATATCTTGACGTTTGTCACATATCAAGTGAAAATGTTCTTGACATTTTTTTTTGTCAAGAACGTCAATATTCTTGACATTTTAAAAATGTCAAGTGTCAATATTCTTGACTTTTTTTCTAATCGAGAACATCGACATTATTGATACGGGATTCCTTGACATTATTTAAAACGTCAAGAAAATTGACACTTGACATTTAAAAAACGTCAAAAATACTATTTTGTTGTAATGATGCTCTTAATCAAATATATCTTATCAAACATTTTTTGTAGTGAGTAAATACTATTCAAATCCTCAATTAGCTACAATAAACATTATTTCAAAACCCTCGTTTGCTACAGTATTTACTATTTTACATTCATCATTTTTTTTATTCTTTGCTATAGTATTTACCATTTTCTTTTCAAACTAAAATAGTTTACCTCTCAAATATATACTGTTATAATCTAAACTAAAATAATCTACATCCCAAACACAAACTATTATAACTTAACTATAATAATCTATTATTATAATAACCAACTCCTTGCCCCAAACACCCCAAAAGAAGTTTATAGATGAAACTTGAAGTCATATTTATAAACATAATTTCAAAAACTTAAAACAAAAAAGCCAAATAGTTATCAAATATGACCTACATTTTTAGTTTCCAAAACTTAGTTTGAATTTTGAAAATATCTCTAAAAAGTAGATGACAAAACAAATGATTCTCACATATTTATAATATTTATATACATAAGTGTCAAAAACCAATAGTTATGACCTAAACACTTAATTAGGGTTTCCTGCAATATGTTTATCACATATGTAACTTTCAAAAATCACGAGCCTTGTATCAGCGATACTAAACTTTCTACCCACATAATGTGCGTTAGAAGCAACTAAAAAAATGTGTCAGCAAAAACGCCCAAAATAGTGCATTCCAATAAATCCACTCAACTTTGCCCACACACATGGTTTCGTTGGCAAAAATGAGGATGTGCCCACGCATGGTAAATACGTCCATAAAAATTGGATCTGCCAACGTTTTTTATTGCATAGGTTGAAAAAACTGTCAACACGGCCAAAAACTTTTGTAGTGTATATTATGGGAGCTACATTAATTTTTTTTTTATTATTATTATACTTTTTTTTAATAATATGTGAAGTGGAAAAGTCGAAGGAATCTTTGAACCTCGACGTTAATAGTACCAATTTTATTTCAATTTATTTCGTTTCATAGAATAATTAATACTAGGCAATACTTCCTCTCTTTAGTTTTTTTCCCTAATGCTTTTTTTTAAGGTGAGAGAGACTAATTTTGAAATGTCATGGTTTGACAATTTTTGTTTTTTTTTTTTCTTTTGAGATCTGACACATACCATTATTTTACTTTTTTATATATCTGTGAGTATCTGAGTCAGCTTATGCACATCTGGACTAATCTCAACAGACAATCCGTCTGATCCTACAACATTTCAGTGGCAAAGAAATTCATAGGATATTAGATCTTAGATAGGTAACCACCATGGATTGAATCCATGACCTCTTAACTCTTAATTCCTCTGTCTACAATTTCAAAATCATATTGTAATATTTTCATGCCCATGCGTTGCACATGAGTTGTATCCTAGGTGTATTATATTCCAATTTTTTTAGCACAATAAATAATTATGTAATATCTCTATTTCTAAAAAATGTATACATCAATTATACGCAATCTAATTCAAAATCATAGAAGATTTTCTAACACATGGTCTAAAAATTTAGAAATATAATACAATTTTGATTTAATAGTCTAAAATAAAGCATGATGAAAAGACAAAAGGACTAACATATCTCAATGTCGTATATTTGTATATCTATCAATCATGGACATATGTTTAATGATTCTAATTCTTGTGGTCTAGCATTGGTAGATTTTAATCTTTGGTATTCGACTTTGTTTACCATTAAATTTATCATTGATATATACTATCATATATCATTGATATTCAGTTTTGTTATTCTATAACATATTGGTTTACATGTTCACATTATTATTGGATCTATTCTTGATTTACTATATCAATAGATTAAAAATTATCATTATCTTGTATTTAACTTATTCTATTTAAGATTCTTTGCATGTTCATTAACTATCAGATTTTAATTGATGTATTAAAGTTTCAAATAAAAATGGAAACTTAAAACATTATGATATTACTTTATTTCAATTGAGTGACACACATTTGACTTATACTTTTGATGATGAGATTTTTGCTTCCTAGAATAATTATTACTAGACAATACTTCTTCACTCCTCAGGATTTTATTTATTTATTTATTTTTTAATTCTCTTTTTTTAGGTGGGAGAGATGTAGACTAATTTTGAAATGGCATGGTTTGACCATTACCTCATTTCTCCCTTTTACGGTTTTAGAATTATATAATGATATTTTCATGCCCATGCGTTGCACGAGTTAGATCCCACATCTAAAAAAAAAAAATTAAGTACAATAATTATTTAGTATTATGATTAGATACAACCTCCCTTTAATCTCAAGAAAAAGTGTATATACGAGTAATATTTGATTTTATATTTTCTATAAGTAATTATTTGCAAATACAAATTAGGTCCTCCATTGATATATTCTACCGAAAGGGTAAAAGCTGAAGCAAACTGCAAGATAACATCATGAGTTATAAGTGTCATGATACAGAGCATAAAGAATTGAAGATTTCTAATTCTTCAAAGCTTTATCTATAACACCACGTGTCAGTGCATTTTGATTACAACAAATATAAGAGAGAGACAACCCCCAACTCACCATCCCATTTCTTAGCCTCCTCTACAAATCTCAGATATGTCGACAGCTATATCATTCGGTCGATTGGTCACCTTCAGACAATTAGATTCAACCATAATATTTTAGAAAATTGCATTGTATGTCAAATACATTTTAAGAAACCAAAGCCATGATTTCAATTTTTTTGTAATTGCAGATATGACAATCACATACCAATCACATAACAATCATATAGAAATCAGATAGTAATTAAATTTTCAGGTAGAAGTTTTTTGTCATGTTTGCAAAAAAGCAAAACCTAGGGACATGTGACCAATTTTCAATTTTTTTTTATTAAAGTTGCAATTACCCCAATATTTTATATGTAGAGTGAAGAAAACAGAGGAGAAATGATTTTGATTAGAAATATTTCCTTTTCTCTCTCTAAGGTTCGTCTGAAACCCTCTCTTTTTCTCTTTATGTTTTCTTTGTTTACAGTGGCGATTTTTTGTATAATCTGTTGATTACAAACATGCAGGTAATGAAGATGAAAGAGAAGAAGAAATTGAACAACAATATGTACGTGGTTCGACCTAAGATGACTTACATCCACAGAAAGAAAAAATACACTTTATTGAAGGCTTTTTCAAGAAGATAAGTCTGCTTCTTCATATTTTCTTTTTACAGTAGAAGTTCTGTGTTTAAAATTGTTTGTAGAACTATTAATATGGAAAAAGAAAGATTATTACAAATTTGTTAAATAGATTGTTGTAGTTTAATGAACTAGCCATTGAGATCATTGTTACTTCAAATCTCTACCTTAATCTTAACCTTGTAGCCTTCATCCTTCCAGATATGATTTTTTTCTAACCTTTTTCAGGTAACAGAAAACTGATTTGCTCGAGACATTTAGTAAGCTTGAGCTTCGTAATGGGCTTGGTAAGCATATCAGCTACATTTTTGGAGGTATGGGCCTTTACTACTTCTATTTAGCCTTGTTCAATTCTGTCTCTTACATAATGAAATTTGACATTAATATGTTTTGTTCTGTCATCAAGCCCTTTAACTACAATGCCTCTTTTATTGCTTCTGCTAGTGCCATGTACTCTGCCTCTGAGTTGATAGGATTGTAATAGACTGTAAGTTTTTCTTCCAGCTTAGCATATTAGGTCCATATAAGAAAAGATAGCCTGTAAGAGATCTTCTTTTGTCTAGATCTCCTGCAAATTCTGAGTCAACATACCCATATAGCTCTAGGTCTGTCTCTTGTATACTTTGATAGATCAATTTGGATTGTTTCGACCAAATTAGATACCTAAGTATCCATTTAGTGGTTTCCCAGTGTCTTCTTCCAGGATTAGACATGTATCTACTAACTAGGCTTGCACAATAGGAAGGATCTATCTAGTAGAGATCATTAGGTACATCAAACTACCCACTGTTTGACTATAAGGAACTGTTTGCACTTGTTTTAGGTGTTCTAAGTCAGCTTCTGTAGATGAGTTAGCTGAAGATAGTTTAAAATGATGAGCAATAGGCAAAGTCATTGGTTTAGCATTGGTCAAGTTGAACCTTCTAATGATATTCTTACAGTAGTTAGTTTGGTTGATGCTAAGTTAGTTTTTATGTTCATTGTTAGTGAATCTATCATCAATTTACTATACTAATAGATTAAAATTATCTGGTTGTTGTATTTAACTTGGCATGTTCATTTACTTTTAGATTATAATTGGTCTATTAAATAATAGAATAGCAATGAAAAAAAAAGGATACGAATGATATTGGATTTTAGTATTTTCTATCCGTAATTGTTTGCATGCTCTAATTTCCTATTAGGTCTTTCATTGAACAATAATTATTTGTTTTTTCACATTCTATTAGATTTATCATTGATATTTCCACTACATGATTTTTTTTTTTCAATATTACTCTTAGGTTTGAAATAATCATCTTTTAAAATTTTGAAAAGAAATAGAAATTTAAAATGATGTGACCGTAACCTATATAAAACGGTATAACTATCAAAATTTATACTCTAAATCACTATCAAATTACCATTATCTAGATGCCAACTTTCTTTCTTAATTCTAAAAGAGTTTCTACTTCGACTTTTATTTTGAAAGGTTTAAAAAAGTCAACCTTAGTATTCCAACTTTTAAAACTTACGAAATAGAAAATTTTGAAATTACAGAATTGAGTGCTATTTTTTAAATATATATATATATATATATATATATATGTATATATATTAACCATTTATGTAAATGTTTTGTTTCTCTATAGAAAGAGTTCGTTTCAAACTCTAAATTGCATGCTTTGTATTGAAAGCAAAAATGGCCACTCCATTCTTCTTCTTCTTCTTCTTTCTTCTTTTTTTTCCTTTGTATTCTCTCCAAACGGCCTTCGTCGCTCCCATTTACAAAGACCATATCTCCCTTCTCTACTCCATCTCCGTCCACCTCAAAACGCCGCTCCGGCCGGCCAACCTCCACCTCGACCTCGGCGGCGGCTTCTCCTGGATCGACTGCTACAACCGTTACAACTCTTCCTCTTACCAATTTGTCCTTTGTAATTCCCCTCTCTCCCATTCTTTACAACAGAATACTTGCGGCTCCTGCGTCGAAGCTCCATCTCCGGTCTGCGCCAACGACACCATCTTTTCCTACGCCTATCCAGAGAAACCATTCCTCAGAGATCAATTTGTTGATTACAATCACGCTAAGCTCACCGATTCCGAGAATGTCATCACCGATGTTCTTGCTCTCTTCACCACTGACGGCTCCGATTCCTATCCACTCCGTCGTATTCCCGAAATTCCTTTCTCCTGCGTCAAGACCGATTTCCTCCGAGGACTTGCCAGGGGTGTCATTGGCCTGGCGGCGCTCGGTCGTTCCAACGTGTCGATTCCATCGGTGATTAGCGCGAAATTCAATAGCCCTAGGTTTTTCGCGATTTGTTTATCTGGAGCGAGATTAGGGACTGGCGTTGCTTTCTTCGGTTCTAAAGGTCCGTACAAATTTTTCCCCAATGTCGATCTTTCTAAATCCCTAATTTACACTCCCTTGCTCTTCAGTCCGGCGACCAACTCGATTTACACCAATTGGTTACCGTCTTACGAGTATTACATTGGACTCTCGGCCATTAGAATCAACGGCAAGGCAGTGCCTTTCAACACTTCTCTATTGTCGTTTGAGCCGGTTATTGGTGGCGGCGGAACGAAAATCAGCACCTCCACCAATTACGCGTTGCTACAGAGCTCAATTTACAGAGCATTCACGACGGTGTTTATGAAAGAATCTGCTGCACTGAACTTCACGTTGACAAATGCGGTAGAGCCGTTCGGAGTGTGCTATACGGCGTATAGCGTGGGAGTGACGGCGGAAGGACAGGCGAGGGCACCGGTGGTGGATCTGGTTATGGAGAAAGGGAAAGTGGTGTGGAAATTGGGGGGGAGGAATACGATGGTGAGGATTAAGAAGAATGGAGTTGATGTTTGGTGCTTGGGATTCATCAATGGTGGAGAATTTCCAAGAACGCCGATTGTGATCGGAGGTCTGCAAATGGAAGATCATTTGTTGCAGTTTGATCTTGAAAATTATAGATTTGGATTCAGTTCTTCGGCGCTAATGGAAGGGACTTCATGTTCAAAATTCAACTTCACTTCTATCAACAACATTTCCTTATAAGTGGCTGTGTGAGGTGCAGAATTGATATAAGATATCTGAAATTTTGTATTTGGGGCTACAGAGTTGATATGGGATGTTAGTGTATCTAATATAATTTTTCTAATTCTAAAAGAATTTGTTCAAATGATCTACTTGTTTGTTTTGGAACTTTTTTATACCATAATTCTACAAATTCTTTGTTTGAATAAAATTTTGATCAAATTTTTATTAAGTAGACATATTTTTTATAATCATGAATTATGGTTTATGTTTTAGTTTTGATCTTTCCTTCCAAAATTCTTTTAAACAAAAGTAATTATTTTACGAGTTTGATTTCTATTAGTTATTTTGGAAAGTTTAGACAACTATTTGAAATCATTTGATAAAGAAAAAAAAATTCATTTTACAGAAAAGCAATTATTTTACAAGTTTGAAATATACTAATTGACTTGGAAAGTTTAGATAATTATTTGGAATCATTTAATAAAAACCAAAATCGTTTTAAACAAAAGCAATTATACTTGTTGCACAAAAAGTAGATACTAGCTTATAAAGGGGCCATATTTTCCGGCCCTTTCACAAAGTGCACTATATATATGTGTGTGTGTGGATATATACTACAGATTGATAAAACGTCAAGTTACATACACAAAAAAATATATATAATTCAAGACATTCACAACATAACTTCCAATCAACGCATGCAATATCTACATCTTGACTTGGGGAGAACAACTAGAAAACAATATGTTTTTTGAATATCAGTCATCACGATATCCATAAGGGTCAATCGATCATTTTCTTCCAAACCCTCAACCTGGAAGATCTGTTGGATGGCGTCCTTTCATATCCCAACCACCAGCTCATATTTCTCTTTTTTCCTTGATACAAGCTTTTGCATTTGAGTTTCTTGGATGTCCATCAGTGATTGGACTATCTTGAGAAACTCATATTGGAATGTACTCCTCTTTCTCTTGCTTCCTCTTGAGGTGGTGTTGGTTGGTCCGATACGCCTACTGGTAGGTGTATCTGAGAAAAGTTCGCTCATGCCGTCAATAGTCAGTATGTTCTCAAATGCTTGGTCCTCTGGTTCCTCATTATCCTCTGATTCCAATCTGGAAGCATTCATATTTTCCGCCATGTCTGATGCCTGGTCGATAAGAGTATGATAATTTTCATCAGTATCTCTATTCTTCCCAAAAATAAGGGAAAGTTCGTCAAAATGAGGTAATGGTTTGTGCCTCATACCCTTCGCGTTAGGATGTGAATGCAAATGAATATATATTATGTTAGAAAAAATATAGTAACTATGATAATACATTGTAATGTATTAGCTTACGAACCCATAAATCAAACACATTCTTCTCTGCATCCACGCATTTGAACTCCTCATTCCAACTGAAGCCACTACATGCATTGCTCAACAACTCATTAATTTTTGTGTATGTCATTTTATGAACCTCACCTTGCACTTTATAGTTGATGCTCTAATGCCACAGTTATGAACTTTCTCCTGTATTATATGTTCAAGTAGTTGCAAATAGTCAGGCTTGAAAGTTCCATTATCAGCTCACCACCTATTCTCGACCAAATGCATTAACGATTCAACCAGCTTTGCATCTTCAACCTTAGATCAAGTGTGTTTTTTTATCTTCTCACGATCGACCATTAAGCTACATGCATTTGTATATCTACTTGAATTAAAAAGAGAATACATAGAGAAATACATTTAGTAGTACGAATTACGTAAGACATATTTCATAAAAAAAAAACAAAAAAATTGTTCCATCTTACAAAAATATGAAACAAAGTTAATTAAATTTAAACTCATAAGAAGACAGCTTCAATGATAAAGTATTTCTTCATGATGTTTGTTCCCATGCATCAAACATTCTACTCGCCAAATCATCCCTAAAGTTGGTCCATTCATCAGATGTTTCAATAAATTGTATATTATCCTCACCCAATCCACTAGGTACAAAGTTTTCATCCTCCGATGCTTCCAACATTGCAGCTGGCCCCATCTCTCTGGTGATTAGGTTGTGAAGCAAGCAACATGTTGTTATTGTTCGACATTGGACCTTCACTGGGTAGAATGACTTTCCACTAAGAATTGCCCAACGACCTTTCAGTACGCCAAACATTCCCTCGATGCAATTCAAAGCAGATGTATCTTTCATATTGAAAAATTTCCTGGATTAGTCGATGCATTTCCAAACACCACACCATTCTAAAAGGTGATATCGTTCTCTCCTATACGGTGCCAAGAAACCCTCAATGTTGGGATATCCAACATCATATAAGTAGTAATAACCTATACAGGCTATATAAATAGTTAGTTGAAAAGCTATTCGAGTTTGCACATAAAAATATTGTCCTAAAAAGTTCCATATATCATTTGGGACCTTCAATCTAGTAGGTCGAGAAATCGCATCCCTAAACATCCTAAAATTGACTGCGGACCCTTCCCACCCTGGCATAATGAATATGAACTCTCCATTTGAATATACACCAAGCACGTTTGTGGCTATCTAACCCTTCCTGGTATGACATCGTGGTTGATTGGTTTCACTAACATTGATCTCGGTGTATCTGCCACCAAAGCACCCAGACAATTCTGTTTGAGTTCATACATCATAAATAAGTTAAAGTTTGTGGTTTCTTGTAAGAAAGTTCTTTAGTATTTGACCATGTATTGATAAAACCGATCTAATACCTCAAACCACTTCCATCTTTCATCAGAGCAGTTATTTGTGATGGGCTCTGGATTTTTTAACAGTATCTCATGAAGTTGTAGTAATGCAGCAAGAATGAAGTAAATGTCGTGAAACAATTTCACCTGACCATGAAAATTTTCTTCAAACTACTCGATTCTTAACGTCGTGGACCAATATGTGGAGGAACATTGTCACCATCTCTTCAACATCAACACACTGAGTAGGCATTAGTCGACCGGTCATCCTAAGCATGTTACAAAGGATGACAAACATCCTCTATCCATTCGTGTGCTCTCGCGAAAACCTAAGTCATGCTCATAAATAAATCGGAAGAAGTTTAGTTGCCGAAATTTATTTCTAATAAGCAATGATTAGTTCTCTATTCTACGATGATCATTTAGGAAAAGGGATACAACTACCAATAGTTTTCGCTAAGAGGTGGAAATGATTTATATGATGGTAAATAGTTCTTCATTTTCCATTTTCAAAGATAGGAAATATGTTGAAATTGTTCCTGGAATCGTGAGAGCTAATATTGATTAAAATTCTGAAGGTACATCAAGAGCTAATGTTAATTCCTATATACATAATGACCACTCTAACAATAAACTCAAGTATTGGTGGTTTTATATTATTTTATTGGCCCTCCCCATCTAATCTCCCTATAACCATTTTTAGGTGGAATTTTATAATAATTAAAAATACCATTTTTAGGTGAATGCTTATAATAAGGAAAATTCTTATTTATAAAATCTTAATAACCTATTATATTATTTAAAAATTTTAATCAAAACTAAATTTGAACAACTAAATTGAAGATTTTTTTGAAAGTACAAAAATTAAAATTAGACATTTTTTGAAGTATATGGATCAAAATTCTACTTTAACCCAAAAAATAATAATATTAGGTAGAAAAGTTGATCGTTGCATCTTAGTTATGCACTTAGAAGTGACTAGTGAATGAAAACATAATAACTTCTTAAAAAGATCCTTTTACTTATTATTATGGAAATGTTCTACAATTTGAAGTGGTCAATTCTGTTGAGATTGGTGTCCTAATTCTCCCGGAGTCTCGTTGTTTTGTAAAGATATACATTGTTCAATGAATAAAATAAGTGTTATTTAATTCTGGCATTTACTCATATCCAATAAACCAAGCTCTTTGGTTATCTTATGTGAACTTAAGCATGTATATGTGATATACAAATGGATCATGCCTTAAGTGATAACCTAAATCGGTATGTAGTATAAGGATTGAGGTGGGATACCTGATCCTGGTGACACTACGGATACGGCCCGCTTTGTAGAGGTTTGCAAGTGTTGTAAACTACTACAGATGGTAGATCCTGACCATTCATGTGAAGACATGGAGCAGGGGTGTCCTATACAAAGAGTTTGTATAAGACCTAAATCACAAGATGATTAGACTCTGTATATAATGTCGTTGATACTAGAGACTTACATCTCACCTAAATGACCATAGGTGACACAACCTTAATCCTAAGTGTTTTGGGAACTCATGCCTTTGAGGGCGGTCCTTTGATTAGTATGGGTGAGAGTGGCTAGATTGCCAACTAAACATGCCTACCTTTTTTGGGAATTGTCTGATCTGAGAGCTGGGAACTCAATCCACAAGATGAAATTCACTTCTTTCCCGAAGTAGGGATAAGTAAAGAGATTGCTCCCTTAAGGGCTGATTTCGGGGCTTGAACATAGTGGCCATAACTTCTCTTTGGAAGATAAGACTCAGCCATAGTAGGACTATGACTTATGTTCATTAGAGGGATCAGTGGTACTTAAGGAGACATATGTAACTATAGAGGCATAACGGTTATTGGCCCAGCTGTACTTACGAGCGATCTGTGAAGGGTTGTCGTACTGTTGATTGGTTAAGATGGACACATAATATATCTGTAGTAAGGAGAGTTCAGCTGTCGGTCTTTAGTGGAGTTCCTGGCAGTTAACGGATGGTGGATCCCGTGACTAAAGAGTTTAGTCAGTTATTCACGTATGTTGGAGCTTCGAAGCTATAGGTCCATGAGGTCCCCTTGGTAGCCTGGATTCTGTTGAGGATCAATTCTTGGTGTTGATTTGAAATGTTCAAATTGACAAAAGGTGTTTTGATTATATATGATATAATCGGTATGATGTATGAGATACATCTAGTGGAGGATTGATGTAAATGAGATTTACATTAAGTACCATGTAATAGAAAAAAGAACTATGGTTTATATGTTTCATGAGATGAAATATTAAAACTATAGGTTATAAATATAGCATGATAAGTTGGTTATCATTTATGTTTATAATAACATTAATTATTGGATAATTAATTCTTTTTCTTTTAAATAACCAAAGTAGTGGGTGATTATTGGATCATGGTAACCGTGAGTTTAAAAGAAAAATGGTTTTCTATTTTGAAAAAGAGGTTTTTAAAAAAAGATTGAAAAGGATTTTGAGTTTTCTCTCCGCGCAAAAGAAACTCATGAAGTCGTCAAGTAAATTCGGATTTATTAAACGACGGCTGGGCGAGCTAAACGATCGTGTATGTGCGAGCTAAACAATCATGCAGTATTTACTAAACAATCACATAGCTTTGCTAGACGATCGTTAGCCCAAAGTACACGATCGTGTAGAGTCTGTAGGCGACAGATCGAGCTAAACAATAGGCTAAACGATCGCATAGCTTTTGCTAGACAATCGCATAGCTTTATCTAAACGATTGGGCATCGACCTATACAATAGGTCTCTGTCATCTCCCACTTACCCAGTCGTGTACCCGATTGGTGTTTTCCTCCTTCGTCTGCCTCATACCAAGTTCGAACAGAGCCCACCCTCTGGATTCTCACACCGAGAATACCAAGGTCGCCTTGTCGGTGGTGTCAGACTCCACTCAACACCGTCGAGGTTTTCTGGAGGCCGTTCGTGGTGTGGAGGAGATCGTGATCGAGGAGATTGTTGAGGATGAGCGCGAAGTGTTCGTGCGGTGTTCGTGTTATGTTGCAGTCGTGTAAATCGAGCACTCGTGGTTGCTGTTATTCGATCAGAGTCACGCAACGGAGCGTAGAGACGCATCTGCCTATGTGCGTAGAGTTTTCTTTCTATGCATTTGTTGTTCATACTGTAATTTCTGCATTGTAATTGTATAACCGTTTGTATTCAAGTCGACTGTAAATGATTTGTTCATTCATGATTGTAATTTGGAATAATCTTGTTCCGCTACTCATGAAAATCTCGTTTCCGATTTCCTTCAAATTCTGCACTTATTATTATATAAATTGCCAAACTTAGAAAATTTTAAGAAGATGAATTTATAAGTCTCCAAATTTTCATTTCCAATTTGTTTAAAAAAAAAAAACATGTCTTCAAACCTACAATTAAGTGCGGTGCTGTTATGATTCAATTTTATTTTAAAAATAGAAATAACTATTTATCAATAAAAAAAAAACCTACAATTAATTTTATGATATTTCAAATCTACAATTATCTACAATTAACTATTGCCAAAATTGCTAAAATGCCAAAAACAGAAAAATTTATGAAGGTCATTGTATAACATAAATAAAATTACTGAGTTTCACATAATAGAAATAAAACAATATGCATACAAAATTCATACAAAATGCCCAACAAATTATCATATTCCAAACATACAATTATCAACGATATATAGTACTAATCAATGAAAAAATAAATTTTCAAAATAAACAACAAAAAACTACAATAAATCAAATGTCGAAAATATGTATAAATAATCCAAAAGACATACTACAATGGAAGTGGGCTGTAAAAATTAGTATATAACGTAATACAAACCTCAAACTAATGGAAGGTTGGATTAGTTTGGGCTGCATAACAAGAATAATGAAACAAGTCAGTAAAAAAAAGGATGAATTACTTAATAAAGGAACTTGTTTAAGAAAGAAATGTCATACCTTTGTTACTCGTATGTTATCTATGAGTAGAGAGTCCAGGGGTTGCAAGATTAAATTTGAAATTAAAGCTGAAACAAAAAATGATGGACACATTAGTATAACAAACCATAATAATTAAGAGAATAGAACTTTTCATACCTTAACACCTTCAACACGTGATAGAACAAAATGATACCTTACCACTCATCAAACAAACAAAAGTTAGAAAATGGAAAAGAAGAAAATAGAAAGAAAAGTATGGTTGATGGAAACAATTCACCAAATTGGAAAAAAATAACCTTGGACATGGAGGACTCTCGAATCATTAAAGGTGGATGAGGAGGAGGTTATATACGGAAGAGAAGATGAGGTGGGTGGTTCAACATTTAATTGAAGCCCAAAAAATCAGAATAAATTAAATATAGATTTGATAGGCTTCAGGTTTTACTTTTACAAATCATAAATAAATAAACTCAATCAATTTCATGAAGTGGTTGAGTCATTAATGTATATGAAAAAAAAAATGGAGTTCAATCAGCAAACAAAAGCATTAAATAGAAGTGGGTGGAGTTCAATCACCAAACAAAAGCATTAAATAGAAGTGGGTGGAGTTCAATAAGCAAACAAAAGCATTAAATAGAAGTGGGTATAATTCAATCAGCAAACAAAAGCATTAAATAGAAGTGGGTAGACCATTAAATAAGCAAAATAAAATCATGAGGAGTTAATACAGCAAACAAAAGTTAAATATTCCATTAGAATTGGACGAAAACAGAACTAAAATCATGGTATAGTTCAACAACCATCAAATAAGCAAAATAAAATCATGAGGAGTTAAATATAGCAAACAGAAGTTAAACATTCCATTGGAATTAGACTCAAACAAAACTAAAATCATGGTGTAGTTCAACAAACAAAATCAACAAATAAAGTGGATGGGGCCATTGCAATATTGAAAAGTACACACAAAAAGTACACACAGACAAGATAAAGGTGAGTGTAAATTGCAGTAAAAAAGATTTGAAAATCTTTAAGGTAAGTAACACTAATAAAATCAATTAAGTTCATCAAGTGTCTAATATTTATGCTTTATATTTGATATATATATTTTTGTTGCTATGATTTTGTTGCATTAGGAGAAATCTTCAATGAAAATGTCTAAGAAAAAAGAAGTGAATGGCTCAACATCGATTTTGCCAGTATATTTGAAATCCATTCTTAGATATGCTGAGAAGATGATGGCCAAAGAGTCTAGTATTTCTTTACAACTTCCAGTTGGATTTTTGAATTTAATCAAAAGAGTTGTGTCCTGCGAGAAGACATAATTAACTTTTGTAACATAGATGAAGTCAAGACATTGACTTTGGTGGTTTATATTGCATAAGTAATGTTATTACTTTTGTGGACTTCAGTTCTGATGTTTCTTTCCAATTTTTTTCGTTTATATTTATGTTATAAGTTTTTTATAGGTACTTGCACTCATCCTTTGTTGATTCAAAGGAAAGTTCACTATACATTTTTGTAGATCCATCTCTCATTTCTTCTGGGCATAACTCTTAAGAAGTTAAAACTCGAAACTATGTAGTAGATTAATGGTCTCAAAAGCAAACCAAATAGTTCTTGCTCCTTTTAATCCTGGGTGAGTTACATTTTTTTTTTTTATCAATTTTAGTGTAGTAGTCAAACAAACTTGCATTAACAATAAAAATAGTAATTATATTTCATTAACTAGTGGTGATTGGGCATTACTTGCTATAAATGCATGTGATGATACCGTGTACTATCTAGACTCAATGAGGACAACATCACAGGTAGCTATAAGATATATAATTAACACGTAAGTTAACCATTTTCATTTGTAGTGTTTGTTTTAAAGTGTACTTTATTTAAGAATTTGTGATTATTTCTTGACAAATATGACAGTTGCGATGTTTCAATCTCAAAAGAATATTAAAAAATGCCCGAAGTAACCTTATGGAGAACAGTAAAGACAAGTATAAACAATGACTACTTATTCATCATATATTAAGTTGACATCTATTGCGTAAGGATTACTTCATTCTTATTTACTGGTTTTTTTACTATAGTGTCCTCTACAAGTTGGGAGCACCGAATGTGGATACTACGTCATGAGGTATATGAGGGATATTGTGACCAAAAGAAGCATTATAATCTCAGATTTGGTATGTTATCGTTAATTTGACATTTTAGATAGTGTAGGGAAGAGTAGAATTCATTATAATATTTGGCTTTTATGTTTATAGATTATACAAGGAACCCATACTCACTTTGAGTTGGTTGAATTTTTGGGTTACTACATGGGATTGTAGGTGCTCATATAATTTGGTCATTTTGAATGTATTTGTTCCGGCAGATCAATTTCTGGATTTACTTCATATTTATATAGGTGTAGTATTTTTTTGGAATTGTTCGTTGGGGGGGAGGGGTGTTAATTGTTTCATGTGTTCATATGGAGATGGTGATTACAAATGTGGTTTTGATAGTTGTTATGGGTAGAATGATATAGTTTTGTTAATATGGGGTAGATCGATAGTTTTGGTAGAAGTTTGGAAAATGTAATTTTTGAAACGGTTCATATTGGTTTGTTAGAATTATGTTCCTTATATTCCTTCGGAAGTGTCCATATAGGTCTATCCATATTCTTCTAGTTAACTTAGCAAATCCTTCATGGAGTTGTAAAATTTTATAATGACTATGTTGAAAAATGTTATCTTTTGTTATATTGGAGAAAATTTTAGTTCATAAGATTAAAAATGTGTTTGGTTGTTTATTTGTTATAATGGATATGTGTCATAATATATCATATGCGATTGTTGGTTTAAAATATAGGAACAATTTAGAGGTAAACATCCATATTAATCTTTTTTTCTTAAAAAAAAGCACATACTTGACGAGTTAAATGTGTCAAGATATAAATTTATTTGACAAGTGAAAAATATCAATGAGTCTTGCACTTGACATTTTATTCTTGTCAAGAACACCTATATTCTTGGCATTTTTTTTCAATATCAAGTAAAGTATATCTTGACCTTTTTCACATATCAAGTGAAATTGTTCTTGACGTTTTTTATTTATCAAGAAGGTCAATATACTTGACATTTTAAAAATGTCAAGTGTCAATGTTCTTGACTTTTTTTCTAATCGAGAACATCGACATTTTTGACACTAGATTCCTTGACATTTTTTAAAATGTTAAGAAAAGTGACACTTGACATTTAAAAAAGTCAAGAAACACTATTTCCATAGTAATGATGCTCTTAATCAAAGCTATCTTATCAAACATTTGTTGTAGTGAGTAAATACTATTCAAATCCTCAATTAGCTACAGTAAACACTATTTTAAAATTCTCATTTACTACAATTTTTACTATTTTACATTCATCATTTTACTTTCTTTTCTACTGTGTTTACTATTTTCTTCTCAAACTAAAATAGTTTACCCCTAAAATACATACTGTTATAACCCAAACTAAAATAATCTATACTTCAAACTCAAACTATTATAACCCAACTATAATAATCTATAATTATAATAACCAGCTCCTTGCCCTAAACACTCCCAAAGAAGTTTATAGATGGAACTTGAAGACGTGTATATAAACATAAGTTCAAAAACTGAAAACAAAAAGCCAAATAGTTATCAAATATGACCTACATTTTTTACTTTCCAAAACTTGTTTGAATTTTAAAAATATCTCTAAAAAGTAAATAACAAAACAAATGATTCTCACATATTTATAATATTTATATACATAAGTTTCAAAAACCAATAGTTATGACCTAAATATTTAATTAGGGTTTCTGCAATATGTTAATCACAAATGTAATATTTATACGTATAATTTTAAAAAACCACGAGCCTTGTGTTAGCGATACTAAACTTTTTGCCCACATAATGTGCGTTAGAAGAAACTAAAAAAATATGTCGGCAGAAATGCCCAAAAATAGTGCATTCCACTAAATCCACTCAACTTTTTGCCCACACACATGTTTTCCTTGGCAGAAATGGGGATGTGCTCACAGGGCAAATACATCGATAAAAATTAGATCTGCCAACGTTTTTTATTGCATAGGCAAAAAAAAAAAAAAAAAAAAACTGTCAACACAACCAACAATTTTTGTATTGCATATTATGGGAGCTACATTATTATTTTTAATTATTACTATACGTTTTAAATAATGTGTGATGTGGAAAAGTCGAAGGAATCTTTGAACCTCGATGTTAATAGTACAAATTTTATTTCAATTCATTTCACTTCATAGAATAATTAATACTAGGCAATACTTCGTCACTGTTTAGTTTTTTTTTTCCTAATTCTTTTTTTAAGGTGAGAGAGACTAATTTTGAACTGTCATAGTTTCACAATTTTTGTTTTCTTTTTTTTTTTTTGAGATTTGATACATACCATTATTTTTCTTTTTTATATATCTGTGAGTATCTGAGCCACCTTATGCACATCTAGACTAATCTCAACAGACAATCCGTTTGATCCTACGATATTTAAGTTTCTAGGAAATTCATAGGATATTAAATCTTAAGTCAAGGAAATTCATAGAATATTAAATCTTACGTAGGTGACTACCGTGGATTGAACCCGTGACCTCTTAGCCCTTAATTCCTCTTTTTACAATTTTAAAATCATATTATAATATTTTCATGCCCAGCACATGAGTTGTATCCTAGGTGTATTATATTCCACTTTTTTTTAGTACAATAAATAATTATGTAGTATCTCTATCTCTAAAAAAAATGTATACGTTAGTTATATGCAATCTAATTCAAAATCAAAGAAGATATTTTAACACATGCTCTAAAAATTTACAAATATGATACAATTTTGATTTAATAGTCTAAAATAAAGCACGACGAAAAGAAAAAAGGACTATCAACATATCTTAATGTCGTATATTTGTATATCTATCCGTCATGGACGTATATTTAGTGATTCTAATGCTTGTGGTCTAGCATTGGTAGACTTTAATCCTTAGTATTTGACATTATTTACCATTAAATTTATCATTGATATATACTATCATCAATATAATAAGAAAATGGATATCATTGATATTCAATTTTGTTTTTCTATAACATATTGGTTTACATGTTCACATTATTATTGGATCTATTCTCGATTTACTATATCAATAGATTAAAAATGATCATTTTCTTGTATTTGACTTATTCTATTTAAGATTCTTTGCATGTTCATTAACTATTAGATATTAGTTGATGTATTAAATTTTAATACTAATAATAAAAAAAAATATACAAGTGATATTTGATTCTGGAATTGTTTGCATGCTCTAATTTCTTATTAGGTCTTTTATTGATAAATTCTATCAATGTAATAACACAAATACTACGTAGGGATAATTTCACTTTGTTTTATATCGAGTGTTTTCTCATATTCTAGTAGGTTTACCACTAATATTTCTAGTAGATGATTTTAAGTATTTACAATAATCAAGTATAAACATTTTAAAAACACTATTAGCCCGAAAATCTTTTAAAATTTCAAATAAAAACGGAAACTTAAATTTTAGTTGAGTGATACACATTTGACTTGTACTTTTGATAATGAGATTTTTGCTCCATGGAATAATTATTACTAGACAATACTTCTTTATTCCTCAGTTTTTTTTTTTTTTTTCCTCTTTTTTAGGTGGGAGAGATGTAAACTAATTTTGAAATGGCATGGTTTGACCATTACCTAATTGCTCCCTTTAACAATTTTAGAATTATATAATGATATTTTCTTGCCCGTGCGTTGCACATGAGTTAGATCCCACATCTAAAAAAAAAAAAAAATTAAAGCCCAATAATTATTTAGTATTATAATTAGATACAACCTCCCTTTAATCTCAAGAAAAAAAAGTATCATATCATAAAAGAATAATACAAAAAGATACGAATAATATTTGGTTTTATATTTCTATAAGTAATTATTTGCAAATACAAATTAGGTCCTCCATTGATATATTCTACCGAAAGGGTAAAAGCTGAAGAAAACTACAAGATAACGTTATGAGTTATAAGTGTTAGGATACCGGGCATAAAAAATTGAAGACTTCTAATCCTTCAAAGCTTTATTCCCAACACCATGCGTCAGTGCATTTTGATTACAACAAATATAAGAGAAAGAGACAATCCCCAACTCACCATCTCATTCCTTAGCCTCCTCTACAAATCTCAGATATGTCGACAGCTACATCATTTGGCATACTGATCACCCTCAAATAATTAGACTCAACCATAATATTTTAGAAAAATTGCATTATATGTCAAATACATTTTAAGAAGCCAAAATTATGATTTCAACCTTTTTGTAATTTCAGGTATGACAATCACATACCAATCACATAAAAATCAGATAGCAATCAAATTTCTAGGCAGAAGTTTTTTGTCATGTTTGTAAGAAAGCAAAATCTAGGGATATGAGCCCAATTTTCAATTTTTTTTTTATTAAAGTTGCAATTGCCTATGTAAAGTGAAGAAATACTCTCCATTTTATAGCATATCCATTGGTCTTATTGTTTAAGTTTCAGGCCCACATTTGTTGAACCACGATCCAATTCAAAAGGATGGTGCAAAGCATGGCAAAGAAAGAGCCACGATGAGGAGCTTAGAGAGGAACGTGTAAATCGCTATCTATATATCTCTTCGAAAATGGAGGAGAAATGATTTTGATTAGAAATGTTTCCTTTTCTCTCTCTAAGGTTCATCTGAAACCCTCTCTTTTTCTCTCTAAGTTTTCTTTGTTTACAGTGGAGATTTTGTGTATAATCTGTTGATTACAAACATGCAGGTAATGAAGATGAAGGAGAAGAAGAAATTAAACAACAATATGTACGTGGTTCGGCCTAAGATAACCTACATCTACAGGAAGGGAAAATACACTTTATTGAAGGATTTTTCAAGAAGATAAGTCTACTTTTTCATATTTTCTTTTTACAGTAGAAGTTTTGTGTTTAAAATTGTTTGAACTATTAATATAGAAAAAGAAAGATTGTAACAAATTTGTTAAACAGATTGTTGTAGTTTAATGAACTAGCCATTGAAATCATTATTGCTTCAAATCTTCACCTTAATCTCAACCTTGTAGCTTTCACCCTTATAGATCTGATGTTTTTCTAACCTTTTTCAGGTAACAGAAAGCTGATATGCTCGAGACATTTAGCAAGCTTGAACTTCGTAATGAGCTTAGTAAGCATATCAGCTACATTTTCGGAGGTATAGACCTTTACTACTTCTATTTCGCCTTGTTCAATTCTATCTCTTACAAAATGAAATTTGACGTTATAATGTTTTATTCTAGAATGGTACTATGGGTTTGTGGAAAGATGGATTGCACTTTGGTTATTAGAGTAGATTTTAACTACTATTTGTGATATACCAAAGTCTGTTATCAAGCCCTTTGACCACAGTGCCTCTTTTATTGCTTCTGCTAGTGCCATGTACTCTACCTCTGTAGTTGATAGTGTCGTAATAGGTTGTAAGTTTGCCTTCCAGCTTAGCAAATTAGGTCCATATAAGAAAAGATAGCTTGTAAGAGATCTTCTTTTGTCTAGATCCCCTACAAAGTCTGAGTCAACATACCCATATAGCTCTAGGTCTGTCTCTTGTATACTTCGATAGATCAATTTGGATTGTTTCGACCAAATTAGATACCTAAGTATCCATTTAATGGCTTCCCAGTGTCTTCTTCCAGGGTTAGACATGTATCTACTGACTAGGCTTGCACAATAGGAAAGATTTATCCAGTAGAGATCATTAGGTACATTAAACTACCCACTGCCTGACTATAAGGAACTGTTTGCATCTGTTTTAAATGTTCTAAGTCAGCTTCTCTAGGTGAGTTAGCTGAGGATAGTTTTAAATAATGAGTAATAGGCTTAATCACTGGTTTAGCATTGGTCAAGTTGAACCTTCTAATGATATTCTCACAGTAGTTAGTTTGGTTGATGCTAAGTCTAAAAGAACCCCCTGTCTCTATTAATCTCAATCGTAGGATCTTCTTATATTGACCCATATCCTTCATGTCAAATTCTCCCTTTAGAAGATCCTTGACATGAGTTAGATCTTCTTTAGAACTTCTAACTAGCACATATCATCCACATAGAGAAATAAATATACCTTATTCTTGTAGGTGGTTAAGTTAACATAGGTACATATGTCATAGGTGCTCTTCTGAAAACCAATACTCTCAATGTAGTCATTAAACCTTCTATACCAGCATCTGGGAGACTGTTTACACTACAAGAAAAAGGTCCTTTTATAACCTTCTGAATATAGCCTTTTTCAAAATAGGCTATAAAATTTAAAGGAAAAAATATTAAATATATTTTTAAAAGGCAAAAAGAGAGGGAGGAGGGCGGGATCTAAAAACACTTTCCCCCTTTCCCTTTTTTATCCATTTCTTTCTCCCCTTTTTCTATCTCTCTTTCCCCATTTTCTCAATTTATATCTCTTTTCTTCAACTCTCTCTCTTTTCTTATAGACCTAAAATTATTTCTTTCACACCCTTCGCATCAAATTTGGGGTACTTTTTTCAACAATGAGCAATGAAGATCCACAACGGTGGATCTGATACCAGCGGCAAAAGAAGAGCAAAGACTAGCGACAGATTCTCAACGATTGGAGATAGATGTAGATATGGAAGAGGCTCAACAGAAGGAGTGACTAGTGGCGAAATGAAGTGGGCCTGGGCGATAGATCTGGTACCAATCGAGTGGTTCTGGGCAGCGGAGTTCTTTCTTCGAGCAAAGTGGTTTGGGTAGAAGAGGTTCTTCTTCAACCTTTTTTTTTTTTTTTATTTACTCTACAATTTCTCTCTTTCCCCATTTATTCAAATTTCCTTGTTGGTTTATCCATGAGTGGCGACGAAGCACACCCTCAAATCATAAATTTTCAAATGATAAATAATATGTTAATAGAAATACAAATCACTTTCCTTTCTTCTACCCGTTCTAAAAATAAAGTCGATGTCACCGGGAAAAACCATCGAGTACCATCAAACATCGAGTATGTCATCGAATACTATCGAGTATGGCATCATGCATCGAGTATTTCACAAAATACAATCGAATATGAGCATCGAGTACCATCGAGTATGGCATCGTGCATTGAGTATTTCACTAAATACCATCAAGATGCTCATCGAGTATGGCATCGTGCATCGAGTTTTAGAGCATTGAGCATCGAGTATCGAGTATTGAGCAATGGCTAAAAATCCAGTTCCTATTACTCGACTTTCTTCACTTCTTTCTTCAATTACATCGTAATTGCAACTTTAATGACTCCAAACTAGTTATAGACACTTAAACACACATTAAGGCTCATCAAACATAGCTAATTACAAAAATTACAATATAATTGAAGAGAAAACAATGCTAAAACTCAGAAGAAAGAAAATCATATTAGTTCATTTTCATACAACTTATGAAAAACACCCACCAAGCCAAAACTAAACCGAATTGAATGTTTAAATGATGCTCTGATACCAATTGTTGGATTAAAGAAGCAAGCAGTAGAAGCAAAACAAGATCATTAAGCATTCTAATTCATTAATTTTGGCTTCAAACTCAGCATGCTCATAAACTAAAACTAAAGTTTCAACACTAACCTTTGAAGTACCTTTGAATCACGAACTCCAGTTGCAATCCTCCCTTCCTTTGGATGTGAACCACTACAAGGTCTTTCCTACTATTCTCTTGGTGCCTTAGATTGAGTGTGAGACTCAAAACAAACTTGAATTAGGGAAAATGGAGGAGAAAAGTTTTCTGGTTTCACTATGAAAAACAGTTTTCTTCAACCTTTAATTTCTCATAATTCAGTAACAATTGCATGCCCATTCCACTAAAAAATCTAGGTTTATATTGCATGACTCTCATGCAACTAAATTTCCTGTATGAATCACAGTTCATGCTTAAGAAATTTGAGTGGAAAGTAATGAGATATGAGTAAGGTGCTTGAAGAAGTGAGTGGAAGAATCTAACTCTTTTTGGATTTTCCAAATTTCCAATTCCTTTTATTTCAATTTTGATTTTCAAAATAAAAATTCTTTTCAGTTTTAATTCTAATAATTAAAATTGAATTTTATTAATTTTACAAAAATTAATTCAAAATTAATTTTCTAATAAAATTAATAATTAATTCTAATTAATTTAATATCCAATACTAAATTAATTTAACACCTTTTCACCTTCATGAATCCTTATTCATGAATTTAATATTCAAATCATATTTAAATATTAATCGATTCTCCAATTTCATTCAATTCCAAATTAAACGTATAATTATATCACATATAATTACTAATTCTTTTAATTCTAATTTGAACGTTTCAAATCAACTTATCACGCTACTCTAAGGCTAATCCGTTTGTGAGCAAGTAGGGAGACCTAGTGGACCTACAGATCATGGGCTCCAACAATCCGAGATTAATCGGCTAAACTCTTTACACTGAATTAACCCTCATTCATTAATTAATAGGTCACTCCACTAAAGCTCGTAGTTGCACTCCCCTCACTGTAGATATATTGTGTCCATTCGATATAACCATGACTAGTAAGTTAACCTTTTACAGGTTGTTCGTAATAATGATTGGGTCAAAAGGCTATTTTACCCCCGAGATTACCTCTTGTACCTTAAGTCCCACTAATCATCTAATAAAAAATTGGTTTGTGATCCGATCATCAAACCGAGTCCCTCTCGGGCCAATGAGAGGGTGGGGCCCCTTGTTCAAGACCTAAAGTTGGCACTTAAGGGAACAACCACTCTACTATCCCTGAAAGCGGGTAGGAGTGAATTCCATCTTGCACCTTATATCCCCAGTTATATATCCGGTCTTACCTCTGAAATAGGAGTCTTATTGAGCCAGCAATGTTGAGTCAACTCTCATTTATACTAATCTAAGGATAATCCCGAATAAACAGGAGTTCATAGTTAACTCAGAATTAAGGTCAAGTTCCCTAGGTTATTGTTTTGAAATAGTCAGTCTTAAATAGTAAACATCGTTACAAAGTAAGAGTGACTTATTTCATGGTTCGATCTTGTGCAAATTCATTGCACAGGATGCCTCCACTCCTCATTGTTGGGATTGGTATCCTAAATCTCTTTGTAATTTTGTAGTTTGTAAACCGTATAAATATATTGTTGTTAATAAAATAAGTATTATTTTATAAGCATATACTCAATCCAATAAACTAAGATCCCATGTTATTTCATGTAATTTAAACAAGTATGTAGAGACAAACAAGTGGATCTTGTTTAAATAATAACCTAAACAGTCTGTAGTAGATGAATAAGGCTGGGTACTTATCCTGGTGACACTAGAGATACGGCCTGCTTTGTAGGTGTTACAAGTGTTGTAAAGTGCTACAAATGATTTGATCTTGATCATTCATGTGGAGACATGTGAGTGGGGGTATCCTATACAAAGAGTTTGTATAAGATCGGACCATGAAATGATTAGTCTGTTATATAACGTCGTTAATAATAGAGACTTACATTTCACTAGGATGACCATAGGTGACATGACCTGAATCCTAAGTGAGTTGTGAACTCCTGCTCATGAAGGCGGTCCTTTGATTTGTATGGGTGAGAGTGGCCAAATTGCCAACTCAACAAACCTACCATTTTAGGGATTCATCTGATTGAAGAGCTGGGAACACAACACATAAGGTGGAATTCACTCCTTCCCTGATGCAGAGGCAAGTAGAAAAATTGCTCCCTTAAGAGTTGATTCCGGGTCTTGAACATTAGTGGCCACGCCCTCTCTTGGCTCGAGAGGGAATCAGTGGTACTTAAGGAGTTAAATGTAACTAAAGGGGCAAAACGATAATTTTGGCCCAACTGTACTTACAAACAATTTGTGAAGGATCATCGCACTGTTGATTGGTTATATCTAATGGACCTAAAAATTTGTCTGTAATACGAATAGTGTAGCTCTCAGTTATTTTACATAGGTTGTGAAAGAATGATGTGGTTGGAGATTCATCTTCTTCCTTAATTCTCTCTGAGTGAATAGTTCTCTCTGACAAAATTTACAGAGAATAAAAGTTCTTCTCTTCTCTCTCCTCCTCTCCATCTTCTTCGTTCTTCCAAGGATTCAAGCAAAGCACACAACTCTTGCTTGAATCTTTTATCCCAAGAGAATACAGAGGGTTCTCAAGTGGTGGTGTCCCATTTGGAGAAGGAGAGGGATTCTTGAAGAAAGTGTTCTTCAAAGGTAAGGGTTTCTGAAACTCTTAGTTTTTCTTATTTTTAAAATATGTTATAATTTATATAAATGCATATCTTGTTTTTGTTTTATTGTAAAACTTAAATTTAATGAAAAATGGAAATTGGGTCGATCTTGCTTCCGCTCACAGTTCTCTCTAGTAAGAGTTTCTTCACTCATGTCATCACATGTATGAATTAGGATCACTTCGTTTGTAGCACTTTAGAATTCCTTGTAACAACTACAAAGTGGGTTGCATCCGATAGTGTTACTAGAATAAGGCACCCAATCTTATTCATATACTATAGATCATTTAGACTATTTACTAGAACCTGATCTACCCTTATGTCTCCACATAAAGTTCAAGTACTCATGTAACAGTCATGGATCTTTTAATTTATTGAATTTATTTCTAAAATCAAATAAGCAATTCATATTCAATACAACTTTATTGAATCAAACTTCAATAACAACTTTATTGATTTATAGAATGAGTTTATTGTTTACAAACCACAAGTTTTAGGATATAAAACCCAACATTATCATATGACTATTTTTTCTATTTCTTTATTAAATTTGTTACAATATTCAACTTTATCTAAATATTTTTTCATTTTTTTAATTATAAATTATCTTTTTTCATATTTTTTTCAATTTTTTCCTTTATATTCTTATCATGTTTTATTTTATATTATATTAATAAGTTCACACCAACAAGTAGAGATGTCCAATTTCCCCGCAGAGACTGGGATTTCCCGATTAGGTGGGGAATGGAGGAGGGAGTGGGGAAAAAATTCCCCGTGAGCTAAACGGGGACGGGGATGGGGAATGCATTCCCCGTCCCTGCCCCCGTCCCGATTAGCTTGTACATATTTATTTAGTATAATTATCTAATGTTATGTTATTATTATTATTATATAAATATTACATTTATATTTCAAATTTGATTATTTATTGGGAATGATAAAGAATATATTTAAATTGAATGTTTAAATTTAGATTATATATGTGAACAATTTGATTTATATTTATTTTTTTACTAAAAGAAATTAATTAGCTTTTTCAGGCCAAAATTTGAGTAATTTATCTTTAAATTCAAATTGTCATTTCAAACTAAACAATTTAGTGATAAAGTTAATTATTTAATTAAAATTTGCTAAAATTAGTGATTTAAATTCATTGGTTTTTTTTTTTTTTTTAAAAAAGGAAAATTTTCCCAATGAGGAGCAGGACGGGGATGGAAAATGGCATCTTCGTCCCCATCCCGCCCCGTAGACATCTCTACCCATAAGATCCTTCTTCATTTGTTCCCATGTTGGGTCGCAGGAGACAGAATCCCTTTGAATACAATGGTCGAAAGTGATGGTTGGGGTAAAGGGTCTCAGGTATAGATGGGGTTTGATGATGCGTGGTGCTCTCATCGTTTTTTTTTCCTATGGCCATGACTTCTCGAACCATTTCTACGATTTCACTCTTTGGCCACACCAATAAGCCTTGTCGTTGTGTTAATGTACATTTTTAGAACCTTAACTATCCTTCTGAGTATGCTCTGACTGATGAGAAAGAGATTAAGGCAATTGCAATTTACACTTCTTGTTTAAGCTAAGCACTTCAATACATTTTTGTAGTCTTCTTTTAATTGAAGACTCTTTCTTTTTTGTACTCCTTAAACTGGGGTTAGATTAGTCAAGATAGTTTAGAATTTTGGTTTGGTTGATATTTTATGCAATTTTAAGTTTATGTGGTTTAGGCTATGGAATTGATATCTTCTATCTTTCATTTCCAAGTACAGTGGACGTAATTTTATCAGTTTCTCTACTGATCAAATCACTATAGAGAAGGTTTGTTCACATGGATGGAATTTAAGTTGCACCTTGTATTATCCAAATCTCTAATTTGATTTTGTGTTTCAGTTGGGAAGAGATTAATTTGGTTTCTTCATTGATTTTCTTTTAATGCATGCTTGTTTAGTATGGTAATTGTTTCTTGTAAGTGGAGATTAGAATTTATCAGCATGCTATTTCATTTATTAGTTTTTATTTGAAAATTGAATTATTTGCTTTTAATATGTTTAAATAGAGTGTATTTGTTGTTTTCAAGTTGTTTTTAAAGTCTTTTGCTTTCCAAATTTCAAACATTATTAATTTGGTGTTCATGGATAGTTTTGTCAATTACCATTTATTATTTTTTATTATTTAATTTCGTTTTACTATTTTTATATTTTGTAACTCTTTTGTCATTTCTCCAATTGAAGCATTAAAATGTGTTACTTATCTTATCAGTTAAAAAAACAATCATTAATGCTCACTTATACACCTAAAACTAATGTCCTTGCTTTTAGTGGCTTGGTCCAAAATGTTCTCTATTTAGTACTAATACTAATTAGTGTATAAGCAAGTACTACTAAATTCTCATAGTTCTTTGAATGTCAAATTATTCTTTTTCTCTCTCTAGTAAAAAAGTGTTTGATATGTCTATCACAATAGTTACTTTTACACTATTAAATATGAGAGAAACAAATTTAAATTTTGTTTAGCAATACACTAAGAATAAAGAATTAAGGAGATATCAATTCACTAGACAAAACAATATCGATCATTGGGTAGTCTTCTAGTTAGACACTAGAGACGTTAGTTTGTCATGTATAACACTCTTGAATGTGGACAATAGCACACTACAATTTCATAGACAAAAAGAGAAGCCTAAAACAATATCTCTTTGTGAAAAGTTTGAATGTTATCAACAAAAACTTGGACTTCGTTATTGAAACAGATGATACATGCCATGAAATGCAGGTTTTGGGCTTATATTTTCATACTTTTATTTAGAAAAAATGGACTTTTGCATGTAGTTTTCCCCAAAATTAGTCTTATATTGATAAAATGGTCTTATGAAGGTCTTATTGATCTTAAAAGTTGTTATTTACTGATTTTTAACTAATTTTGTGATCTTTGGCAGTTAATTTTGACTAATTTTGAAAAAAAAATTTCAATGCAGTCGTATCACCAGATTTACTGCTGCTGTATCAAAGAGCCCTAATTTTTTAGATCTTTACCCAGTCGAGAAGTTGCAATTTTCTTGTTCCAACCGGTTATTCAGTCCCGAATCACTTGGTAAAATTTTATGATGTGAATTTCAATCTTCCTTAACCAATTTGAAGCCTATAAAAGAAAGGGAGGCCTCCCATTTTGACAGGACAACTCGACATCCACGATCCATCTACATCTTTCTTATGTTTTGCCATTAGTCAGTCATCCTTAGGCTATTTCTCACAATCCCAGTCAGCAGCTTTAAGAACGAAAGTTCCTCTGAAGCTCGAGTACTTTAGGTTAATCTCTACCCAATAAGAACATATAGTGAGGGAGGATTCATCCTTGAAAGAAGAGAATCACCCTAGGGAAAGACTAGGAAAGAAAGGAGTTGTTACAAGGTATTTTTTAGTTGTATTTCCATTATAACTTAGTTTATTTTCCTATAATTTTTTCCTTTCTTTCCTTTTCTCGTTGAACATCATTTTGTGGCTATGATTTCTGATTTAATGAAGTACATTCTTTTATCTTTAGTCATGAGTTGAATTCTTTTAGGGATTCAACAATGTGAATAACCCAGGATTTTTATGGTTTGAGTAATACGTGCACTCATATCATTTTTCCATACATATTTACTTTGTTGAATTTAAAGATAGAACTGTTAAGTTAAACTGGTCGTCTAATTTAGCAATATATTGAAGTCTTAATGTTGATCGTCCTATCAGCGAGTTGAAATATTACAGAAGTGGGCTGCGCTTCATCAATTCCTAATTTCTTGAAAATTGAGAGTGGCATAAGGTTGATGCTTGCTCCCAGATCACACAGTGCATGTCCCACATCTAGCCCTCTGATTGAGCACAGGACTGTGAAGCTTCCCAGATCCTTCTGTTTCTTGGGTAATTTGTTGCTGACTAACGCATCGCACTCTCACATTAGAGCAATTACTTATGTCTCACTAATTCTCCTCTTCTTTGTCAGAATATCCTTAAAAAATTTGACGTACTTTGGCATTTGTTCTAAGGCTTCTACAAATGGGATATTAATGTGCAGTTGCCTCAGAAGTTCAAGAAAAGCTTAAACTGTTGCTCATCATTCTTTTTCAGCAAGCGTCTGGGAAATGGTGCTTTCAGCTGCACCGCAGGTTCTCTTGCATTAGACATGCTTGTGTTCGAATGACTTATGGATTCTGACGTCCGTTCTTCTTGATCTTCCAATGCCTTCAGGCGTGTTGTGTGCTCAGTTGAAGGATTGTTGGTTCTTGGGTTCACGGTTCCTTCTACAAGAGGTCTGTCACTTCGCAATATCACCGCATGACATTGCTCTTTTTCGTTGTTATTTCCTGAGGTTTTCGTATTGCTGAGCAAGACTCCTGGCGGCCAATTCTTCAGCTCACTAGCAATTTGCCCCAATTGTATCTCCAGATTTCTAATGGATGACGCTTGGCTTTAAGAGGTTTTCAAGCAGAGAAGTTGAACTCGATGCATGACTTCCTTTATTAAAGGATTGTTGGTGCGGCTGCTACGATGGCTAGAATCCAAGCGACGGTCCTTGCTTATGCTGCTGATTTACCCCTGGTTGGTGTTGCTCCTGTTGGTGACCTCCCCAAGAGAAATTTGGATGGTTCCTTCATTCGAGATTATAGGTGTTCGAGAATGGATTGTTTTTAATAAAGCATACTGACTGCAGATTATGTGGGCAATCAGTGTAGGAATGAGGATCTCCACAGCCCACACAACTAACCATGGCCTGTACGAATGTTTCCACCTAATTTACCTTTTGCAAGTTTGATGCATTCCCCAGTGATATATTCTGCAAAAGGTTTGTCATGGTAGCTAGTGTGCAGAGAGCGTGGCTATTGGGTTAGAATCAACAGAGTTCACATTCTAAGATCGTCTCCTCTTATATGCTCCTACGTCATAAGTGTCATCTACCCATTCCATATTATGCTTGGCGATGCGGTCCAGTATTTCCTTAGCTTCGTTATATGATTTGTCCATGATACCACCAGCTGTAGCTGTATCGGCTGCCATTTGAGATGCTCTGTTTAATCCGCCATAAAAGGTTTCCATCTGGATAGTTAAAGGTAGTTCATGATTGGGGCAATTCTTGACCAGTCCTTTAAAGCGCTCCCATGCGGCACTTAAGGTTTCAAATTCTTCTTGCTAAAAGTTCATTATCTCTCTCCGACTTCTTGCATTCGTGGTGGATGGGAAATATTTTTGTATGAATTTATCCACTAACTTTTTCCAGATTGTTATCTCCCTAGGCTTCAAAGAACTTGCCCATTGTTTTGCTTCGTCATGTAGAGAATATGGGTTAATCCTAGGAATCGCAAACGAGTTGCACATCTCCAGGAAACATTTCATGTGGGCATGAGGGTCTTTTCCCCGAGCACCCCCAAACTGGCCAGCTATTTCAAGCATTTATAACATTACATATTTCATCACAAATCTTGTCCCATCTGGCGTTGGATATATGATCCTTGGTGAGAAATCATACAACACAAGAGACACATACTCCCGCATGGGACACGTACTACTGTTTGCCATTATGATAGGATTTTGAGCAGCGTGGGCTAGCTATTGAGCTAAGTTATGATTTGCTTGTTCGTCAGCCATTTGTTGTTGCCTGATTTGCTGTCTGGGTAGTTGTTGCCTTAACCTACGGTGACGATTAAATCGATTTCTTCGTCAAATGGTCCTTTCAACTTTGGGGTCGTATACAAGTTCAGGAGTGTTTTCCCTTCTCATAAACATTTACAAGCTTAGGCTTAGCTCGTAATAATCCCTCAGCTGTAGTTTTCCTATAAAAGATATAAGCAAAATTTTTGGTTAGTTTTATTGCTAAATCCCCAGCAACGGTGCCAAAAACTTGTTCGCTGGATTCGTGATGCAAGCTTAGGAGTGTATTGTATAAGGTAATTGGAAAAATAGAGTGCAAATGTGATTGATGTGTTGATGCGTTAGTGATGCGTGAAGGGACGCGTTACACTCCTCTTTATGCGTTCAATTTTTCCTGAATCAGATCCAAGTATAAATCCAATTCAGGTTCCTGGTAAGTTCAGGGTCAAACATAGGGATTTAGATTAAAGCTAACGTAAAGCTTGCGTTGTAGCTGATGTAGAAGTATCCTAAGTGAATGCGGAATGATCTACACTAAGTTTATTGTGTGCGTGCAAGAAGATACAAAATTCTCTCTCGAGCTAAGCTTTCTCCACTGCTTGATCGATGGTGGGGGTGGTTCTCTTCCTTCTTGTGTTCTTGTCACAGCAGCACAGCTCTAAGCCTCTAAATTTCAAAATTATATAAATTGAGCTAATTCTTTCTCCATCTGGTGGGACTTTCTTCTATATATAGGTGTTATTCTTCACTAGCTTAATGATGGGGCAACATTAAATTCCATACCTTAGTCAGCCGCCTGACACTCAGAAACTTTTCAGACGCCGTCAGCTGTAGATGTCCATGCTTGCAAATGGTGATTTGACACAAACAGCTTGAATCAATGAATCTTCCTCGTGTTGAAACCCTTCTGACGCATGCTTATGCGTTGACGTTGCCTGTGACACAGAATCTTTGTTGAAATCCTGCAATATTATGCATTAGTGCCTCATTTTTCAGTAATAAACACTCTTTTGTATGAGTTTAGTAGTGCTCGAGTAATTCCATGCGTTTTCTCTAAGAATGATGAGATTTTATCATTAAAAATCCTAATTGTTCCAACTTTTGAGAGACAATAACTTGTATTTCTACAAGTTATCAGCTGTGGCGAACTCCATGGAGCCTAGAAGTCACAAGCGCGGCAAAGATATAAAGCGGAAGTATCATCTTATCTGCAAGATAATGCATCGAGGGGACGTGATAGTCACGAAGATCGATTCGGAGCACAACGCTGCTTACCAGTTTACGAAGGCTCTCACGACTACAGTTTTTTAGGGTCACCTTCAGATCATGAGTCTGCGGACTGCCCGCGGCTGGACTAGGGAAAGTGGGAGATTTTTGAACTGCGCCTTAGTGCCGTAGTTTATTATTTTGTACTTGTTATTATGTTGTAAACCTACTCGTTTTAGGACAAGTGAGAGATTGTTGGTGTTGATGCCTTAAACTTTCGTAGGGTTCTGTAGTTTGTAAACACCTGTAAGAACAAACGTTTGTGATATAATAATATGAGATATTTTCTTCACTATTGTCTATGAAATATGAGATGTTTTATCTGCATTTAGCACAAACCAATAAACTAAGATCCCTATTTTCGTTGTAACTTAAGAATGTATGTGGACGCATATAAGTAGATCATGCCTTAAATGATAACCAAAATGGTATGTAGTCTATGGATATAGGAGGGAAACCTTATCCTGGTGACACTACGAATATGACCTACTTTGTAGATAGTTACAAGTGTTGTGACGTGCTACAGATGGTCTGATCCTGATCATTCATGTGGAAACATGCAAGCAGGTGTGTCCTATACAAAGGAGTTTGTATAAGACTGGACCACGAAGTGTTTAGTCTAATTATATAACGCCATTCATGACAGAGACTTCATTTCATTAGGATGACCATAGGTAACATGACCTTAAACCTGAGTGAGTTGGGAACTCCTGCCTATAAGGGCGGTCCTTTGATTTGCATGGATGTGAGTGGCCAGATTGTCGAATCAAACCTACCACTTTGGGGATTCATTTGATTGGGAAGCTGGGAACTCAGCTACACAAGATGAAATTCACTCCTTCCCTGAAGCAGGGGTAAGTAGATAGATTGCTCACTTAAGGGTCGATTTCGGGGCTTGAACGATGTGGTGCCACACACTTTCTCAAGGCCCGAGAGGTGTCCACTCATAGTAGGACTATAATGTATTGTTCATTAGAGGGATCAGTGGTACTTAAGAAGTTACATGTAACTATAGGGGCAAAACGGTAAATTTTTTCAGCTGTACTTACGAGCATCTGTGAAGGGTTATCGTACCGTTGACTTGTTATATCCGATGGACACAGAAATATATATGTAATGAGAAGAGTGCAGTTTAGTGGAGTGCCCAGCAGTTAACGGATGTTGGATTCCGTGCCTAAATAGTTTAGTCAACTATTCACGTACTGTTGGAGCTTCAAGCTATAGGTTCATAAGGTCCCCTTGATAGCTCAATGAATTCAAGTTGAGAATTAGTTTTTGGGTCAGTTTGAAGTGTTCAATTTGACTAAAGGAAGTTTGATTATATATGATATGATTAAACTGGTTCAGTTATATATGATATAATTGATATGATGTATGAGATACTTTAATTGGAGGAATTTGATATAAATATGATTTATATCAAGTAAAGAAGAAAAAGACTATGGTTTAAATGTTACATATGATGTGATATTAAAACTAGAGGTTATAAATATAATATGATAAGTTAGTTATTATATTTATTTATAATTAAAACAATTATGAGATAATTGTGGGTGGTTTCTCCTTTAACCATGCGTGAAAGTGGGAGGTTGTATTCAGTTTTCATAACTGAAGGATAAAATGAAAAATGTTTTCATTTTGTAAGGATCGCTTCATTAAGTACATTGCAATCGTTTAGCTCACTAGAGACTACACGACAGCCTTCAAGTGTTTGTCTAAACGATCGTGTACACGTGCCTTCGACTAAACGATCGTGCAGTTTTTTACTAAACGATCGTGTGGCAAGCGAGATTCACTGAACAAACGATCAAACCTGTTTTTCCTAAACGAGCGTGTACCTACTGACTTTTACTAAACGATCAAGCACCACAATCTATGCGACAGACAGTATCCTTCTCCCACTTGCTTGGTCGTATAGTGCGATCATAGTTTCCTCCAACCCTCTACCAAATTCATAACAGAGTCCACACCTCCTGAATTCTCACTCCGAGAATACTAAGGTTGTCGAGTGGTGGTGTCCGAAAGGTTGTTTGTTTTGGAGAAGTTGGTTCGTGACCACTGGACGATTGGGTAGATGATCTGGGCAAGAGTAAAATTTTGTTGTCCAAGTTCTTCACGAGAGCGAGATACCTGTGAAAGAAGAATTCTTCAAAGGTAAGTCTCTCACTCCTTTTGTATTTAATTTCTAAAGCATGTCGTAATTTTGTTAAAGATGCCTAACTAGTTTGTATATTTGTGAATGCTTCTAATTCTGTCACAACGAATTTGGATCGATCGTGCTTCTGCTCATGGGTTCTCTTTGATAAGAGTTCCTTCAGTTATATAGCTCTAGGGGTGAAGTAAGAGAACAAAGCGTGAAGGCTATTAAAGGCAAAGTAAACCAGTGATGTGGCATTTTTTCTGATGAGTCAGTTGTTTTGCACTGAGATGTCTGCACACTCACAATGAGGTCTTTGGGAACAATCCAATTTATTTTATTTTCCTTTTCTATTATGCTTTGTCCAATTGTCAGGCACCACGTTGCCTTAGAATCTCTTTTCTATGTAATTCTTTCCTTTTCCATTATTCTTTAGAAATTGTATATAACATCTTGAACTGCTCAGTAATTAGTTATTTTAGTGAGCAAAAATATAGAAATATATCAAAGAGGAATTCCTCATCCAATTACCTATCTTCCTCTTTTTTTTCTTTATTTCTCTTTTTGGTATCAAGCCGGATGGCTAATAATCCCATTTTGCCAATCTTGGCCCCAAGCTCCAAAAACCTTACCAGACCTCCATTAAACCAGTTGTTCAGCCAAATTACTTCAGTCAAATTAAATAGAATAAACTTCCTTATCTAGCATAACCTTCCGTGCCCAATACTTCGATTCTACTACCTTGAAGGTTATCTGATCGGAGAAAAGGTATGTCCCAGCAAAACCATCACTAAAAGCATTAACACAATCAACATAGAAGGATCGAGCTTGAATGCTCCTATCAAAAGTAGCTAAACCAGAGTATGAGTCCTGAGTAGGGGGCGATCAGTTACTTCTTAGATGGCTTTACAACTCCATATCGTCAGAAGTTGTCACCTTGGTAATGGGGTTTAAAACTTCAGAAGAACTTTGGGATGTTGTTCTGTATTTGGGGTTCATTCTAGGCTGAAATTGATTATCTCAAAAGATTGTTTCAACAAACTAGGAAAGGTGGGTCGAAAATGAGTGAATTTTTATCTACCATGAAAATGTATTCTAATAACTTGGCTCTAGCAGGGAGTCTAGGTAGTACAAATGATCTTATTTCTCAGCTACACTCTGGACTCGATGAGGAGTATAATGTAGTTGTTGTATCTATCCAAGGGAAAGCTGGTATATCTTGAATTGAAATGCAATCAGACCCATTGGGCTATGAGAAACGACTGGACTATCAGTTCACCATTAAAAATGGTGTTTCGAATTTGTCCATTGGTGTTGAGTCCTCTGCCTCCGTAAATATAGTGCAAAACAGGAACCCACCCACCCTAAATCCCAACCCAGATTGTGGCAACTCCAGTCAAAAAAACAGTGGTCAGAGAGGGGGGAGGCGATCGTGGATGTGGCCATTGGAACAGCTCCACCATGAATCACCCTACGTTCCAACTGTGTGGACGACTTGTCCATACTGATAACATCTATTTTTTCTTTATATAACAGAGAGTTCAATAACCCGAATCAAACCCATCGTCTGTGTGAATAAGTTTTCACCACTCCTGGCCAGAAAAAAAACCACCGTGGAAATCAGAACGCCATGGTTACAAATTCTGCTGTTACAACCCCCGAATGAAGGACTATAAGGTCCAATACGGAAGCAGGATCGATCCTAATTCCCAATTTCACATAACCTACACAAACCCTAAGTATGAATTCTAAAACAAAATGTACGAGTAAACATATCCCTGAAGTCACAGAGTCTTCACGAATTTCTTCTCATTTTCCTCTATATTTTCCTTAGGGGTTGAGAATTAGAATAATTTGGGCAAATCTCTTTTTTTTTTATTACACACATAGACGTTATGTGTTGATCTTTAGGGAAGAACAACATGATCCTCGAAAAACCACCCCATGTACAATATTGAGAGAAAATAGGGAGGGAGTTGATTCCCTCCATTTAAAATTCAAATAATTTTAAAATAAAAAATAAATTAAAATTAATTTTAATTTATTTAATATATAATTATGCATTAACCACCTTTATATATAACATATATTATACTATATTTGTTTATTCTAATATAATATATAACTTATATTTATATTATATCAAGTTATATATCTATAGTTTGAATTTTCTCAATAATATATAAATTAAATTTATATTAAATATATGAATCTAATTCATATAATTAATATTTTGAATCATATTTAAATATTTATATCCTCTCAAATTAAACTTTATATTATAATGTATCAAATACATTATTATTAATTATTATATAATATATAATTAATTTAAGTTAATTATATTATATTAATTAATTCCCTCAATTAATTTTAATAATTCAAATTAATCCAAAATTAATTCTTAATTAATCCCAAATTGAGCTACAGATAGGAATTTGGACTAGTAGATTGAAGCTCCAATGGTATTGAATATAATTAAACTTCTTTAGTTAAATATCACATTCATTAATTTTCAATCACTCCACTAAAGACCGACGGCTGTACTCTTCGCACTACAGATATATTTCTATGTCCATTGGATATAACCAGTCAACGATGCGATGACCTTTGTAAATTACTCGTAAGTACAGCTGTGCCAAAATTACCATTTTGCTCCTATATAGTTACATCTAACTCCTTAAGTACCATCGATCTCTCTATGAACAATAAGTCATAGTCTAACTATGACCAAATTCTTCTCGGGCCAAGAGAGGGTGTGATGCCACATTGTTCAAGTAATTAATTTTAATTTATTTTTTATTTTAAAATTATTTGAATTTTAAAATTAAAAAATAAATTAAAATTAATTTTAATTTATTTAATATTAATTATGCATTAACCACTTTTATATAACATATATTATACTATATGTTATATCTAATATAATATATAACTTATATTTTATATTATATCAAGTATAATATAATCTATAGTTTGAATTTTCTCAACCCTAAAATTAGCCCTTAAGGGAGCAATCTATCTACTTACCCCGACGTTAAGGAAGGAGTGAATTTTTTCTTGCGTAATTGTGTTCCCAGCTCCCCAATCAAACAAATCCCCAAAATGATAGGCATATTGAGTCAGCAAACTAGTCACTCTCACCCATGCAAATCAAAGGACCGCCTTTATAGGCAAGTGATAACTTATAGAAATACAAATTATTTTACCTCTTTTATCTTAAACAATTAGAAAAAGGTCTTGAAAATGTGATAGCTTGATGAGGAATTCATGAATGTAATTATATCATGCAATCACACACGCACAAAGTCTCCATTTACAAAAGTTATAAAAATCATTCTTTTTGGGTGCAGGAAATCTTCTTATGCGATCGTAAGAAACTCTCAACGCCAATATAGGAATCACATAGTTGGTAACCTCATCTGATGGTGAATGACATGATGCATAAGTGGTAGAAGTCACATCAAAGACCAAGTTGGTGGCTGACAAGAAAGTTTCACAGCATAGCCAATGAACTTCTAATGCGGAGCAAGAGCCGCACTAGGGTATAGAATTTAATGTACCTTATCAGCATAATCATTAGTAAGAGAATAAAAGTTGTCCCTTGATGCCTATAAATACCCTATGAGACTTTCATCAAAGAGAACAAAGACATTAGAAGAAAAACTCTACTCAAATTCTTACTTCAAAAAGCATTTCCGCTTCAAGCCCTCGTGAAATCTTAAGTTGAAAACTCTCTCTCCTTGGAAGCAAAAAGGGCACTTCACCTCCAACACTCTTTTTGAAGCAGTTATCCATAGAACCGGAAGGAGCAAGGAATTGCGTACAATGGCTTGATTCTTTATCTTGATCTCTTTTCTTCCGTAGTTGCATCTGTATTGTGTAAACGTTGAAAGACTTCTTTTTCTCAATATGCATGCATCTTTCGTCTATCTTTTATCCATCTCCCCAACTTTTATCATGAGCAACTAATTTCTTTATGAGTTAAGAAACATTGCAGCTAATATGAACTAAGTAAAGCTTAATTATGCGTTCAACTTTTTTTATGCATGCTTTATAAACCACTTAAGTGAGTCGAGATATTATTCTAAGTAGATTGAAATCTAGGTTTAAAAAAGCTAAAGATTTAAACCTCATAAAATAAGAAGAGAACATCTTTAGGAATAAAGAAATATCTTTTACATCAAATACTCATCGCATGCATCCTAGAGATAGGATATTGTGGCTAAATACACTGAGAAGTATAGGTTGTAATTTGAGTAAGTTTCTTGAATGCATGATTTATGCATTTACTTAGGAATGTTAAAAATCTATTTCTCAACCCTACTCTTATTCATTCGACTTTCGCACTACTCGCATAGATTGTTTCGTTCAAGGGTGTAATTTCCATTGCATACATCACTTTCTTTCAGTAATACATTAGAAAAAAAATCATCATCGCCTATTTAGTAACAACTTGCATCAAGATCAAAAAAATATTTGCTACATACATAGAATGCAATCCCTAAGTTCGACCCTAGACTCACCAGGACTCTAGTTAGGCTTATACTTATTTTTAACTAGGTAAGACAATGCATTAATAAGACTTCACATAGCACTCATCTCATCGCTTAATTCAAACGCATCAGCGGGAGTTCACAATTCACTCAGGATTCAGGTCATGTGATCTATGGTTATCCTGGTGAAATGTAAGTCTCTACTATTAACGATGTTATATAATGAGACTATTCATTTCGTGGTCCGGTCTTATACAACCCCTTTTGTATAGAACAACCTCCCTCACATGTCCCTACATGAATGATCAAGATCATATCATTTGTAGCACTTTACAATAATTGTAACATCTACAAAGCGAGCCATATTCATAGTGTCATCAAGATAAGGTACCTAGCCTTATTTATCTACTATAGACCCTTCAGGTTATCACTTAAATACAATCCATATGTATGTCTCTACATACATGTTTAAGTTACAGAAGATAACCTTGTTGGGATTGGTGTCCTAATTCTCTCGTTGATCTCATAGTTTGTAAACATTTTGTATACACATTGTTATTAATAAAATAAGTGTTATTTTATTTGCATTTACTCATATCCAATAAACTAAGACCCGTGGTTATTTCATGTAAACTTAAGCATGTATATGAGACATACAAGTGGATCATGCCTTAAGTAATAACTTAAATGGTCTGTAGTATAAGGATAAAGGGGGGATATCTTATCCTTGTGATACTACGGATACGGCGCGCTTTATAGATATTTACAAATATTGTAAAGTGCTACAAATGGTCTGATTCTGACCATTCATATGGAGACATGCGAGCGGGGGTGTCCTATACAAAGAGTTTGTATAAGACCGGACTACGAGATGATTAGTCTCTTTATATAACATTGTTTATAATTGAGACTTACATTTCACTAAAATGACCATAGGCAATATGACTTTAATCCTGAGTGTTTTGAGAACTTCTGCATATGAGGACAGTCCTTTTATTAGTATAGGTGAGAGTGGCTAGATTGCCAACTCAACAAGCTATCTTTTTGGAGATTCGTCTGATTGGGGAGCTGGAAACTCAGTTACATAAGATGGAATTCACTCCTTCCCCAAAGCAGGGGTAAGTAGATAAATTGCTCCCTTAAAGGCTGATTTCAGGTCTTGAACATAGTGGCCACACCCTTTCTTTGGAAGAAATGACTCAGTCATAGTAGGACTATGACTTACTGTTCATTAGAGGAATCAGTGATACTTAAGAAGTTAGATATAACTATAGGGGCAAAACGATAAATCGGCCCAGTTGTACTTATGAGCGATTTATGAAGGGTTATCGCACTGTTGATTGGTTATATGGACACAGAAATATATTTGTAGTGAGAAGAGTGCAGCTATCGGTCTTTAGTGGAGTGAATGACAGTTAACGGATGGTGGATCTCATGACTAAAGAGTTTAGTCAGTTATTCACGTACCGTTTGAGCTTCAAACTACAAGTCCATGAGGTCCCCTTGGTAGCTTAATGAGTTCAAGTTGAGAATCAGATTTTGGGTTAGTTTGAAATGTTCAAATTAACAAGATGAAATTCAATTATATGTGATATAATTGGTGTGATGTATTAGATACATTAAATGGAGGAATTAATATAAATATGATTTATATTAAGTACTATAAAATAAAAAAAGAACTATGGTTTATATGATGAAATATTAAAACTATAGGTTATAAATATAATATGATAAGTTGGTTATCATATTTATTTATAATATATTAATTATATGATAATTAATTCTTTTTCTCTAATAACCGATTGAGTGAGAGGTTATTGGAAGTTTTATGGTAACCATGAGATAAAAGGAAAATTGTTTTCCAAAATTAGAAGTTAATCCTTTCAGATAATTCTCACGGAAAAAGGCTATCAAGTAAAAATAGTTTTTGCTAAGCGATAGCTGTTGAGAGACTAAACGATCGTGTAAAGAGTTGACTATACGATAGTTACTCAAACGATCGTTGCTACACGATCGAGTATATCGTCTATGCGATAGACAGTGTTCTTATCTCTCACTTACTCGATCGTCTACTTGATCGCATACCTCCTGTCTTCCTCAATCCAAGATCATACAGAGCCCACAACTCCTAGATTCTCACACCGAGAATACCAAGTAACACTTGTGGTGGTGTTCTACATCCGTTCGTGAATCGAGTTGGACTCGATTGGGTTCGAGGAGCTGTTGGTTGTTCGTGTTGTTGGTGTTCTGTTCGTTGCGTTTGAATGTTGCTGTGGACGCTTTAAAGACTGATCGATGGATACTTGAATAATGGTTCTTCAAAGGTACGTATACTCTATCCCTTGTACTCTATTGTAGCATGTTGTAATTTCTGTTTATGCATAATTTGTATGTTTTCGTTTAAGACTGTAATCGTTGTGTTCATTCGAAATGGAATTTGGAACGATCCACTTTCGCTACTCATGGAGATCTCTGTTTGTGATTTCCTTCGAACATTGGATGTTTGTTTATTGGTTATGTGGGTTAATGCTACTAAATTTCAAATAAAATACCTTATATTTTATTAAACAAATAAATTGTTTGTACAATACAATTACGAACTACATGACCTACGAGATTTAGGGCATCAACCCATGCATCATCGATCCAAATTGGTATGCTGATAGCAGGACCTCAAGCCATGTCACGACTAATCCAAACTACCTGAACCCCAAATCCAACTACACAGGTATGGAAAAGGTTATTGTTGGCAACAGCTCTCCATTATTTATTTCTCATCTTGGAAATTATGTTCTTCCATCAAATTATGGCCGTCTTAAACTTAATAACGTTCTCTGCGTGCTTGAAATGTCCAAAAACTTGGTCGGTGTTTTGAAATTAGCCTTAGACAATAATGTTTACTTCAAATTTCACTCTGATTTCTGTGTAATTAAAGACAAGCTTACGAGGGTGGAGCTGTTGAAGGGGGTTCTTAAAGATGGTCTTTATCAAGTAACTTCCAACCTGTTCATAAGTAATGGTGCACATGAGCTACCCAAAAGTGGCTCTGGTGTTGTTGGCTTGCATTTTCCTTCACAGCAAGTTTTTCAATCGTCTTTGTCTCTGGCCAAATCTGTTTTGCAAAAGTGACTTGAGCATCCGTCTGTTAAAGTCCTAAATAGAATTATCAAGAGTTGTAATTTGAATGTTTCGGTTAATTATAGTCCTGATTTTTGTGAGACGTGTCAATTCAGAAAACTTCATCATCTTCCCTTCCCTATTTCTTTTTCTCCTACATCATCTAAATTTGAGCTGGTTCATACAGATTTATGGGGATCTACCTCTTTACCTTCAGCCAATGATTTTCGCTTCTATGTGGTGTTTATAAATGACTTCAATCGTTTCACATGGATAGACCCCCTTCGACAAAATAATGATGTTGTTCATGCTTTCAACCAACTTCTTTTTCTTATGAAAACTCAATTCAATACCATGGTCAAGATATTACAAATGGATGGTAGTGGAGAATATAAACCGATTGTAAATCTTTGAACAAACTTGTGGATTATTTCACAGTTTTCATGTCACCACACTTCAGCACAAAATTGATGGGCCGAGTGTAAACACGGGCATATTGTTGAAATGGGCCTCACTTTATTTAGCCCAAGCCTCAATGCCATTATGGTTCTAGTGGTTTGCGTTTCAGAATGCAATTCTTTTAATTAATGGGCTTTCCTACACCTGTGTTGCAAAACAAATCAGCCATGGAGATCCTAATTAATAATCAATTGGATTTATCTACCATAAATTTGGATGTGCATATTTTCCTAATTTAGGCTCTTATCAAACTCAAAAGTTTTCTTTTCATGTAGAGAAGTGGGTTTATTGGGGCCCGTCACCACATCACAAAGGCTATTTATATTTGTCCTCATCTGACCGAGTCTACATATCACGAAGAAACTATGGGCTCTCCAACTTACTCCCAATCCCCAACCCATAATAATTCACCTACCCAAACTTTCTATCCCATCCATCACTCAGACACCTCACCCACCCATATGCCTACCTCATCTTCAACTCCCTTACCCTACGACTTCTCATCTTCAACCTCTTCACCCGAGCCCTCTGTGACCCCTGAACCAGCTCCACCGCCACCGCGACCACCCACAACCAACTAAAGATTGTTGAAACTCCCACAGATCTATCCTTGATTAAAGCAACGAAGCTTCAAAACGCCCTTTGTACCCGTGTGGAAATCGGCCATGGATGTTGAAATTGAAGCACTTCGTCGAAATAATACACGGACTCTAGTCCCCTTCTCGCCTCAACAAAATGTGGTAGGGTGGAAATGGGTGTTCCAATTAAAAAAGAACTTAGATGGCACCATCCAATGCCACAAAGCTAGATTAGTGGCCAAAGGCTTCTACAAAAGCTCTGATATCGATTTTTCTTACACTCACAGTCCAGTTGTCAAACCTTCTACGATTCGAATTGTTCTCTTTCTAGCAATCTCTCATGGCTATCCTTTTCGAAAACTTGACTTCAACAACGCTGCCTTTTCAAAAACTTGACTTCAACCATGCTTTCTTGAAAGGAACGTTGAAAAGGTTGTCTGCATGACTCAACCCCCTGGGTACGAAAACCCAATCCATCCAAACCATGTTTGTCGATTAAATAAGGCCATCGGTCTTAAGCAAGCTTTAAGAGCGTGGAATGATGAGCTCAGACAATTCCTCATCTCTTATGGATTATCTCCTAGCAGGTTAGATGCTTCTTTATATTACCTTCGAAGGGACTCCATGATTCTATTGTTGCTTGTTCATGTCAATGATCATATACTCACTAGCACTAGCATGCCTATGATTCTTCTTCTTGTGACATCTTTAAACTCAAAATTCGCTCTCAAGGACCTTGGTCGACTTGATTATTTTTGGGGATTCAAATATCCTACCTTGACAATGGTTTACATTTGAGTCAACAGCAATACATCTCTAATATATTGGACAAGCTGAACTACCAAAAACTCAAACTGTGCCTCTCCCCTACAGTAACCGACAAGCAAATTTTTATCAACAATGGTGCTCTCCTTGCAGATCCTCTACTCTATCGAAGCATTGTTGGTGCTCTTTAGTATTGAACAAACACCCAACCTAACATCGCATTCATCATCAACAAACTCAATAAGTTCTTAAAGGCTCCTACAGATGTTCATTGACTTGCCGTCAAAAGGGTTTTACGGTACCTCAAGGGCACTATGTCTCATGGTCTTTTAATTCAACCAAGCTCAATCCTCAATTCACAGCCTTCTCCGATGTTGATTGGGCGGCCCATTGTTGACCAAAATTCCATTGTTACTTATTGTGTTTTCCTTAGTGACACTCCCATATATTGGTCCTCCAAAAAGCATAATGTCGTGGCACGATTAAGCACCGAATCTGAGTACAGAGCGAGCCCATACCATTGTTGAAGTTACATGGGTTTGCAACTTACTTCCCATAAATGGTATCTCTGTTCTCTAGTGTGACAATTTAAAGGTTGGGGCTATGACTGCAAACCTAGTGTTTCATGCTCGATCTGTTGGGAATGGTGTCCTAAATCTCCTTGTAATCTCGTAGTTTGTAAACTCTGTATAAATATATTGTTGTTAATAAAATAAGTGTTATTTTATAACCATTTACTCAATCCAATAAACTAAGATCAAGGTTATTTTATGTAAATTTAAACAAGTATGTAAAGACATACATGTGGATCTTGTTTAAATAATAACCTAAATGGTATGTAGTAGATGGATAAGGTTGGATACCTTATCCTTGTGACACTATGGATACGACCTGCTTTGTAGATGTTACAAATGTTGAAAGTGCTACAAATGATCTAAGCTTCATCAATCATGTAGAGACAGACGTTGATAATAAAGAGTTTGTATAAGACTAGATCACGAAATGATTAGTCTCTTTATATAACACCGTTGATAATAAAGACTTACATTTCACTAGGATGACCATAGGTGACATGACCTGAATTCTTAGTGAGTTGTGAACTCTTGCTCATAAAGGTCGTCCTTTGATTTGTATGGGTGAGAGTAGCCAGATTGTCAACTCAACAAGCCTACTATATTGGGGATTCGTCTAATTGGGGAATTGGGAACTCAACTTCACAATGCAAAATTCACTCCTTCCCCGATGTAGGGATAAGTAGATACATTGCTCCCTTAAGAGCTAATTCAAGGTCTTGAATATAGTGGCCACATTCTCTCTTGTTAAGAGAGGACTCGGTCATAGTGGGACTATGACTTATTGTTCATTAGAGGAATTAGTAGTAATTAAGAAGTTAGATGTAACTACAAAGGCAAAACGGTAATTAGGCCTAGCCATACATACGAGCAATTTGTGAAGGGTCGTCGCATTATTGATTGGTTATATCCAATGGACACAGAAATATATTTGTAGTACAAAGAGTGCAACTGTCAATCTTTAGTGGAGTATCCGACATTTAACGGATGGTAGATATCGTAATTAAAGAGTTTAGTCAGTTATTCACGTACAGTTGGAGCTTCAAGCTATAGGTCCATAAGATCCCCTTGGTAGTTAAATGGATTCAAGTTAAGAATCAGTTTTTGGGTTAGTTTGAAATGTTCAAATTAACAACAGAGAATTTGATTATATATGATATAATTAAATTAATTAAATTATATATGATATAATTAATATGATGTATTTGATACATTATTATTTGATTGAAGAAGTTAATATAAATCACCATAAAAAAAAAAGAACTATGGTTTATATGTTGCATATGATGGAATATTAAAGCTATAGGTTATAAATATAATATGATAAGTTAGTTATTGTATTTATTTATAATTTATTAATTATATGATAATTGATATTTCTTTTTCTCAATAACCGACCATAGTGGGTGGTTATACACAGTTTTATGGCAACTTGAGATAAAAAGAAATTTGATTTAAAAAATCTAAGTGAACGACAACACAACTGTGAAGGAACTCTTATTCAAGAGTACCTACGAGCGGAAGCAGATCTTTCCAATTCATTATGATAGAATTATCGCATATACATTCAAACATACTTTCATAATGTTAAAGGGATCAAGAAATCATACTAGATGAAGATTTTTTTCTTCACAGCGAGTCTGAAGCCCAACAGTCTACCTCGAACAATCGCCACTAGGACAGAAGGAATCGGAGAAGACAACACCAATCAGAGCCCTCAGTATTATTGGAGTGAGAATCCAAAGTGTGGGCTTTGTTCAGATTTGGTAGAGGGAAGGAGGAAGAGAGACCGTACACAACGATCAAGCAAGTGGGAGATGCGGTCGTCTATCGCATAGACAAGATGCTTGATCGTTTAGGTGAAGTATACGATCGTGTAGGAAAAGTAAGCGATCATCTAAACGATCGTGTAGGAAAAGGGTGAGCGATTGTCCGAACGATCGCGTAGGAAAATGTAAGCGATCGATTAGTAAATATCGGGAGCTAAATGATCGCTTAGGAAAAAGGTAAACAATCGTTTAGATAATAGCGCACGACGGTATAATCAGTATGCGATCGCTTAGCAATATCGTATATGTAAGCGATCGTGCAGTCACTATCGTATAGGCACTGATTTTCTAAACGATGACACTATCTTTTCACAATGTCCATGCACTCCGAGATCAATACACCGTCTACTATTTACAATACACTCATCCGTTATTTAAAACGAAGAGACGGCTTCCCATTTCCTTTATAACCGTCTAATGAATGTGATCTTATCATATTCATAACATATAATTAATATCATATATTAATTATAATATTTTTCTCTACTAGATATAAATCATATTTATATCCAATTTTCTCCAAATTAATGTATCTCATACATAAAATTAATTATATCATATTTAATTAATTCGTTCAATTATATCATATATAATCGAACTCCCTCTTGTCAATTTGAACATTTCAAACTGATCCAAAAACTAATGCGCAACTTGTATCCAAGCTACCAAGGGGACCTTATGAACTTATGGCTCGAAGCTCCAATGATACATGAATAGCTGACTAAACTCTTTAGTCACAATATCCACCATCCATTAACTATCAAGCATTTCACTAAAGACCGACAGTTGAACTCTTCTTGCCATAGATATATTTCTATGTCCATTGGATATAATTAATCATCAGTACGATGATCCTTCACAGATGCTCGTACTTACAACAGGCCAATTTACCGTTTTGCCCTTGTAATTACATCTTCTTCCTTAAGTACCACTGATCCTTCTAATGAACAATACAACATAGTCCTACTATGTGTGAACACCTCTCGGGCCATGAGAAGGTGTGTGGCACTACATCATTCAAACCCTAGAATCAGCCCTTAAAGGAGCTATCTATCTACTTACCCCTGCCTCGGGGAAGGAGTGAATTCCATCTTGTGAAGCTAAGTTCCCAGCTCCAAAATCAGACAAATCCCCAAAATGGTAGGTTTGAGTCAGCGTTCTGGCCATTCGCACCCATGCAAATTAAAGAATCGCCCTCAACTCACTCAGGATTGAGGTCATGTTACCTATTGTCATCCTAGTGAAGTGAAGTCTCAGTTATGTACGGTGTTATATAATAAGACGTTAACACTTCATGGTCAGGTCTTATACAAACTCTTTGTATAGGACGCCTTCGCTCGCATCTCCCCTACAAGAATGATCAGGATCAGGTCATCTGTGACAAGTCACAACACTTGTGACTATTCCACAAAGTGGGCCGCATCCGTAGCATTACCAAGATAAGGTTTTTCTCCTATATCCATATACTACAGACCATTTTAGTCATCACTCAAGACATGATTCACTTGTATGTCACCACATACATGCTTAAGTTACATATAGATAACCAGGGATATTAAGTTTATTGGTTTGTGGTAAAATAAAAAAAATCTAAATGTGTAAAGTTAAATAGTGAAGTAAATATCATGTATATTATACATCACAAGTGTTCGTACAAAGTTGTTTACAAACTACTGGACACAAGACTTTAGGGTACAAACCCCAATAATCTCCCACTTGTTTAAAACCAAGCGAAGTGGAGAGTACAAGTAAATAGGCACAAAACAATAAACTAGGGCATAAAAACCCAGTGCAACAAAATCTCCCACTTGCCCTATCCAGCCACGGGCGATCCTATAGACCCATGCTCTGAAGGTGACCCTCGAACACTATAGCCTGTCTCTTATACACATCTTGTAGATCCATTTACAATCTATAGGTCTTATCCCATCAGGTTGATCTACAGGATCCCATACCGAGTTGAAGTACATCGACTCCATCTTGTGATTCATGGCTTTGACTCATTCATCCCAGTCAACATCCTTCATTGCTTTTTTATAGGACAACAGATCCTCAACGTCACCATCTGTCACCATAGCTAGGATTTTCGTGAAACCTAGATAGCGATCAGGCGGGTTCATGACCCTCCCACTGCGTCGAGGTTCCCTAACTCTTGAGGTGGAACCGACCTATCAAATGAACTATCATCAACAATTCTGGTTGATGAATCAGGCTCTTCAACAACTCTTGTTGAAATTTCAGTAGTTTCTTTGGAAAGCTCACTTAACACGACTTTACTATGTGGACTGTGCTCCTTGATATGATCCTCCTCCAGGAAAGTAGCGTTCGTGGAAACAAACACCTTGTTTTCGGACGGATCATAAAAGTAACCTCCCCGTGTACCTTTGGGGTAGCCTATATAGAGGCATAACCTCAATCGTGATTCAAACTTCTTGGGATTTTCCTCAAGCACATGTGCTGGGCAACCCCATATGCGGAAGTGATGTAAACTTGCTTTACGCCTATTCCACAACTCCAGAGATGTTCTTGCAACACTCTTAGAAGGGACACAGTTGAGAATGTATATCACAGTCTCCACTGTGAAATCCCAAAGCGAGTCCGGTAAGGAAGCGTAACTTATCATCGAACGAACCATGTCCAACAAGGTTTTGGAGAAACTCGTTGGCATCTCTATATTATGGAGGGAACTTAAGGCTAAAGGTCTTAGCATATACAAGTTATTTTCCAGTTTAGTTGTACAAATTTCAACACCATCCTTACGAATAAACGGTTTATTCAATTTAAAAGAAATAGTAAAATTGTATTGTAACAGACACTTTACAAAAATAAGTTTCCTTTATAGTTTAGAAACTACAAAGACATCTTTTAATATAAAAAACCTATTCTGTAAAGTAAACTAGATGTCTCCCACCGCCACAGATGAGATGATGTGCCCGATACCTACTCGCAACATCATCTCACCAGCCTCCAATTGTCGCCAGGATCTAATCCCCTTTTTCTGCCTTGGCAACCTTCTTTTCCTCTAGATAACGAGGACAATTCTTCTTCCAGTGTCCGTCCTGGTTACAGTGGAAACATTTTCCTTTTCCAACCGGCGATGGACACTTCTTCTGGGCGATAAGTGGTAGGTTAGCTAGCGCATTCCTTTTCCCTTTACCACCCTTCTTCTTCTTCCCCTTTCTAGAGTTTGAAGTTGAAGGTGCAGACTTTGTTCTTGAGGTCGAACCTCGATAGAACTTTTTAGAGGACGAGACAACATTTGCCTCACCTCCCTTTTTCTTCTTACTCCCACTGAATGTTCTACCTAGGGATTTATTAACCTAGACAATCTAGCTACTAATTATGATCTAAGTTATTTATAAACTGTGTTCAAAAACAAATTTTTTATTTGAAATTAAAAAAAAAATCCAAGTAGTCACATTAAACTCTTTAATGGACTGGTCTTAGTTTGCATGCATGCATTAAATCTATCTAAATTACCGTTCCAGGTAGGATCCTAGGTAGGGGTGTTCCGTTGCCGTCATCTTAAATACCCCAGCCTACAAAGACACCGCCTTCGACAAAAAATCTACTATAGATAGATTTTCTACATATTAATCTTTTACTGATTATTTTAGTTCTAATTTCATTTTATAACCATTTATAAAATAAACAACTAAAACACTCATCCCACATAACGAAGTATTTATAACGCTTATAAATATAATGTTAAAAAAAATAAAAAGCATAAATAAATATAACCCTTATATTATATGATACATGAGCATGCATTTATGTAAATTAAAACATGCTTATCTAAATAGTAACACTTATAATAAAGAGAATATGCATGACCTAAGATGGGATTTATCTATATGTGCATACCATATGACATATTAAAAACATACATCACATGTAATAAATAAAAGATTAATGGACCGGGATGAGCCCTTACAAAAACCGGAATGAAATAACCCTATCTATTACATTTTTCATCGAGCAAACCAGTTCATAGGCAAACTGGGTCTTGAACTGCCAGGAGGACTCCATCGTGTAGTAAACGCCGTAGGTAGACGATGGTCCAACGCGCACAAGACGATAGAAGCAAAATTAAACGATTGCGTAGACGACGAACAAGGCTGGGAAGCCTGATCGTCTATGTGATCGCTTAATGTGGCGACAGGTAAACGATTTACCTTGCATTACTAAGTAATCGTTTAGTCAATTACTAAGTGATAAAGCTTGCTGACCAAAACGATCGTCTAGTGCAATCACTTAACGCGGCGACAGGTAAATGATTTACCTTGCATTACTAAGCGATCGTTTAGTCAGTTACTAAGGATGAAGCTTGTTGACCAAAACGATCGTCTATGCGATCACTTAACGCGGTGATAGGTAAACGATTTACCTTGCGTTACTAAGCGATCGTTTAGTCAGTTACTAAGTGATGAAACTTGCTGACCAAAACGGACGTCTATGCGGTTACTTAACGCGGCGACAGGTAACCGATTTACCTTGCGTTACTAAGTGATCGTTTCGTTAGTTACTGAGCGATGAAGCTTGTTGACCTAAATGATCGTCCAGTGCGCATGCATGATGCGATCAACACTTGATCACATACCTCATCGTTTTAACCGATGCGATCACAGCGTTCGCGTACTCCATCGTCCAACCAATGCGATCAACAGCGATCGTGTGCCCCATCGTCTACACAATGTGATCAACACTTGATCGCATACCCCATCGTCTAACCGATGCGATCAACAGCGATCGCATACTCCATCGTCTGCACGATGCGATCAACCCTTAATCATCTCCTTCCTCGAAGAACCACAATGCTTGCTCCGATCTTCTTCACAAACGACTCAAAACTCAAACAGACTTTGAATACAGAGTCCATAACGATTATTAATGCCCAAAAAACACAGGGACCTTTACAAACAACCGCAAATGTAAAAGCATTAAATCAAACTGAGGCTAACATCCACGAAAATATCCATAAACCCGCACATCCACAGCAATTTAATGATTAAATAGTGTAGAAATGCACCCATCAGGAATGTATTTGCAATTCTTTTGAAGCACTGAATTGGAATATCAGAAAACCGAGTGCTCTGATACCAATTGAACGAATCTTATTCAAGAGTACCTATGAGCGGAAGTGGATCTTTCCAATTCATTGTGACAGAATTACTGCATATACATTCAAACATGCTTTCATAATGCTAAAGGGATCAAGAAATCATACCAGATGAAGATTTCTTCTTCACAGCAAGTCTGAAGCCCAACCGTCTACCTCGAACAATCACCACTCAGACAGAAGGAAACGGAAAAGACAATACCACTCAGAGCCCTTAGTATTCTTGGAGTGAGAATCCAAAGTGTGGGCTTTGCTCAGATTTAGTAGAATGAAAGAGGAAGAGAGACCGTACACAACGATCAAGCAAGTGGGAGATGCAGTCGTCTATCGCATAGACAAGATGCTTGATCGTTTAGGTGAAGTATATGATCGTGTAGGAAAAGTAAGCGATAGTCTAAACGATCGTGTAGGAAAAGGTAAACAATCGTGTAGGAAAAGGGTGAGCAATCGTCCGACCGATCACGTAGGAAAAACTAAGCAATCATTTATACGATCATTTAGTAAATACCGGGAGCTAAACGATCGCTTAGGAAAAAGTTAAACGGTCGTTTAGATAATAGCGTGCAACGGTGTAATCAGTATGCGATCGCTTAGAAATATCATATATGTAAGTGATCGTGCAGTCACTATTGTATAGGCACTGATTTTCTAAACGATGACACTATCTTTTCACAATGTCCGTGCACTCCGAGATCAACACACCGTCTACTATTTATAATGCACTCATCTATTATTTAGAACGAAGAGGTGCCTTCCCATTTCCTTTCTAACCATCCAATGAATGTGATCTTATCATATTCATAACATATAATTAATATCATATAATAATTATAATATTTTCCTCTACTAGATATAAATCATATTTATATCCAATTTTCTCCAAATTAATGTATCTCATACATAAAATTAATTATATCATAATTAATTAACTCGTTCAATTATATCATATATAATCGAACTCCCTCTTGTCAATTTGAACATTTCAAACTGACCCAAAATCTTATTTTCAACTTGTATCCAAGCTACCAAGGGGACCTTATGGAGCTATGGCTCGAAGCTCCAACGATACGTGAATATCTGACTAAACTCTTTAGTCACGATATCCACCATCTGTTAACTGCCACGCATTCCACTAAAGACCGATAGTTAAACTCTTCTCGCCATAGATATATTTCTATATCCATTGGATATAACCAATCATCAATACGATGACCCTTCACAGATGCTCGTAATTACAGCAAGCCAATTTACCGTTTGCCCCTGTAATTACATCTTCCTCCTTAAGTGCCACTGATCCCTCTAATGAACAATACAACATAGTCTTACTATGTGTGAACACCTCTCGGGCCATGAGAAGATGCGTGGCGCCACATCGTTCAAGCCCTGGAATCAGCCCTTAAGGGAGTTATCTCTCTACTTACCCCTGCCTCGGGGAAGAAGTGAATTCCATCTTGTGAAGCTGAGTTCCTGAAGCGTTATTTTATGCGGTGAATTTATGAAAGGAATTGCGATGTGATGCGTTAATTTTATTAAGTGGAAATATAGATATGCGTTAATGGATGGTGTTGCGCACTCAAGTTTCCCCAGCAGAATTCAAGTGTAAATTCCCCTGAGTTTCCTGGTAAGTCCAGGGTCGAACACAGGGACTTGTGAAAATAGTTACGTTGGTAATATTTATGAAAACTTTGTGGTAACCAAGTAAATAATAAGTTTTAGGTGTGTTGTTACGTTAATGAAAAAGAAGTAATAAAGGCGGCGGATTTGAGAAAGATAGTTTCGTTGATAGATGAAATGATTATGCGATGAACGGGTTGAGAAGATCTTTAGCTAGCGTTACTCGAGAATGCATCAAACCTTGCGATCATGTTACAACCATGCACAGCAAGTCATTTCCCAATGTAAATGCGATGCTCCTAAGTTTAGGACGCATGTGTTAAATGCAAAATGTCCATAGAGCTTATCCCTAAGTCTCTACTCTTGTCCTATGCGTTGATGAAAAATGAAGGAAAGCAAGGTGACCGTATACAATCATACCTTATTGCTCAAATGCACGCGATGTGTTAATAACAAATAGTGCTCATTTCTAAGCGTCAATCTCCCGTTTATGCGTTCTAATATGAATCTTCCAAACCTAGATTCTGACCTGACCTTCCCAAGTCTAGATCCTGTCTTTAGACTACCTCCCGAGTATCTCTAATAGACGAATGAAGCATACTTAACAAGATAATCGCAAAGATGAAGATTCCCTCATTATGCTAGCTAACTACTTCTCAACCCATTCAACTAATTTAGCTCCTCATGCTTAAATAACAGAGAGTGAACAGATATAGAGAAAGACATTCCATTCTTATAACTGAGTTGAGTACAAAATGATAATGGAAAATAAAGGTAAAGAGCCTGGTAGCAATTTTGACCGAGGCTTTTTACACTGAATCTCTATTTTGATCTACAAATGTTCCCGCTTCCGCAGGCATCGGCTCTCTCTCTGTCTTTGGAACTTCTGATGCTTTCCCAAGCTTGCCGGAATGATCTATCGGCACACCTTCTTCCTCGCGTCCGCCTTAAAATGGAAGAAAACTATGGACAGAGGCGTGAACTTGTAACGTGATGAAGTAATCGACTTCTTAACCCCTTCTCTGAAGAATGCACTTGGTATTTATAGAGTTTCCATGGTGAAAGGCGGCTTCTCTCTCCCGGTTGTACGGATGGGACAGCTTTAATTCCTGACTGATGCGCCGGATAATTGTCACCGATAAAGCTGAATGTACTTTGTGACCATTATCGGCTGTCAACTTAATTTGGATCTGACTGCCATCAGCTTTCTGTCCCATCAATCTTAATTATCCTTTCACCTAGATCGCCACCATGTTGCACGACCAAGTTGCGGTGATTTTTCTTGAGCGAATGTTTGCGAGCACGATCAACACAAAGTCTTGCGGTGAAGTTGCGCTCGACCAATGTATTCCTGTGATCGCAATCTCTTCATTGCGTTAACGCATATTCTGCCAAAAATATAAAGATCAACTGCTCTAATACGTTGGATGCATGCGACCAACAATATATATAGAATTTATGCTTAATGGACGCAATTTAACATATTTCATCAACGTAATCCAACATGTTTAAGAACTAGTACTATGATAATGTGCATTTTGCCCGTTACACCCCCAAATTTAAAAAAATGCTTGATCGCTCAACCATATGTTCTATAAGCTTTCTTAGCAAGTTAGCTAGCATAAGATGTCTTTACACACTAAGATTTCTCAAGGATATTTCGTTAAATCCTATTTATGCCAGAATTTCCTTAAGTCTTATTCAAGTCTCTTCCTAAAATATTTCTAAGACTTAGGATTGCAAGCTTAACTTTCAAAATGACTTTTACTAATTCCGGAAACATCGCATGATTTATTTCAAAAAGAAAATTTTCCACCGGAGTGTCAAATGATTTATCCTTGCACAAAAATTTTCTTCATTGCTATTTTTTTTCTGACCTTGCGCTGATCCGAGTGCTTGCCTTTATTTGGACTTGCCCCACGTGTGTCATGCGGACATCCAACTACGAGCAATGTACTCTTTTCTCGCTAAACTCATACCAATTTGGTTAGTGGAGTTGCGGTTATTTGATTTATGCTATTGATCCTGGTAACTTACTTTTCGTTTTGGCCCGTTGCTCCCCACATGTGTCCATGTGGACATCCAACTACGGGTAAGTGGCTTTCACAACTTAACTCTTATCAACATGGGTTTCCCATTGCGTTGACAGTGGAGTTGTTATTCTATATATTTATTTATTTAGTTATTTATTAGAGATATAGCAAGGTCGAAAATAAATACCTCACCCTCAAAATTAAAATACGGCAATGTGCTCATTGCCAAAGGAAATTAAAATAAGTCATGCCATGGTCATAGAATGCATTGTAAAGAGAGTTTGAGAGAAAGCTAGCAAACCCCTAATTTCTAGAAATATTTCATGAGGTGACTATCTTAAGATTATTTTGATATATACGAAAGGCTTAGAAGCATATTTGTCATCATTGAAATCGTACTTGGCAAAGTAACAACATGCGGTGAACTACTAAATTTATCTATTTGTCAAATGATTGCAGTAATTAAGGAGGATGCGGTGATAAAAATTTGAAAAGTGAAATGCAATGTTATAGCGCAAAATTTGAAATAAAGATAAGGAAGAGTACACCCCCAAATTTTGTGTTGTCGCCCACATTGTGTATTTGATGCATCCATCCTTACAGCGATCTTTGCTTCTGTGGATTACGATGATGGAGTGAGATCATTTGCTTCTTCATAATCCTATGCCTTAATTCTTGTAAACAGACAGAGAGGGTCAAATGATTTTAAAACAAAACAACAGAGCAATTTTTTTTTTTTTTTAGAAAAATAAGTGCAATACTGATAATAGTAAAGTGACGAAGAGTTGTTCAAGAGTTGAGTAAGGGATAGTCCGGGTTTTTCAAATTTGCGGAGACTGTGTCGGTTGGAAATCTCCTCTGCAATATGCCTTTATCCGTTGTCCATTAACTTTAAATGTTTGACTGTCGTCCTCGGTGATCAATTCCACCGCACCATGTGGAAATATTGCTTTGATGATGAAGGGTCCGGACCAGCGCGATTTTAATTTTTTCAGGAAGAGCCGCAATCTCGAATTGAAGAGTAAGACCTTTTGCCCGATTTGGAGGTTTCTAGTGCATATGCGTTTATCATGCCAGCGCTTGGTGTGCTCTTTGTAAATCTTCGCATTCTCATATGCGTTGACCCTCCATTCGTCTAGCTCGACCAGCTGTAGTTTTCACATTTTCCCTGTTTTCTTTAAATCAAAATTCAGTTTCTTGACTACCCACAATGCTTTATACTCCAGCTCCAAAGGCAAATGACACGCCTTGTCGAATACCAACGCATAGGGGGACATACCTATAGGTGTTTTAAATGCAGTCTAGTATGTCCACAACGCATCATCAAGCTTCATTGCCCAATCCTTCCGCGAAGGTTTTACTACCTTCTCAAGTATCAATTTAATTTCACGATTGGACACTTCAGCCTGGCCATTTGTTTGCGGGTGGTATGCGGTGGCCACCTTGTGGAGGATATTGTACTTGCGCAGCAGCTCCTTTGTATTGTAGTTGACAAAGTGTGATCCTTCATCACTTATGATGGCATGGGGAGTGCCAAAACGAGTGAAAATATTTTTCTTGAGGAACTGGGAGACTACCGCTGCATCACTTGCAGCATATGCAATTGCCTCTACCCACTTGGAGACATAGTCGACGGCTAATAAAATATAATGCTTACCATTTGAAGGAGGAAATGGTCCCATGGAATCAATCCTCCATACGTCAAATAGTTGCAGCTCCAAGATAGTATTCATTGACATTGCATTCTTCTTTGAAATGTTGCCTATGCGTTGACACCGATCACATTTCATTGCGTGGTCAGCAGCATCCTTAAATAATGAAGGCCAAAAGAATCCACTTTGTAAAACTTTGGCCATAGTACGTTGTCTTCCAAAGTGCCCTCCATATAGCGAATCGTGGCACTGTGACAATATGCGTTGTTGAGCAGCATTTGGTACGCATAATCGAATGATTTGGTCTACACCTCTTTTATACAGATTCGGCTCATCCCAATAATAATGCTTGCATTCATGCTTGAGCTTCTTCTATTGATGGTATGTGTAATCTTCAGGAAATTTTTCACAAATCAAATAATTAACGATGTCCACATACCAGGGTAATTCTTCTATGTGGAACAGTTGCTCGTCCGAAAACACGACACTCACTTCAGCTTCATTGCGATCAACCTTGGGATTTTCCAGTCTGGACAAGTGATCTGCAACTTGATTCTCTATCCCCTTCCGATCAATTATCTCGATATCAAATTCTTGAAGGAGGAGAACCCATCTGATCAACTCGGCTTTGCGTCCTTCTTTGTCATCAAATATTTGATTGTCGAATGATCAGTGTAAATGAGTACCTTGGTTCCCAATAGATATGCCTAGAATTTTTCCAACACAAAAATCACAGCCAGGAGTTCTTTTTCAGTGGTGCTATAATTGATTTGAGCAGGGTTCAGAGTTTTACTCGCATATGCAATGGGGTGCAAAATAGTTTTCTCCTTTTGCGCTAATGTGGCTCCCATCGTATACCCGCTTGTGTCGCACATGATTTCGAATGACAGTGTCCAATCCGGCGTAATTAAGACGGGCGCGGTAATCAGCACATCTTTTAAAATTCGGAATGTGTTGAGGCAATTGTTGTCAAATTCAAATTTTCTGTCCGTCTCTAACAACACACTCAGTAGTCGTGCAATCTTAGAAAAGTCTTTAACAAATCTTCTATGGAATCCAGCATGCCTCAAGAAGCTTCGCACAGCCTTCATACTGGTTGGAGGTGGAAGCTTTTCAATTGGGTCGATCTTTGCTTTGTCCACCTCCAATCCTTCTCGGGAGACCTTGTGCCTCAACACTATACCCTCTTTCACCATGAAGTGATATTTTTCCCAGTTGAGTATTAGGTTCATCTTTTCACATCTTTTCAGAATTTTCTCCAAATTGGCTAGGCAGACTTCATATGTGTTCCGACGGAGAAGTCATCCATAAATATTTCCACTGAGTCCTCGAGATAATCTAACAAGATCGCCATCATGTACTTTTGGAACGTGCTCGGCGCATTGCAGAGGCCAAACGGCATGCGGCGAAAAGCGAATGTCCCATATAGGCAGGTGAATGTGGTCTTGTCTTAGTCTTCAGGAGCTATCATGATTTGATTGTACCCGGCATATCCATCCAGGAAGTAGTAAAAATCATTCACTGCTAGTCTATCTAGCATTTGATCATTGAATGGCAGACGGAAGAGATCTTTCTTTATGGCCGCATTCAATTTATGGTAGTCCATACATATGCGCCATCCAGTGATGGTCCTTTGCGGTATTAATTCATTGTTCTCATTAGGGACTACCATCATTCTGCCCTTCTTCGGCACACATTGCACGGGGCTAACCCACGTGCTATCTACAATAGGATAGATAATGCTCGCATCCAGACACTTGATAATCTCCTTTTTGACGACCTCCCTCATCGCAGGGTTAAGTCTGCGTTGATTTTCAATAGTTGCTTTATGGTCGTCCTTGAGACGAATGTGATGCATGCAGTACGCAGGGCTAATTCTTCTGATGTCAGCGAGCATCCAGCCAATTGCTCGCTCATGTTTCTTGAGAATGCTCATCAACGCATTCTCTTGATCTTCGTTGAGCGCAGAGGAAATTATCAGTGGCAGCTTCTCATCTTGCCCCAGAAATGCGTGCTTCAAATGTGTTGGTAGGGTTTTTAGTTCAAGGGTTGATGGATCCACAAGAGAAGGTTGCGTTATTTTTCTCTCTTCTTTTGGCTCTTCTTCTTGCATTGTAATCGTTCCTTCTTCTTTGTTTGTTTTTGCTACGATCGCATTGCAGGCAGCTACGGATGCATTGGCATCAACTTCTTTACACTCTTCATCAGACTATTCTTTGTCAATCAAATTCAGGTCATCATCAAAATCTTGTAGGTCTTCCTCATCTGAGAATTTCATGGCACGAATTATGTTAAATTTAAGCTTCTGTCCATTTATGCTCAAAGTGATTTCTCCCTTGTCCACATCAATTTGAGCACGACCCGTTGATAGGAAAGGTCGCCCCAAAATAATGGGCACATCTTTGTCGGCCTCATAATATAGGATGATGAAGTCAACTGGCAAAATAAATTTATCAATCGTGATCAGCACATCTTTCACCTTACCTTCTAGATGAACCAGACATCTGTCAGCTAATTGGAGAGTCATGAAGGTGGGCACAAGTTGCCCCACATTTAATTGTCGAAAGATTGACAATGACATCAAATTTATACTGACCCAAGTCACATAGGGCTTGCCCAATATAGAGTCCTTCTATGGAGTAAGGAACGGTAAAGCTCCCAGGATCGCTCATCTTCAGTGGAATAATAGATTTGGAATTTTGCGTTAATGCCACCATGGCAAATTTTCCAGCACCTCTCTTCTTAGTTACCATGTCCTTCAGAAACTTGGCATAGGAAGGCATTTCCTCAATCGCTTCACTGAACAGAATGTTAACATGTAATTGCTTTAACATAGATAAGAAGCGTTGGTACTATACCTCTTCGTTTTTCTTCTTCCTTAGCCTCTGAAGGAAGGGTGGTAACTGAACTTTCACGGTTCCTGTTTCATTTGGCTTTGAGGTCGACTCAACCTCAGGTTCCACTGCTTCATTCTCTCTTTCTTCTTCTTACATTACCGCAATCTCGGGCTCAGTTGCGATGGAAGTTGTTCTACTCTGATCCTTCCTTTCTCCCTCCACAATCTTTCCACTACACAATGTCACAACCTAACATTGCTCCTTACCTGATCCTCCTAGGTTGTGTGGAAGCTCGATAGAACTTGGCAATACCCCTTGCGGTCTACTTTTCAGCTTACTCGTAATCTGGCCCATTTGCAATTCCAGGTTGCAGATGGACGTAGCCTGACTTTAAAGCACTGTCTCGTTTTTTTCTATATATTGCTTCAATAGGCTCTCTAGAGAAGAAGATTGTGTTGGTTGTTGTGAGCTGCTTGCTTGGTTGTTCTGTTGATCGTTGTTGCGTTGGAAGAATCCTGGTGGCCCTTCTTTTTGCGCCACAGATTGAAAATTTTATTGTTGATTCTTCCAAGCAAAATTGAGGTGATTTCTCCACCCAGGGTTGTAATTGTTTGAAAAGGGATTATTCTTTACAAAATATACAGACTGTGGACTTTGCAGGAAATCGTCCATCGCACCCATCACCGCAAGTCGCACATCTTGTGGTGTTTTAACTTATTGCATTGATTTTCCTACCTTGCGGTGTTAGGCTCTTGATCGCCATTCCTTGAATCAAATTCATCATTGCGGTCATTTAGTTTTGTAATGAAACAATGGCACCGTTATTTGCATCGGAATCTTTGAGTCTCAATCTCTGGTCACTCTCCCTCCAGTCTTCATGGTTCTTGGAGATGCAGTCCAGAATATTCTTCGCCTCCTCGTAAGTTTTATCAAGCAGACCACCAGCGTCTGCTGCATTGGCAGCGGTCTGCGAAGTAGGATTCAAACCGTGATAGAAAATTTTCATTTGAAGACAGTCTGGTAGCCCATTATGCGGAAAATCTCGGACCAACCTTTTAAACCTCGCCCAAGCATCGCTGAGCGATTCGTCCATCTCTTGTTCAAAATTAGTAATAAGCTTTCTTCGTCTTGCAGTCTCGGTAGGTGGAAAATACTTTTTCATGAATTTTTCCACTACCTGCTCCCAAGAAGTAATCTCTCCTAATTCGAGCGAATAAGCCCATTTCCTAGCATGATCACAAAGAGAAAATGGGAACAAAATTAGTCGAACTTCTTCAGCAGAGATGTTCGGGAACACAAAAGTACTGCAGATTTCAATAAAACTTTGGAGGTGGGTGTGCGGATCCTTGCCACGCCTTCCTCCGAATTGACCTGCAGTCTGGATCATCTGCAGCATCACCGGTTTCATCTCGAATCTACTTCTATCAAGGGCAGACCTCATGATTCCAGGAGAGAAATCATAGAGGTTTGGCGATGCATAGTCCCTAATGGGCCTATTGCGATCGTTTGCCAACAGAATCGGATTCGCCATGACATTATTATCATTTGATGCTCCACCTCGAGACTACTCCGCCATCTCTTCTTTATCGGATTGTGATTGCTGTTGGCGGTCTCATAGTCTCCTTCGAAATGTTCTCTCAATCTCCGGGTCATAGTTCGCTTAAGATTGAGAGTTCTACAAAGAAATCACAAAAATTACCGTTAACAACTATTTTGCCGAAGTCCCCAGGAACGGCGCTCAAAACTTGATGCGTTAATTTTATTAAGTTGAAATATGGATGATATGCGTTGATGGATGGCGTTGTGCACTCAACTTTCCCCAGCATAATTCAAGTGTAAATTCCCCTGAGTTTTCTGGTAAGGCCAGGGTCGAACACAAAGACTTGTGAAAATAGTTACATTGGTAATATTTATGAAAGTTTTGTGGTAACCAAGTAAATAGTAAGTTTTGGGTGTGTTGTTGCATTGATGAAAAAGAAGTAAAGGCGGCAGATTTGAGAAAGATAGTTGCATGATAGATGCAATAATATGCGATGAACGGGTTGAGAAGATCTTTAGCTAGCGTTACTCGAGAATGCGTCAAACCTTGCAATCATGTTACAACCATGCACAGCAAGTCATTTCCCAATGTAAATGCGATGCTCCTAAGTTTAGGATGCATGTGTTGTATGCAAAATGTCTATAGAGCTTATCCTTAAGTCTCTACTCTTGTTCTATGCGTTAATGCAAAATGCATGAAAGTAAGGTGACCGCATACAATCATACCTTATTGCTAAGATGCATGCGATGCGTTAATAACAAATAGTGCTCATTCCTAAGCGCCTATCTCCCATTTATGCGTTTTAATCTAGTTCTTCCAAACCTAGATTCTGACCTGACCTTTCCAAGTCTAGATCCTGTCTTTAGACTACCTCTCGAGTATCTCTAATAGACGAATGAAGCATACATAAATAAGATAATCGCAAAGATGAATATTCCCTCGTTATGCTAGCTAACTACTTCTCAACCCATTCAACTAATTTAACTAGCTTAAATAACAGAGAGTGAACAGATATAGAGAAAGACATTACATTCTTATAACTGAGTTGAGTACAAAATGATAATGGAAAATAAAGGTAGAGACCCTGGTAGCAATTCCTTGCTGACTGAGGCTTTTTACACTGAATCTCTATTCTGATCTATAAATGTTCCCACTTTCGCAGGCGTCAGCCCTCTCTCTATCTTGGAGCTTCCGGTGCTTTCCCAAGCTTGCCGGAACGATCTATTGGCACACTTTCTTCCTCGCGTCCGTCTTAAAATGGAAGAAAACTATGGACAGAGGCGTGAACTTGTAACGTGATGAAGTAATCGACTACTTAACCCCTTCTCTGAAGAATGCACTTGGTATTTATAGAGTTTCCATGGTGAAAGGCGGCTTCTCTCTCCCGGTTGTACAGATGGGACAGCTTTAATTCCTGACTGATGCACCGGATAATTGTCACCGATAAAGCTGAATGTACTTTGTGACCGTTATCGGCTGTCAACTTAATTTGGATCCAACTGTCGTCAGCTTTCTGTCTCATCGATCTTAATTATCCTTTCACCCAGATGCGCCCACCATGTTGCGCTGACCAAGTTGCGGTGATTCTTCTTGGGCGAATGTTTGCGAGCACGATCAACGCAAAGTCTTGCGGTGAAGTTGCGCTCGACCAATGTATTCCCTGTCTCTTATACACATCTAGATGTGTATAAGAGACAGCTGAATGTACTTTGTGACCGTTATCGGCTGTCAACTTAATTTGGATCCAACTGTCGTCAGCTTTCTGTCTCATCGATCTTAATTATCCTTTCACCCAGATGCGCCCACCATGTTGTGCCGACCAAGTTGCGGTGATTCTTCCTGGGAAAATGTTTCCAAGCACGATCAACGCAAAGTCTTGCGGTGAAGTTGTGCTTCCTATGATTGCAATCTCTGCATTGCGTTAGCGCATATTCTACACAAAAATATAAAGATCAACTGCTCTAATGCGTTGGATGCATGTGACTGCAATATTATAGAATTTATGCTTAATGGACGCAATTTAACATATTTCATCAACGCAATCCAACATTGTTTAATAACTTAGTACTATGATAACGTGTATTTCTACCCGTTATCACGGTGATGAAAATGCATTGTGCAACAAGTTTTCTTAGCAGAATCCAAGTATAAATCCTACTGAGTTTCCTAGTAAGTCCATGGTCGAACTAAGGGACTAAGGAAAACACTATGTGGTAATAATTTTTAAAAAGACTTTGCGGTAACAAGTAAATCGATAATTGGTTGGTTTGTTGTTTGCAGTATAAAAAGTATGCGGCAGATTTGAGAAAGAGATTGATTATGCGGTAGTACACTAAGTATGTGGAGGAAGGAGTTGAGAAGGTCTTTAGCTAGCATTTCACAAGAATGCGTTTAAACTATGTGATCATGCTACACTCATACGACAGCAAATCATTTTCCAATGCAAATGCGGTAACTCCTAACTCTAGGACGCATGCGATGAATGCGATAATGTCCATAAAGCTTATTCCTAAGTCTCTATTTCTTGCCTATGCGATGATGCAAGATGCATACAAAGACAAGGTGACCGCATACAATCATAACCTATCTCTAGAATGCATGTGATGCGTTAATAGCAAACAGTGCTTATTCCTAAGCTTCTATCTCTTGATTATGCGTTCTAATCTAACTCTCCCGATTCTAGATTCTAACCTGACTTTTCCAAGCCTAGATTCTATCCTTAGACTACCCTCCCGAGTATCTCTAATAGATGAATGACGCATACATAATACAAGATAATCGCATAGAATGAAGATCCCCAATTATGCTAGCTAAGTGCTTCTCAACCCATTCGACAGATTTAGCTACTCATGCGTAATAAACAGAGAGTGAACAGATATAAAGAAGTAAATTCCATTTCTATAGATAATTTCAAAGTACAAAATGACAATGGAGGATAAGGATAGAGAGCCTGGTAGCAATTCCTTGCTTCCCATGGCTTTACACTGTTATTCTACTCAAAAGATATTCCTGCTTCCACAGGAGTTGGACCTCTCTCTGATCTCGACACTTTCGGGACTCTTCCAAGTTCATCGGAACGATCTCTCGGTACAATCTCACTTCTCTCGGTTCAGCCTTCTAAATAAAAGAAAAATTAAGAACAAGGCTACTACTAACTATGAAGAAAATTATCTATCTGTCGAACTGGACGAACTAGCCGAACTTCTTTACTGAAGGTGGCCTCTGTATTTATAGAGCTTTGGGGTGAAAGGCTTATTCTCTCTTATGATTGCACTGATGGGATGGCATTAATTCTTTGTTTGAAGCGCCAAATATTTGTCACATAAGTGTACTTGCTATAGTAGATCGTTAACGGCTAGTCAACTTAATTCAGAATCGACCGTCATCAACTTTCTGTCCCATCGTGATTTATTATGCTTTTCACACAAATGCGTCCACCAAGTTGTGCCAGCTCTATGCGGCAACCTTCTTGAGCAGATATTTGCGAGCGCAAATCACCGCATAGCCTTGCGGTGACACAATCTTTTGATGCGGCCTTGCGTTAACGCAATCTCTTGATGCGCTCGTTTAGCCTTGCGTTAACGCAATTTCTCGATGCGCTCGGCCGTTGATTTCTTTGGATCGCATTTTCCGCCTTGCATCAACGCATATTCTGCACAAAAATACATAAGTTAACTGTTTTAATGCGATTGACGCATGCGACCGCAATATTGTGAACTTAATGCTTTTGGACGTAATCTTGTATATTTTTATCAACACAAACCTGCATTGTTTAATACAAACTCGCTCAGGATTGAGGTCATGTTACCTATGGTCATCCTAGTGAAGTGAAGTCTCAGTTATGTACGGTGTTATATAATGAGACGTTAACACTTCGTGGCAGGTCTTACACAAACTCTTTGTATAGGACGCCCCTGCTCGCATGTCTCCTACACGAATGATAAGATCAGACCATCTGTGATAAGTCACAACACTTATGACCACTCCATAAAGTGGGCTGCATCCATAGCGTTACCAGGATAAGTTTCCCTCTTATATCCATATACTACAGACCATTTTGGTTATCACTCAAGACATGATCCACTTGTATGTCACCACAGACATGTTTAAGTTACATACAGATAACCAGGGATATTAAGTTTATTGGTTTGTGGTAAAATAAAAAATATCTAAATGTACAAAGTCAAGTAATGAAGTAAATATCATTTATATTATACATCACAAGTGTTCATACAAAGTTGTTTACAAACTACTGGACACGAGACTTAAGGGCACAAACCCTAATAGATTGATCAAATTCACTGTCGAGTGTCTAAACGATAGGATTAAGTTTACTATTCGATAGTACTCATTTACTAAACGATCGAATGTCAAGTCTATATGATAGACTTCTTCTACTACACGATTGTGTGATCACATACTCGATTGTCTACTCCAATCCATCCCTTATCCAAAATCAGCCAAAGCTTACAACTCCTGGATTCTCACACCGAGAATACCAAGGTAATCTTGTGGTAGTGTCCATATGTTCGAGTTCGAGTTCTTCATCGTTGTGTTCGAGTTTGATCGAGGGAAATATGTGAAGAAAGAGTTCTTCAAAGGTATTGTCTCTCTTATCCTCTGTATTTGTCTCAAACCATATTGTAATTTATTGTTTAATGCATAATCGTTTCTATATGATTGTAAATGTTTGAGCTCTTTCAAAATGGAGCTTGGAATGATCCGCTTCCACTCAAAGGTCCTCTATAATTAGAGTTCCTTCAATTGGTATCAAAGTCAAGTTGTTCTGATTTCCAAATTCCATTACTGTATTGGATGTCATTTACAGTCTTGGCGGGTTTTGAAGTATTTTGCAATACATTTAAGTGTTAAGTGTGATTTTGGATGTGGTTGATGAATGTTTACGGATAATTGCCTCTGTTTAAAGCTTTCGTTTGCATTTCCAAAAGTTAATTTGTAAGAGCCCCGACGTTTTTGGGCATAATTAACTTGCAATCAAGTTTGTATTTGTTTTTTGTTTGTTTGAGTCGTTCGTGATGAAGCTTCAGATGAAAGGAGTTGCAGTTCGCTTTAAGGGAGAAGATGAATCGTTAGTCACATCGTGTAGCTTAAGCTAAACAATCGTTTAGATTTGGCTATGTGATCGTGGAGAAATGTTCTACTCGAACATGTAGTATTTGCTAAACGATCGCATAGCTAATGCTACGCGATCGAGTAAAGAGTTTACTCGATCATGTTTAATTGGCTACTCGATCGCATAGACGCTCAGGGTAAACGATCATAGAGTATATGATACTCAACGCATGGCACGCGCACTAAACGATCATGTAGGTTAGCATGCTCATCGCATAGTCACTAGCTACACGATCACTTGATATACGATACTCGACGCTTACTACTCGATCATGTAGACATCATGCTCATCGTATAGTTGTTGGTTACACGATCGTATGGTATGCATTATTCAATATGCGCTGCACAATCGCGTGGACTTTCATTCTCATCGCATAGTCTTTAGCCACGCGATCAACGCTATTTATACTTGATGTGTGTTACTCGACGATCTGAAAGAGATGCTACACGATCAAGTGACGAGGCTTCGCCTGAGCGGTTCAAGACCCAGTTCGCCTGTTTGAACCGGTTGACTCGATTGCTTTGTAATAGTTAGCTTTTTTTATTCTGGTTTTAAGGCACATTATCCCAGTCCATCAATTTTTATTTAATTTACATGTGATGTATGTTTGTTTATATGTCATAATATATGACATATAGTTTTAAAACCCACAATAGGTTATGTATTTTTTCATGCATCATCTTTATATTATAAATGTGATAATATATTAGTTTGCATGATTTAAATTACTTAAAGCTTGCTCATGCATCATATAATATAAGAGTTATAATATATGCATGCATTAAAGCATATTCATGCATCATCTATATTATAAATGTTATAATATAAGGTTGTATGTTAGCATGGAATGTATGCTTAGTTCATTACTTGTTATATAAAAGTTATATATGTTAGTAATGAATAAACATTACATGAAGCATGACACTTAGGTTTATTATAAAATTTATAAATACCTTATGTATGTCTAGCAATAATGTGAATGGTTTTAATTGTTTCATTCTTTATCAGAGTGATAATTAATAAAATTAGAATTAAAATCAATAACCAAGAGTTCCATGCAAACTTAGGTAAAATCATTTTTTAAAAATAGTTTTAAAATATGATTGAGGTAGACCTAAGCTCAAAACTTTCTAATGAGATTAGAAATTAGATTAATCTTTTAAATCGGTTTAATAAGATTAAATTGATTTCAATAAAAAGATTAAATTTGTAACAAATCTATCTATAAGGGACCTTTTGGCAAAGGCGGGTTCTGGCTAGACTGGGGTATTTAAGCTGACGGAAACGGAACACCCCTACCTGGGAATCTACCTGGAAAGGTGAATTAAATAGATTTGCTACAAGCATGCAATTATTGATTAATATTTGTTAAAGTGTTTAATGAATGTTAATTAAAATTGTTTAACTTTCCAAAGTAGGTGCTATTTTTGGACAAACTTAAACAGCCACTTAGTAAAAATAATTAGCTTTATTTTTCTAAGTAAATTAAACCCTAGGTTGTTAAAGTACTCAGTGGGAGGAAAAGATATATATGAAATGTCATTTTCACTCACGTTTCTCCTTAATGTTCACACCATGAGATTCATGTTTGGCCTCGTGGCGCCCTGGGAGCGTCACCTTTCGGATGGTGTTTGCATGGGTTAATATTAAGGTGAGTGGAGAGAGTATTTATAGTAAGTGGGAGAAGGATGTGTGTCAACATGTCCTGCAGTCTCCTTTATTGGTTTGCACCGTGAGACCTTCTTGCACGACCTCGAGGTGCCCTGGGAGCATCCCCCTCTGAATAGTTTGTGCAGTTGGTTAATATTTAGGCGAACTCCAGAAATGGATAAGGTCGCTTTAGTTTTTGCCCCAATCGGTTTTTCCCTTTGGTTTGCTACTTGAGGTGGAACTCTAGGATCTAAAATGAATGGTCACACTTATAGGAAATTGTTAATCAAGTTAATAATTTCTTGACCAAATCAATGATGATTGATCGTTATAGAAATAAGAGTTATTCTGGTGTAAAGATTAGTTAAGAGTGTTTCAATTCAGTGAAGGGAGAAATTGACTACCCTTCGGTGGCTTTTGTCCTAAATCACTGAAGCGTCATTACAAACATAGATGTAATATGAGGTTCATTTAGATTTTGCTAAACCTGATTGTATTTTTTTTTAAAAGAGTTATGCTAAAATCTAACGTAGATCAATATGCTTGTTTTTCAGCAAAATGTCAATGTTTGATTATTTTTTTTATTTTTTTTTTTTAGTTTCCTTTTCTACTTTGACCGGTTTTAATTACATGACATGGAAAGAATCTATTAAAAAAAAATTTGTGGCAAACGACCTCGAAATTGTCATGTTTGAGGATTGTCCTCAAGTCCCAACCCCTGATCCACCACGAAATGTTCGTAATGCATATGAGGTATGGATGAAGGCTAATTTGAAGGCCCGACTTCATATTTTGGCAAGCATACCTAATGCATTGGCCAAAAGGTTTAAGAACATGGTCATTGCACGTGAGATCATGGAATTGTTGCAAGAATTATTTGAACGTAAGTTCTTACTTTTTAAGCAAAATGGGATTAAGGACAATGAGACCAATGATGTCAGTTCCCAAGATAATCTCCAGTCCTTATTGAATTGTCAAGGGACTAACAGAGAAAGCAATTGTCGCTGAATTTGATGAAGTTCATCGACGAGGATTGTCCTCTGAAATGAAACTTGGATTTTATAATATAGGTTCTGATACTAATCCCACTACTCTCCAGAAAAGGAAGAGCTCAAAATACGATAAATGTAATTTATTTGTCTTGGAGATGTGCTTGGTAAAGAATGATGATTCTGCCTAGATAATGGATTCAGGGGCTATTGATGGCGGGAAATTAGAAGTCAATTTTACTCGACAACCAAAATCCCGTGGACACGTTATGCAATGTATGTTCCTAAGATATGCGTTGATAGTCATACGTCGATGGTCATGCATTGGATTGATAATGCGTTAATGAATGTATGCGATGAACATTCGTCCTGCCACAAGTTTTCTTGCGTTCACGTCAAGTATAACATGAACACAAGTTTCTCGGGTAATCCGTGGTCGAACACAGGGACTTGTAGCTATATATTTACGGTGATGTGCATACGGTGGGTTAAAATAAAAGAATGGAAGGGATGTTGCTAAGTTAATTCTACTCCTACTCCTATCTAACAGACAACACAATAAGAATATGTATGAAAGGTAGAGATCCGATAACACTTGACATGAAATAAATGTATGGGAAAATAGATAAAATGCAGAGATGAATTCATTGCAACCCTTAAGAGTGACCACAAGGAAAACCTTAGTCAACGCAAACCATGCAATCATGCTACACACACATGAACCTAACTTTAGGACGTATGCGGTGTATCTGCGATATTGCCGAGAAGCCTATGCCTGCCTAGACCTCCATAACCATCTCACTAGCTCTCACCACATGAGCATGGCTACCGCATAACCCCTTATCCTACTTTCTAGACGCATGCAAATCCAATCTGTAGGGTGCATACGCTGTGTGATGCAAACAGAGCTTATCTCTAAGATCCCCATTCTTGCCTATGCATTCCAATCCACTCTCTCGAGTCTTAGATCTGGGTTTTAGACTACTCTCTCAAGTATGCCTAAATGATGAATGGTGTGCTCATAGAACAAGGTAATCGCATGAACTTGGCTGACCTAAGCTTATTCCTATCTCTAATGAACAATGCATACATTGTTTAATGCGACCAACCACTTACCCTCTCGGGCAATTAGTTATTGCTGACTTTACTCATAGACAAGCAATGTGTTAGCCTATAGACAAACGTTGCTGCAGCTTCACATTAAGCAAATAAGGTTACTCACACATTCGCGCAACGCACACCTCTCGGTAGGTTGCTACATGTTTCATATCCCTAATCTACATAACTAAGTATGCAATACCCAAGCAATCTCACTAAGTGTTGCAATGAAAGTAAAGATTCTAAGAAAAGAGATGGAGATGGAATCGAAGGAATAGAGAAATGCATTGAAAACAGATTGTATTAATTCCTTAATTCAAAATGTCATACGATACAATATAGGAAAAGAAAAGAAAAAGAAATGACCAGCTGGAAGCAAAACTTTTCTTCCAGCAGATGTGCGTCAAGGCTGCCAGTGGTGCCATGGATGGACGGAAGCACTGACTCTCTCGAGATCTAGCTCCGATTGAAGGCTCCGGTCGTCACTCGGAATGGATAAAAGAGGTGAAAAACTCTCAGCCATCTTCTCACGCGTTTTTCTAGATCGCGAGGAAAATCCCCGGTTTGAGGGATAATCTCCGAATAACTTGAATTTAAGCTTGTCAGCTTCTATTTATAGAGCTTGGATCATCGACAGCATTAATTGGACTACTCTGAGTCTGATGTTTGGCGCTTAGTCCTTTCCTGAACCTCTGCCACTAACGACGTGGTAGGTGAAATGTCAACATCATCTTTTAGATTTTCTCAAGGTAGATGCATTGATGCGTTCATTCCACCTACCTTGTATTAATCCCATTAGTTTGCGTTGTCACGTAGCCGCAATCATTCAATGGCCACATTCGCTTAGTACCGCAACTCTACATGATGACCGCCATCGCTTGACGAGCACAACTCCCATGCAATGAATGCATACGGCTGATTACCGCAACATCCATGCGTTGATCGATGTGTTTGCCTTTGTGATGGAGAAACATGGAGTCTCCGCTTTCGCTCGGGTAGGCTTCGCATGCTGTCGTCTAACGGTGGTCTGGTTTCCACGTTTGCATTCATTTCCTGCATTGGCTACAAAAATAGAATATTGAACGCATAATTAACGCAAAGTAACGGGTTAGCTAAGATTCATCATGTTGATCGACGCAAACTCTTTTTCTCGTGAATTCCTAACATGATTGCCACATATTCTGCCTAACAACCTTCATAATTCTAAGTAAAAGAACTAAGATGGCATGCATTTCTGCATGTCATCAGTTACTAACCATGTGTGTTCTTCCTATCAAGGATTTATTTCTTAAAAATAGTTGGAAGCTGGAGAGTTGACTCTTAGAGTTGGTACAGGTGAGGTCGTTTCGGCTGTTTCTGTATGCGGGCTTAAGTTATTTTTGGACAAGAAATGGTATCTGTTATTGGATAATGTTTATGTAGTTCCTCGTATCAAGAGGAACTTAATTTCAGTTTCGTTTCTGATTGAACAAAATTATTCCATTTCTTTTTCTGAGAATAAAGTGTTTATTTTTAAGAATGGTATGGAGATAGGTTTTGGTTCAATGGAAAATAACTTGTATGTACTAAGGTCGTTAGTCATAAAAGCCTTACTTAATACTAAAATGTTCAAAATAGCAACAATTGTAAAAAGACCAAGAGTTTCTCCTAAAGAAAGTGTCCATCTTTGGCATCTAAGTTTAGGTCACATCAATCTCAATAGGATTGAGAAGTTGGTGAAAAGTGGACTTCTAAATGGCTTAGAAGAAAACACTTTGTCGGTATGTGAATCTTGCCTTGAAGGAAAAATGACCAAACAACCTTTTACTGGAAAAGGTTATAGAGCCAAGGAAACCTTGGAGCTTATATGTTCAGACCTCTGTAGCTCGATAAATGTAAGAGCATGAGGTGGGTATGAATATTTCATCTCTTTCATAGATCACATTATTCTAGATTTGGGTATATATACCTAATGTAATATAAGTCTGAAACTCTTGAAAAGTTCAAGGAGTATAAGATTGAAGTTGAAAACTTGTTAGGTAAAAAGATAAAAACACTACGATTTGATCGTGGTGGAGAGTATATGGACTTAGGATTCCAAAACTATATGATAAAACATGGAATCACGTCTCAATTCTCAGCCCTAGGTACATCTTAGCAGAATGGTGTATCAGAAAGGAGAAACAGAACCCTGTTGGACATGGTTCAATTTATGATGAGTTATGCTCATCTTCCAGACTCTTTTTGGGGATATGCACTAGAGATTGCAGTTTACATTTTGAACAACGTTCCCTCAAAGAATGTTTCTGAAACACCTTTTGAGTTATGGAGAGGTCATAAAGGTAGTTTACGCCACTTCAGAATTTGGGGATGTCCAGCGCACGTGCTAATGGCTAACCCTAAAAAGTTGGAACCTCGTTCGAAAGTATGCCTATTTGTAGGTTACCCCAAAGAAACGAGAGGTAGATACTTCTATCATCCAAGTGAAAATAAAGTGTTTGTATCGAAAAATGCTACTTTCTTGGAAGAATACCACATAAGGGATCATAAGCCACGAAGTAAGCTTGTTTTAAATGAGATTTCTAATGAGACTGCTAAGACTTCAACAATAGGTCTTGAACAGGATGATAGATCAACAAGAGTTGTTGATGTCAGTTCATTTAGTCAACCATCTCAAGAGTTGAGTTTGCCTCAACGTAGTGGGAGGGTTGTGAACCCACCTGTACGCTACATGGGTTTAACAGAAGCCCAAAACATCATATCTGATGATGGAACTGAGGATCCGTTTCCATATAAGCAAGCAATGGAAAATGTTGACAAAACTGAATGGATTAAAGTCATGAATCAACAAAAGAAGCCTATGTACTTCAATTCTGTCTGGGAGCTTGTAGATCAATCTGATGGGGTAAAACCTATAGGTTGTAAATGGATCTACAATAGAAAAATGGGTGTAGATGGAAAGGTACAGACCTTTAAGGCTACATTTCACGCAAAGGATTATACGTAGGTTGAGGGAGTAGACTATGAAGAAACTTTCTCACTCGTTGTCATGTTAAAGTCTATCAGGATTCTCCTGTCCATAGCCATATATTATGAATATGAGAAATGGAAAATGGACATCAATACTGCCTTTTTGAATGGTAATCTTTAGGAGACCATCTACATGGTTCAACCAAAAGGATTCATTGAACAAGATCAAGAGCAAAAGTTTTGCAAGCTTAATTGGTCCATTTATAGGCTGAAACAAGCATCTAGATCTTGGAATATCAAATCTTATGGCTTTAATCAGAATGTTGATGAGCTTTGTGTTTACAAGAAAACCATCAACAACTCAGTAACTTTCCATGTGCTGTATGTGGATGATATCCTACTCATTGGGAATGATGTGGGTTTTCTGACAGATGTTAAGAAATGACTAGCCATCCAATTCCAAATGAAAGATTTGGGAGAGATGCAGTAGGTTCTTGTTGGGATTGGTGTCTTAATTCCCCTGGAGTCTCGTTGTTTTGTAAAGATACACATTGTTCAATGAATAAAATAAGTGTTATTTAATTCTTGCATTTACTCATATCCAATAAACAAAGCTCATTGGTTATCTTATGTGAACTTAAGCATGTATATGTGACATACAAATGGATCATGCCTTAAGTGATAACTTAAATAGGTCTGTAGTATAAAGATTAAGGTGGGATACCTGATCCTGGTGACACTACGGATACGGCCTGCTTTGTAGAGGTTTGCAAATGTTGTAAACTACTATAGATGGTAGATCCTGACGATTCATGTGGAGATGTGGAGCGGTGGTGTCCTATACAAAGATTTTGTATAAGACCCAAACCACGAGATGACTAGACATTGTATATAACGTCATTGATACTAGAGACTTACATCTCACCTAAACAACCATAGGTGATACGACCTCAATCCTGAGTGTTTTGGGAACTCTTGCCTTTGAGGACGGTCCTTTGATTAGTATAGGTGAGAGTGGCCAGATTGTCAACTCAACATGCCTACCTTTTTAGGGACTTGTCTAATCTGGGAGCTAGGAACTCAATCTACAAGATGAAACCCACTCCTTTCCTGAAGTAGGGATAAGTAGAAAAATTACTCCCTTAAAGGCTGATTTCGGAACTTGAACATAGTGGTCACAGCTTCTCTTTGGAAGAGAAAACTTAGTCATAGTAGGACTATGACTTATGTTCATTAGAGGGATCACTGGTACTTAAGGAGACAGATGTTATTACAGGGGCATAACGGTTATTGGCCCATCTGTACTTACGAGCGATCTATGAAGGATTGTCACACTGCTGATTGGTTAAAATGGACACATAATATATCTGTGGTAAGGAGAGTTCAGCTGTCGGTCTTTAGTGGAGTGCCTAACAATTAACGGATGATGGATCCCATGACTAAAGAGTTTAGTCAGATATTCACGTACCGTTGGAGCTTCGAGCTACAGGTCCATGCGGTCCCCTTGGTAGCTCAATGGATTCATTTGAGGATCAGTTCTTGGTATTGATTTGAAATGTTCAAATTGACAAGAGGTATTTGATTATATATGATATAATCAGTATGATGTATGAGATACATCTAGTGGACGATTGATGTAAATTAGATTTATATTAAGTACCATAGAATAGAAAAAGAACTACGGTTTGTATGTTTCATGAAATGAAATATTAAAACTATAGGTTATAAATATAGTATGATAAGTTGGTTATCATTTATATTTATATAATATTAATTATTGGATAATTAATTCTTTTTCTTTAATAACCAAGTGAGTGAGTGTTTATTGAATCATGGTAACTGTGAGTTTAAAAGGAAAGTGGTTTTCCTATTTTGAAAATTGAGTTTTTACAAAAGATTGAAAAGTTTTTAGTTTTCTCTCCACGCAAAAGAAACTCACGGGTTCGTCAAATAAATATAGATTTACTAAACGGCGGTTAGGCGAGCTAAACGATCGTGTACTGGCGAGCTAAACGATTGTGCAGTATTTACTAAACGATCGTGTAGTTTTGCTAGACAATCGCTTGCCCTAAGTAAACGATCGCTTAGCTAGCGCCTCCGCATCGCATACACACAATCGCATAGATAGTTACTAAGTGATAACATGCAGAAATGCATGTTATCATAGTGCTAAGTTCTTAAACAATGATTGGATTGCGTTGATAAAATATGTTACTTTGCGTCCATTAGGCATCAATTTCATAATATTGCAGTCGCATGCGTTCAGTGCATTAGAACAATTGATTTTTGTATTTTTGGGCAGAATATGCGTTAACGCAATGCAAGAATTGCGATCATAGGAATCATTGGTCGAGCGCAACTTCACCGCAAGGATTTGCGTTGATCGTGCTCACAAACTCATTGGTCGAGCGCAACTTCACTGCAAGGCTTTGCGTTTCACCGCAACTTGGTCAGCTCAACATGGTGGGCGCATCTGGGTGAAAGGCCAATTAAGCGTGATGAGACAGAAAGCTGATGACAGTCAAATCCAAATTAAGTTGACAGCTGGTAATGGTCACAAAGTACATTCACCTTTATCGGTGACAATTATTCGGTGCATCAATCAGGAATTAAAGTTGTCTCATCTGTAGTCGCCTTTCACCATGGATGCTCTATAAATACCAAGGGCATTCTTCAGAGAAGGGGTTCACGAGTTCAGCAGTTAGAGATTTCATACTTCAGTTCACACGCTTTTGTTCTTAGTTTTCTTTCATTTTAAGGCAGACGCGAGGGAGGAATTTATGTCGGCAGATCGTTCCGGTAAGCTTGGGAGAGCGCTAGAAGCTTCAAGGACAGAGAGAGGTCTGATGCCTACGGAAGCGGGAACATATTTAGAATAGAATAGAGATTTCATTATAAAAGCCTCGGTCAGCAAGGAATTGTTACCAGACTCTCTACCTCCAACTTCCATTTTCATTTTGTACTCAACTCATTTATAAAAATGGAATTTCCTTCTCTATATTTGTTCACTCTTGTTTATTCACGCATGAGTAGCTAAATCAGTTGAAAGGGTTGAGAAGCATTTAGCTAGCACAACTAGGGAATCTTCACTCTTTGCGATTATCTTGTTTTATGTATCCTTCATTAGAGATACTCGGGAGGGTAGTCTAAGGACAGGATCTAGACTTGGGAAGGTCAGGTAAGAATCTAGACTTTGAAGAGCCAGATTAGAGCGCATAAACAAGAGATAGGCGCTTAGGAATGAGCACTATTCGTTATTAATGCATTGCATGCATCCTAGAGATGGGATATGATTGTATGCGGTCACCTTGCTTTCGTGCATTTTGCATCAATGCATAGGACAAGAGTAGAGACTTAGGAATAAGCTCTATGGACACTTTTGCATTCAACACATACGTCCTAGACTTAGGAGCATCGCATTTACATTGGAAAATGACTTGCTATGCATGGTTGCAACATGATTGCATAGTCGACGCATTCCCAAGTAATGCTAGCTAAAGATTTTCTCAACCCATTCATCGCATACTCATTGCATCTATCACACAACTGTCTTTTCTCAAATCCGCCGCATTTATTTATTTTCATCAATGCAAACAATAAACCCAAACAATCAATTTATTTACTCGGTTATCGCAAGGTTTTCATAAAAGTTACCAATGCGATCTATTTTCACAAGTCCCTATGTTCGACCCTGGACTTACAGGAAACTCAGAGGAATTTACACTTGGATTTCGCTGGGGAAACTTGAGTGCACAATGCAATTTCATTAATGCATATCATCCATATTTCCATTTCATAAAATCAAGCACCACTAAGCGATGAAGCTTGCTAACTACACGATCATCTAGCATGCGCATTCTACTAAACGACGAGCATCGCATGCTCCCACTACGATCGTCTACCTCCAGCACCTACGCGATCACGCAACCAACGCTACGCGATTGAGTAAACGATTAACCCCATCGCTTAGCATTAGCTAAACGATCATTTAGAAAATATTACATGATCATCTAGATAAAAAAAAATCTAAACGATCGCTTAGTTAAATCCCAATAATCGTTTACCTAAGGCGACACGATCTGACCAAAGTTTGGTCTTCTTTTTCGTTGAGAACTGCACCGTCATGCGCCGAAGCTTCATCACGAATGACTCGACGAGCTCAAACGTTTTGAATTACAAACTCGATTGCAAAGTTAATTTTGTCCAAAAACACAGGGGCCCTTACAATTAACACTTCGTAAAATCGAAAGAACAAGAAGGCAATTTAAACCCGAAACGTTCATCATATTCATCCATAAATGCAGAAAATGGTTAACCACAAATGCAGAAACCCACTGCAACTGAAAAATGCGTTGAATTCAGATCTGTAATTTAGAATATCAGAGAACCTGGCTCTAATACCAATTAAAGAAAATCATATTCGAGATTTTCATGAGCAGCGGAACAAGATTATTCCAAATCACAATCATAAATGAACAATACATTTACAGTCGACTTCAAACAAATGGTTATACAATTTATATAGAGAAATTACAACATGAATAAACTCAAATGAACAAGAGAGGAACTCTACGAACATTTGAAGCCTCGTCTCCACGCTCCATTGCGCGACCACTCGAACAACAGCGATCACGAACGCTCGATCTACACAACCGCAGCACAAGTACAACTCTTCGCACTCGTCCTCAACGATCTCCTCGATCACGAACTCCTCCATAACACGAACGGCCTCCACAACACCACGAACGGCCTCCAAAAAAACTCGACGGTGTCGAGTTGAGTATGACACACCAACAAGGAGACCTTGGTATTCTCGGTGTGAGAATTCAGACGGTGGGTTCTTTTTAGACTTGGAATGAGGCAGATGAAGGAGGAAACACCGATCGCGTACACGACTGGATAAGTGGGAGATGGCGGAGACTTATCGTATAGGTCGATGCCCAATCGTTTAGATAAAGCTAAGCGATCTTCTAGCAAAAGCTATGTGATCATTTAGATCATCGTTTAGCTCGATCTATCGCCTATAGACACTACACAATCGTTTACTTAGGGCAAGTGATCATCTAGCAAACTATGCGATCATTTAGTAAATACTGCATGATCGTTTAGCTCGCCACTACACGATCATTTAGCTCGCCCAGCCGTTATTTAGTAAATCTGTATTTATCTAGATGATCATGTAGTATTTTTTTAAACGATCGTTTAGCTAATGCTAAGCGATGGGGTAAATCGTTTACTCAATCGCATAGCATTGGTTGCACGATCGCGTAGGCACTGGAGGCAGACTATCGTAGTGGGAGCATGCGATGCTTGTCATTTAGTAGAAGGCGCACGCTAGATGATCGTGTAGTTAGCAAGCTTCATCACTTAGTAACTACCTATGCGATCGCGCATATGCGATATGGAGACACTAGCTAAGTGATCACTTAGGTGATGGTACTTCATGGCATCGTAGTTGCTTGGACGATCGCGGAAGGCAGGCGCTATACAGAATGCGCTTAACAATCGTGTACTTTAGGCTTCATCTCTTAGTAAAGGTACACGATTGTGTAGTAATAGCTAAACGATCGTTTGGATTTTTCTATACGATCGTTTAGCTCTGGGAGCGCTAGTAAGCAATAGAACGAAGTGTTTGTTATATCGTGTAGACAATCGCGGGGTGCTTAGTACATGATTGTTGGAGAAACGATGCTTTGCCTGAGGGGTTCAAGACTCGGTTCACCTATTTGAACCGGAGACTCCTTGTCTTTGTAATAGTTAGATTTCCTTTTTGTGTTTTAAGGCAATTTCACCCGGTTCATCAACTTTTATTGCTTATACATGTGATGTATGGTGCTTATATGACAAAATGTTTGTCATATAGTTAAAAACCCATCTTAGGTTGTGCAATTATTCATGCATCATGTATTATAAATGTTATAATCAAGCATGAAGAAATTACTTGAAAGCATGTGCATGCATCATGAAATATAAGAGTTATATTTTGCATGCATTGAACATTTTCATGCATCATCCTTTTATTATAAATTTTATAGTCTAAGGGTGAATGGAAGCATATTTTGCTTGTTTCATTGTTGTTTTGTATAAGTGTTATATAAAAGAAGTATCAATGAATGGACAATGCATTGAGCATGACACTTAGGCTGTTTATAATCATTCTGAATACCTTGCATGTGTTAGCTTAGCATTGTGGTTGTTTCCGTTTATAAGTGTTATAAAGGAAATTAGACCTAAAAACAATAATTCAGAGTTGCATGCGGACTTAGGGTGAACTCATGTTATTTTAAAAGCGTTTTAAAATTGGATTGAGATAGACCTAAGTTTGTACACTCGCTAAATTGTTGTTCTCTAAATAAGCATATGTGGACATGGACAATGATGAATGTGAATCATACAAGCTCATGTTGCTATAAACTTGATGACTTGGAAGGATGGAGATGGAGTGTGGATGTTGTGTTATGCTTATTTACACTTTATGTGATACTACTTCTAGATGTATGTGTTACTAATGAAATGCTTGTAGTATGCTATGCGTTGTCACAAGTTTCCTTGCGCTGAAATCAAGTATAATTCCAACGCAAGTTTCTCAGAGTAATCCGAGGTCGAACATAGGGATTTTTGTCGTTAATGTGTTACATTTGTGATATATGCGACCGGTGTTTTTACAATTAATAAAGATTGTGTTTGTATAGGAAAGTGAATTGCGGTAAAGTAAAATTGTACAGATAAACTAAAGTTGCAGTAATAAAATAAAGTGCAATAAAAATAAACCTAAGTTAACGTGATGCAAGATACAAAATACATGATATACATGATGTTGAGTTCGAGACTGACTGTGAAGTTTATACAAAGGATCGTGGTATGCAATGGCAAGGCTTAATGGGTGAATCAGAAAGGGAAAGAATAATTAGTGCAAACATCGCAAGTTTGTTAATTGTTAAAGATATAACTAAGGTTTCGCTTTCCCTTGGTGTACACCTTTCGGTGATCGGCCGCGTTCCCATATCTCTATGGTGAAACAGGGATGAACGTGGTGAATGCAAGGTTGCTTCCATCTCTGGAAGTACTTCTCGCTTTAGTGAACGCATTCTTCCAACCCTCTCTCGATAGGCGGAATGGCATCTTCACTTATGCTCTCACAGGTGAAGATGTCGTCTAGCATGCTTTGACTAAACTTAATTATTTCCTTAACCCAATTAATTCATTTGCTCAATTATTGCTAATTATCCAAAGGATTAAGAAAACATTGTGAAGAAAGTGAAATATGGATGAACGGAAATAGGCAAAGAGATGGAGATGAAAATGATCATAACACTTAATTATAGAATTAAGCGTCTGATACATGGTGTGAATGATAGACTTATAAGATTAATGCAATTGATGATAAAGAGATAGAAACAAATACAGAAGAGTGTCAACGTTTTGACACAGATCTGGACGGTGGATTTGCTTGTCGGCGTGTGGAGTGGATGAAGAGAAGAGCTTCCCTCTCAAGCTTGCTCGTCCAGTAGAAGTGACCTTCGTACAAAGCTTCAATGGCGGGGATTGGAAGGATTCTTGCCCTGAGACTCACCTCTCAGCCTTGTCTTTTAATTCTTCTCGGATCTACTCTGATTAGTTGCTCAACCAGTCTCTCTCTCAGAACAGTATATACACTTTTCTCTATATTCAAGCATATCTTTTCAGTGGAATGGCCGGAGCTATTTATAGGCTTTGACTCTCTGCATTGTGGTCCCCACTTTATTGTTGAGGCAGTTCCTGAAATGGTGGAGTGAATATACCTTCTGTTATGCAATCAATCCCATCTGAAATGCACAACGGTCAGCTGTACACGCGTCAGAATCCTCCGCATTTGCGTTGCTCTTTACATCTTCGATCATTTGCCCGCATGCGGTGTTGTTTTTTTATTACCGTATGCGGTTGAGATTGCGTTAATCGCTTAGCTCTTGATTGATTGTCGCATGCGCCATCATTGCGTTGATCGTCTATTCATTCTTGAATGATGGGCGCAATGCGACGTAAATGCGTTTTTCTTTTTATCTTGAGCCTTGAACGCATGCGGTGACTTGATTTCATACAAAACAGACTTGAAATATTCTTTTCTACCATCGCAATGGTGTCAGTGGGTGTATGGACGACAATTCATAATTCTTACATTTCTTAACTAATTTCTATACAATTGACGCAACTTTCCTTTCTTTTGGCCGCAATATCTAAATAAAACAGTATAAATAACTTGTATTTCTACAAGTGATCAAAATTCAAGTGGTTCTAAAGAGTTTAGTAACCTAGATTAATCTTTTAAAATCGGTTTAATAGGATTAAATTGATTGAATAAAAGATTAAATTTGTTGTAAACCTATCTATAAGGGACCTTTTATCTAAAGTGGGTTTTGGCTAGGCTAGGGTTCTTAAGTTAACAGAAACGTAACACCCCTACCTTGGAACCTACCTGGAAAGGTGAATTAGATAGATTTTCAACAAGCATGACGTTTTGGTCAAAGATTCTGTTAAAGAGATTAATGGATGATGATCAAAAGTTGTTCAACTATCCAAGGTAAATGCTATTCTTGGGAAAACCTAAAAGTCACGTAGGTAAATACTTAGCCGTGTTTTTTCTAAGTAAACTAAACCCTAGGTTTTAAAATACTCAGTGGGAGGAAGAGGCTTATAAGATATGTCAATGATTCCACTCACATTTCTCCCTGTATGTTCACACCGTGAGATTCATGCTTGGCCTCGTGGTACCCAGAATGCATCCCCCTTCGGATGGTGTTTGCATGATTCAATATCAAGGTGGACGGAGAGAGTATTTATACTAAGTGGGTGAAGGATGTGTGTCAACACGTCCTATGGTCTCTAACATTGGTTCACACCACGAGATCATTCTGTATGCCCTTGTGTTGCCTTGGAGAATCCCCCTTCGGATGGGTTTTATGCAATTGGTCAATATCAAGGTGAACTCCAGAAATGGATAGGGTCGCTTTAGGTTTTGCCCCAATCGGATTTTTTCCCTTCGAATTAGCCTTTTGGGATGGATCTCTAGGGCTTAAAATGGAGGGTCACACTTACGGGAGATTGTTAAGAAGTTAATTGTGAAACCCGGATTTCCATTTTTCCTACTTAAGCAAGTGATTAAGGGATTAACTAGGAGAAAGTTAAATCCTATGTTGAAGAAAAAGGAAATTTCTAAGTGTTGAGTAGATTTTTCTTGAGTAGCTTTAATTGATAAAAATTGACTAAGTGTTGGACTAGGCATTTCTATGCATTGGCCATAAGATCTTGGAAAGATTACTTGGGTAAAGGGAAAAATTTGGAAATTTGGCTAAGTATAGAATGTTGTATGGTATACGTTGGTGAAGGAAGATGGTTGTGTGGGATGTGTTGGAAGGGACCAATGCATTGGAATAGGTTGTGTTGATGCGTTGGAAGGGTTGTTGGTGGATGGCATGCGACTGAAGGAAGGAAAATGGAAGTGATGCGTTCAAGGGTTGGATGGCACAAGGGTAGGCGAGGACACGGGCAAGGCATGTGGTATGCGTCGAGCGCCCATGCACAGCGTGCAGCCCATGCGTTGAGCAGGCCAAGCGCTGCCAGACGCCCAGGCATGCGTCGATGCACCCAGACCATGTGTCGAGCAGTGCCGAACACTACCAAGCGCTGCCAAGCAAGCCAAGCGCCCATGTGCCGAGCGCTACCGATCACCCATGCGTCGAGCACTGTCGAACGCTGTCAAGTGCTGCCGAGCGCGTATGCATCGTTGCTCAGCTCCCATGCTACACGCCCATGCGTTGGTGACCAGCGCCCATGCCAAACACCATGCATCGATGCCAAACGAGCGATGCGTTGATGCCGAGCGAGCTGTGCGTCGAGGACGAGCGACCATCCTATGCATTGGTGATGGCTAGCTCTTGCAATGGCTAAGTTGGATTGCGATGGTAGTGAGATGGCTTGCACAATGGATACGTTGGACAAAGGCCATGCGATGAGCTAAGTTGGACGCATTGGATGTGTTGGATGCGATGGATGCGTTGGAAGCATTAGACGTTAGATGCGTTGGTGATGTACTATGTGTTGATGGCCTACTATGCATTGATAGCTTAATATGCGTTGAACATCCAAGAAGTTTGTGGACGCATATGAAGGATGAACTCATGGAGGATGTCATCCGGACATGTGGCTTGTTAGAAAGAATTCTTAAACCTTAAGTAAAAGAGGTGGCAGCATAAGAAGACATACTAAGTCAAGGGCCATGCATTGGTGAAAGGAGAAGAAGACACATTGGGTTTTGCTGATGCAAGATTACATTGATGATGTAAGGAAGAGACACTTGGTCATACAGCCAAGTAGGAGGTGTCGGCCATGGAACAATCTTGGACGCCTATAAATAGAGCCAAAGACTTCATATGAAAACTTAAATTCTCTTCAAAAGACATAAAGAATAGTGTATGGGGAGGAAACCATGCGTTGGTAGCAAGACCATGCGTTGGTCAAGAAGTTCCAAGAGGAGAGATGTTGTCGAGCAGAAAAGACAAGAAGTAGCATCAACTTGGAAAGAGGAGTTCTCCCAATTTACTGGTGCGTTTGATGTGATTCCAAAGCCATCTGAAATATAAAAGAGTTTAGTTTTCATGGTGGGGCTTCAGGGGAAGAAGCTCCAAGGAATCGGGCTGGAAGATGAGAAAAAGACAAAAGGGTCAGGCTGTCTAGGAAGCTGGGCCAGTATTGATGTTTTGAAGATTCCGGCTAAATCACGAAAAGTTATGGGCTAAAATTTTATGGTAAGCTTTCTGAGACATTTTAGAACGTGTTTACAGAAGGAAGTATCTGAAAATAAGGTCTGAAACTATGAGTAATCTAAGCTGACATTTGAATCTAGAATTTAGGATTCAAAAGGAAAACAACGAAAACCTAAGGAACTTCAGAAAGGAAAGTTCCTAACCAACCAAGGTGAGTGGTTATTGTGTATTATTGATATAATTACTATATATAGGTAAATATATATAGGGGATAATGTTAAATTGGCATAATCAGGGATATATGTGTATCTGATTACTATGCTTGTTAAGATATTGCTTATATGTTTGTGTTGGAAACTAGAATTGTACCCAGGATATATAGTTAGCATACTTGAAAAGGTACTTGGCAGGAAAATATAATCGGCCTCAGTTGCCGGAAAATTATAGTCGATGACGACCGGCGGGAAATATAGTCAAGTTACCTAAGCATAACTAGCGGGAAAAATAGTCGATGTGCACATTGGCGGGATAATAGGGTACAGGAAAAGTTTCCACAGGAATTTTTGTTGTCTTAGTATATGTGTGAATGTACTGGGGATATTTTTATTATGTGATAATCAGCGGTCAAGCTGGGGTTGATTGTTTTAACCAGCGGTCGAGCTGGGGATTGTCCAGCAGTTTGACTGGAAAATAATAATGAACTTGTGAATGTTGACTATGTATTGCTTTCCAAAAAGTATATTTCTGTTGACAAAGTTATTTGTTTATTTAAAGATACCACTCACTGGGCTTTATAGCTCATGCTTTCCAAATGTTTTTCTTCCCCCCCAGGTAGCAGAAGGTGAGGAGTTCCAGGGTGCTGCTAAGGTCAAGGTCTGCCACATGCCACAGTTACACTTTCGGAGGGTTTTACAGTTGTTGTTGTAAACTTTGTTGTTAAGTCCTGGAATTGTATAAACGTTACATTGTTGTAATATAAGATGGGCCTACTTAAGCAGTTGATTTGTTAAATTTATTCATTGGTATCAGAGTTATTCCACAAGAGTTAAAAGGCAGTAAGTGTTAGCCAAAGGGTTAATAACTGCTACAGTCATGCCTTTTCCCAGGCTCGGAGGGTGGTCTGGGGCGGGGTGTGACATTAATGATCTCTTGGCCAAATCAATGATGGCTTGTCGTTATAGGAGCAAGAGTTGTTCTGGTATTAATGACTGGTTGAGAACTTCTCAATTCAAATGAGGGATAACTGACCTCCCTTCGACGGCTTTTGTCCTAAACCTTTGAAGTGTCATTACGAAACTAGATGTCACACGGGGTTCATGTTAGTCTTGCTAAAACCATATTGGATGTTGTTTTGTTTTACAACGGGTATTTGTTTAAAACCTAACGTAGGTCAATGTGTTTTTCTTTTCAGCAACTCATTAATATTTCCGTTTAAAGCTTTTTATAATGATCTATTATATACAGTAGAAAGAATCGTGTGAAACGAATTTCATGGCAAACGACCTCCATCCCACTACTCTCTAAAAGAGGAGACAAGACAGTAAATATGATTTATTGGTCTTGGAGATATGTCTGGTAGAGAATGATGATTCTACCTGGATCCTCAATTCAGGTGCTACCAATCATGTCAATTCCTCTTACCAAGGATTTAATTCCTAGCAAACGTTGCCACAGGGAGAGATGACTCTTCGAGTCGATACTGGTGAGGTTGCGCCGGTGTTGCTATAGGTAGGTCACTCCTAAATTTAAAACAATGCTTGTCCTCAAGCATAAACTAAAGATTTTCTTTAAAGAGTCAATCGCCTTTTCCCTACCTAGACTTCTCGAGGTGTTTTATTCAAATTTCATGAACTAATGCCTTCTTAATTTCTATCCTGGTCTCTTCCTAAAATATTTCTAATCTTTAGGGACCGCAAGTTTAACCTTCAAAAATACTTTACTTGTTTCCAGGACATCACATGATTTATTTCAAAACTTTTTCAACCGGGGTATTTTCAAATGATTTTTTATCCTTACGCAGTTTAGATATTTTTTTTGTGACCTTGCGCTGATCCAAGTGCCTAGCCTTCGTTTTGGCTTGCCCCCACAAGTGTCATGCGAGCATCCAACTATGAGCAAGGCTCTCTTTCTCAGTCTAAACTCATGCCCATTTAGTAGTGGAGTTGCGATCACATGATTTATTCGTTAATCAAGATTCCCACCTTCGTTTTGGCTTGCCCCCACGGGTGTTATGCGAACATCCAACTATGAGTAGGATCCGATCTCAACGTTATGATTTTTTTTTTANCCACCTTCGTTTTGGCTTGCCCCCACGGGTGTTATGCGAACATCCAACTATGAGTAGGATCCGATCTCAACGTTATGATTTTTTTTTTATATCTCTAAAAGTAGCAAGGTTGAAAATAAATACTAGCACCCCCAAATTTATACACAATAATGTCCTCATTGCTGATAGACTGAAATAACTCATGTGATGCTCTTAGGAAATTTCATAAAAAAATCGTTTTGAAAGAAAGTTGGTGGACCGCTAACTTTTAGAAATGTTTCATGAATTGACTATCCTGAAATTAAGTTGATTCTAGTACATGCGATGAGAAATAAAGGCATGAGTTTCATCATTGAAATCATAATTGGTACGGGGAAGAATACGGTGACTAAATAAAGTAATCAAAATTTAATGATTGCGCCAAACTAACGAGGATGCGATGATAAAATTTAGCAATGTAAAAATGAAATGCGATGAAGTGCAAAATTGGAATAAAAGAGTCAAAGAAAGATACAACCCCCAAATTTGCTCTATTGCCCGCATCATCTGTGATCGCATCCTTGCATGCGACGGGTTGATTCCTCGATTGCGATGGGCCGATCGATCTGGTTGCGTGTTTGCTGTTATCGCGTAGTTCCACCGCAATCGTTTACGACGATCGTTGCAAAATATTAAGAATGTAAAAAGTATGAAAGACAGAGTTGGAAATTCCAAAGAGTAATGGTGTACAACAAGAGTAAAGTAAGTTCATGAAAGAAAGATATAAAAAAGATACTCAAAAAATGTGTCCCTGATGAGTTTATGTTGCCTATCAACACAGGGACTGCTTGTTTCTTCTTCAATATGGATTTTTCAAGTCCACGGAGGTTTTCTCTCCTTTTCTTGATCCTCTGGGATCTTGATCGTCTCAATCCGAAGCTTCTTCCCATTAATGCTCATCATGATCTCTTCCTTGTGTACATCAATTTGGGCACAACCAGTCGATAGAAATGGTCATCCCAATATGATGGGCGCATCTTCGTCCACTTCATGATCCAGAATGATGAAGTCTGCTGGTAGAATGAATTTGTCAATTGAGACCAAGACATCCTTCAACTCTCCCTCAGGGTGTACTCAGGACCTGTTCCACACCTGTCTCTTATACACATCTAGATGTGTATAAGAGACAGAATATGATGGGCACATCCTCGTCCACTTCATGATCCAGAATGATGAAGTCTGCTGGTAGAATGAATTTGTCAATTGAGACCAAGACATCCTTCAACTCTCCCTCAGGGTGTACTCAGGACCTGTCCGCAAGCTAGAGAGTCTCCGTCGTGGGCGTTAGTATTCCCACATTCAATTGTTTGAAAATTGAAAGTGGCATTAAATTTATACTCGCCTCAAGATCGCATAATGTTTGACCGATATAAACCCCTTCAATTGAGTAGGGCATCGTGAAGCTTCCTGGGTCGCACATCTTCGGTGGGATTATAGTGTTTGATCTTTACATTACTGCCACCATAGCGATCTTTCCTTCATCATTCTGCTTCTTTTTCAATCCTTGCGGGAATGGTGGTAGCTGTACCTACTCTGTTTCGTGCTCTAGAGGCTTGGAGGAGGATGCAACTTTCGGTTTCATCTTCTCGGGCTCTTTTGATTCTTGTGTCAACGAGTTCTTCGATTCCATCGCATTCGGATTGGTCCTGTTGGGCCCTTTCCCTTCTTCCGCTGTCGTCTTTCTTCTTAGCAAGGAGACTTCTAGGCATTGTTCCTTTCCTATGTTCCCGGGTTGCAAGGGAGCTCGGTTGAGCTCGACAACATCCCTTGCAGTCTATTTTTCATCTTTTCCGCAATCTGTCCTATTTGGATCTCAAGAATGCAGATTGAAGTTGCCTAATTCTGGAGAACCGTCTCGTTCTTTTCAATGTACTGCTTTAATAGGCTCTCCAGAGAGGAAGATAGCGACACTTGCGAGTTGCTGGCTTGATGTTGCAATTGACCGTTCGTTCACTGGAAAAAATCCTGGCGGTCCTTCTTTTGGTGCCATAGGTTGATAACTCTGTTGTTGGTTATTTTTCCAAGTGAAATTGGGGTGGTTTCTCCACCCAAGGTTGTATGTGTTGGAGAAAGTATTATCCTTTACGAAGTATACTGACTGCGGGTTCCTTGGACATTCTTCAATCGAATGTGAATCCCACAAGTAGCACAACTCATGCTCATTTGTTCAATTGCGTTGACTTGCCCTCTTTGCATTCCAGGGCTGTTGATTGTGATGCCCTGTAACAGATTAATTATCGCATTCATTTGATTCTGTAGAGATTCGATGGCCCTATTCTTTGCGTCACCTTCTCGAATTTTTAGTCGTTGATCGCTTTCTCGCCAATCTTCGTGATTCTTTGATATGTGATCAAGGATATTCTTCGCCTCATCATAAGTTTTATCAAGCAAACCACCAACTGCTGCCACATTGACAACTATCTGCGATGCAGGGTTCAAAACATGATAAAATATCTTCATCTGGAGACAGTCTGGTATTCCGTTGTACGGATAGTCTCGCACCAATCTCTTAAACCTCGCCAAGGCATCGTTGAGCGATTCGTCAATTTCCTGTTCAAATTTTATGATTAACTTCCTCCTTCTTGCGTTCTCTGTAGGAGGGAAGTATTTCTTCATGAACCTTTCTACAACTTGTTCCCACGACATTATCTCCCCTGGTTCGAGAGATATGCCCATTTCCTTGCTTGATCGCATAACGAAAATGGGAACAACGTTAGTCGAACTTCTTCAGCTGAGATATTTAGGAACACAAAAGTGTTACAGATTTCAATAAAACTCCGGAGATCGGCATGATGGTCTTCGCCACGCCTTCCACCAACTCTTCGGTTGTTTGGATCATGCGACACCTGCTTCTTCCCTTACCAAAGGAATGGCAGTGCATAGAGGTCGAAAGCTGCAAAGAAAATCAAAAGGTTTACTATTAGCATAATATGTACTGTCGTAGTCCCCGGCAACGGTGCCAAAAACTTAGTGCGTTGTAAATTTTGATGCAATTATGGTATAATTTGTGGTGATGTGTTATGCATTTTACATGCAAGTTTTCCTAATAAGACCCAAGTATAAGCCTCACTAGGTTTCCTGGTAAGTCCAGGGTCGAACACAGGGACTAGTGAGTAAATATGCGACAATAAATTTGATTCCCTTGCGGTGGTGAAAATAAATAAGTTTGATGGTGTTTTGGTTAAGTATATTTCCTTTGCAACCGAGTTCGATTAAAGAGTTGATGAAATCAAGAATTACAATGAGTATGCGATGAACGGGTTGATAAGGGGTTTAGCTAACACTTCCTAAGATTACGTACAAGTTATGCGATCATGTTACACACAAACAATAGCATGTCATATATCAATGCAAATGCCATAACTCCTATTTCTAGGACGCATACGATGCATATGAAAAAGTCGATAGGACTTAGTTCTAAGCCTCTATTCTTGTCTATGCAATGATCAATGATGCACACATATACAAGGTGACCGCATACTATCATATCCTATTTCTAGGGTGCATGCGATGTGTTAATAGCAAATAGAACTTATGTCTAAGTTTCTATCTCTTGCTTATGTGGTTCTAATCTGACTCTCTCAAGCCTAGATTCTAGTCTGCCTCTCTCAAGTTTAGATTCTATCTTTAGACTACTCTCTCAAGTATCTCTAAAGGATGAATGATGCATACATAAGACATGATAATCGCATAAAATGTAAGTCCTAGATCATGCTAGCTAAGTGCTTCTCAACCCATTTGGAAATGTAGCTACTCATGCGAAGTGTAGAGAGGTTGAACATAAGTTGAAATGATATTTCAATTTTCTATAAGTAAAGTGCAGAATACAAAATAGCAATGGAATGTAGAGATAAGAAGCCCGGTAGCAATATCTTGCTTCCCGTGGCCTTTTACACTGTCTTTTTCCCTCCAACTCGGTCCAAATGAATATTCTTGCTTTCGCAAGTGTTGGCCCTCTCTCCCTTCGTAGCGCTTCCCAGTAGTCTCTCGATCTTCTCGGGAATGATCTCTCGACTTCTTCGTCTCTAAGCTCGTCTCCGTCTTCTAAGTATAAGTATGAATATAAACAGATTAACAGCTCTCTAACTTGTATCTCTATTCTCTATATGGCTTGTTCTTTCTTTTATAATGGTGGCCTTCGGTATTTATAGAGCTCAAGGTGAGGCAGCCTTTCTTTCTAATGATTGCAATGATGGTCAGTCATTAAATCTCCTGCTCTGATGCGCTGATTAAAGGTCACCGAAAGTTGAGTGTACTTGCTACAGTGTGTCTTTAACGGCTTGTCAACTGAATTTGGATTCGACCGTTATCAGCTTTCCTTCCCATCATGATTTATTATGTTGNAGTGTGTCTTTAACGGCTTGTCAACTGAATTTGGATTCGACCGTTATCAGCTTTCCTTCCCATCATGATTTATTATGTTGTCACCTTGATGTGCAGTCTTTATGCGGCCACCTTCTTGAGCAACTTCTCACAATCGTATACGATTGCATGGTTTTGCAATCGTAATCTTTAAAGCACGCGGATGCCTAGTTCCTTGAATCGCAATTTTACTTGCACCAAAGCATTTTTCCTGCACAAAATAAGTAAATTAGCTACTTTTATGCGATGGGTGCAAGCGATCGCAATTTTCTCAGTTTAGCGCTTTTGGACATGATATTGTGTATTTTTACCGTCGTAATCTCTCATTTTTTTACTTATTTGAGCTATAATAACGTGCATTTCTACCCGTTATCAGCAGGCTGAAGTTATTTGTTGACAAGAAACGTTATCTGTTACAGGATAATGTTTTTGTAGTTCCTCATATTAAGAGGAACTTAATCTCGGTTTCTTGTCTCATTGAACAAGGCTACACTGTCTCCTTTTCTGAGAATAAAGTGTTTATTTTCAAGCATGGAACGGAGATTGGTTATGGTTCAATGCAAAATAACTTATATGTACGAAGGTTGTTGGTAATAAAAACCTTGTTTAAGACCGAAATGTTCAGTATGGCAACAACAGCTAATAGACCAAAGGTTTCTCCAAAGGAAAACGCCCATCTTTGGCATCCAAGGCTAGGTCATATCAACCTCAATAGGATTGAGAAGTTGGTGCAAAGTGGACTTCTAAAGAGTTTAGAAGAAAACTTCTTGCTGGTATGTGAATCATGCCTCGAAGGCAAGATGACCAAACGACCTTTTACTGGAAAAGGTTACAGAGCCAGGGAAGCCTTGGAGCTTGTACATTCAGACCTCTATGGTTCGATGAATGTTAGAGCTCGAGGTGGGCATGAATATTTCATCTCTTTCATAGATGATTATTCAAGATTTGGGTATCTCTTCCTAATGCAATATTAGTTTGAAGCCCTTGACAAATTCAAGGAGTATAAGGTTAAAGTTGAAAACTTGTTAGGTAAGAAGATAAAAACACTACGATCTGATCATGGTGGAGAGTATATGGACCTCCAATTCCATAACTATATGATAAAACATGGGATTGCGTCCCAACTCTTGACCCCTGGTACACCTCAGCAGAATGGTGTATCAAAAAGGAGAAACAAAACCTTGTTGGACATGGTTCGATCTATAATGAGTTATGCTCATCTTCCAGACTCGTTTTGGGGTTATGCAGTGCAGAGTGCATATTATATCCTGAACAACGTTCCCTCAAAAAGTGTTTCTGAAACACCTTTTGAGTTATGGAGAGGCCGTTAAGGTAGTTTATGCCACTTCAGGATTTGGGGTTGTCCGGCACATGTGCTAGCGACTAATCCAAAGAAGTTGGAACCGCGTTCGAAGGTTTTCCTCTTGTAGGCTACCCCAAGGAAACGAAATGTGGATACTTTTATGATCCGAGTGAGAATAAAGTGTTTGTTTCCACTAATGTTATCTTCTTGGAAGAAGATCACATGAGAGATCATAAGCCACGAAGTAAGCTCATTTTACGTGAGATCTCAAGTGAGACTGAGACTGCTGAGGGTTCAACAAGGGTTGTTGAACAGGCCGACAGATCAACAAGAGTTGTTGAGGTCGGAACGTCTAGTCAACCAGCTCAAGAGTTGAGACTGCCTCGACATAGTGGGAGGGTTATGAACTGACTGGATTGCAACATGGATTTAACTGAAGCCCAAAACATCATTACGAATGATGGGGTCGAGGATCCGTTGTCTTTTAAGAAAGCAATGGAGGATGTTGACAAAGATGAATGGGTTAAGGCCATGATCCAGGAAATGGAGTCTATGTACTTCAAGAACATCTGAGAGCTTGTTGATCCACCTGATAGGGTAAGACCTATTGAGTGTAAGTGGATCTATAAGCGAAAAAGAGGTGTAGATGGAAAGGTACAAACCTTTAAAGCTAGGCTCGTGGCAAAGGGTTATACCCAGGTTGAGGGAGTTGACTATAAGGAAACTTTCTCACCTGTTGTCATGCTGAAGTCTATCAGGATTCTCCTGTCCATAGCCACATTTTATGATCATGAAATATGGAAAATGGACGTCAATACTGCCTTTCTTAATGGTAATCTTGAGGAGATCATCTATATGACTCAACCAAAAGGATTCGTAGTTCCAGATCAAGAGCAAAGAGTTTACAAGCTTAATAGGTCCATTTATGAGCTAAAACAAGCATCTTGATCTTGGAACATCATATTTGACACTGCTGTCAATTCGTTTAGCTTTGATCAAAACGTTGATGAGCCTTGTGTTTACAAAAAGATCATCAACAGCTCAATAGCTTTCCTAATACTGTATGTGGATGATATCCTATTCGATGGGAATGATGTAGGGTATCTGACTGACATTAAAGGTTGGCTAGCTGCCTAGTTCCAAATGAAAGATTTGGGTGAGGCACAGTATGTCTCGGGATCCAAATTATTCGAGATCGCAAGAACAAATGGTTAGCCCTGTCTCAGGCATCGTACATTAATCAAATGTTGATCAGGTATATGATGCAGGATTCCAAGAGGGGTTTGTTACCCTTCAGGCATGGAATCATTCTATCTAAGGATCAATGTCCTAAGACACCTCAAAAAGATGAGGAGATGAGACGGATTCCCTATGCTTCTGCTGTAGGAAGCTTGATATATGCAATGTTGTGTACCAGACCCATCATTTGTTATGCAGTAGAGATTTTCAGTTGATATCAGTCTAATCCAGGATTTGATCACTGGACGACAGTCAAGGCGATCCTCAAGTATCTTCGGAGAAAGAGGGACTACATGCTTGTGTTTGGAGATAAGAATCCGATCCTTACAGGATACACAGATTCTGACTTTCAGACTGTTCAAGATTCTCCAAATCGACATTGGGGTCAGTGTTTACTCTGAATGAAGAGGCTGTAGTCTGGCGAAGCATCAAGCAAGGATGCATCGCGGACTCCACTATGGAATCCGAATACATAGCGACTTATGAAGCAGCTAAAGAGGTTGTTTGGCTGAGGAAGTTCCTTACAGATTTGGAAGTTATTCCAAATATGGATTTTTCGATCACACTGTATTATGATAACAGCGGGGCTGTGGCAAATTCGAAGGAGCCTCGGAGTCATCGTCGGGGTAAGCACATAGAATAGAAATATCACCTGATCAGGGAGATTGTGCATCGCGGTGATGTGATAATCACGAAGATCACATCGGAGCACAACGTTGCTGATCCCTTTACAAAGGCTCTCACGGCTAAAGTGTTCGAGGGTCACCTAGAAAGTCTAGGTCTGCGGGACATGCGACATCTTGTCTAGGGCAAGTGGGAGATGATACTGGGGTATGCCCTGGTTTATTGTATATTGTACATTTTTATATTGTATTGTACATTAGTCTCCCGAGTCATTAGGACAAGTGGGAGATTGTTGGGATTGGTGTCCTAATTCTCTCGGAGTCTCGTTATTTTGTAAAGATACACATTGTTCAATGAATAAAATAAGTGTTATTTAATTCTGACATTTACTCATATCCAATAAACAAAGCTCCTTGGTTATCTTATGTGAATTTAAGCATGTATATGTGATATACAAGTGGATCATGCCTTAAATGATAACCTAAATAGGGCTATAGTATAAGGATTAAGGTGGGATACCTGGTCATGGTGACACTACGGATATGGTCCACTTTGTAGAGGTTTGCAAGTGTTGTAAACTACTATAGATGGTAGATCTTGACCATTCATATGAAGACGTGGAGCGGGGGTATCCTATACAAAGAGTTTGTATAAGACCTAGACCACGAGATGACTAGACTCTTTATATAACGCCCTTGATACTAGAGACTTACATCTCACCTAAACAACCATAGGTGACACGACCTCAATCTTGAGTGTTTTGAGAACTCCTGCCTTTGAGGGCGATCTTTTGATTAGTATGGGTGAGAGTGGCCAGATTGCCAACTCAACATGACTACCTTTTTGGGGACTTGTCTGATCTGGGAGTTGGGAACTCAATCCACAAGATGGAATTCACTTCTTTCCCGAAGCAGGGATAAGTAGAGAGATTGCTCCCTTAAGTGCTGATTCCGAGACTTGAACATTGTGACCACAGCTTCTCTTTGGAAGAGAAGACTCAGTCATAGTAAGACTATGACTTATGTTCATAAGAGGGATCAGTAGTGCTTAAGGAGACAGATGTAACTAAAGGGGCATAACGGTTATTGGCTCTGTTGTTCTTTCGAGTGATTTGTGAAGAGTTGTTGCACTGCTGATTGGTTAAAATGGACACATAATATATCTATGGTAAGGAGAGTTCAGCTGCTGTCGGTCTTTAGTGGTATGTCGACAGTTAACGGATGGTGGATTCCATGACTAAAAAGTTTAGTTAGTTATTCATGTACCATTAGAGCTTCGAGCTACAGGTCCATGAGGTCCCCTTGGTAGCTCAATGGATTTAGTTGAGGATCGGTTCTTGGTGTTAATTTGAAATGTTCAAATTGACAAGAGGTATTTGATTATATATGATATAATCAGTATGATGTATGAGATACATCTAGTAGAGGATTGTTGTAAATGAGATTTACATTAAGTACCATGGAATAGAAAAAGAAATATGGTTTGTATGTTTCATGAGATGAAATATTAAAACTATAGGTTATAAATATAGTATGATAAGTTGGTTATCATTTATATTTATAATAATATTAATTATTGGATAATTAATTCTTTTTCTTTAATAACCAAGTGAGTGGGTGGTTATTGAATCATGGTAACTGTGAGTTTAAAAGAAAAGTGGTTTACCTATTTTGAAAATAGAGTTTTTACAAAAGATTGAAAAGTTTTGAGTTTTCTCTCCATGCAAAAGAAACTCACGGGGTCATCAAGTAAATACAGATTTACTAAACGACGACTGGGCGAGTTAAACGATCATGCAGTATTTACTAAACGATTGCATAGTTTTGCTAGACGATCGCTTGCCCTAAGTAAACAATCGTGTAGTGTCTGTAAGCAATAGACCGAGCTAGACGATGAACTAAACGATCGCATAGCTTTTGCTAGACGATCGCTTAGTTTTATCTAAACGATTGGGCATCAACCTATACAATAAGTCTCCGTCATCTCCCACTTGCCCAGTCGTGTACGCGATCAGTGTTTCCTCCTTCGTCTGCCTCATTCCAAGTCCGAACAGAGCCCACCCTCTGGATACTCACACCGAGAATACCAAGGTCGCATTTTTTGTGGTGTCATACTCAACTCGACACCGTCGAGGTTTTCTGGAGGTCGTTCGTGTTGCGGAGGAGATCGTTGAGGACGAGTACAAAGAGTTCGTGCTGTGTTGCAGTCATGTAGATCGAGCGTTTGTGGTAGATGTTGTTTGAGCAATCACGCAACGGAGCGTGGAGACGAGGCTTCAAATGTTCGTAGAGTTCCTCTTTTGGTCATTTGAGTTTATTCATGCTATAATTTCTCTGTATGAATTGTATAACCGTTTATTTGAAGTCGACTGTAAATGTACTATTCATTTATGATTGTGATTTGGAATAATCTTGTTCTGCTGCTCATGAAAATCTCAGTTCCGATTTCCTTCAGTTCTAGGGATCCAAATCATAAGGGATCGTAAGAACAAAAGGTTGGTCTTGTCTCAGGCATCGTATATTGATAAGATGCTTGTCAGATATTCGATGCACAATTCCAAGAATGGTATATTACCTTTCAGACATGGGATTGTTTTGTCTAAGGAACAGTGTCCTAAGATACCTCAAGAGGTTGAGGAAATGAGACGGACTCCCTATGCATCAGCTGTTGGTAGCCTTATGTATGCAATATTATGTATTAGACCTGACATTTATTATGCAGAAGATATTTTCAGTCGATATCAGTCCAATCTAAGATTAGATCACTGACGGCGGTCAAAACGATCCTCAAGTATCTTCAGAAAACAATTGACTATATACTCATGTGTGGAGCTAAAGATTTGATCCTTACAAGATTCACAGATTTTGACTTTCAGATTGATAGAGATTCTCAAAAATCTACATTAGGGCCAGTGTTCACTCTTAATGGAGGAGCTATAGTATGGCAAAGCATCAAGCAAGGATGCATCACGGACTCCACTATGGAAGCCGAACATGTAGCTGCTTGTGAAGCTGCTAAAGAGGTTGTTTGGCTTAAGAAGTTCCTTACTAATTTGGAAGTTGTTCCAAATATGTCTTTGCCCATCACAAATTGTGATAACAGTGGTGTTGTGGAAAATTTTAAGCAACCTCGAAGTCACCGAAGAGGAAAACACATAGAACAGAAATATCATTTGATCCGGGAGATTGTGCATCGCGTTGATGTGATTGTCACGAAGATCGCGTCAGAGCACAACGTTGCGGCACTTTATCTAGGGCAAGTGGGAGAAGTTATTGTGGTATAGTGTATGCCTTAGTTTATTGTATTTTGTACTGCCATTGTATTGTACATTAGTCTCCCTAGCTTTAGGGGAGATTATTGGGAATTAAATCTCCATGTAATCTTGTAGTTTGTAAACTCTGTATTAAAATATTGTTATTAATAAAATAGGTTTTATTTTATAACCATTTACTCAATTCAATAAACTAAAATCCGAGGTTATTTTATGTAAATTTAAACAAGTATGTAAAGACATACAAGTGGATCTTGTTTAAATAATAACCTAAATGGTATGTAGTAGATGGATAAGGTTTGGTACCTTATCCTGGTGACACTACGGATACGGCTCGCTTTGTAGATGTTACAAATGTTGTAAAGTGCTATAGATGATCTGATTCTGATCATTCATGTAGAGACATATGAGTGGGGGTATCCTATAGAAAGAGTTTGTACAAGACCGGACCACGAAATGATTAGTCTCTTTATACAACACCGTTGATAATAGAGACTTACATTTCACTAGGATGACCATAGGTGACATGACCTGAATCTTAAGTAAGTTGTAAACTTCTGCTCATAAAGGCGGTCCTTTGATTTGTATGGGTGAGAGTGGCCAGATTGCCAACTCAATAAGCCTACCATTTTGAGGATTCGTCTAATTGGGGAGTTGGGAACTCAACTTCACAAGACGAAATTCACTCATTCCCCGATGCAAGGGTAAGTAGATACATTGCTCCCTTAAAGGCTGATTCTGGGTCTTGAACATAGTGGCCACAAAAATATATTTGTAGTGTGAAGAGTGCAACTGTCGATCTTTAGTGGAGTATCCGACAGTTAACGGATGGTGGATATCGTGATTAAAGAGTTTAGTTAGTTATTCACGTACGGTTGGAGCTTCAAGCTACAGGTTCATAAGGTCCCCTTAGTAGCTAAATGGATTCAAGTTGAGAATTAGTTTTTGGGTTAGTTTGAAATGTTCAAATTAACAAGAGAAAATTTGATTATATACAAATTAATTAAATTATATATGATATAATTGATATGATGTATTTGATACATTACTATTTGATTAGAGAAGTTAATATAAATATGATTTATATTAAATGTCATAAAATAAAATAAAAATAAAAATAAAAATAAAGAACTATGGTTTATATGTTGCATATGATGCAATATTAAAACTATAGGTTATAAACATAATATGATAAGTTAGTTATTATATTTATTTATAATTTATTAATTATATGATAATTAATATTTTTTTTCTCAATAACTGACCTTAGTGGGTGGTTATACACAGTTTTATGGAAAATTGAGATAAAAAGAAAGTTGATTTAAAAAATCTAGGTAAACGACAACACAACTGATCAGATTCACTATCGAGTGTCTAAACGATAGGATCGAGCTTACTATACGATAGTACTCATTTACTAAATGATCGAGCGTCGAGTTTATACAATAGGCTTCTTCTACTTCACAATTGTGTGATTGCATACTCGATCGGCTACTCCAATCCATCCCTTTATCCAAAATCAGCCAAAGCTCACAACTCATGGATTCTTACACCGAGAATACCAAGGTAATCTTGTGGTAATGTCCATCTGTTCGAGGTTCGAGTTATACTCGTTGCTGGTATTTGAGGGAGATCGAGTTCGAGTTCTTGATCATTGCGTTCGAGTTTGATCGAGGGAAATATGTGAAGAAACAGTTCTTCAAAGGTATTGTCTCTCTTATCCTTTGTATTTGTTTCGAAGCATGTTGTAATTTATTGATTAATGCATAATTGTTTCTATATGATTGTAATTGTTTGAGTTCTTTCACAATGGAACTTGGAACGATTCGCTTCTGCTCAAAGGTCCTCTATAATTAGAGTTCCTTCACGATCGAAGCATACTGAGATAAACATCCATAATGTTCGTGATCAAGTTCTGCAAAAACGTTGGAGGTCAGGTAGGTCCCAACAAAAGAACAACTCGTTGACTGCCTAACCAAGCCATTGACTCACCATCAGTTTACCTATCTACGTTTCAAACTCGAGCTCGTGGATCTCCTCTCACGTTTAAGAGGGGATATTGAAGTCCAAGTCAACCAATGATGTGGCATTTTATCTAATGAGTCAGTTGTCATTCATTGAGGTGTCTACACACTCACGATGAGGTCTTTGGGAACAATCCAAAATACTTTGTTTCCCCTTTATGTTATGCTTTGTCCAATGGTCTCTGTAATTCTTGTCTTTTTCATTATTCTTTAGCAATTGTATATAACATCTTGAACGGCTCACTCGTTAATTATTCTAGTGAGCAACAATATAGAAATACATCAGAGAGGAATTCCTCATCTAATTACTTTGTCTTCCTCTTTTTTTTTTATTTCTCTTTTGGGGCAAGCTTCACGGAGAGGAGATTGAGGAAGAAGATGCATTGCCACTTCACAGCCTAATCACCAAAAATAAAAAATAATATTAATATATTTTGCCACATAATTCTAATTTATATAACAAATAATGTTCATGTCACATTTTTGTCAGTCAACTAGCGGTCAACGAACTTTAAGGATCATTTTAAACATTTTTTCATATCTAAAGGACTAAAAGTGTTCATTTTGAAACTTAAAGGATCAAATAGATACCATCTCAAACCTCAAAGACCAAAAGTGTATTTCGTCCTTAAAAATATTATGAATTCACCAGAAAAACAAGTTGTTTCATACGTGAAATGTATTAAATGAAAAATAAAATCCTATTAAATGCATTTTCTCCCTCCAATTGGAAGTAGGAAGAAAATCTCAACTAATTAATATTATATAATAAATACATTTTTTCTCTCCAATATTAAAGGTGTTTCGTAAATATGAAAATATTTTTTCAATGCATATTCTCTCTCCAACCGTCCACTACAAAGGTTATTTTTATCCAAAAATTTCATTAAATCTTATTTATGAAAATATCAAAAAAGAAAAATTGAGCATTTATAAAAATAAGTTTTTAAAAGGGATTGAACCGCTAAATAACCCTAAATGAAATCATAAAATTTGTAAATTTATTGTTAACCTAAAATTCACTATCCCTCCGCCACTCCAAGTTCATTTCTCTTTTTAAGTTTAAACCCGAACTCAAATTGAAGTTTTTTAAGAAGTCTTGGGTAAACAACTTTCTTTAACATCCTCATTAAAAACATATTTGAAAGTTATATGGTCTACTTGATCGAACTCGATAAAACATAACCAACCAAACTCGTTGAGTTAGAATCATAACTGAACAAGACTTATTTGAATTATAAGAATCGACAACTCAAGCGAGTGAGTTGAGTTCAAAATAATACAACACAGATTATTTTGTCAAGTAGAAATAGGAAAATTTGAAGCTCCAATCTCATGATAGATACTTTAGCTTGTTGACAGCAGTCATCTTTCCAAATGAACTGCGAAAGACCTATTTTAACAAATAGTTCATCTCTGTTCTAATCATTTTCACTAGTAAAATGACAACAATTAAATTAATAACAAAACAAGCTCAGAAACTGGGTAGCATTGCAAGTCAAAAAGGGAACAAGAAGTCATTTATATACATATACTATAAGTTATTTGTCAAAATTTCTTTTAGGGTTTTTCAATCAGAAAGGTTATCAACCCTAGTTCCACAACCAGGCGGCGTTCAAGTTTGAATTCTTTCCTCTTCGGCAGAATCTCAAAAGGGAATTTCTTTTTCAAACTATCAAACCCAACTGTCAAGCCGATGAATCTGATGAACTTGGTAAGTAGGATTCAAGAATGTAAAACAGCACTCTGGACTAAGAAAATGCCCATTTGCAGTGTTGAGATCCTTAATACAACATCTCATTCATGTTGGCTTCAGACATCTTTTCTAAGTCTTCTTGGGACAACAAGGTCTTTTTACCGCTGCTCCCTGCCTTATCATAGGGTTGTGCCATCTTCCTAAGGAACTGCACCCACAGATTTAGTTTTGATTCAATTAATTTGTCGGTAACAGAAAAACCAAAAATGCTTAGACATTCTTAATAAGTTGGTAGTTAAACATGGAAAGAGATCTTATAGAAGATGCATTTAAGATAATAAACCAAACTTTGCTTCCAACTGCAAATTCAAAGGGGAAATGGCACTTCAAACTATTCAACATCCTTGTTAGAGCACTAGTAATTAATTAGAACTTGAAGGAGACGATTTGAATGCCAACAATTTGTAGATGGCTATTCTTCCCCTTATACTTATCAATAAAAAGTTCCTTTTACCAAAAAAAACAATTTGTAGATGCGTACGAAAGAAAATATGTCAATATCTTAGACTACAAAGATGTTAACGATTACAAACCTCCCGAGCTATGTGCAGAGCCATGTCTGTGCTCAAATTCAAGTGTGCATCACGTAAATGTGACAATATCCATCCAGGCAATTTCGAGCGCTTGTCATGACGGCTATACCTGCACAAAGGTCAAAGAAATAAATCAAAGACTATTCATGAGATGAAAAAAATCAGTAAATCACATTTTCAATATTTTTTTTTTACTAATAAATTGCAAATATCATGGTATTTCTTGAACATATCCGAAATACATGGTAGTTTCCCATTAAACCATCTTTTCAAGCATCTCAATTAAAATCGTCCTTTGAAAATATAATTTCATGCTAAATAGTAATTGTCAAATGTCAACATCCTGCCAACATTTCTCGAAGGAACTAATGATAATAAGAGCACATCTGGTAGAAGTAGAACTACAAATTTCAACTTACAATCATCATTTCAAATTCTTCTCAACTTCTATTCTCTAGCACTTGCATCAACTTGCGTGATGCACACTTAATTGAAACAAGAAGCGCTCGGTGCTTAAACTGATTTTACACCTTCCATCTGGCGTGACAACCACTGGCTACATGTGTTTCCGAAGCAAGCTCAATTGCATGTAAGTGTGTGGCAAGGACCCCCTCATTGGTCCATCTAATATGGTGCACACCTTCAACAGGCACCCAACACGGTTGCCGTTTCATCTCCATGTTCATAAGCTCATGAAGACAAGATTATTATCTATGAAAAGAGGAGCGACTATTATCTTCTACAATTCTCCTTCCCAAAGAATTTCTTCTTCACGGTGAGAGAGAAATTTCTCCTAATATGTGGTTCTACTCTTTAGTTTAACCGCTAACTTCTGTCTTCATCCTAGGCCCCCCTTTTTTGTCTTTAGTAATTATGCTTTAAATTCTTGTTTTAATTACATACTACATTCTCATTACGACGAATGGTTTTATCTTAAAAAATTGATGATTGTTTCTCCAGCATTCTGTGTATGATTATTTTATTTATAAATTATTACTGGATAATTGTTTCAAATAAAAAAAACTGATGAAAAGAAGTTGGCCCATTTTCCTATATTTGAAAACAGCCCATTATTATTATAGACACCCTCTATTGCACTTTATCTCACATGGTTTTAGAACTTGTAAAGTTGAGAAGGTGCAGTGAGTTGAATCAGTATGAACAATCTCATATATTTTGTTAAGATACATGTCATCCAATGAATTGGTGAATCGTGATTTGTGAACTTGGTGTAATAACTAAAAATCTGTTATGTAATTGAGGAATTGATTGAAACTACGTAATAATATCAATAAAGGAAAAATCAAACCTTTTATCGGCAAATATCATCATCCCGTAGTCAGCCTTCGATCGGATAACTCGACCAACACATTGTGCAGCTTGTCTCTGCTCAAATTGTCAGAACCAGTTATTTCCACCATACATCAAAAGAGCTTCTACAGATAGTAAGAAGAATAAGTTTCCCATACCAATGCATCAAAAGTTAAAAAATCCCCTTCCTTTATTTGAAATGTCTCACGTAAATACTCCAGCCGAGCAAGCAAGATTCTGAAAATAAAATCATTATCTAGACAGTCAGAAACAACCCAAGCCCAAACAAAAACGACCACACCAGCCTCCTCACCCCAAGGGACAGCCAAAATTTAAAAATTGCTTTATTGCATTGGTTAATCATTGTCTAGTCCCATAAGTTCTCATTAGAAAGTCAGAATGTGAAACTCACTTGCTTAATGTGTACTGAAAAGGAACACCGAACATTATCACCAACCGTCCATAATGTCGATCAAAATCTATACCTTCAGCAACTTTTCCCCTGCATTAGCATAGATTGAATTCCAAATCATATCACTCATCTTTTAATCCGCATCTCTAAGAAGTTACATGAAAGTGATTTTTTTCTTCTGAATGAATCCAATAATTTTATAGATGGAATGAAATCACCAAAAGGGGAGGATAGCCTCCCAAGAAAGAACATGAAAATTCTTCCATTTGGTACAAAGATCACATAAACCATGGCTATTAAGTGGGAATGAAATTTGCACGATGAAATGCTAAAAACAATTACATGTTCAAAAACAAATAACTATGCCTTTTACTATAACCAAAATTCCAATAAATACCTAACCAACTGTAGCTGGAGAATATTTGTTTTGTTTTTGAAAGGGTGTCCAAGAGAAATGCTATCAAAAAAGCTAATAGCTATCTCTTCTGGATTCCCTTTGTTCTCCCAGCTTATGAAATATTTTGTAGAGAAGGGTTCAAAGATTTGTTTTTGAGAGGAATGGTGGGGGGTTTCTCTCCTCTGTGCTTTGTTTCCACGGTATACCACCTTTCAGATAAGAAATTACATTTGGTGACTTCTTATCTTGCCTTCCACATCTCATATACCTCCTTAATGGTTTCTTCAGGCTTTTGTCGCCCTCTTTCTGTGGAGAAATAATGGAAGTGACGGGCCATTCTCTCTATCCTTTGTGATCTTCATGTGTGCCTTGCGGAAGGGGCTTTAAGGCTAGGACTCCTAATCCTTTTGGGGACTTCTCATGCCATTCCTTTTTTCACATTTTATGTAACCAGTCTCTCCCACATTGCCTTGGCTTTCTCCTCTCTTATTAAAATTGTCAAGGTTTTTGTCGCCCTCTTCTAGTAGAGAAATAACGGAAGTGACAGGCCATTCTCTCTATCCTTTGTGACCTTCATGTGCCTTGGGAGAGGGGCTTTAAGGCTTGGACTCCTAATCCTTTTGGGGGCTTCCCATGCCATTCCTTTTTTCACATTTTATGTAACCCTTCTCTCCCATATTGCCTTGGCTTTCTCCTCTTTTTAAAGATTAAAATTCCCAAGGTCAAATTCTTTACACAGGCTTTGCATGGGAGTGACCTTGGACCGAAAAGGCATTCCTCACATTCTTCTCATAGAACTCGGTTTATATATTCACTATTTAGGCAAAATTGCCAAGGAAGCCGAGACCCCTCCCCTTACAAGCCCTCTGAGCTTTACCCAATACAATGAAAAAGGATAATCTATCCCTCTCCCCACACAGCCTAAATATAGCCCTTCACCCAATCTAACAAAATGAATCTTTTCCTCAGGCCCACTTCCAATATGTTATTAGCCCTAACTAACTATTTGCAACAATTTAAGCCATTCACAATTCATTCTCCATTTCTCTTTCTTTTTCTCATATACCTCCTAATAACAGGGGGCCTATCACTACCCGCCCCCGAAAAAATCACCTTGTCCTCAAGGTGAAAATCTGGAATTTGTCTACCCCCGATGAAAGCGCTTTGTGTAGGAGCAATTATGCTTGGCACAATTTTCTTTAACGCTCGGCTAACACTTTCGCTACAATCTTGTATGTTATTGTAGTTAAGCTAATCGGTCTAAAATCCCTTACAAAAATAGCATCTTCCTTTTTTTGAATCAAACAAATGAAGCTCTAATGTCTGGTGCTTTAGAGTATAATGAAGCGTAAAAACCCAATATTAGGTCTTCAAATTCCTTGAGTGATCTTGTTGGTGAACCTTGATCATTAATCAATTCTGAAATAAAATTCCTCCTCTTTTTTGCTGCTAGATATCTATGGAAAAACTTAGAATTTTCATCTCCCAAACTCATCCAATTTAGTTTACTTTTCTGTCTTAAATTTCTTTCATCAATGCGATAGAGTGATAACAATTCAGTTTTCAAAGATACTCTCATCTCTTTTTGAAAGGAATCTTTCTGAATTTTCTGCTTCAAGATCAAGTTTTTCAATTTCTTTTAGCAATGCTTCTTCTGCTTTTCTCTTTTGACTCTCAATATCTGCATTCCATGATTTCAATGCTGCCTTGATTTTCCTTAATTTAGAGGAAATAACAAACCCAACCCAGCCTTGTTGAACTTCAATATTCGATGCTCTTTTGATTACTCGGTAGCTTTCTTTAATGTCCAACCAACTGTTGCAAAATCTGAAGGGTGGAGGTCCCCACTCAAAGGCATCGGCTTCAAGTAGAATAGGAAAGTGATCAGAAAAGGTACGGAGCTTGTCTTGCCACTCTAGTATTTGCAAATAGATCATCCCATTTATTAGAGATTAAGAATCTATCTAGAAGAGAACAAGAAATGATGTTACCCTCATGTGACCACGTAAAACGACCATTGCTAAGAGGAATTTCCATTAGCTTTATCTTAGCAATGAAATTACTAAATTTTCTCATTCCTCTTGTCAATCTCCCCATATGAAAACGTTCTTGAATTCTTCTAGTAATGTTAAAGTCTCCTCCAACACACCAAGGCTCCTCACAATAACTCGAGAGAGATACAATTCTGGCCATATGTACTTCCTTTCTCTATTATCTGTAGGTCCGTAAACCGTAGTGATCCAATAGGACTTCTTACATATAGTCAAGCATTTAACAAATAAGGAATAACCTCCTTTCAGCACTACAGTAACCGAAATTTTACTTTCATCCCACATGCTTCTCCAGATTTTCCAAATGCTTTGATAAAAACCCACCAATATCTTTCGAGCTCCATAACTCCTTGATGAAATCGGCATCAAATGAATCTCTCTTTGTTTCTTGAATTAAAACCAAGTCTGGATTTATTTTCTTTAAGCTTCTTCTCAATGCCAATGTCTTGGAATCATCTCCTAAACCTCTTGTATTCCATGAGATAATCTTCATAATATGACAAGACGAGGTTGGAGCTCTTGAACTGAAAATTACCCGATGATCAGATCACAGTCCTCGACCACTGAAATCAAATTTTGAGGAATATCCTTCTTATCTACGGTTTGAAAGGAGGTATCAGCACAGCCAACCATTTGTTTTTCTCCCGAGTGAACTAGATGTTGCAAGTCACTGTAATAACCATCGAAATTCCTTTCTCCTTTCTGAATTTCCTATTTCTTCGCTGCTCGCACTGACTATAGAATCGCCATCTGAATCATATTGGCTCTTTTGAATAACTTGTTGAGAATCAGGGGTACCTCGCACAAAGGCACACTTGAGCCAACAATTTTGAAATCTGAATAAGAAAAGAACTAGAATTAAGAGGAGAATTAACAGACTTGACAAGGAAAAACCCAAGGATTTGTACTTTGATGCAACAACTTTCAAGCAAATCAGAATTTGTTATGGCTGTCCAGAAAAAGAAGTGTTTTTCCGAATGAAATGCTTTCTGAGAGGCTTGAATAAGTGAGGTTTTCTTGTGTAAATCAAAGCACGAGCAACCGAAGAGTTTTCACCTTTTTTAGAATTGTGTATCGATGAGCTTGTGTCCGATATCTTCTTTCTTCTTTCGTCTTTTGAAGTGTCATTTTGAGGGAGGCTATCAGTTGGCATTTTAATGTTATTATTAATGAGGGAGCTGGGGAGTTTATTCAATAAGCAGCCGCCTGATTTCTCAATATTACCATTTGAACCCGATCCTTCATCTCTATTAAATTGATGAGACCTTTGAACTTCTTTGGGCGATTTTTCACAAGACAAAATTTTAAAATTAGGCTCATTGGGTGGGATTTCGAAATTAGGCTCATTTGGCAGGATTTCAAAACGGTTTCTTAAAGGCGGCTCAGAATTCAAACAGCCAGCAGCTCTTTTTGTCGTATTTTGTTCCTCTTTCTGCTTTTCCTCAACCGTGTTCACATTGGTCTGATCTTGAGGATTCATTCTTTGTGTGTAATCTTCAAATTCTGTAATAGAAGAACCCCTCTTATTAATCTCCGATTCAATCTAAGAGGTGTACTCAAACAACTTTCAGCATTGACGGTTGGGCTTCTGGAATAGTTTGGTTTGATCCTCGATGGAAGGAGAAATTCGAACTTGGAATTTAATGGATCACATTCTACTTCCTCATCCTTCATAACTTGGTTTAGTCAAACAAATCTCCTTTTACCTTGCTGGGTGGGTTAATTGATGAAATATCACCAAAGTTCAAGAAAATATTACCCCTCTTTTCATTTGAAATTTCTAACATTGCATGGATGAATCCGCATAAATTTTCCTGAACTTGGATTTTGGCCTCTGAGACATTAAGAAGATTTGGAGTTTCGGTAGCAATATTTTTCAATCCACCAAAATAAGCGTCAATAGCTTTAAAAGTTTGTTTGTTCCAGTAGTCAAGCGGGAGATTTTTAATTGATAACCACCCATTTAAGCCTTTTGAATACAATGGTCTACTATAAGTGAATCTATCCCATTTTCCGAATTTCAGGTGGAAACAACCAAACTTCTAACATTTGCCAAGATTCTCGATTAATTCATCCAATGGACCACGATCCATTTCAACCAATGCGTTTTCTGCATATAATGGGTTGATTATGACATTTGCTTGAAAGTAGAGTTTAAGTGATCTAGTGATTTCTAACTAATTATCGAACTCAAAGCGGCATGAAACAACCCATATATTATTAAAATCTGCTTGGAATACATCTGAATTCTTGACGACCCATTATTGTTGCATACTTTGTTTATCGGGTACAAAAACAGACTTGATGGTGGTCAGATGGGAGAGCAAGGAGCTGGCATGAAGGTGGTCAGATGGGAAGGAAAGGTCAGAGTGAAGGGTTGGAGATTAATCGGATGTGAAGGAAGATATCGGAAAAATGAAGAGAGGAAACGGACAGAGAAGACTAGTCGAAGAATGATTGGAGAAACGGAAGAGAAGAGGAGAGAGAAGAGAGCTCATACCTTAGATTGGAGTTTGTTTCTATAGTTAGGTTTGAACTCCTTTTGTGGGATTTTTCTTTTTAGTATGTCTACAATCTTTCATATTTCTCTATGAAAGCACGGTTTTTTTAAAAAAATGAAAAAGAAAGTACAGAAAGATAACTACTCATACTTGGACATTAAGAATACTCAAAAGCTAAACTATCACAATGTTTGTCTACCTTCTTATATGCCTCATCTTCCTACTTCATGGCAATTTCTTCGATACAAACTCTTAACAAACTACAGTGTTAATTACCATACTAACCTCACTATTATCCTAACAGAGGACTTGTGGAAAACCTTTGATGCTCTTTGGGAAAACCACTTGCCAATTAAAAATTCTAAGGTCTCCTAAAACCTACTGGCAAAGGGACTTCAGAGGAAAACATGGCCCTTCACAACTATCCTTGCAGATAACCATTCCAAATCTCCAAGTGTGTGGTGGATCAGGAGGAGGTGTTTTCCCAACTCCAAACAGAGGGAAATGCAGCAAAGAAAATGGTCATGAATGAGATATATCATGGGAAGAATGCCTAGGAGGCAGCTCCTCGGTGGAGGGGTTCCAATTTTAATGAGCTTTCGAGCAGAAGGGGACTGCAGTCTAGGAAAATGAATAAATAGGAGCATCCCCAGTGCACAAATTGAGCCAAGACCTGGTGGAATTTCCATTATTCACCTTGTGTCAGAATTCAGAACGAATAATAACTTCGCAAGTGTTGTGGTAAATGTGACAATGAATCGTCACAACCATGTGGCAAGAAGAGAGCTGTTTCTAGTAGATTGCCCATATTGACAGTGCCCATATCAACAGGGAATTGGACTTTCTTCCAATTGACAAGATGAATAATTTTTTTTTTTTTAAGGAAACAACACTTTTCAGTGATATAATGAATATTATTTTAAACACTAGCTAAATATTATATGTCACACCCATAATACAAACTTCAGTGCAACAAATATAAAAACGTATTAATTAAATTTTGAATCATAAACTGGAATCTACAGTAGAGATCTTTACTTTCAAATAAGAAATTCATTAAAAGTTCTGGTGTCAAAGCACCATGGCATTTAAACTGCAAAATTTGAGCAAAGTCTTAACCCAAAATCACGAATAACTCGAGGAAATCAAACCTCTCTTAGCATGTCTTTCACGTTCCCATTCCACTATGATAACTGATAAATTTTGAGAATGAAAAAAATTAAATCATGGTTCAGAATATTCAATGCAACAGAAATGAAAATTCAGCTTTTCTCAACTATTAGACCAAGTTTTATCAGACTTGGGAGTCATTGTCAATCATCTGCCACCTATCCAGTGATACACAAGTATTCACATATATCCATTACTTGTATGAAAAGGATAATACACGTACAATTCTTTCTGAATCACACTATTTTGCTGACTAAAAAGAAGCGGAAAAAATGGGGAAGCATTGACAGAGGACAAGGATACCTGGCTACGGAAAAAAACACAGCACCTCTCCCACAGTCACAAGCCTTGCGGTAATTGTCAAGAGCCAGCGTAGTCTCCACGACATCTTGGGTCTCAATGAACACAAGTTTGTGCTGCATTATTTCCTGAGGAAATGAGTTCAATCGTTGAGTATGATCAGGGTAGATCACGTTAAGACTACTTCCCACTAAAAAGCTGTTAGCAAGCCAAACATGAGTAATTGTCACCTTTAGTATGCCAGTTTCATTCCAACTATTTACAATGCCATCCATATACGAGTAACTGACGAAGAAACATACTATCCCATCAGGAACTGCTGAGACCATCTCAAGCAAGAGCCTGCCATAATTCCTTACTACACCAAGATCGCTTCTCATATCAAATTTAGTACTTACTGGAAGCTGATCACTAGAGCAACAAAACAAACTGTGTTCAGTACAGAAGATCCAACGTTTAACTAAAAAAAATAATAACTAGTTTTTGATAAGGAGGATAAAAACAAAAAAACCAAAAAAAAAAAAAAAAATGACTAGAACTTTAATAACAATATATACAACGAAAGGGTAAGGTATTTCAACTGAACCACACACCTGCCACGAGTGAGAACCATTGGGCATATGCAATCTCTGGTCAAGGACATTGTAAAACTTCTGCTAACAACAGGATTAAAATTGAGCAAACGAGGGTAGAGATCAATTGGGCTCAGAGTACCAGATGTAATCACAACTGATTGAAATCGTTCAAACACAGGCTTAATAGCAAGTGAGGCATCATGACAGCTAAGCTGAGGAGAAATAAGGAATATTTAATAAATTTTGTTTAAAAAAAGCCCATGAATACTAAAAACGCAATATAAAGTTCAAATTTAAATTTCAGTTAATAGAATCATGTATGAGCTAGAGGCTATGCAAGTAGGGAACAAAGATAGATGTTTACTTCTTCTTTAGGATTTTTATCTCTTTTCGCTCTTTTTTTTTGGATAGGAAACAGTTTCATAGAATAAATTAAAGGTACAAAATCAGAGCCCATCCATGAAGATTACAAAAAACTTCCAACTGGATAAAAATATATTTAAACTATAATTGCTTGATGTAGCCTAAAGGAGATAAAAGGAGAATTCTCTCCAAAAATCAAGATTGTCGATCTTTTATTAGAATAAGTAATGTATTTCATACAAGAGGGGAGAGTTCCTATTTATAGAGTTTTACTACAAGTGAGGGTATTTCATACAAGAGGGGAGAGTTCCTATTTATAGAGTTTTACTACAAGTGGGGGTAAAAAGGAAATTAACCTAGAATATTACCTAATTACCCGATTAACCCCTATTCTTCTTACATCATTCCACCCCTCCAAAAAGAAAACTCGCCCTCGAGTTTTAAAAAGAAAAAAATTATGAAGCAAACAAGGAATGAAATAAACTTGCTCAACGTAGCATGACCAAACCAACCTCCTACATTTTGAACAAAAATATTATGATCAAAAGTATAAATTCAAGACAAAAGATCCAATATTGCCACCAAAAGATGAACTTCTCCATCGGGCATAAACCCAAAAAAGATGTTTCCTTCAAGCTCATTCAAAACCATATTCAAAGGACCAATCACTGAAAAACCACCTTCCAAGGAAAATCGTTCAAGAATCACGTATTCTTTATCATTCACTTCAAGTTCTTTGATAGTTTGGTGATCCATTTCCACCGCAACCAGTGTGTCATTGTTCTTGTTCGATTTTTGCTCGGTGTTTGATACTTCTTTTTCATCTTCTTCGTTGGATTTTTCTTCTTCATTTGAAACTATTTCCAAATCATCTTCAAATTCTTGTTTTTCTTCAATTTTATCTTCAAGATTTTCTATTTGAAAATTTCCCGATCGTGATTCTTTTGTTTTTTCTTCGGTATATGAAATCAATCCGTTCTTGAACTCTTGCAAATGAATTAATAGTTGATCAATATGTTGAACGTTAGATTTCTTTTGTTGTTTTCTTTATTTCCTCCAATGCTATAGGATCTAAGTAGTCATTTTGTTGGATTCTTGAATATGTTTTAATCTCATGATGGGTATAGGACCCATCCATTGATTCTCTTGAATCAACCTTTTTTTATCGTGTTTCATAACCAAAAGAGTAATTTTGAGTCTTGAACGTTTTTCTTGGGCTGTAAAAATCCATTCTTGATGATTCTTTAATTCATCTAACTCCCAATCTTTACGTTGATATCTTGAAAAATGGGTTTGATTGGATCTTTGGGCCCTTTTCTGATATTGTCGCCTTCTTATTCCGTCCCAATCTGCCCTTGATACATCATCGGAATTACTAGAATCACTAGAATCAAACTTCCAATGTGGATAGTGATAGATTCTTTGGGAAAATCGAGCATGGCAAAATTAGTATGTTGAAATTCTTCTTCGGAATCACTTGAGTCATAATTCCAGCATTCTTTTTTAAGTAAATTTGATTTTCTTGCCCATACCAATTGTTATATTTTTTCTTGGACGCCTTCTTTGGTCAGTAATAGTCCATTCTTGCAAAATCTTGAAAAATCTTTGGTTTCTTCTTTCTTTCTTTCTTAGAATTTCAAGGATTCTCCCTAGTTAGATGTGTGTTGTTTGGCAACGAGCACGACTCACGAAGCTCCCTCTTGTGATCAACATCGCCAAGAGTTTCACAGTCTTCCACCAGCGGCAGTCAATCTTGGCCCAGGCGGTCGCTATGATACCAATTGATGTAGCCTAAAGGAGATAAAAGGAGAATTCTCTCCAAGAATCAAGATTGTTGATCTTTTATTAGAATGAATAATTCTATTTATAGAGTTTTACTATAAGTGGGGGTAAAAAGGGAATTAACCTAGAATATTACCTAGTTACCCAATTAACCCCTGTTCTTCTTACATCATTGCTAAAAGGTAGACCTTCTTTACACCAATAGAAATCGAAAAATGAAGAGAGTCGAGCAATTCCTCCGAGGATCTTTACTTGTTTTGAAAGACTTTTGTATTCTTTTCATTCCAAATCACCCAAATTATGGCCTTTTTTAAAGATTCTAGGACTTTCTTATTTTGATTTGTACGTCTGGTCCAATGCAGCTAATGAGCATCTCAAACATTATGGTTCAATGTAAAAAAAGGCTCTTACATCCAAAATTTGGTTCGAACGTAATCAGAGGGGACAAACTGCTGATTGGATAGATTGATTAGATTCAGCACATCTTCTTGCTTCATGATGGTGTTCTCAATCTAAAGCTTTTGCCAATTATTTGAGTCAGGCATTTGTTTGAACTGGAATGCTTTCATTAATTCAACTTAATTTAGGATTTTATGCCCTTGTATTACTCGACATGTATCCTCATCAATTTTGTTGTTCCTTGTATCTTGTATTTTGGAGCACTCTCAATATTGATATAGGAGAAGATGAGAGAACCTCCAACCCAGAGAAAGGGAGTTGAAAAGGCTGTGTGCGGATCTCCTAATCTACGACGCCTCCACACTTTAAGATCAGAACCATAGCTAAATACTAAAACCGTGTACCTATCTGTGAAGGGGTCCAGCTCAAACTCCTCTCCACCATCAAGGGATCATCTTAGCCTAAGATTATAATTTTTAGCATCCAAATTTCATACTACTTTCAAGAAGGATGTGTGTGTGTGTTTATGCACACCCTCATGTGTGTGTGAAAGAGAACTAAAGCAAATATAAACTAACCTGCAGTACAGGGTCAGGAATATGGGGCATTCTCTCATCAACAGGCTCAATTATAATTGAGAAACCTCGTGCATATGTTCCAATGAGTGTTGCAAAGTCACATATGGTCTGTATGTGCAAAAACTCATCTGTGTCAGTAATTTCAAGTGTCAGCATGAGGGAGTGGAGACGATCATAACAAAACTTCAAGGTTTTTTGGTCAATTCCAGCCTGTGAACCAATAGAGCCAACAAAAGTCACAAGCCCTTCCTTCTCAACATTTTCAGTGTCCAAACGTCCTTCAAGATACTGAACCAATCTCCGCAACACATGTATAAAGTGTTCAGCTCGGCGTATATTTCCTGGCACGGCCTCCTTCAAAATATCATCTGGAAGGGCAGGGTTTGAAAGCCACGTGTCCGAAACTGCATCACAAAATTAAAGAAAGCTAGGATATTATACAAGGAAAAAAAAACCATACAATCTTGTTTCAACTACAATAATGCACAACATACTAGGTAGGTTTCCTCTTTGTGCCAAACCCTCCACCAGCCTGTTATATTCTGCACGCAGTCTACCTGCATCAGTTTCCTTGAACCTTCCTACCATATCAAGGAAATATACTGATTAAATTTCAATTCAAGAGTAATAGAAACACCTAAATACCTAGACAGTGCATAGAATCTCCTAGCGCATCTTATTGAGATTTAAGAAACCTAGACAAATCTCTCAATAAGAGATATTTGCACATTAACTCTTAAGAACATTAGAAACAAATGAACCAGTGACCTTTCATAATATGGTATAAAAATAAGAGAAAGTTTGGCTCTACTGGCATGCGTATGTGCTAATGACCAAGAAGTCTGTAATTCGAATCCCCCACTTTCCATTGTACTCAAAAGAACAATAAGAGAGCAATTTCGTATCTGATTATACCTATCAATCTCCTGCCGCATCTTATTGAGATTTCTTCTGGCACCTTCAATAGTCTGCCTCCTCACACTAACACTAAGGGCTTCAATACACACATTATCGATGTTGTGCGCCTCATCAAACACTACAACAGATTCTCGCTGCATTTCCTTGGATATAATGCTAGCCACTTTGGGATCAAGCAAGTATTGATAACTATATACTACAACATTTGCAAACTGTACCATATGCCGTGCCAAGAAGTAAGGACACCAACCCTTCTTTGTCCCGAAAGCTCTCAGGTCCTATAAATTCAGTGAGGAAATTGCATGAATTATCCATTCAAGGTACTAACGATTTCCGTCCAGAGAATTGCATATTAGAAGAATTTAGTCAATAAAGCCTGGTTTATATAAATGATTTCAGAAACAATTCGTCTCTAGACAATAGTACTAAGTAAAGCCGTATGTGAAACTCAAACTTTATCTGGCAACCCTCAACAAATTAAATGCTACGGAATTATAATCTCAACACTGTTTCACGAACTAAGCCCCGAAGGAAGAGACTGCAATTTTAATTTTTCATAAGGCAATTTCTCAGGAAACCAAAGAAATACTGTTCCAAATCATTCAGAAATAAATCTCAATTCAAGCAGTACCTGCAACGTATAAACCCCCGGCGGCAACACCGCACTGGAACCCGCCTTTTCATATTGCTCAAAGAACTCACAAGTAGGCACATTGGGATTCTCAGCCGCCATAGCCCTAACCCAACTCGCCGTCAGCTTGCGGCAACCAGCGTCGACAGAATCCCGACTCTCCGACGCCAAAACCTTCGGATTGACACACAGATTCTTCCTGGACGAAAGCCCCACAGCCAAGATCTGAGCGCGAGGGCCAAGCTGCTGAACCTGGTAATCATGAAGCAATCTAAGCTCGGCGAGGGTCTTCTCCATTTCGTGGACAGTGCGAGTGCAGTAGATGAGCTTGACAGGGTTTTGGGGTTTGGAGAGGGCGTAGCTGGTGATGAGGGAAAGAAGGGCGATGGTTTTTCCAGTGCCTGTGGGCATTTCGAGAAGACAATGGCCCTTGGCGTCGAGAGCTCGCTTCAGCTCGAGCATGTAAGCGTATTGCTCGGGGTAAATTTGATCGTAAGGGAAGTAGACTGTGACATCCTCCAATTGAAACTTCATGGTGCTTGCTCCGCCGGAGACGAGCTAATGGCGGAGAAACAGAGACGCGGCGACGGCGACGGCGACGGCGGCAGGGAGATTTCAGATGTCTGGCCGAGGGTGCTCGTTCTCACGCGAACAGAGTATATGCCCGAACTTCACAAAGCCTCCGTCTCTTTCACCCGATTTTCTGTATTTGAAAATGCCCTTTTCCTTTTTTTTTTTTTTTTTNTTTTTTTCTTTTTCTATCTTTTTTCCCTTCTTTCTTTTTTGTATCAATGCAAATAATAATACAGCCTTATAGGAGGCCGAGTAGGCATAAGATCTGAGTCCTCTTTCTTGGACTAAAAAAATTGTTGTTTTTAAATATAGAAAAATAAATCAAATATTTATAAAATATAGTAAAATTTTAGAACGTTGATAGATACGGATAGATTTCTGTAAGTGTCTATTAGTAATATTGATAGATACTGATAAAAGTCTATTAACGTCTATCATTGATAATTCGAAAATTTTGTTATATCCTGTAAATATTTTCAACAGTTTTATCATTTGAAATAATTTTCTAAAAAAAAAAAAATCAATTTCTTTAAGTTTAAATTTAAAGGGAAAAAAATCAAATTGATCTTGGAATAACAATTCAATTTCAACAATTTTTAAGTAAAATTTCAACAAAATAGATAATTTTGTCATCTAATAAATAATTGCAAAATATCACAGCTTATCTACGATAGATCGCGATAACTATCTATGTCTATCTAGACACAACTAGGCACAGATAGTAGTCTATCATGGTCTATCGCAGGCTATAACAGATAAAAAGCAAAAAAATGGCTAAATTTGTAAATATTTTTGTTCATTCTCATATATTTAAAAACAGTCCTTTTAAAAAAATGCTAATTTTTGGTTTAGAAAATTTTTACAGATAAAGAAAATATCAAATTATTTACAGAAATAGCAAAAAACACATTGATAGATTTCTATTAGCGTCTATCACATAGTATCAATAATAGATTTCTATCAGTTTCTATCACTGATAGACATTAATAGACTTCTATCAACCTCTATATTAAATTTTACTATTTTATATAAATAATTTCCTTATTTTTCTATTTTTTTTTAAATCTTCCATTTGGTTTTTGTTAAAACTTGAGTTTGGGGTAATTTTAAGGCCAATCTTGTATATTGCTGAATTTAATTTTGTACTTAAAGTTTTACTTCTATTAAAATTAGTTAGAAATTCGTATTTAGAACTAGATGGTGAATGGAGTAGAATTTGACGGCAAAATTTGTCGAGTTTAATGTAAACAATGTTATGGCTTAATTATGTTATATTTAAAAATTAATTTGCACCTGAGGCAAGTGTTTAGAAATGATTTTGTTAAATGGTTTATTAAAAAATACTTTTCACATGATTATTTTAATATTTAGTTTTGGATCTTTAAATACCATTGGTTAGGAATGATCAAGAACATGTTTGGAGTTATCTCAAAATAAAAATAAAATAAAATATTTTTAAAAAATAAAAGAAAAAAACATGTTTCGTGTTATAAAATAGAGAGGAGAGATGAATAAACAAAAAAGATAAATTGAGAGAAGAAAGTAGAGAACATATGTATTATGCTCAATTCAGGTGTGTTTTCAAATGATCTCTACAACCTCTATTTATAGGGTTGTGAGAATGGTGGTTACAAGAATGAAACGAGAAGACAAGATAATTATGGAGATTAGTTAGAGATGTTAATTGATAAGTTTTAACTATAGAGGTTATGCTTAGACATCTACATAATTATCATATGTATAATACTCTCATTTAGAGTTCATTGTATATAGAATATGTCTCATAATATATCCTGATCCTCTGATGAACAATTGGTTTGTGATCTAATCATTAAACCAAATCCCTATCGGGTCAATGTGAGAGTGGGGCCCTTATTCAATACTTGGATTCAGAATAATCTTTCTTCTATCCCTAAATTGGGTAGGAGTGAATTCCTTATTGTACCCTATGTCCCCAGCTATCTACCGGTCTTATCCCTAAAATGGGAGGCTTATTAAGTCGGCATTGTTGAGCCAACTCTCACATATACAAATCTAAGCATAATCTCGAATAAACAGAAGTTCATAGTTAATTCAGGATTTGGATCGAGTTATCTAGGTCATCCAAGTGAAATAGTCAGTCTTAAACAGTAAACAACATTATAAAGTAAGAGTGACTTATTACTTGGTTCGATCTTATGCAAACTCATTACATAGGACGCCCCCACTCTTCATGTCAATACATGAACGAATCAGGATCACTTCGTTTGTAGCACCTTTACAACAAATTGTAACAACTACAGAGTGGGCTGCATCCAATAGTATTACTAGAATAAGGCACTCACACTTATTCTATACTATAGACCGTTTTGGCTATTTACTTGAACTTGATCCATCTTTATGTCTCTACATAAACTTCAAATATTCATATAATAGCCATGGATCTTAATTTATTGGATTTATACTTTACAAATGCAATTTATAGATTCAATAACTTTATTGAAGAAATGTTGAATAACATCTTAGAATATGTTTAACTTTACAAAGAGTTTTAGAACACACAACCCAACAACAAATATGTGCGAATACAATTTAGAAGGAGAAACATAACTTTTCTATATGCATTTCTCATAGAAAATAATAGATATATTATATAAATACCATATATTATTCTTATTATCAATCTTTCTAGATGATATATATTATAACGTATATCTTCCAAATTTACTAAACTTCTCTTTGATTTACAAGAGAATAAAGTATGTCAATTGTCAATTTTGCTCATCTGGTAAAATGTTATTTTCTATTCCAAAATCTCTAATCAAGCCTACAGAACTTAATTGATATTTGATTTTCTGCTCCAAGCATTTTGAATTTTGGAAAACATAAGTATAATATGCATAGATGTACTATATGCAAAATATAAATATTATTTATTCTTATTCTCTTTTAGAGATTTAAAAGAAATCCAAATATCTCATATACAAGTGGGTCAAAAACAATACTCATCTCTTAAGGAGATTCTAAGAAATTTGTAATATCCAAATAATATTATATTTAGGGTTTAAAAAGATAAGTCATAATCTATTCAAGAGAGTCAAATAAATTCTCAAAGTTTACTTCCACTCATCATTTTTTCATTAATAAGGATTTTAATTTTTTAAAGAGATTGTTATTGTACAACAGTTACAAGATTATTGTCTATTTTGCATCACATTTAGAAAATGAAATTTTCCTTCAAAACATTATATATTTGTGGTTTTAATAGAATAATTACTTCTTCCTTTATTACCATGATTCCGACCCCAATGATTAAATATTAGAACATTCAATTCAGGGAATGATATTATATTATTTGGTCAACCTTCATTATTTTTCATAGAAACATTTGCTCGCATGTTTTTTTCAACCTCAAAAGATATTAGATAAATATTCATCACAATGTTTCAAACTTTCTTTCTCAAACTGCTAATACAAGAGCACGACATGTTTGATATATGTTTATTAGTTTATAAGCATTTATTAATTTAAAATATGTGCAACTGTAGGTGCAAGACAAAAACAATGAGCACTAATTGATTTAAGCAACTTCAGGTGTATTAAATCAAATTTAGCTTTAGAAAGAGTAATTAGCTATTACGTGTAGCTTTCAAAGTTTGCCATAAAGGAATTCAATCAATTATATATATATATATATTATCACTATACATAAATTTCAAAAGTTCACAAGTTTATCCATATGAGAATAATTTAAACATTCAACAATCAAACAAATTTCAATTCTAGCATAACAAATAAAAATTGACTAATTCAACTCTCAGATTAGTTCCCAGGCAGATGTGTTCTCTTACCGTTGGCTTAAATACCTCAACCTAACCAGAACAATCATTGGACAAAGTTCTCTTAGTCAATTTTTATTTCTAATTCATTAATCTTTTAATTATGAGTTAATTTTTAAGTGAATTATTAATATTATTAAAATGAATTTACTTTAAGAAATAATCTTTAATATTTTAAACTTTAAACATTTCAAATTAAAATTAAAGATAATCATATTTGAAAAATAAAAGATAATATTATCGTAAGATAATTTTAACATATAAAAGTTAATATTAATATGAAAGAATCTTAACTTTATTTAAAAGAAACTCGATCTTATTAAGAAATATGCAATCCAATTAAGGAAACAAATATCCTAACTTAATTTTTCTTAAATAACAATTATATTACAAGATATAAAAACTATAAACTAATTAGAGAAATATCTCAAACAAATCTTTCAAATATGAGAAAATTAAGATGCATGATTTGCAATCTATGATAGATTTTTCATACATTACACTAAAAAAAATTGATGCATGAATATTTATAACCTTGGTTGCAGCATCTATGATATCATAAATAGGATAACAAAAAAAAAGAGGAATCTACCTTCTAGCAAATGAATAAGTTATACACGTTGAATATTACCCCAACAAAATCATCGATAAAATATTGATATGCACTTCATCAATAAAACTATGACATCAAATGCCTAACAAAGGCTATAAAAATGCCTATTGGAGTATTTATTAAAAATCAAATTGAATTCGAAAAGACGGAAATTGAAAATACGATGAGAACACCTACAATTATATGTATATAAACAATTGGTAAAATAACAACTTGAATTGAGGATAGAATTTAGTATACTTCGGAATGCATCGTGTGCATGTGATAAAGACTAGAGAGAGATTTGCACAATAACTCACAAATTTTGGTTAAATCTCTGACTCACAAGATTACATCTCCTTGAATTTCCTAACTCAATTGCAAAACAAGCAACCAAAGCTTAATTATAATCTCAAAGTGGAAAGGAGGCTAAAAAACTCATAAGTACTTTGAGACACGAGTTGGCTCATGCCTAAGGATTTTAATTTCGATGCTCACATAATACTTATATCAAGTTTACAATTTGATCTTGTTGGGTGAAAATTTTATTTTATTTTCAAAAAAGAAAAACAAAAGGGAACCAACCTTTGGTTAAGAATCCCACATTGATAAATTTTGAAAGGCGAGTCTTCTTTTTGTACTCCAACCTTAGGCTATGGGGTTGGGCCCCAAATGGTATCCATGTTTTGGAGGGAGTGAGGAGATATTGGAATGCTACATTGCTGACTGCACTAGGCCTGACAAGAAAACCCAAAACCTAGGATTACATTATCAAGTGACTATATTTTTAATATAGCAAGTGGAACTATCTCTTGGAAGTCACTGCAACAATCACAAAAGTTCAGAACCATTATTATAACGGAAAGAGACAACAAATACGTCGTAAGCACTATACCATTAGAGAGTTTCTCACTACTGGTACAGTTAGAGTGGATCATATACGAACTAATGAAAATTTAGAGAGCAGGTTTTCAGAACCTCAGTAGAATGGAGATCCCAAGAAACAAGTTCAATGGGTAATAACTGATTAGAAGTGATATATAGTGAATCATGCTAAAACAAACATAGAGTTCCACTCCTATGTCTTAGAGTCCGAGCATGATATCCTGAAGCGTAAGAGAGGTTGAACTCAGCTCTTAATGAGATCTATACTTGATGACAAATGGGGTACCTAGCTATAAGAGTACTTTTGATAGACTCACCTATGTGAATATGGAAGTGGGGATCGTTTCCTATGGAGCTTTTTAGACAAACTCTCTAGAGCGTTCACTAAACCGAGATACACGTGCTAGGCCTTAAAGCACGGGCTTTCAAACTACACCCTAATGACACTGTGTGTGAGATGTTGTTAGAGATGGAGTTCAAAATCAAGGGTTATTCTAGTATATTCTAAATCATCTACACTATGTAAAGGTTCAAGTCGTAAGACACCTTTGCTTATGCACAGTGTTGTATAGACTGAAACTACTCAATGAAAATTTTGTTTTTTCTTATGTTTAAATTATCAAGTGGGGGATTGTTAGGTGAAATTTTAATTTTGTTTTTAAAAATAAAAATAAAAGGGAACCAAACTTTGGTTGAGAATCCCACATTAATAAATTTTGAAAGGGGAGTTTCTTTTTTCTACTCCAACCTTGGGTTATGGGTTTGGGCCCCAAGGAGTACCCATGTTTTAGAGAGACTGAGGAGATAGACCAATGTGTGTTCGGTGGACGTCCCACATGCGTGTCGTCGCCGTCCGTCCGATTGGATGAGCGGGCGTGGGGAGGCACGCGCGTGTGTGATTATTTTTTCAAGAAAAATATAATTTTTTCATTATTTTTTATTTATTAAAAAAATTTAGTCGTTGGTCTTCGACACGTATCGGTCTTCCGTTTGCGCTGATCACATCGCACACGTTCTGTGGCTGGGAGCGTTTCCCTCCTTAGCAGCTTTGCACTGTAGTTGGGTTCCCAACCTTATAAAAGGCGCAATTGTTCAGTGTTTGAGAGTAGATCATTTTTCATTCTCTCAATCTCGCTCTCAATCACTCCCTCTCCTTTGTTTTTTCTGTTTTTCGAGCAATCCAATCTGAAAGTGTGTGTTCTGATCGGTAACGGTGCATTTCCGATCGAGTTTTCCTTTTTGGGTTGTTTTATCTTGGGGAAGACGTGGTAGTATTCCTGACCTGCTTGCACACTTGGGCAGAGCCGCGAAACGTCTTAAAGAGAGCAAGCTCCGTGACTCAGTCTATAACGAGCCTTTGTTTTACAGGTTCCCTTCTTTGCCCAACCGTCAGTTCCTGACCGTTTTCTATTGTCATGTTCATCGTCTGAGGGTGTTGCCATTTCCAATACATCTAATCAAATCTAAAATCTAATATCAAATATATCGTAACAATCAATTCACAAACACATTAGGGGGTGTTTAGTGCATGATAAAAGTAGAGAGTTTAGTTAAATTGAGTTGGTATTTATTATCTGAAGAGTTAAACTATCTGAAGATTTAAATTGTCTGTGTTTGTTGTGCAAAATTGAATAGAGTCTGAAAGTTTTTGTTTGGGTGCAGAATTGAGTTGAGTTGGGGTATCTGATGCAACTTTTGTAAATGATATTGTTTTTTTTTTACTATTTTTTTTTTTGCTTTGTTATTGTTGATTAATTTTCAACTATACACCTATTTTCTCGACTATTTTATGACATAAACTAGAAAATCTCAATTTTGTTTCTCAATTTTTAAAACATAACAGATTCTTTTCAACGTATTCTTTTCAAAAAACTGTAAAAATTATAATCATATTGTTGCTCAATTACTTATGAATAGGTATATTGTATGTATGTATATTGAATCTTACTAACTTAGCATTATTATTTAACATATTGTACACATAAACATTGAATAACTGAATAACTTAACAGTTTATGTTTATATAATATGGATCGTATATGTGGAACTGAAATTGCACATAGAATAATTACCTTCTATTTAATAATAATGGTGAGAATGTGATAGCGTAGTACAGTTATATTGTTCTGAACATCACAAAAATTATATCAAACGACCGAACATGTGGTCGTTCTAAAAATAAATTCACATAATATATGTTTTCGGGTTGAAATATTAGGTGGTAAGTCTAGTGGGTTTGAGCAAGTAGTGTGTGCAATATTGTAGTTATTTCTCTTCTGGTACAATGAGGAAGAGGTTTGTCTTTTGTATGTCTATGCCAATTATATCAATTAGGTCACAAGTCAGCCCTTCAATACTAAATATGGCCTGAACTACCTTCTTCCGACATCCAAATTCCATCTCATAGTTCTTGGTTTGTCACTCAACAAGTTTGCCCATGTGTGTTGACTGCATATCAACTGCTGATCGCATGATGTCGATCATTTTGTTCTAGAATGCCAATTATTTCCTCTTACTTTCTTTGGATGGCTCTACTGATACGCTTCCTCTGTCGGTGGAAATATATGGTACATTTGCTCTCCTCGTGGACATATCCACCTGATCTTCTTCCATTGTATCCTCAGCCAGTTGGGTTTGTTCATTATTTGGGGTAGGATATTCTTGTGATCCTAGTCGAATCTCGTTCTCCATTTCCTGGAACAAATTTGACGCCACCATTGAGGGGCTCGCAAGACTATCTGGTTGCCCTGTCCTTCCCAAATACACTTGATAGTTCATCATACTTGGGAAATGACTTGTTCCACAATCCCTTCGCGTTAGGATGACTCTACATTGGTATATGGAAGCAATATTAGAAATTATACAAAAACAGGTATGGTGTACATTGTTCATTATTTTAGGAAACTTACTCGAACCCAAACGTCGAAGAACTCCCTGTCCACTTGAACACACTTGAACTCCCCGTTCCATCCAAATCCTGATTGATTTAACATCTTTATTACTGTTGAATATTGTGTCTTCAAACTTATAACCTTGCATTCGATGGTATTCTGGTTTAGGGCCACACCTTGGAAACTTCTCCTCCATCATTCACTCCAAGTGTTGTAAATTTCCCGGTCGAAAGGTTCCATTGTTGGACTTCCAATCGGACTCCACCATAAAGATTAGGGCATTCACCAATTCGGCATCCTCTGCTTTTGTCCATGTGTTTCGATCTTTTTCCACCATCTTCCATTCTGATTCATGCACGTGTATGTCATAAAGATACTACTCAAGATTAAATAGCTTCGTGCAACATTTAAAAAAAAAACCATGAAGTCAAATAATCGAATTAAAAATGTTCATGACATAAATGAAGTATGGGAATATTGTTCAACAAGTAGATAAGATGTTCAAATATGTTTTAGTTTAGAAACACATGATCTTTGCCATTGGAAAAACATTTCTGTTGCCAAATCATCTCTAAATTGGGTCCATTTGTCTAATGTCTCAATAAATTTAATATTCTCCCCCTTCGTAACAGTAGAAGCAGAATTCTCATTCAGCGACTCATCAAGTAAAGCACCGATCACCATCTCCCTTGTGATGAAGTTGTGAATCAAGCAACACACAGTTATCGTTTGACATTGGACTTATACCAGATAGAAGGATTTGCCTCTAAGAATTGCCCATCGCCCCTTCAATAGTCTAAATGCCCGCTCGATAACATTTCTTGCTAACGAATGCTTCATGTTGAAAAATTTTCTTGATGTTGTCAGTGCGTTGCCCACGCCATGCCAGTCTGAGAGATGGTAGCATTGCCCTCTATACGGAGCCAAAAATCCTCCAGCATTAGAGTAGCCAGCATCACACAAGCATTGGTATCTTGTACCTTTTTTGGGATTGTAATACATGTCTATTGATGGAGTAACTCAAGATTTCTTATGTACACAAGTGATTGTTATACCCTTTTGTTCGTGATTTCGTGATGTGTGCTAGGAGTGTATTATGAGTGGAAATGGAAGATAAGATTGATGTGAATGAAGATGAATGGTGAATCTTCTCTAGGTGAGAAGAATAGATGATGCATTACACTCACTAGATGATGTGTACAAGCTTTACCTGAGCTAGGTCTAAGTATAAATCTAATTCAGGTTCCTGGTAAGTCCAGGGTTGAACACAAGGATTTAGGTTAGACTAACGCAAGTCTTGCATTGCACTAATGTAGAAGGGTTCTAAATAAGTGCTGAAAAAGTTATCTACACTATTTTAATACATGTGTACAAGAAGAAACAGGAGTTCAAGTGAAATATAGGGTTCAATGAAGGAATGGTGCTAAGTGATAAATGAATGTGTTGATCCAAGTAAGATGAACACGAAAGAGTGTGGGTGGGAGATGGAAAATGTGTGTTTACAATCAAATGTATGTCAATGCATTGGGTTTCTGTCTATCTAATCATTTAACATTTCTCAATGCAAATGCCACATGTTCTTATCTCTAGGGTGCATGTGTTGAATACAGAAAACAGTGAACCACAAGTATCTTTATCTAAAGCTACTGTGCATTCTGACTTGATGTGTTCTAGCTATCCTATTCTCTCGAATGGTTTAGCTGAGATAACTTCAACCAAATGATCAGAATGATTAAAACTTTTAGAATTTTAGCATGCACAAAGTCACAAACACATTTAACACGATAGATTGTAAGCAGAGGTAAGTGTGAATGGATTAAATGCACGATTTTATAAAAATTGAAATTTTCTTTACAATAACACACTTAATCGCATGAATGATGAATAGAAACAAAGAAAAGAAAAGAGTCAAGTAGCAGAGATCAATTTCTTGTCCTCTTTGGCTTGATTTTAATGTATGTATAACTAACTTGTTAAAGAAATGAAGAAAAGTTCTCTTTCGAACTTGGTTCTCTTCAATTCTCCTTGATCAACAACGGTAATGTTTCTTTTCCTCATGTGATCTTCTTGCAGTAGCAAAACTACTCCATTCTAAGCTCTAAGATGCTTTCTCTATGTTACACTATGTTGTATTTTCTGGTTGCAAGTCTTCTATTTATAGGTGTTTTTTCTCAGCAACTTGTGATATGACAACATTAATTTCCATATCTTGGTCAGCCGCCTGCCATTTCAGTTGCTTTTCAAACGTTGAAATTAAGATACCCATACTTGCAAGTGGTGATTTGACAGGAACAACTTGGACCAATGAATTTACTATGTGTTGGAATTCTTCAGACGCATGCCTTTGCTTTAGTTGCACCTATGACACTTAGTGAAATTTATTGAAATCCTACGATGAGATACGTTAGTGACGAAATTTTATAAAAAATAATGTTTTTGTAAAGGTTAGTTATGTTCGAAGGATTCCATGCGTTTTTCTTTAAGAAAGATGAGATTTATCATTAAGAATCCGGATTGTTCCAACTTTCGAGAGACAATAACTTGTATTTCTACAAGTTATCACCTTTGGAACCCTCAGTGCGGTCACGCAACTACGTCCCGTAGGACCCTAGAGTCGGCGGTCGAGCCCTCCTATCCTGGCATAATAGAGATGAATTCTCCATTTTGGTCATAGACTACAAGAACATTTGTGGCGATTTCCCCCTTCCTCGTCCTATATCGTGATCGATCTACGACACTGACATTCACTTTCATGTATGTGCTGTCCAATGCACCCAGGCAATTCTGTTGAAATTGTTTGATCATGATAATTCGAGAAGATGTCAGCAGAATTTATTTCGGATGCATTAATAGAATGGTACTAAAACTTTTTTCTACTTTAAACCATTTCCATCATCCATCAGTACATGCGCTTGTAACCAGCTCGGGGGTTTTCAACAAGACTATGTGTAGCTATATTATTTCTCTGAGAACTGCATTGAAGTATCTCGAAACCGTCTTGCCAGATCTTGAAAAATGTGTGTGTGCTACTCTATTTTTCACATTGTGAGCAAGAATGTGTAGGAACATTGCCACCATCTCTTCAATACCAACACATCTACCTGGCTCCAAACATCTCGTCATTCTAATCATGTTGTACAAAATCATAAATGTTGTTCCGTTCGAGTACTCTTGCGACACGCCAAGTCACTCTTGTAAATGAGGCGAAAGAATGTCAATTGCCGAATGTAGTGTCTAACGTTCGCTGGTTGTTGTTTTATCCTTCTCTTATTGTTAAGCAACATTGCCAATGTCAAGAATAATTTTCTTTGAGACTCTGTAATACTTGTCATGATTTTAAATAGCTCCTAAACAGTCTTCATCTTACTAGGGTAAAGGGGAAGTATGTCAACCCTGAAAGTATGAATTATGCTTATAATTAGTGAACTTGGGTTTAGTTACTAAATGAAAAGTTGTGACAACCGAGTACATCACTCATATCCTACTATCTCGAGCCAAGTATACATTACGATCATCCCAAAAATGAAGCCGATTACAATTGCAATAGTTGTACTACATTGTCCTACGTCCTAGTTATTAACTTGTCCAATGTGTGTTGTACTGTAAGACCTATACATGTGCTCTACTTCATCAAATGTTTCATACGACTTGTATAATTCCCACTTGTACTCATTGACTTGTCTATGACATTCGTGCCAGGATAAGTAGATCTCTGGGTTATGATCAATGAAAACGACATAGAATTTGTGTTTTCCCATCTACCTATACTTTCAAAATAGGGGTAGTCAATACCAGTGATCAACATTGAAGTGAATAGTTTTTTGGGGAGTTAGGATGCAGAGGTTCTAATGGTTATGGTATAAGGGTTCTCACGTAACACTTTACTACCTATAAAAAACTAAATTGTGCAACCAAATATTCTAGTTGACAAATTATAAATGTATCTATGTAATAGTGAAACAAATCTGCATAAGTATTATAATAGTTGAGATATTTGGATTTGTCTAAAATTTATTATAATAGTTGAGAACACATTAACCTACAATTTAAGCATAATCTAAAGTTGGTTTGTAAGGGTAGTTTCAGGGCTTACTTAATAACATTACCTAGAACAACTCTATGTAATTAATATAGTAAATATCACCTAAAGATGTATGTGTGTGTGTATATATATACATATATTAAAACAAGACACTATTTTCATATTATAAAACAATTTAGACTATTGTTTTAGTTAAAATTAGAGGGTTAAAATTTTGGAAAAAGTTATAGAGTGGAAAAAAAATATACGAAAATACCAAAGTACCCAAAATTAATTCTAGGAAGACCCTTGTCATCTCACACCCAAAGAATAAAAAATAATAAAATTTGATTTTTAAAAGCAGTTTTTTTTTTCCTCATATTAGAAATTAATGATTGAAAATTTGAAAATTTGATTCTCGTTAAAAGCAAGTTCGATACTTGTTATAGAGCAATTTTAAGACCTTTTTCATCTTATTCCTATGTTTTTTATGTTGAAAAAGTACTTTTGTTACTATACTTATTCCTATTGGGTTCTATGTCCTAAAACTCGCAGTTTGTAATGTTAAACATATTCTATTATCAATAAATATGTTATTGATGTTTATTCAATAAAACTGTTATTGAATATGTGAATTACACTTGTAAAGTCTAAATCCAAGAAGCTAAAGATCCATGGCTATTATATGAATACATGAGCTTTATGTGGAGACATAAGAGTGGATCAAGTTCAGTAAATAGCCAAAATGGTCTATAGTATACGAATAAGACTAGGTACCTTATTATGGTAACACTATTGGATGCGGCTCACTCTGTAGTTGTTACAATTTGTTGTAAAGTGCTACAAATGAAGTGATCCTGATTCGTTCATGTATTGACATGAGAAGTTGGGGCGTCCTATCCAATGAGTTTGCATAAGATCAAACCAAGAATTAAGTCACTCTTATTTTATAACGTTGTTTACTGTTTAAGACTGACTTTTTCAAAGCGATGACCTAGGTAACTTGACCTTAATCCCGAGCTAAGTATGAACTTTTGTTTATTCAAGATTATCCTTAGATTTTCATGGGTGAGGGTTGGCTTAACAGCTCTAGCTTAATAAGCCTCCCATTTCAGAGGTAAGACCAGGTAGATAGCTGGGGACATAGGGTGCAAGACGGAATTCACTCATACCCGCTTTTAGGGATAGTAGAGAGGTTGTTCCCTTAAGTGCTGACTCTGAGTCTTGAACAAGGGGTTTCACCCTCTCATTGGCTCGAGATGGACTCGGTTTAATGATTGGATCACAAACCAATTATTCATTAAAGGATTAGTAGAACTTAAGGAACGAGATGTAATCTCAGGGCTAAAATAATTTCTTACACAGCCGTTATTACGAACAACCTGTGAAGGGTTAACTTAATCAGGGTTATATTGAGTGGATATAATATATCTACAGTGAGGGGAGTGCAACTACTAGGCTTTAGTGGAGTGACTCGGTAGTTAATAAATGATGGTTAATTAGGTTAAAGAGTTTAGCCGGTTAATTACGGATCGTTGGATCCCATGATCTGTAGGTCCATGAGGACCCTTTACTAGCTCATATTAGACTAAACCTTATAACAGTGTGACGAACAAATTTAAAGTGTTCAAATTCGATTTTTGGAGCAAAGCATTAAATATATACGATATATTTAACCTAATGTTTAATTGTGAATTAAACATAAAGAGAGAGAAAATAGGAGATATTTAAATAAGATTTAAATATCAAGATTATGAATAGAAATTCATATTGATTGAGATTTTTGTTGGATTCGATATTAAATTGAATTAATTAAAATTTTTAATTAATTATTTAATATTAATTTAATTTTAAAATGATTATTAATATTAATTTTGAAATTAAATAAAATTGGTCAAAATTGCATTAAAAGTCAAATTGTTGACTAGGTAAAAAATGCATTGGAAGTCAAATTGTTGACTTTTGACTTTTGAAAGTCAAAAAGTCAAATTTGATGACTTTGAACTTTGAGAGTCAAATTTTGATCAAGTTAGTGGAAAAATCCAACATTTGTGAGTGAGAAATGCCAACATTTGCATGGTTAAGTGTTGTCTTCATTTGAAGACACTTGTTCTACTAAATTCCACTTTGAGTTAGTAGATTTTTTAGTGTCAAATTCTCATTAAACACAAAGTTGTATGTTTTCATGTAATGGTATTTAAAATGGAGTGTTTATTGTTTTTGAAGAACTCTTGGCCATAGTGGAATTAGATGAAATTATGTGATAATCTCATTGCAATTTTCTCTCAAAGTTTTAGTTTTTTCCTCTCCAAATTAGTCACTCGTTGGATCCCATCATCCCGTTTTAAGGCTGGAGAATAGTTAGGAAGACTCTCGTGGTGATCTACGAACCGTTCGTGAGGAGATTGAAGCTAATTTAGAGAAGATTCAAAGACTACAAAGGTTATATTCTTTCCCCTCCTCTCTTTATTGTTTTATTGCATGCATGCTTATCTTTGTAATTAATCTAATTAGAGTACTTTAGATCCGTTTTTCTTCCGCTACGCATGTGTTCGTTCCATCAATTCCTATGCTTATATTTTCTTTGCCGTGGAATTTATGCCATATTAGAAAATATTACACGTAACTATACTTTAGAATTGGTCATCATTCATTCATATTTTTTTGTATTTACAGATATTTTAATGAAGATTAATTTTATTTATTTACAACTATTATTTATATAAATAAAAATAATTTTTTATTCTATATAGATTTGAAGTGTACTTTTTAATTAGATAAAATAAAATGAATATAGAATGCACCAAATTAAAATTATAAATAGAATTCTAAATCAAAAATTAAAGATTGAAAATTAAAACAAATCTCAAAATATCTGCAAAAAACAAAGTCCACAACTAAACAATCTTCAACAAGTTTAACATACAAGTGAAAAATACAAAACCATAGTACATTACAACTAAACAGTCTTCAACAAGTTCAACAAATAATAGACTATAATGAAGATCATTTCGAACGTCGAACTAGTTACGAAAGGTATGTTCGATTAGTTTGGACTCTACACGGGAGAAAAAGAAGTATAGTTAGACTATAGGGTATATCAATACAATTGAAGTAGAAACAAAATATAATAAATCATACCTTTGATTATGTTCGAAGTGAATGAATGTCGAGACAGTCCACAACTAGGAGGTAGAAAAATCGGTTCAGGGCCTAACAAAAACATAAAAATGTTAGTGAAAAATCTTACTTTGATTATAATAAAAAAAAAAAAAAAAAAGGAAACATACCTTATATGGATGAATAAGTTGAAATTAGATGTGAAAGAAGGAAACAAAATATATTGCAACAGCCAAACAACACATATGAGAATGTAAAATGGTTTAAGAAAAAAATTGAAATAACAATGATAGTGCAGGGATGTATCAATATAGCTTATCGGAGAAGGATGTGGAGAAGTCTTAAAGAATATGAGGAGGGATTAGTATACAATAAGGATGGTTGGTGAAGAAAGTTAGGTACATTTAAGTGCACCTAACCTCAATAAGTTGAAACAGTACACCGATAATAAAGAGAGTCAACTCATAAATAAATAAATTAAGTAATGGTTAGGTCAATATTAATTAAGTGGTTGAGCTGAAAATGGACAAAAATACAACATAATATCTCACACATGAATGGACATAATAATAAAGATTAGAAGGCCTCAGGATTTGATATAGCTATTTCATTGGAACAAATCTAACTCCAAGCAAAGAAAATAAACAGTTTCAACACTTGTAAAACTGAAGTAAAATTTAAATGTACGAAAATTGAATTTAGTTGAATACTAAAAACAATTTCAATGGAATAAAGAAAAAAAATCCATTCATCAGATGTAGAACACAAAACAGATTGAATATGTATGGAGGGAGAAATTACAAAGCAGTCCATAAAAACATAAGAAAAAACAAAGATGCATTCCTTCTTTAATCTAAATATCAAAATGAAATAAAATTAAATTAGAAATCATACTCAAATATGAGACTGCAGATTTTTGGAACAAATTGATGCGTTATTTTATGATGTGGAATTATGGATGAAATGCGATGATGAAAATGCGTTGAGCACTCAAGTTTTCTCAATGGAATCCAAGTGTAAACCCCACTAAGTTTCCTGGTAAGTCTAAGGTCGAACTTAGAGACTTGGGAAAACAGGTTGCGGTGGTAAATTTTAGGAAAACCTTGTGGTAACCGGTAACTCAAATAGTTGTTGGTTTTGTTTGTTGTGGTAATGAAATAAATAAATGCGTGGATTTGAGAAAAGTTTGATTGTGTGATAGATGCACTGAGTATGTGGATGAACGGGTTGAGAAGGTCTTTAGCTAGCGTTACTTGGGAATGCATCAGACTATGCGATCATGCTACACCCATGCACAACAAGTCATTTTCCAATGCAAAAGCGGTGCTCCTAAGTCTAGGACGCATGTGTTGAATGCAAAAGTGTCCATAGAGCTTATTCCTAGTCTCTACTCTTTTCCTATGCGACGATGCAAGATGCACAAAGACAAGGTGACCGCACACAATCATATCCTATATCTAAGATGCATGCGATGCGTTAATAGCAAACAGTGCTTATTCCTAAGCTTCTATCTCTTGATTATGCGTTTTAATCTGACTCTTCCGAGCCTAGATTCTAACCTGGCTTTTCCAAGCCTAAATCCTGTCCTTAGACTATCCTCCCGAGTATCTCTAATGAGGCATACATAATACAAGATGATCGCATCGAATGAATATCCCCAGTTAAGCTAGCTAAGTGCTCCTCAACCCATTCAACAGATTTAGCTACTCATGCGTAAATAGCAGAGAGTGAACAAACATAGAGAAGTAAACTCCATTTTTTATAAATGAGTTTGAATACAAAATAGCAATGGAAGATAAGGTAGAGAGCCTGGTAGCAATTCCTTGCTGACCGAGGCTTTGACACTGGTAATCTCTATTCAATTCAAAAGATATTCCTACTTCCGCAGGAGCTAGCCCTTTCTTTAATCTTGAAGCTTCCGGCGCTCTCCCAAGCTCACTGGAATGATCTATCGACACAACCTCCTTCTCTCGCTTCCCCCTTAAGGCAAAATAAAATCTAAGAACAGGGCTAAACTATGAAAAGAACTTGTGAACTCGTGAGCAACTGAACCCCTTTTCTGAAGAATGTCTTTGGTATTTATAGAGCTTCAGGGTGAAGGGCGACTTCTCTCTTATGATTGCACAGATGGGATGGCTTTAATTCCCTGACTGATGCGCCGAATATTTTTCACTGAAAAGGAGAATGTACTCGTTATCGTTAGCAGGTGTCAACTTAATTCGGATTCGATCGTCATCAGCTTTCTGTCCCATCGTGATTAAGTATGCCTTTCACCCAGATATGCCCAACAAGTTGTATCGGCTCTATGCAGCAATCCTTCTTGAGCAGATGTTTGCGAACAAAAAATCTCCGCAAAATCCTACGGGAATGTTGTGCTCGTCCGTTGATTTCTTGTGATCGCTCTTTTCGCCTTGTGTCAACGCATATTTTGCATAAAAATACAAAAATCAACTGTTTCTATGCGATACACGCATGCGACCGCAATGTTATGAATTTAATACTTTTTGGACGCAATCTAACATATTTTATCAATGCAAGCCAACATTGTTTAAGAACTTAGCACTATAATAACGTGCATTTCTGCCCGTTATCACAAATCATCATCGACCTTTAGGGGAAAAAAAGATAGAAAACAGACCTATTATTGAGGTGGATTGACCCCTCACAAAGCTCCAATAATATACTCAGTATCCCCTACCAAGTATTCACTCGTCGTCCAATTTTGATGGAAAAGTATAAGAAAAACACAAGAGAAGGACACATGGTTTATTATTGAAGCGGCAGAAGAAAATTTGGAAGAAAAAAGTATGGAAGACAGTCAGGAAACAGAACAGATATCAGCAGGAAAAAGAAGAATAGAGACAAAGTAAATACAATATAAATGGATAAAAAAAAATATAGCTCATTCGAGCTAGTGGAAACAAATTGTAAGTGAAGGAAATCTAAAACTAGAGGACTCGTGGGCAGAAGCGGATCGTTCCAAACTCTATTGTGAAAGAACATAAACATTTACAATCAAACGGAAATGATTGTGCATTAAAGATAAATTACAACATGCTTCTTAAAATAAATACAAAAGATTGAGTGACAATACCTCCCTCGATCGAACTCGAATGCAACGAACAAAAACTAGAACTCCCTCGTGAAGGAACTCTTATAAAAAAAGGACCTATGAGCGGAAGCAAGAACGTTCCAAATTTATTGTAACAGAAATACCGCATTCACAATAAAACAGATAAGTTATGCATTTAACAATAAATTACGACATACTTTTCAAACTTAAATGCAAAGGAATGAGAGATGTACCAGTTGAAGAACTTTTCTTTACTTTAAATCTCGCTTTCGTCAAGTCAGCAACTCTCGCTATCGCTGAGATTGTCAAGTCTAACGTCCACCAAATCTCGTTGTCGTCTACCACCAATGGACTTCTCACGAACAGGCAGCAAGAAGGACACAATCATTCGAAAACCTCTGTATTCTCGGAGTGAGAATCCAAAAGGTGTGGGCTCTATTGGATTTAGTAGAGGGGAGGTGGAAACAACGACTGTTTACCACGACCAAGCAAGTGGGAGAGGTATGAAGTCTATCGCATAGACGGATAATTGATCCTTTAGTAAAAGGTACATGATCATGTAGTAAACTGGGACTGATAGTTTAGACGATCATTTAGGTAAATCGCTTGGGAGTTGTTTAGAAAAGACTATGCAATCGTCTAGGTAATCCACACGTGTACACGATCGTTTAGGACAACTTGATCTATCGTGTAGGCTCTCGTTTACTAGACGATGGGCAGTGTACTAAATCGTATCTCTTTATAAAATGAAAACTATTTTGCTTTTATCCTTCAGTTATGAAAACTGATTGCAACCTCACACTATCTCATTCGGTTATGGAGAAGATAATTGTTTAATAAAAAAATAAATATAATCATATTATATTTATAATCTATAGTTTAATATCACATAATATGTAACATATATACCATAGTCATTTTCTCCTCCACTAGATATAAATCATATTTATATCCATTTCCTCCAATTAATGTATCTCATACATCATGTCAACCGTATCATATATAATTGTCCAGTTTAATCATATTATATATAATCAAACTCCCTCACAGATGCTCCAAAAATTGACCCATCCTCACAGATATAAACTCCCTCACAGTTTAATGTATCTCATATCATCACTTGTCAATTTGAACACTTCAAACTGACCCAAAAACTTATTCTCAACTTAAATCCATTGAGCTACCAAGGGGACCTTATGGACCTATGGATTGAAGCTCCAACGGTACGTGAATAGCTGACTAAACTCTTTAGCCATGAAATCCACCATATATTAACTTTCAACATTCCATTAAAGACCGACGGCTGCACTCTTCTCACCAAAGATATATTCCTGTGTCCATCGGATATAACCAATCAATAGTATGATGACCCTTCACAGATGCTCGCAAGTACAGTTGGGCCAATTTACCTTTTTTCCCCTGTAGTTACATCTAACTCCTTAAGTACAACTAATTCCTCTAATGAACAATATAACATAGTCCTACTATGTGTGGACACCTCTCGAGCCATGAGAAGGTGTGTGGCGCCACATCGTTCAAGCCCCAGAATCAACCCTTAAGGGAGCAATCTATCTACTTACCCCTACTTTAAGGAAGGAGTGAATTCCATTTGTGTAGCTGAGTTCCCAGCTTCCAAATTAGACGAATCCCCAAAGTGGTAGGTTTGAGTCAGCAATCTGGCCACTCGCATCCATGTAAATCAAAGAACTGCCCCTCAAAGGCAGGAGTTCCCAACTTACTCAGGATTGTGGTCATGTTACCTATGGTCTTCCTAGTGAAATGAAGTCTCTGTCATGAACGACGTTATATAACGAGACTATAACACTTCGTAGTCCGATCTTATACAAACTCCTTTTGGAGAAGCACGGTATGTTCTTGGAATCCAAATAGTTCGGAATCGCAAGAACAGAACTTTAGCATTATCTCAAACATCTTATATAGACAAGATGTTGTCTAGGTATAAAATGCAAAATTTCAAGAAAGGATTTTTACCTTTCAGGCATGGAATTCACCTGTCTAAGGAATAGAGTCCTAAGACACCTCAAGAAGTTGAGGAGATGAATCAAATTCCATATGCATCAGCAGTAGGGAGTTTAATGTATGTAATGTGTGTACTCGTCTCAATATATGCTATACCGTAGGAATTGTCAGATTTTAGTCCAATACTTGTCATGATCATTGGACTGCTGTTAAAAACATTCTCAAGTATCTTCAGAGAACGAGAGATTATATACTCGTGTATAGTGCTAAGGATCTGATCCTTACTGGATACACTAATTCTGACTTTCAGACTGATATTGATTCAAGGAAATCAACTTCGGGGTCAGTATTCACTCTAAATGGAGGAACAATTGTATGGAGAAGCATCAAGTAGAGTTGTATTGCGGACTCCACAATGGAAGCTGAGTATGTAGCTGTAAGTGAAGCAGCAAAAGAAGCACTATGGCTCAGAAAGTTCCTGACAGATCTAGAAGTAGTTCTTAATATGCACCTGTCTATCACTTTCTATTGTGACAACAGTGGAGCAGTTGCAAATTCAAAGGAACCACGAAGTCATAAAAGAGGAAAGTATATTGAACGGAAGTAACATCTTATCAGGGAGATTGTATACAGAGGAGACGTAATCGTCACCCAGATTTCTTCCCAAGACAACTTAGCTGATCCATTTACAAATACCTTCTCGGTTAAAGTGTTCGAGGTTACATAATAGAACTAAGTCTACGAGTTTTGTATCACTAGGGAAAGTGAGAGAGTTTATGGGTATTGTAATGGCCTAGTTTATTGTATTTGTACATTTTATTCTCTCCATGTAAACTTAACATTGTATATATTTGTATATATTGATCCACTGGAGTTTTAGTCCAAGTGGGAGTATTGTTGGGTTTTATGTCCTAAAAACTCGCAGTTTGTAAAATGATAAACATTTTCTATAATTAATATACTTATTATTGATTTCATAAATTGTATGAAAGTCTAAATCCAATAAACTAAGACTCATGACTATTGCATGAGTATTTGAACTTTATGTGGAGACATAAGAGTGGATCAGGTTCGAGTGAATAGTCAAAATAATCTATGGTATATGAATAAGGTTGGGTATCTTATTTTGGTAACACCATTAGATGTGACCTACTCTGTAGTTATTACAAAAAGTTGTAAAGTGCTACATACGATGTGATCCTAATTCGTACATGTTATGACATGAGAAGTGAGGGCGTCCTATGCAATGAGTTTGCATAGGATCGGGACCAAGAAATAAGTCACTCTTACTTTATAACGTTGTTTACTGTATGAGACTGACTATTCACCTAGATGACCTAGGTAACTCGGTTTTAATCCTAAGCTAACTATGAACTCCTGTTTATTTGGGATTGCCCTTAGATTTGCATAGGTGAGGGTTGGCTCAACAGCGCCGACTCAATAAGACTCCCATTTCAGGGGTAAGACCGAATAGATAGCTGGGGAAATAGGGTGCAAGATGGAGTTTACGCTTATCCGGTTTAGGGATAGGAGAAATATTGTTCTCTGAAGTACTGAATCCAGGTCTTGAACAAGGGACCTCACCCTCTCACTTGGCTAAGAGAGTTTGGTTTAGTGATTGGATCACAAATTAGTCGTTCATTAGAAGATCAGTAGGAACTTGAGGAATAAGATGTAATCTTGGGGGTAAAATAGATATTTGACCTAGCTGTTATTACGAACAACCTGTGAAGGTTCGACTTGCTGATTATGGTTAAATCATATGTACATAATATATCTACAGTGAGGGAAGTGCAACTATGGGCTTTAGTGGAATGACCCATTAGTTAACGATGGGGATTAATTTAGTCTAATGAGTTTAGCCATATAATCTCGGATCGTTGGAGCCCATGATCTGTAGGTCTGCGAGGTCTCCCTACTAGCTCGTAATAGACTAGCTCTAGAATAGCGTGATAAGTTAATTTGAAACATTAAAATTAGAATTAAGGGAATAAATAATTATATGAAAAATAATTACATGTTTAATTTGAGTATTAAATGGAATAGGATAATTTATATATTTAAATATGATTTAAATATATACAGATGAATATGTTTAAAAATTAATTTAATATTTGATATTAAATTAATTAAAAAATTTCAGTTTTTAAATCAAAATAGATTTTAAGAAATCAAGTTTTGATTTTTGATAAAATTGGAAAATAGAAAAAGAAAAACACAATACGAAAAAGTCATGTTGTCCATTATCCATCTTTACACTTGCTCACACAAAAGCCTCGATCTTTGCCTTGTCTTTCTCCAAGCATGAGCTGCAACTCATGCAACTCTCTCCTTTGCATGTTGATATGCAATATAATGAAGAGTTTGGATTGAAATTGGTGATGCATTCTATAGAGAATTTTAGAGAAAATTCGGGTTGAAGAAAGGGTTCTTCACCAAGATTGCTGCTGTGAGCTTTTCTTCTTCATCTCTGGATTCAAGCTTGTTTTGAGTCCCGCAACTCAATCTAGAGCACCAAGAGAATAGTGTGGAAGATCTTGAGGTGGTCTGCAATAAGATTCAGAGAAGATAGCAGCTAGAGAAGGAGCTTTGAAGAAGTTCTACAAGAGGTATGTCTTGAAACTCACTTGTTTTCTGCAAGGGCATGCTTTATATTTTTCCAAAACTAGTGAATTGGAATGTTTAGATGATCCCTTGTACTTCCGTTGTTGCTGATACATTCTTACATAAGGCATGATCCACCTGTATATATTCACATACATGCTTAAGTTACAACGACAATCAGGGATCTTCGTTTATTGGTTTGTGGTAAAGCAATTAAAATATCCCATGTTTCATAGACAATAGTGAAGAAAAATATCATATATTATTACATCACAAGCATTTGTTCAATACAATGTTTACAAACTACAGGACCCAACGAGAGTTTAGGGCATCAACCCTAACACCTCGAACACCAGCAACGAGTAAAACTCGATGCTCAATCTTCGAACAGAACAAGACACCACCACAAGATTATCTTGGTATTCTCGATGCGAGAATCCAAGAATTGTGGGCTCTGTATGATTTCGATAGAGGGAAAGAGGAAGTAACAACACTATCGTGTAGAAGAATAAAGTCTATCACATAGGCTCGACGCTCGATCATGTGGTAAACGAGTACTATCGTGTAGTAAACTCGACGCCTATCATTTAGTCTCTCGAAAGTTATCTGATAACTTATTGCCTTATGAGATTTTGAAATCATATTTCTTTTTATCTCATAGTTGCCATAAAACTGTGTAAAACTATCCACTAAGGTAGTTATTTAGAAAAAGAAATATTAATTATCATATAATTAATAAATTATGAATAAATACAATAACTAACTTATCATATTATATTTATAACCTATAGTTTTAATATTGCATCATATGCAATATATAAACTATAGTTCTTTTCCTATTTTATGGCATTAACATAAATCATATTTACACTAATTCCTCCAATCAAATAATTTTTGGGATTGGTGTCCTAATTCCCCCGGAGTCTCATTGTTTTGTAAAGATACACATTGTTTAATGAATAAAATAATTGTTATTTAATTCTGGCATTTACTCATATCCAATAAACAAACTCCATGGTTATCTTATGTGAACTTAAGCATGTATATGTGATATACAAATAGATCATGCCTTAAGTGATAACCTAAATAGGTCTGTAGTATAAGGATTAAGGTGGGATACTTGATCCTGGTGACACTACAAATACGGTTCGCTTTGTAGAGGTTTGCAAGTGTTGTAAACTACTATAGATGATAGATCCTGACCATTCATATGGAGACATGCAAACAGGGGTGTCCTATACAAAGAGTTTGTATAAGGCTTGGACCACAAGATGACTAGACTCTGTATATAACGCTGTTGATACTAGAGACTTACAACTCACCTAAACAACCATAGATGACACGACCTCAATTCTGAGTGTTTTGGGAAGTCTTGCCTTTGAGGGTGGTCATTTGATTAATATGAGTGAGAGTGGCCAGATTGCCAACTCAACATGCCTACCTTTTTGGGGACTTGTCTGATCTGGGAGCTGGAAACTCAATCCACAAGATGAAATTCACTTTTTTCTCAAAGTAGGGATAAGTAGAGAGATTGCTCCCTTAAGGGTTGATTCCGGGGTTTGAACATAGTGGCCACAACTTCTCTTTGGAAGAGAAGACTCAGTCATAGTAGGACTATGACTTATATTCATCAAAGGGATCAGTGGTAGTTAAGGAGTTAGATGTAACTACAGGGGTATAACGGTTATTGGCCCAGTTGTACTTACGAGCGATCTGTGAAGGATTGTCGCACTTCTGATTGGTTAAGATGGACACATAATATATTTGTGGTAAGGAGAGTTCAACTGTCGGTCTTTAGTGGAGTGCCTGACAGTTAACAGATGGTGGATCCCGTGACTAAAGAGTTTAGTCAGTTATTCACGTACCGTTGAAGTTTTGAGCTACAGGTTCATAAGATCCCCTTGATAGCTTAATGGATTCAGTTGAGGATAAGTTCTTGGTGTTGATTTGAAATGTTCAAATTGACAAGAGGTAATTCGATTATATATGATATGATTGGTGTGATGTATGAGATATATCTAGTGGAGGATTTTACATTAAGTACCATGGAATAGAAAAAGAACTATGGTTTATATGTTTCATGAGATGAAATATAAAAACTATAGGTTATGAATATAGTATGATAAGTTGGTTATCATTTATATTTATAATAATATTAATTATTGGATAACTAAATCTTTTTCTCTAATAACCAATTGAGTGGGAGGTTATTGGTGGTTCATGGTAACAGTGAGATAAAAGGAAATTTTTTTTTCCTAATTTTAGAAAGTTTTTTTCAAAATTGATCTTGAGATTTTCTCTTTCACAAAAAGAAATCTCATGGAGCTTGTCAAGTAAATATAGATTTACTAAGTGACAGCTTGTTTTAGTAAACGATTGTGTAGTGTTTGTAGGCGATAGACACGCTGCTGAACGATCGCTTAGCTTTTGCTAGACGATTTTTTAGCTTTTGTTAAATGATTGGGCATCGACCTATACGGTAGGTTTTAGCCATCTCCCACTTGCCCAATCGTGTACACGGTTGGTGTTTTCTCCTTCGTCTGCCTCATACCAAGTCCACACAGAGCTCACCCTCTGGATTCTCACACCGAAAATACCAAGGTAACCTTCTTGGTGTCATACTCAACTCGACACCGTCGAGGTTATGTGGAGGCCGTTCGTGTTGTTGGGGTGTTCGTGACCGAGGCGATCGCTGAGTTCAAGTGCGAAGTGTTCGTTTAGTGTTGCAATCATGTTGTTCGAGCGTCCGTGAGCAAGGAGCATGGAGACGAGTCGACAAACATTTGTAGCTTTTTCTCCTGATTTCTTGTTGTATCATGTTGTAATTTATGTATTGATTGCATAACTATTTGTTTATTTACGATTGTAATTGTAATGTTCATACATTATTGTAATTTGGAATGATCTATTTTCCCGCTCATGGAAATCTAGGATTTGATTTCCTTCAATAATGTATCAAATACGTCCATATCAATTATATCATATATAATTGAATTAATTGAATTATATCATATATAATCAAATTCCCTCTTGTTAATTTGAACATTTCAAACTAACCCAAAAACTAATTCTCAACTTGAATCCATTAAGCTACCAAGATGAACTTATGGACTTGTAGCTTGAAGCTCCAACGATATGTGAATAACTGACTAAACTCTTTAATCACGATATTCACCATCCGTTAACTACCGGACACTTCACTAAATACCGATAGTTTAACTCTTCGCACTACAGATATATTTATGTGTCCATTGGATATAACCCATTAACAGTACGATGACCCTTCACAAATCGCTTGTAAGTACAACTGGAATAATTTACCCTTTTTCCCTTGTAGTTAGATCTAACTCCTTAAGTACCACTGATTCCTCTAATGAACAATAGATCATAGTCGCACTATGACTAAATCCTTCTCGAGCCAAGAGAAAGTGTGGCGTCACATTGTTCAAGCCTTGAAATCAACCCTTAAGAGAACAATTTATCTACTTACCCTTGCTTTGAGGAAGAAGTGAATTCCATCTTGTGTAACTGAGTTCCCAACTCCCCAATCAGACGAATCCCCAAAATGGTAGGCTTGTTGAGTCGGCGATCTGGCCATTCTCACCCATGCAAATCAAATGACCGGCCTCATAGGCAGGAGTTCACAACTCACTTAGGATTAAGGTCATGTTACCTATGGTCATCCCAGTGTAATAAAAGTCTCAATTATGAACGACATTATATAACGAGACTAAACATTTCGTGGTCCGATCTTATACAAACTCTTTCTTATAGAGTATCCCCACTCGCATGTCTAATACACGAATGATCAAGATCAAATCATTTGTAGCACTTTACAACATTTATAACATTTAGAAAGTGGACCATACTTGTAGTGTCACCAGGATAAGGTAACCCTCATTTATCCATATACTACGGATCATCTAGGTTATCACTTAAAACATGATCCACTTGTATGTCTCTACATACATGCTTAAGTTACAACGATAACCATGGATCTTATTTTATTGGTTTGTGGTTAGTGCAACTAAAATATCTCATATTTCATGGACGGAAGTGAATAAAATATCATATATTATAAATCACAAAGTGTTTTTTCATACAAGTGTTTACAAACTACAGAACCCTACGAGATTTAAAGCATCAACACAGTAAGAGACCAAGAATAATTTATAAGAGTAACCCCAATTAGTCACTGAAGTAAATCGAACATGAGGATTTCCATGAGCAGTGGAAGGATCGTTCCAAATTTCACTCGTATATGAACATTAACAATTATAGTACACAAACGGAAACAACAGGCTATGCGTAAAACAAAAATTACAGCATGCTTTTCTAAAGATCAAGGGAAAGAATTGACATACCTTTGAAGACTCATCTTCAATACCCTTAATCACGAACGCTCGAACAACCAACAACATTGTAACACTCAAATGCTCGTACACCATGAACTCTACACTGCACGATCATAGCAAACTCGAACACCGCGATCTCCAAGTCACGAACACCCTAAACACCACGAATGGCCTTTACATAACCTCGACTGTGTCGAGTTGAGTATGGCACCACCAAAAAGATTACCTTGATATTCTCGGTGTGAGAATCCAGATGTGTGGGATCTATGTGGACTTGGCTAGAGGCAGAGACCGGAGGAGAACAATCGTGTAAACGATTGAGCAAGTGGGAGATGGCAGATGTCTATCGTATAGACGATGTCCAATCGTTTAACAAAAGCTATGCGGTCGTTTAGCTCATCGGCCAGCTGAGAGTCTATCGTATAGAAACTCTCCACAATTGTCTAGTCTCTCCAAGCTGTCATTTAGTAAATCTTATTTACTTGACAACCTTTCTATGAGAACTTTCTGAGATTCGAATTCTCAAATCAACATTTTGCAAAAACTTACTAAATTTAGGAAAACATTTTTTCTTTTTATCTTACGGTTACCATGAAACTATCAATAACCTCCCTCACAATTGGTTATTAGAGAAAAAGAAATAATTATCCAATAACTAACATTATTATAAATATAAATGATAACCAACTTACCATACTATATTTATAACCTATAGTTTTATTATTTCATCTCATGAAACATATAAACCATAACTCTTTTTCTATTCCATGGTCTTTAATGTAAATCTTATTTACATTAACCCTCCACTAGATGTATCTCATACATCATACCGATCATATCATATATAATCGAATTACCTCTTGTCAATTTGAACATTTCAAATCAACACTAAGAACTAATCTTCAACTTGAATCCATTGAGCTATCAAGGGGACCTTATGAACTTGTAGCTCGAAGCTCCAACGGTCCGTGAATAACTGAGTAAACTTTTTAGTCACGAGACTCACCATCCATTAACTATCAGACACTCCACTAAAGACCGATAGTTGAACACTCCTTTCTACAGATATATTATGTGTCCATCTTAACCAATCAACAGTGCAATAACCCTTCACAGATTGCTCGTAAGTACATCTTGGCCAATAACCGTTATGCCCCTGTAGTTACATCTAACTCCTTAAGTACCACTGATCTCTCTAATGAACATAAGTCATAGTTCTACTATGACCGAGTCCTCTCTTCCAAAGAGAAGCTGTAGCCACTATGTTCAAGTCCCAGAAACAGTCCTTAAGGGAGCAATCTATCTACTTACCTCTGCTTCGGGGAAGGAGTGAATTCCATCTTTTGTAACTGAGTTTCCAGCTCCCATATCAGACAAGTCGCCAAAAAGGTAGGCATGTTTAGTTGGCAATCTGGCCACTCTCACCTATATTAATCAAAGGACCGTCCTCAAAGGCCAGAGTTCCCAAAACACTCAGGATTGAGGTCAAGTCACCTATGGTCGTTTAGGTGAGATGTAAGTCTCTAATATCAACGACGTTATATACAGAGACAAATCATCTTGTAGTCCGGTCTTATACAAACTCTTTGTATAGGGCACCTCCGCTCGCATGTCTCCATATGAATGGTCAGGATCTACCATCTATAGTAGTTCACAATACTTGCAAACCACTATAAAGCGGGTCATATCCGTAGTGTCACCAGGATCAGGTATCTCACCTTAATCCTTATACTACAGACCTATTTAGATTATCACTGAAGGCATGATTCACTCGTATATCTCATATACATGCTTAAGATTACATACGATAACCATGGAGTTTTGTTTATTGGATATGAGTAAATGCCATAATGAAATAAGTTTTATTTTATTCATAACAATGTGTATATTACAAACTACGAGACTCTGGAGAATTAGGACACTAATCCCAACAATCACAAATATGCAAGCCAAAAAGATGCCCAAAATGGAACGGAAGCTAAATTAGAACAGTCCAGAATCGAACAAAGTACAGAGCCAACAACAATAAAAAAAATCAAACATGCAAGGATAAATAAAACATGAGGAAATCAAGACAACAACGTACAAATCTTTAGTGAGAAACCAAATGTTCGAATTTTTTTTTAGATATAAACAGAAAAAACTAGATCTACTATAAAATTGTGCATATATACTAAAAATTAATTAGATTTACCAAAAAAATGGTTAGATCTACGAAATATCGTTAGATCTACTAGGAAATCATTCGTATATACCCGATCTAAAAAAAGTAGACATACAAAGAAACCAAAGAAGAGAAACACATTGTTGAGCAAGAAAATTCGAATATAGAATGAAGTTTGAGAGGAATATAACCCATTCAAGTCGGAGGAAGAACTAAGAGACGAGATGAAGAAGACAAATCGAATGGCGAAAGAAGAGAGAAGATGAGAAAAGTGAGAGAGGTGAGTAATGAAAACACATGACGGGAAGAGAGAGAGAGAGAGAGAGAGAGAGAGAGAGAGAGAGAGAGAGAGAGAGAGAAAAGGGTGAGCGTAATTAAAGCGCATAAAAATGGAGTGTGAAACGAGAAGAGAAAATGGTGAGTAAAACAGTGGGTTTTAAACCCACCATTTTCTTTTAAGCGGGCATTAAACACGAGGTGGGCTTAACCCAACTCCATGGAAGCTATCAAACAGCCCCTAAATCACATATATGGTTTAAATAGAGTACTCACCTTCTTTGAACTAGTTTTAAATACCTCAATAATATGTAGGGCCTTTATTGTTCTTGGTATTCCAATGAATCAACTCTAACCTCAACAAAATCTTGTAAGTGGTAGGGACTCGTGCTGATAACGTGTTATAAAATAGAGAGGAGAGAAGAAGAAATATAAGAGAGAAATGAAGAGAAGAAAGTAGAGAACGTATGTATCATGCTCAATTGAGGTGTGTTTTCAAATGATCTCTACAACCTCTATTTATAGGGTTGTGAGAACAATGGTTACAAGAATGAAACATAAAGAGGAGACAAGATAATTATGAGAATTAATTGGAGAGGTCAATGGATGAGTTTTAATCTATGGAGGTTATGCATGAACATCAACATAATTATCATATTTATAATATTTGGAATAATGTTAAATATAAAAAATATTTTAGTCCACTCTATTCATTTACTTTTCTCCACAATTTTTTTTACATGAAATAATTTCACCATCTTTATATTCATAATTATCCCACCTCATTTTCTCTCTTCAAATACGGTGTTGCATTTGACAAAATTAATATAACTCAATTGGTTTCGACTAAAAGAATATTATCAAATATGCATTCTAACATTGAAATCAATCAATAAATAAGTAAATATGTATGTGTGGCTCTCATAGTAACTTCTTTTTCTAACATGGCTCTCATGATGCCTCTTTTTCTAGCATTCTAATAAAATATCCTCGTCACAAAACTACTAGGTTAAGTTCACTTACCTTCTTGATATTTTAGTAGGAATGGCACTAACATGATAATTTTATTATTCGAATTACTCCTTTTAATACAATAATTACGAAAATGAGAGGTCAAAATTCAGACTATGAGAGGGAATGCATATCAAGCTCATTACGATAATTAAATTATCTTTTATAAGTTGTCATTAAACTTACAAGCTTACATAAGGGACCGTTTGGTTTAATATTTTATAGATGCGTGAGAATAGGATGTATGAGAATAAGATGTTTGGAATTAAAGATAACTGCGTTTGGTTATGTATGGGAATGAGAATATGATGTCTGGGAATGTGTTATACTTTTTTATGCAATTATAAAGTATAAAATTAATCAAAATTAATTTCAATATTATTTGTTAATTTATTTTTATTACATTAAGTTATTAAATCAACTTTAAGCCAAAATTTAATTAAATTTAACTACTCATAAATTAAATTTTTATATTGCACATTTGTATTATCAATTTTTATTAAAAAGTTATTGGTAATTTATTTAAATATATATATTTTTTTATGTAGTTTTGTTAGTTGAAGAGTTAATTAGCTAATTTTTTAATGTCAATTATAAGTCTTATATATATACAAAAGAAGTTGATATAAACTAATTGATTTTAAATCATCAAACAATATTTTTATATTTTTAAAAAATAGCTATAATTATAGATTAAAACTAGAAGTACAAGTGCACATGATTGTTTAATTGAAAAAAAAAACTTATTTTATTATTATTTAATTAATTAAAATTTTTTAAAGACTACCAATAAAAAGAGATTTAAGCAGAATATATATATAAATTATGCTTTTTCACATTAATTCATAACAATAGAATAAATTATTATATTAGCATTATTATTAATAAAATTAATTAAAATTATAAATTTAATTTAAACATATTTATAAAAATTAAATAAATTAACCAATATCAAAAAAAAAAAAAAAAAAAAAAACAAATCAAATGAAAACATAGAAAGTAAAAGAGAGAAAAACCATTGGAAATAGATAAAATCCACCTATTTGGGTGGTCATGAAAAACCTTCATGAATGAGAATAAGATATTCTCATACCCAATGTTGAAAACTTGTACCAAACACATAATGATAAAGAACATTTCCCATTCTATCTCTTATTTCTACGAACCAAACGGATCATAAGGGTTTTAATCGATGAAATGTGTTCAAGTTAGACAAAATACAACTTGAGATTACAAGGCTTAGCATCTTTGGTCTTATAGAAACCTTCCAACGATTTGTCATCAACTTAATTAAAACAAGAGAATTTGTAATGGGTGGGAAATCCAGAATGTATAATTAAAGGCATGTCTTCAACATATAGAAAATTGTAGATATTCCAAAATTCTCAAATTTAAATTTTTGTTTATTACGTATTCCAATTTTATGCTTTTAACAAACTCTGATTTTTTGGTATATCAGTCAACTAATATAACACATTTAAAGTATATCAGTTATGTATTTTTTTCTATTGAATTGTATATATATATATATATATATATATATATATTTTAACAATGATATGAGTTATTATTTATTTTAATTTTTGTATTTAGTATATATTTTTTTATCCCTTTTGTAGTTTTTTTTCTTGTTAAATGATATTGTTTCTCATCTTTAAGTACAAATATATAATAGGTTGGGAAGATCTAACCTAAAACTCATTAACACTCAGTTTACTATACTCATTTTGATAATTTAGATGTATTTGGAGCAACTTGAGGAAAAAGTGTTTTTTTTTTTAAAATATATTTATGCAATTTTTAACACTTAAATAACTAATCATTTTCAACCTATCAATAGTATATCTAGTGTATCAGTCGTATACTAATAGTGTATTGCGTGTATCACGTGGGTCGAGCTTGTTTTTTTATTACTTTTATAAAAGTAATAAGTTTGGCCCATGGACCTAATTTTTTAAACTTATTTTGCCCAAGAAGCCCTACAAACAACAATATATCTAAAGAGTAAAGAGGAAAGTTCACATTTTTAAAAGATTAGAGATAATATTGAAATTTACTTAAATCTCCACCATTGAAATTAGCTAAAAGGATCTAAATCCTATTCCAAATCATCTGCATATCAAGATCCAAATTCTCCACAGTCAAGGATATTTTTTGTCTACAAAATAATTGGAAGCAATTCATTTGCAAGTTTACAGGTTAGTCTTTACTTGTATTGTGTCATTGACAGTCGACATTTTCAATCTTCATCAGGTCTGTTGAATGCTAGCCCCTTGATTGCATGTCGACATTGAAACCTGGAAATGATCATCAAAGTCCCATAATGCTAAAATTTGGAATGAAATATTGATATTGTTACATAAAAGGATCAACAACAGGCATAAAACTCTACATTTGGAGCACACTTTCACGAAAAGAAGGTTATTTCTTTAGTTTAATGGAAGGTTAAAAAATCTAACCTTTTAGTTGAATTGATAACTCTTAATAGATTGAGTTATATTCAAATTGACTATTTAATAGTAATTTACAATGATCAAGTCACATTCAAGTACAGTTTTATTACTTATAAACATTCCGTTTATAAAAATTCCTTAGACCACTGTTTTCTTTAGTTTCACTTTCAAAAATCACTAATCTTGAAAATGAAAATATGTTATTTACCATAAAATAAGATTCGGAAATAAAGAAAACTATTAGTAAATGAGCATGATTTTTAAAAACAAAAATGTTATCCAATGGCCTGATATGAGTCTATGATTTTATATTATACTTAAAACTTTATTTCTTAACGTTAACGCCCTCATTCAAAAGTTAAACACTCACAAACACCCCACAATTTTAATACCTAAATCCCGGCCGTTATTGTTAAAAAAAAATAAAAATAAATAAATAAATAAATCCCAGCTGTACTAAATGTCCCTCCTAATATATTTAACCAATCCTTTTTACTTGAACACTGAATGGTTGGTAACTTATTAAGGACAAGGGCAACAGATTCTCGTTTCACTTATCTCCACTATCGCATGATATTATCTATTTTGAGCATAAGTTCTCATGTTTTTTGCTTTCGATTGGATTTCACCCAGAAGGCTCCAATCAATAGAGAGGTTGTCCTTAATGCATATACACATGATTTTTCTATTATCTAGTCAATGTGATACTTTTGTCACACTTAACCTACATAATTGATGAAATTTTGCAATAATAACCGAAGATTAAACATTCCATACCAGATTGAATCTTCTACTGAAGAGTTGGTTAAGTCATCAGAGGTTCCAACTTGAGATTCACGATCAGGACCAGGATTATTCATCTGCTGGATTTGGGATTTGCACTTAAATCGTAGTTTGAAAGGTACTATCTGCATGAAAGACCTCTTTAGATGATACCAAATTGATTAACAGATTCTAATGCACCAAGAAAGATGCACGCAGTGGTGCTTCATAGTTTGGACAATCGAAATTATCAGCAACCTATTATGACCTCAGATTATGCATTTGGATCAAACCGAAAGATCTAATTTCAAACGATATTGATAAACAAAAAGTGATGTAGTAGAGTATATTAAAGCAGTCAAATTCTCATGAAACTAGATAATTTAATATGAGTGGGAGATTCAGGATATTGTTGACAGTTGACAAATAACTGACTTTTGTCACACAAGGATATACGATGTTCTTCTTGTCAAATAACTGATTGGTATTCTTCCATCAGCTAACTGAATAAATCATTCTTTACTAAATGAGAGGTAGACCACAAAATCCCCCAGATAATCTCATATTAACATCCTTACATGAAAATAAAAGCAAATATGTTTAACGTTTTCTTTCAAAAAAACAAAAAAACATGTCTAACGTTTACCTTTTTGCTGTATCGGAATTCACGTTTTGGAATGAAGTGCATGGGCAGATTGAAAGAAGAAGGAGCCTTCACCAACAGAAATAACTTAGTAGGGCCTAAAAGAATATGTTATCATTTCTTAATGAGGGAAATTTCAAGGATGAGAATTCTTCTCCCAACTTGATCAATTTGCTTTAACATGCACAACTGTGTACCTGGATATGAGACAGACCCAGCATCCTTTGAGATTAATGTTCGAATAGCCTGTTATTAACAATAAAATTTGTTATCAGATAGTGAAAAAAATTTAAGAAAGATACTACGATTCACAAGCACCTTTCTTGAAAGAGCTTCTGCTGCTTTGTGCTTGACGAAGTTATCAGCACCTCTCACCACAACTTTTTTATGTGAAAAGCACATCTCATAAACATATTGAGGTCGTAGTGGGGTTGCTCCGAGAATTAGTAAGACTTCCTGGATGTTAGGTGTCTCACTAATCAACGATTTGATGGCAACTTGAAAACCAGAGACTGAATTCATTAACTTCTCCATTCTCTTAATTCCCTGTCTGACCTCCCTCATTCTGCCAGTATGCTTTCGTCGTGATGATGCTTTTAGTTCATTTTGTGCCAGTTCACTTCCCTAAAACTAACCATTCTTATGATCCTCATATTGAAGCAAAAAAGTGTAAAGGAAACTACCCATTCTTATCTAACATACCAGCTCTTTATATTCTTCATGCAAAGTGTCAAATTCAATGCTCATATCCTGTAGGATTCTGCACGTAAGCCACCTAACTTCAGTACTAATGGTACAAACATACCAAAAAGGTATCTCACACAATGTTAAATCTTCATTAATCATATATTTCTCTAGTTTATAGCAAAATGGAGGGGGAGCCAGAGTTGGGGTTGTATAAAATTTATAAACTTTTGGCTCCCAGGATATAAGTGGTGAAGATCGAATCAGGCAACCAATGCCTGCTGAAACTGAAAAGAGAAGTTTTTAGCTCTACAAATATGTATATTTAAACTACAGATTACACGGATTTCATTTCAAGACTAAGAGGTACTCTCGCATACTGAGTTTTAGTCTCAGATAAACAAAAGCTACCTATGTTTGTTTCTTTAATGGGTATCCCTTTTCTCCACAATATCTACTTTATAAAGGTATTCTTGCAAGGGCTTCTTGTAATACTAGGAAAGAAACAATAAAATTGGTCCATTACATGTGATGTCATACAATCTTGATGCAAAAATCATAGAAGCCACATCGAAATGGATAAAATGAAGAAAGAATTAAGCAAGCAAAATGAATGCTCTGTTAGCTCAACATTATTCATTCTGACTATTTATCATTTTTTTAGTACAACAAATGTAATCATGGAGATTTAAACCTCGACCGGAAGAACATGTTGGCATTTTACTATTTATGATTTCATCCTAAACATATTTTAAAACCAGAACCACAGCAATTTACAAATCCTAGGAAGAAATCACTAATATTATATGACATTCACAAAGTACTTATACATTCTATTACATCAGCAACACATTCAATCAACTTAACAACAGATTCAGCAAGAAAATTTCATCATACCAAAAATGGTCATCTAAATTTCCCAACTCCTACAGATCGGATTTTAGAATTCCTAATTTTCCTTCCTCAAATTTACCAGGCACAATTTCAAACAGAGTGACTGAGGTAATCAAATCGAACCAGGTGCATAAATCATGCAGAAACTCGGATTGACTCAAAACTTAACATCCATCACTCGATCTTTTCGCAATCACACATACATTTTCCATCAGGAATCAAACCTGAATGGATTTTGCCAGCGTTTCTAGCAGTTTCTAAGTTAAGAAACGGAAAATGTGATGGAATTGGAAAAGGGCAACTTACGAAGGGACTTGTTGGTGCATGTACAAGACGAAGGCGGAGACATCGTTGATGATATTGAAGAGTATGGAGCTATCGAAGCAATCGGCGGAGGATTCGATCTCCGTATACTGCATCTCTGAGCTACCTTTTCCCTCCATTCCGGAGAGAGAGTGTGTGTGTGCGTGCTCTGTTTGTTTATTTGAAATGTCACTTTATCGTTATTTTATTTTCTTAATTAATAGACATTAACCCTATTCATGCAAAAGTGTGGAGATTAAATTGAAATAAAACTCAAATATCCAAGTTAAAATTATAATATTTTTAAATTTAAAGAATAAATTTAAATCAAATTCAAAATTTAATACCTAAATATAAAATTTTAAAATAAAGAATTTCATAAGAAAAAATATATTCAATAATAATTAAAGCTATTTTTTTTTTATCAATTTTTCAATCTTTGAGATAATAATTTGGTATTTATCCACTGTCGAACTATGTTCAAATTAGTGAAATATTTTGATTTATCATTTTTTTAGCAATACTTGGATATATCTTAGGCCATACTCATATTTTTGCAACTCATTTCAACCATAGAGCAAACAAAACTCACAAGTATGTAAAAAGAAATAATAAAAGAAAGAACAATTTCTACATGACAAACTATGGTTGAACGACTGATTCTTAAGTTTAGATTATGCCTCATATTACTGCAATAATTTGATCAAATGCTGACGCTGAGCATAAAACAACTTTTTTTTGTGGTTTTTCCCTACTAGAAGGACTGAGTTATCAGTGCAGAAGGCAAGTGAAATCAGACCAAATTGATCCAAAATGAGCATATGTCTTTAGAGAGAGCCTTTTTCTCCCACTAACTAAAGATTTTTAGAGGAGAGAGAGTGGATATGAAGGTTCTAAAAGCTATAAAGACTTTCGGTCGAATCAAATAATCATTTCGTTTCCTACTATAATTCCATAGTATTAAGGGTAGTAACGAATCAAACCACGGAGAGCCGATTAATTTTCCTACTAAATGACTTGTTGTGAGTAACCAAAAGAGGGGAGGGGGGAAGGGGGAAAGGTTGAAGAGTTGATTTCGATTGTAAAAAAAAAATAGTTAAAAATAGTAACGATCGAACATAATTTTTTTTATGCTTGAGTAAATGGAAACTATCAATGAGACAAAGCCTAGCTCAGGGTAGATTGAATTTATTCCTAATTAGCTACTCGATCATCGATTAATAAGAAAAGTGTCTCGTAATTTCAATTAGTTTTAACTTAGCCAATCTCTTCTAGAAAAGCTAGAAGGAAATCTGATTAATCAAATTATTTTTTAGGCTTAGGGGAAAAGCCTCCTAAACATGCAAACTAATTGACATTAAGATCTAAGGGCAATTGCTAAGCCGAACAGAATAATTAGGAATAACCTAATTAGGTATTAAATGCGAATTTCTCCTAAGTTAGATAGATGAATGTTATTCGATTAGAAAAGCCAAATCAATACGCAACTAACTTAACTTTCATTACTTGGCAATCTAAGAACCTAACAATTATGGATTAGGTGTGAACTTATAACTGTGAATTAAACGTGCTTGATAAATTTGTCAAATTATTTCAAACACATTCAACCAAATCAATAAGATCAAGGAGAAAATTCATTAAACAATTAAAACTACAGACACGATCGTTCATAACCTCATGAGAAAACAAATTAAGATATAAATCCTAAATCTCCAGCTAGACAATAATACCTCAGCCTTGATACATGCTTGAACAAACCAAATAATAATCTGTCAATGTCTCAATTGAGTGGGGAAGAAGAGATATGGAGAAAATCTTAGAAAAATGAGGGAATTCTGATCTCAAATAGTTAGTGAGTGTCTAGGTCAATTTTAAAGAAATTTACGTCGCAGCGTTGTAACGCTAATACAAGCGTAGCAACGCTGCCCTCACCAGGTGCGCGCAAACATTTCGTTGGAGTTTATAGCGTCACAACGCTAGATGCAACATTACAACACTCTAAACAAGAGGGCTCTTAGGTCTACAACGTAGTGTACTAGCGTGATGCAACATCGCAACGTTATAGGCGATACTGATGCTACAGCCTTACAGTGTAGCGTTACGTTCGCATGGAGGGTAATGACGCTCTACAGAGGCATTTTGGTAATTTTTCACTCTTCTCCACGATTGATGCTATGGAGCTCCATCTTGGTTTGTTTAGGTCTCGTTTTGGCTTTAAATGTCCATCCTACCTTATAGTTGCTCAAAACCTACAATATAGCATAACAACACATAAAATTCCACGAGTGAGCCTAAATTAATCTAAGAAAAATAGCACTTTTACGGTGCTATCAAATACCCCCAACTTAATTCTTAATATCCTGAGCAAGGTAAAACACACAGCCATACACAAAATATGTTTGCTTAATTGCACGACTCGTTACTCTCTTTTTAGCAATCTAGTAAAATCACTCATGCCATCAAGAATGAACTCCAAAAGCAATCAATCAAATGGGATAATTTTAAGAAAATTTCTTCAATGCATAAGTGAGTTCAAAGTTTTCCTACTTAAACCTAAACAAAACCCGAAATAGAAGGCCCTCAATTTGTTTTCCCTACTCTAGCTCGAAAGGTCATGAACTAAACTTCCTTACTTTCGAAGTGGCAATAACATGCAAGAAGGAAATGCAAACCTTATTTCTTGTTATCCATTTTTTTTCTTTTTGAAATGGAGAGGAAACATTTTTTCAGAAAAAACTGCTTTCATTTTGACTTGTCCACACGGGTTACATGAAAGACATCCAACTACGGGCCAAGTTCCTTCAAAGGTGCCTAAGGTACTCATTCCTTGGGGACACTTTAGCTCAGAGGAAAACTATGGGTGTCATAGTCGCCCCGGGTTAATCATGTCCTTAAGAAAGTGAAATAAACCTCTCTTTATTAAAAAATTTATTTATTTATTATTTATTTTTTTTAGAGAAAAATTAGAGCAACAGTTGGTTTGCACCTAGTGCTTGTATTGTTAAATTGAAATCTAGGGAAGTCCAGTTCTATCACTAAGACATTTTTAGGTGACAATACAAATATGGGCTTTATAATGCCATTCTAAGCATGCAAGATCTAGGATAATCAGGTAAAGAACTCAATATTTATTTTTTTAAAAAAACTCAAAAGTCATGATTAGTTTCTTCCTACATTGTCTCAAACATGCAATTCTCAGTGAATGCATCGTCAACGGTCATAATAACGAGCACAACAACAAGGCAAACAAACATTCAAAAAGCAACACAAGTCTGAGCTCAGATGCTCAAAGACTACCAGACATGCATCAATATAAGTACCAAAATACCAACAACCTACCCCCAACTTTTAAGAATACATATTATCCCCAATGTGAGAAATGAAGAGCATAAGGGAACAAAAACTTCCCTGGAGGGTGGATGGGGAAAAGGGCTCCTCTCCAACAAGCATTCCCAACTAAAAAACCTAAAAAAACAAGAAGATGGGAAATATTAAGATAAAAAAGAGAGAAAATTATGAAAAATAAAATTTAACTAAGAAAGAAATAAATATTTAAAGCCTAGCTACCTCCAGGAAGCGCAAAATTTTAAGGTCGGTTGCTCGACCATATTTGACTCTATTTAAGGGTAAACCGATGAGTCTAACTGTTATGCAAGATCAAAACAATCCATAGAATCTCCTTTGTGAAAAAAATTTCAATCGATGACCATTAACTATTGAATGATTTTCTAGTCTCCAAACTTTAAATATTCTCACTGCACCATTAGGATAAACATCAATAACACTAAAAGGACATAATAATTTAGAACGAAGTTTACCTACCATAGACTTTAATTTAGAATTATAAAGGGGCACTTCCTGGCCAACTCTAAACTCTTTAGGTGTTATCATTCGATCATGTAATTCCTTCGTACGCTCCTTGTAGATTAGAGAATTTTCGAGTGAATCCAACCTCAACTCCTTAATCTTCTGAATTTGTAAAAGTCTAGTCTCACCTGATGCCTTAGGGTCCCAATTACACTACCTAACTGCCTAGTAGGCCCGATGTTGTATCTCCATAAAGAGGTGGCAAGCCTTACCATAAATCATCTTATAAGGAGACATCCCTATAGGTGTCTTGAAGGTTGTATAGTAGGCCTATAATGCATCATCTAGCCTCAGACTCTAATCCTTCCTGCCAGGGTTCACAACCTGCTCTAAGATAGATTTCACCTTTCTATTTGAAACTTCTGTTTGACTGTTCATTTGAGGGTGGTAGGGGGTGACAATGCGGTGTTGCATGCCATATTTCTTCAAGAGGGCAACAATTATGTTGTTGTAGAAATGTATACCCTATTCATTGATGATTGCACGTGGAAAACGAAACTTGCTAAGAATGTGAGATCTCAAAAATCCTGCAACCACTTTAGAATCGTCAGTGGTAGTGGCCTTGGCTTCCACCCATTTGGAAACATAGTCCACAACACTAAGAATATATTTAAATCTATAGGAAAAAAGAAAAGGGCCCATGAAATCTAATCCCAAACATCAAATATTTCACAAACAACTATAGGGACCTAGGGCATTTCATTCCTACGAGATAGACATCCAGATTTCTAACATCTCTCACATGTTTTACAAAAGAAATATGTATCTCTAAAAAGTGTGTTCCAATACAATCTTGAGTTTAATACTTTTTTAGCCGTGCACTTAGGACTATAGTGTCACATGCATGTTCATGACAAAAAGCTAAAACAGAGAAAAACTCATCATTAGGAACACACCTCCTAATTATCTGGTCAACACAAAACTTCCACATATATGGATCCTTCGAAACATATTATTTTGCCTCACTTTTCAGTTTAGCCTTATGATGTCTACCGAGGTTAAAAGGAACGTCACTTGTGACAAGATAGTTAAAGAGATTAGAATACCATGGAATCATTAAGATGCCATCAACCTGGAGCAAAGCCTGTTCAGAAAAATCTCCATTGGATGGCAAGCAATCCCCTCTTTCCACAAGTCTACTCAGATGGTCAGGAACAATATTCTCAGAACCTTTTCTATCCTTTGTTTTAGCATTGAACTCCTAGAGCAAAAGGATCCAACGAAGAAGACTTGGTTTAGACTCCTTCTTGTCCATAAAATAGTGCAAAGCTGCATGATCAGAATAAACAGTTACATGTGAGCCAAAAATATATGATCAAAACTTTTCTAAAGCAAAAACAATATAAATGAGTTCTTTTTTAGTAGTGGTATAATGACACTGAGTAGGATTCAAGGTCCTTGAAGCATAATATGTAACATGATGCTTCTTCTCAATTCTTTGTCCAAGAATAGCTCCCACAACATGTTACTTGCATCACACATGATCTCAAATGGAAGATCCCATCGAAGGACCTAAATCACTGATGCACTAGTCAAAGCCTTCTTTAGCACATCAAAGGCTTGCTTGCACTCCCCACTAAAGTTCTAAAGCAATATGGTCATTGATAGGGCAATTTTACTGAAATCCTTAATGAACCTGTGATAAAAATCTACATGGCTTAAAAACGAATGAACATCTCTCATTGGAAGGTAAGAAAGGTTAGTAATTGTTGGGGATGATGCCCTAAACTCTCGTTGGGTCCTGTAGTTTGTAAACACTATATTGAACAAACACTTGTGATGTAATAATATATGATATTTTCTTCACTATTGTCTATGAAACATGGGATGTTTTATTTGTTTTACCATAAACCAATAAACTAAGATCCCTGGTTGTCATTGTAACTTAAGTATGTATGTGGAGACATACATGTGGATCATGCCTTAAGTGATAACCAAAATGGTCTGTACTATATGAATATAGGAGGGAAACTTTATCCTGGTGACACTATGGATGCGACCTGCTTTGTACATATTCACTCCTTTCTGCCTGTGCCTTTCTCTTTATCATCCTTTGTCAATATTTGCGTTGTTCTGATCTTTTACTTTTTGCGTTATTCATTGCGCTGCCATGATGTAATATTTGTTTATACTTAGAAACATTTCCCATACTTTGTAAATTCTGACTAACACTTAGTTAATTCTTAGTTTAGCAGTACTTTACCTTTTATCTTTCAAAGTTCTGCTCAAACCTTCTTTTTGAAATTTTTATTCTAAGTGTTTGTCTAGTCTATCCAAACAACGCAATGAGGACCTTGCTTATCTTTAAATTTGGGGGTGGGGAAGGTCTGAGCAGATAAGATCAAGAATATGCGATGATTAAGAAAAGACGTTCATTTTTTTCATTTCATAATATATATATACTTTTTTTAAAAAAATTTTATGCCAAACTTCAATGTCAACGAAAGGGAAAACCTAAAAAATGTTCTGATAAGAGTTTAGTTGTGAAAGAAGCCTGCTCGTAGTTGGATGTTCGTATGACACCCACAGGAGCAAGCCAAAATGAAGGTGGGTTTCCAAGAATAACGCAATAAAAGAGAAAATAAAAAAAAGTATAAGAGAACTCCTTTGAATATCATGAGTTAAAGTTGAAATTGGCACACAACCGTAGTTGGATGTTCGCATGACACCTGTGGGAACAAACCAAAACGAAGAGTGTAACCATCACCAACAGTCTCTATTAAATAACACAAAGTTTGACCACTACATATAGACATATCAAGTTGTTTTGACAAAGAAGAGATAAATATTCTGTTTTCAAAACTAGAAAAGCATCTTTGAGCAAAATTTTGTTATATAGAAGAATAAAGTAAGGTTTTATTCAGAATTAGCAAGGATAGAAGAAAATTGCATTGTTAAGAAATGTGCCTGAGTGTAACATTCGGAGCAGCCAATCGACGCAAAAATATAGGAGAGGAATTTAGCATTATTGTCTTAGTAGAAGATATGCTCGAGGACAAGAATATATCTAAATTTGGGGGTGTGATAACTTCTAGAAATACAAGTTATTTATGCCGCCTTATCTAGATATTGCGGCCAAAAGAGAAGAAATATGTGTTGATTGTATGAAAATTAGCTCAAAAATACAATAATTATGAATTAACGCAATTATACCCACTAAAATCGTCAAGATGGTAGAAGAGGATATTTTTACTCTGTTTGCAGGAAACCAAGTCACCGCTTGTGATCAAGGCTCAACGAGAAACTGAACAACGCATCTCTGTTACATTGCGCCCGACAATCAACAATGAAAAGACGATTAACGCAATGACGGTGCAATGCGATAGTCGATCTCGAGCTAAATTTCAACCGCATGCGGTAATAAAAACAACACCGCATGCGAGCAACTGATCGAAAGATGCAGCTGAGCAACACAAAAGCGGAGGATTGTGACACGTGTACAACTAACCGTTGTGCAGATTTGATGGTCTGATTGCATAACAAAAGGAATATTTATTCCTCCATCTTAGGAATTTTCATAACAAGAAGTGAGGTCCACAACTAAGAGTTAAAGTTTTTCACCTATAAATACCCCCATAGAATTCAGAGAAGATATACTTGAGATGGGTATAATTGATACGAGGGCTAATTGTTGCTAAATTATTGAGAGAAAAGGCTGAGCTGAGTATTGATCGGAAGGAATCCGGGAAGAAAATAGGCAAGGCCGAGAGGTGAGTCTCAGTGCGATTCTGTCAGATCCCCACTGTGAAGCTCTTGCTTAGATCCCTGCTACCGGTTGAGCAAGCGTGAGAGGGAAGCTCATCCGTCTGCACGATCCATCCACATTGGCAAGCAAATCTCCATTCATATCGGCGCCAAGACGTTAGCGTTTATTTGTATTTGTTTCCAACTCTATTCATCACTGTATTTCATCTTCTTAATCTCTTCATTCACAAATCATGTATCAGACACTGAATAGAAATATTGAATGTCTCGATCGATTTCATATCCCCTTCTCTGTCTATTTCCGTTCCCCTGTTTATCGCTTTCTTCATAAAGTCTTCTTAATCCCTTGGTAATTAATATGAATTAAACAAGTAACTTACTCTGTGCTAAAGAAATAAGAACATTTAGCTAAAGCATGCTAGACGACATCTTCACCTGTGAGAGCAGAAGTGAAGATGCCATTCTGATCTATCGAGAGAAGGTTAGAAGAATGCGTTAACTAAAGCAAGAAGTATTTCCAGAGATGGAAGCAACCTTGCATTCATTACGTTTGTCCCTGTTTCACCATAGAGATGTGGGAGCGCGGTCGATCACCAAGAGGTGTACGTCAAGGAAAAAGTGGAACCGTATTTATGCCTTTAACGCAATTAAGGAACTTGCGATGTTTGTACTAATTATCTTTTCTCTTTCTGTTTCACACATGAGACTTGCCACCATATAACACGATTTTTGTATATCTTCACAGCCAACCTTGACCTCAGTATCTTGTATCATGAATTCTGTATCTTGTATCATCTTAGCTTAGATTTACTTTAACGCAATTTACTTTAACGCAATTTATGTTGTTATCGCATTTTTACCGCTTTACTTTACTTTATCGCATGTTTAATTTCTTGTACACAAATTCTTTTATAAATTGAAAAATCCTTGGTCGCATGTATCACAAGCATAACACAATAACCTAAAACAGTCCCTTTGTTCGACCTCAGATCACACCGAGAAATTTGCGATGAAATTATACTTGGTTTCAACGCAAGGAAACTTGTGACAATGCACAACATACTACAAGAACATTCGTTAATAATGCATATTTATAAGTAGTATCACATATCATCATATATCGCTATGCATATCCATATTTGTATCAGCGCATTGTTTAAGACTCAAATTTGTGTGTGTCAAGTTCATGGATTTGTATCTTGCATGCATCATTGTATAGTTAACTGCATTACAAAGAGGTACAAGTGTTGTGACTTGCTACAAATGGTCTAATCCTGATCATTTATGTGGAGACATGTGAGAGGGGGCACCAAAGAAGTTTGTATAAGACCAGATCACGAAGTGTTATAGTCTTGTTATATAACGCCGTTCATGATAGGGACTTCACATCATTAGGAAGACCATAGGTAACATGACCTTAATCCTGAGTAAGTTGGGAACTTCTGCATTTGAGGGTGGTTCTTTGATTTGCATGGTTGCGAGTGGCCAGATTGTCAACTCAAACCTACCATGTTGGGGATTCGTCTGATATGGGACTGAGAACTTAGCTAAACAAGATGGAATTCATTCATTCCTCGAAGCACGGGTAAGTAGATAGATTGCTCCTTTAAGGGATGATTCCGGGACTTGAACGATGTGGCGCCACACACCTTCTCATGGCCCGAAGGTGTCCACATATAATAGAACTATGTTATATTATTCATTAGAGGGATTAGTGGTACTTAAGGAGTTTCATGTAACTACAGGGGCAAAATGGTAAATTGGCTCAAATGTACTTACGAGCATCACTAAAGGGTTTTACTGTTGATTGGTTATATCCGATGGACACATAAATATATTTGTGGTGAGAAGAATGCAACTGTCGGTCTTTAGTGGAGTGCATGACAGTTAGCAGATGGTGGATTTCGTGGCTAAAGAATTTAGTCAGTTATTCATGTATCGTTGGAGCTTCAAGCCACAGGTCCATAAGATCCCCTTGGTAACTCAATGGATTGAAGTTGAGAATCAGTTTTTGGGTCAGTTTGAAGTGTTCAAATTAACAAGAGGGGGTTTAATTATATATGATATGATTAAACTGGTCAATTATATATGATATAGTTGACATGATGTATAAGATACATTAATTGGAGGAAAATGTTATAAATATGATTTATATCTAGTGGAGGAGAAAAGAACTATGGTTTATATGAAATTGAAGTTCAAATAGGTACAAAAATAATTTGTTGACGTCAATCATCGCAACAACATCAAGATTTTGTATTACAAAATGACTATTTGTAAGTCCATCAACATGTGTTATTAACTATCCCAAATCAAACCTTATTAAATTGTTGGCAAATTTTACAATATATGCATATTAATTTTGAAGAAATTCTGGGTTGTGGAAAGTCATTCTGCTTTAAATTGTCTCTTTGATAATATTACATACCATTATAGTTTTAGATTTCGGTCGAACTCTCCAAATTTTGAGATTCCGATAGGCTTGAAATTTCGATAGAGAAATTTTTTGCATATGATGTGATATTAAAACTACAGGTTGTAAATAGAATATGATTATATTGTTGGTGGTTTTCTCCATAACCGTACATAAATGTGGGAGGTTGCATTCAGTTTTCATAAGTGAAGGATAAAATGAAAATAGTTTTCATTTTGAAAAGAGATTGGACAATCGCTTCACGGATTGTACACTGCCCATCGTATAGCAAACGAGAGCCTACAAGATAGCTCAAGTTACACACTCAATTGACCTAAACGATCGTGTAGTTTTTACTAAGCGATCGCGCGCGTGAGCAATTTTACCTAAACGATTGTCTAAACGATCAACCCCGATTTACTAAATGATCAAGCATTCGTCTATATGATAGACACAAAATCTCTCCCACTTGCTTGGTCATTGAATACGTAGTTTCCTCCTCCCGTCTACCAAATCCAATAGAGCCCACACCTCCTAGATTCTCAATTTGAGAATATCGAGGTTACTAAGTGGTGGTGTCCTTCTTGCTGCCTATTTATGTAGAAGACAGTTCGGTGGTGAGCGATAGCGAGATTTGGTGGATCTAGGATTGACGTGCACAGCGACAGTGAGAGGTGTTGTTCCTTGACGAGAGCGAGAGAAAGGCAGAAGAAGTATTCTTCAAAGGTGAGCCTCTCAGTCTTTTATATTTCTAGTTAAAAACATGTCGTAATTTGTTAGTAAATGCATAGCTTGTATGTTTGTTTATGAATGTGGTTTTTCTGTCACAATGAATTTAGAACGATCTTACTTCTATTCATAGGTCCTCTTTGATAAGAGTTCCTTCAATTGGTATCAGAGCCAGGTTCTGATATTCCAAATTCGTTGTTGTATAGAATAGCATTTACATTCTTGGTGGGTGAAGCATGTCTACATTCTGTTTAATTATTAAATGGTTTTGTGGATGTGGATTAATGGAGTTTTCTAGGATGATGCCTCGGGTTATATAATTCTTTTACATTCAAAGTTAATTGTAAGGGCCCCTGTGTTTTTGGGCATATTAACTTGCTATCGAGTCTGTAATTCAAAGAGTTTGAGTCACTGTGAGTCACTCGTAATGAGACTTCAAGGCAAGAAGTTGCCATGTACTTCGAGGATGAAGATGATGAAGCGTTCGCCAGGTCGTGTAAACGATGGGGTAAGCGATAGTTGAGTATGGAATACTCGACAACATGTTAACGCGTGCACACTAGACGATTGTATAGCTCAACAAGCTTCATCACTTAGTTACTGACTATACGATTGTAGAGTAAAATGTTACTTAAGCGCTTGTTTTATGATCGTCTAGACGATCGTGATTCACAGCAACATCATCATCTAAATGATCGTTTAGACTTGCATGTTTGTATTTGGTGTGCTAAACGATTGAGTGCCTCATGCTTCATCGCATTGTAAATGGTACTCGATTGTAGCTATACGATCGTGGATACTTTTCTAGTTTACTAAACGATCAGGGAGGCTTCGTCCGGGCGGTTCAAGACCCGATTCGCATGTGAATGGGATTGCTCGATGGATAAATGCAATAGATAGAATTTTATTTCCGACTTTGAGGTTGTTCATCCTGGTCCATTAGTCTTTGGTGAATGTACGTAGAATGTATGTTTGATTATATGTCATATGGTATGCCATAAAGTTGAAATCCCACCTTAGGTTATGCATTGGTCATGCATCATCTCTATATTGTAAGAGTTATGATTTAGAGTTTGCATGATTTAAATTACATAAGAGCATGCTCATGCATCATATAATATAAGAGTTATTTTTATGCATGCATTAAGCATAGACATGCATCATCTTTATATTATAAGTGTTATAGTATAAGGGTGTATGAAAGTATGTTTTCTTTGTTCATTACCAAGTAATAAAAGTTATATAGAGTAATGAATAGACATTGCATCAAGCATGACACATAGGTTAAATTTATAAGTGTTATAAATACCTAATTATGCATGGCAATGTGTATGGATTTTGGTTGTTTCTTTTATAAGAGTTACAAAGAAATTAGAACTAAAATCTATAAGAAAGACATGCATGCAAACTTAGGATTGAATCATGGTTTTAAAACATTAAAAGTGTTTTAAAACTTGGTGAAGATAGACCTAAGATCATGGTTCTAATAAGATTATAAACCTAAGGTTTAATCTTTAATTAGTTTAATAGGATTAAATTGACTAATAAAAGATCAAAAGTGTAGCAAATCTATCTGTAAGAGACCTTTTGTATAAGGCAGATTCTGTCTAGGCTGGGTATTTAAGCTGACGGAAACAGAACATCCCTACCTAGGAACCTATCTGGAAAGGTGAATTAGATAGATTTGATGCATGCATGCAATTTTGAGGATAGTCCATTAAAGAGTTTAATGTGTCTACTTGAACTTGTTTAATTTCAAAGACAAAAGTTGTTTTTTAGCAAATTAAACTAACTTAGATAAAATAAGTAGTCGGATGGTCTAAGTTTATGAACCCTTAGGTAGAACATTCAGTGGGAGGTACTTGGGGTATATGATACTTCATTTAAACCTCTTCGTGTTTCTCCCATGTTTACACCTTGAAATCTATCTTCGGCCTTGTGGAACCCTGGGAGTGTCCCCCTAAAGGATGATGTTTGGGTAGGTCAATATCAAGGTGAACGAAGAGAATGTTCATAGTAAGTGGGAGCAGGACGTGTGACAACATATCCCACGATCTCTCTCGTTAGATTGGATAACGTTTCTGTGCATCGCCTCGAGGCACCATGGGAGTGTCCCCCTATAGGATGGCAGTTTTGCATGACTCTTTATCTGATCTCCTGTATAAAATAAGGTCGCTTTAGTCTCTTATCCAAATCTGCTTTTTACCTTCAGTGGGTGCATTAGGCGAGACTCTAGGGCCGAAAATGAGGGGTTACACTTACATGAAATTGTTAAGGGCTAACAGTTATGGACCGAACAAATGGTGACTGTTAGGGTCAATTACAAGAGTTATTTCTGCCTAATGGTTGAGAGTGTCTCATCCCAGTGAAGGGGCATCTGATCACGCCACCGATCACGTTTATCCTGCCTCGTCGGGGCATCATTGCGAAATAGAAGTATTTTCACTTAGGGTACTTGGAAACTATTTTGCTAAAACTAAAATTGGTGTTAAAATGTGGTATTGCATAGACTTATTAAGTTTGTTCATTTTTCAGCAATGTAATTATGGCTACAGCCACTTTAGCTCTTTTATGCATCAACAAACTGACTGGCAAAAATTACGCTAGTTGGAAACACACGATCACAACCATATTAATCATCAATGACCTGAGGTTCGTCCTTACGAAGAAGTGTCCTCCTATTCCATCTCAAAACGCCATTCAAAATGTTTGAGAGGCCTATGAGCGTTGGACACGGGATCTATAAGAGGAAACAAGGTACCGATGGGAAGGTGAAACCTTCAAGGCTAGACTTGTGGCAAAGGTAGGTGGAGGGAGTCGATTATGAAGAGACTTTCTCGCATGTTGCCATGTTGTAGTCTATCCGCATCCTCCTGCCCATTTCTGCTTATTATAATTATGAGATATGGTAAATGAACGTCAAGACTATCTTTTTGAATGGTAATCTTGAGGATACCATTTATATGGTGCAGCTCGAGGGATTCATAGCCCAAGGTCAAGAGCAAAAGGTTTGTAAACTAAATCGGTCCATTTATGGACTGAAACAGGGGTCTCAATCTTGAAACATTCTATTTGATACTACGATCAAATCGTACGGCTTTGACCAAAATGTTGATAAGCCATGTGTCTATAAGAAAATCATCAACAGTTCAGTAGTTTTTCTAGTGTTATATATAGACGATATCCTATTCATTAGGAATGATGTAAAACTACTGACTGCAGTTAAAAACTAGCTAGCGACCCAATTCCAAATGAAAGATTTGGGAGAGACTCAGTTTGTTCTTGGTATTCAGATCTTTTGGGATCGTAAGAACAAAGTGCTAGCGCTGTCTCAGGCGACAAGATGTTGCCAAGTACTCGATGCAGAACTCCAAAAGCAGCCTACTGCCTTTCAGGGTCCCATATGCATCTGCCAATGGCAGTTTGATGTATGTAATGCTCTGTACTAGACCAGACATCTACTATGTTGTGGGGATAGTAAGTAGATATCAGTCTAACCTAGGACAGGGTCACTAGATCGCAGTCAAGAATATCCTCAAGTATCTTCGAAGAACGAGGGATTACATGCTCGTGTATGGAACTAAGGATTTGATCTTTACTGAATACAAGGACTCTGACTTTCAAACTAATAAGAATTCTCGGAAATCCACTTCAGGGTCAATGTTTACTCTTAAAGAGAAGTTGTAGCGTGGCGAAGCACTAAGAAGGGGTCCATCGCTGACTCCACGATGAAGGCCAAGTATGTAGCGGCTTGTGAAGTTACTAAGGAGGCTGTTTGGCTTCCTCCTGACGATCTGGAAGTTGTTCCAGACATGTCTACCCATCACCCTCTTTTGTGATAATAGTGGTGTTGTGGCGAACTCCAGCGAACCCAGGAGTCACAAGCGCGACAAACATATAGAGCGGATGTATCATCTCATCTGCGAGATAGTGCATTGAGGGGACGTGATAGTCACAAAGATTGCTTCGAAGCATAACGTTGCTGACCCATTTACGAAAGCTCTCACGGCTATAGTTTTTTAGAGCCACCTTCAGAGCATGGGTCTACGAGACAGCTCGCGGCTGAACTAGGGTAAATGGGAGATTTTTGTACTGGGCTTTAGTTGATACTGGGGTATGCCCTAGTTATTGTATATTGTACATTTTATATTGTATTATACATTAGTCTCTCGAGTTATTAGGACAAGTGGGAGATTTTGGGATTGGTGTCTTAATTCTCTCGAAGTCTCGTTGTTTTGTTAAGATACACATTGTTCAATGAATAAAATAAGTGTTATTTAATTCTGGCATTTAATTCATATCCAATAAACAAAGCTCATTGGTTATCTTATGTGAACTTAAGCATGTATATGTGATATACAAGTGGATCATGCCTTAAGTGATAACCTAAATCGGTCTGTAGTATAAGGATTAAAGTGGATACCTGATTCTGGTGACCACTACGGATACGACCCGCTTTATAGAGGTTTGCAAGTGTTGTAAACAACTACAGATGGTAGATCCTGACCATTCATGTGGAGACGTGGAGCGGGGGTGTCCTATATAAAGAGTTTGGTTATTGACCTATACGATAGGTCTCCGACTTCTCCCACTTGCCCAATCGTGTACGCGATCGTTGTTTCCTCCGTTCGTCTGCCTCACACCAAGTTCGAACAAAGCCCACCATTTGGATTCTCACACCGAGAATACCAAGGTCGCCTTGTTGGTGGTGTCAAACTCAACTCAACACCGTCGAGGTTTTCTAGAGGCTATTCGTGGTGCTTTGGAGGAATCCGTTCATGTTGCGGAAGAGATCGTGACCGAGGAGATCATTGAGGACGAGCGCGAAGTGTTCGTGCGGTGTTACGGTCGTGTAGATTGAGCGCTCGTGGTTGCTGTTGTTCTATCAGAGTGCGCATCGGAGCGTGGAGACGCTTCTGTCATTATTAGTACAATTTTTCCCTCTGTACATTTGTTGTTTCATGCTGTAATTTCTCTCTAAATTGTATAACCGCTTGTATTGAAGTCGACTGTAAATGATTTTTTGATTCATGATTGTAATTTGGAATAGTCTTGCTTCCGCTGCTCACAGAAATCATCGTTCCGATTTTCTTCAATTGGTATCAGAGCTAGGTTCTCTAATATTCCAAATTACAGATCTGAACTGAACGCTTTTTACAGTCGTGATGGGTTTTTGCATTTGTAGTTAACCATTTTCTGCATTTGTGGATGAATGTGATGAATGCTTCGGGTTTAAATTGCCTTTTTCCTGAAGCTTTCGGTATTACAAAGTGTTAATTGTAAAGGCCCTGTGTTTTTGGGCGAAATTAACTTTGCAATCGAGTCTGTAATTCAAAAAGTTCGAGTTCTCGAGTCGTTCGTGATGAAGCTTCTGCGCATGGCGATGCAGTTCTCAACGAAGAAGAAGATCAAGTGTTAGTCAGATCGTGTAGACTCAGGTAAATGATCGTAAGGATTTTACTAAGCAATCGTTTAGATTTTTCATTCTAGACGATCGTGTAGTATTTTCTAATCGATCATTTAGCTACTGCTAAGCGATGGGGTAAATCGTTTACCATATCGTGTAGCGTTGGTTGTACAATCGCGTAGGCGATCATAGTGGGAGCATGCGATGCTTGTCGTTTAGTAGATGGCGCACGCTAGACGATCGTATAGTTAGAAAGCTTCATCGCTTAGTTACTACCTATGCGATCATGTGTATNATCGCTTAGTTACTACCTATGCGATCATGTGTATGCGATACGGAGACGCTAGCTAAGCGATGGTGCTTCGCGGCATCATAGTCGCTTAGACGATCACGGAAGGCGGGCACTGTGGGAGTGCGCTATGTGTATTTCGGGCTTCATCGCTTTGTAAAGTTACACGATTGTATTTTTATATCTAAACGATTGTTTGGATTTTTCTAGACGATCGTATAGTGATTGCTCAACGATCGTTTAACTCTGGGATCGCTGGTAAGCGATAGAGCAAAGAGTTTGTTTTATCATGTAGACGATCGCGGGGTGCTTAGTACACGATGGATGGTTGGAGAACGATGCTTTTCCGAGCAATTCAAGACCCGGTTCGTCTGTTTGAACTAGAGACTCCTTGTCTTTGTAATAGTTAGCTTTTCTTTTGTGTTTTAAGGCAAATTTACCCAGTTCATCAACATTTATTGCTTATACATGTGATGTATGATTCTTATATTACAAAGTGTTTGTCATATATTAAAAACTCACCTTAGGTTGTGCAATTATTCATGCATCATGTATTATAAATGTTATAATATTGCATGAAGAAATTACTTGAAAGCATGCGCATGCATCTTGAAATATAAAAGTTATATTTTGCATGCAGTGAGCATTATCATGCATCATCCTTTTATTATAAATGTTATAGTCTAAGGGTGAATGGAAGCATGTTTTGCTTGTTTCGTTGCTGTTTTGTATAAGTGTTATATAAAAGAAGTAGCAATGAATGGACAATGCATTGAGCATGACGCTTAGGTTGTTTATAATCGTTATGAATGCCTTGCATGTGTTAGCTTTGTATTGTGGTAGTTGTTTTCATTTATAAGTGTTATAAAGGAAATTCGACCTAAAATCAATAATTCAGAGTTGCATGCGGACTTAGGGTGAACTCAAATTTTTTAAAAAGGGTTTTAAAATTGAATTGAGATAGACCTAAGTTCAAGTGGTTCTAAAGAGTTTAGTAACCTAGATTAATCTTTTAAAATCGGTTTAATAAGATTAAATTGGTTGGAATAAAAGATTAAATTTGTTGTAAACATATTGGGACCTTTTGTCTAAGGCGGGTTTTGGCTAGGCTGGGGTTCTTAAGTTGACAGAAACGTAACACCCCTACCTGGGAACCTACTTGGAAAGGTGAATTAGATATATTTTCAACAAGCATGCGACGTTTTGGTCAAAGACTCTGTTAAAGAGTTTAATGGATGATGATCACAAGTTGTTCAACTATCCAAGGTAAAAGTTACTCTTGGGAAAACCTAAAAGTCGCTTAGTTAAAATCTTTACCCGTGTTTTTTCTAAGTAAGCTATACCTTAGGTTATAAAATACTCAGTGGGAGGAGGAGGCGTATCAGATATGTCTATGATTCCACTCACGTTTCTCCCTGTATGTTCACATCATGAGATTCATGCTTGGCCTCGAGATGCCTCAGGATGCATCCCCCTTCGGATGGTGTTTGCATGAGTCAATATCAAGGTGGACGGAGAAAGTATTTATAGTAAGTGGTTGAAGGGTGTGTGCCAACACGTCCTATGGTCTCTATCATTAGTTCACACCATAAGATCATTCTGTACGCCCTCGAGTCACCTTCGATGCGGCCCCCTTCGGATGGGTTTTGTGCAGTTGGTCAATATCAAAGTGAACTCCAGAAATGGATAGGGTCGCTTTAGGTTTAATCATATTTTTTCCCTTCGGATTGGCCTTTTGGGACAGACCTCTAGGGCTTAAATTGGTGGGTCACACTTACGGGAGATTGTTTAGTAAGTTAATGATCTCTTGGCCAAATCAATGATGACTTGTCGTTATATGAACAAGAGTTGTTCTGGTATTAATGACTGATTGAGATCTTCTCAATTCAGAGGAGGGATAGCTGACCTTCTTTCAGTGGATTTTGTCCTAAACCTTTGAAGTGTCATTGCGAAACTAGATGTCACACGGGGTTCATGTTAGTTTTGCTAAAACCTTATTGGATGTTGTTTTGTTTTACGACGGGTATTTGCTTAAAACCTAACGTAGGTCAATGTGTTTTTCTTTTCAGCAACTCATTAGTATTTCCGTTTAAATCTTTTAAAAATGACCGATTTATTACAGTGGAAAGAATCGTGTGAAAGGAATTTCGTGGCAAATGAACTCCATCCCACTACTCTCCAAAAGAGGAGACAAGACAGTAAATATGATTTATTGGTCTTGGAGACATGTCTGGTAGAGAATGATGATTCTGCCTGGATCCTTGATTCAGACTACCAATCATGTTAGTTCCTCTTACCAAGGATTTAGTTCCTGGAAAGCGTTGCCACAGGGAGAGATGACTCTTCGAGTCGGTAATGATGAGGTTGTTTCAGTTGTTGCTGTAGGCAGGCTGAAGTTATTTGTTGACAAGAAACATTATCTATTACTGGATAATGTTTTTGTAGTTCCTCATATTAAGAGGAACTTAATCTCTGTTTCTTGTCTTATTGAACAAGGCTATATCGTCTCCTTTTCTCAGAATAAAGTGTTTATTTTCAAGAATTGAATAGAGATTGGTTCTGGTTCAATGGAAAATAACTTATATGTACTAAGGTTGTTGGTCATAAAAGCCTTATTTAACACTGAAATGTTCAGTACGGAAACGACAGCTAAAAGACCAAAGGTTTCTCCAAAGGAAAACTCCCATCTTTGGGATCTTAGGTTAGGTCACATCAACCTCAATAGGATTGAGAAGTTGGTAAAAAGTGGACTTCTAAAAATTTTAGAAGAAAACTTCTTGCCGGTATGTGAATCATGTCTTGAAGGCAAGATGACCAAATGACCTTTCACTGGAAAAGGTTACAAAGCCAAGGAAGCCTTGGAGCTTGTACATTACCACCTCTGTGGTCCGATGAATGTTAGAGCTCGAGGTGGGTATGAGTATTTCATCTCTTTCATAGATGATTATTCAAGGTTTGGGTATTTCTTCCTAATGCAATATAAGTCTGAAGCTCTTGACAAGTTCAAGGAGTATAAAGCTGAAGTTGAAAGCTTGTTAGGTAAGAAGATAAAAACACTACGATATGATCGTGGTGGACTGTATATGGACCTCCAATTCCAAAACTATATGATAGAACATGGGATTACGTCCCAAATCTCGGCCCTAGGTACACCTCAACAGAATTGTGTATCAGAAAGGAGAAATAGGACCTTGTTGGACATGGTTTGGTCTATGATAAGTTATGTTCGTCTTCCAGACTTGTTTTGGGGTTATGCAGTGTAGACTGCATGTTATATCCTGAACAATGTTTCCTCAAAAAGTGTTTCTGAAACACCTATTAAGTTATGGAGAGGTAGTAAAGGTAGTTTACGCCACTTCAGGATTTGGGGTTGTTTGGCACATATGCTAGTGACTAACCCAAAGAAGTTGGAACCGTGTTCGAAGGTTTGCCTCTTTATGGGCTACCCCAAGGAAACGAGAGGAGGATACTTCTATGATCCGAGTGAGAACAAATTGTTTGTTTCCACTAATGTTATCTTCTTGGAAGAAGATCACATGAAGGATCATAAGTCACGAAGTAAGCTCGTTTTATGTGAGATCTCAAGTGAGACTGAGACTGCTGAGGGTTCAACAAGAGTTGTTGAACAAGTCGACAGATCAACAAGAGTTGTTGAAGTCGAATGTCTAGTCAACCAGCTCAAGAGTTAAGACTGCCTCGATGTAGTGAGAGGGTTATGAACCCATCGGATCGCTACATGGGTTTGACTGGAGCTCAAATTGTCATTACGAATGATGAGGTCGAGGATCCATTATCTTTTAAGAAAGCAATGGATGATGTTGACAAAGATGAATGGGTTAAGGCCATGAACCAGGAAATGGAGTCTATGAACTTCAATAACGTCTAAGAGCTTGTTGATTCACCTGATGGGGTAAGACCTATTGGGTGCAAGTGGATCTATAAGCGAAAAAGAGGTGTAGATGGAAAGGTGCAAACCTTTAAGGCTAGACTCATGGCAAAGAGTTATACCCAGGTTGAGGGAGTTGACTATGAGGAAACTTTCTCACCTGTTGTCATGCTTAAGTCTTTAAGGATTCTCCTGTCCATAGCCACATTTTATGATTATGAAATATGGCAAATGGACGTCAAGACTGCCTTTCTGAATGGTAATCTTGAGGAGACCATCTATATGACTCAACCAGAGGGGTTCGAAGTTCTAGATCAAGAGCAAAGAGTTTGAAAGTTTAATAGGTTCATTTATGGGCTGAAACAAGCATCTTGATCTTGGAACATCAGATTTGACACTGTTATCAAGTCGTTTGTCTTTGATCAGAACGTTGATGAGTCTTATGTTTACAAAAAGATCATCAACAGCTCAGTAGCTTTCCTGGTACTGTATGTGGATGATATTCTACTCATTGGGAATGTTGTAGGATATCTGATTGACATTAAGAGTTGCCTAGCTGCCCAATTCCAAATGAAAGATTTGGGTGAGACATAGTATGTTCTCAGGATCCAGAACATTCGGAATCACAAGAACAAACGGTTAGCCCTGTCTCAGGCATTGTACATTGATCAAATGTTGATCAGGTATAGAATGCAGGATTCCAAGAGGAGTTTGTTACCTTTTAGGCATGGAATCGTTCTGTTTAAAAATCAATGTCCTAAGACACCTCAAGAGGTTAAGGAAATGAGACGGATTCCCTATGCTTCTGATGTAGGAAGCTTGATGTATGCAATGTTGTGTACCAGACTTGACATTTGCTATGCAGTAGCGATTGTCAGTCGAAATCAGTCCAATCCAGGATTTGATCACTAGATGGCGGTCAAGACGATCCTCAAGTATCTTCGGAGAACAAGGGATTACATGCTTGTTTATGGAGATAAGGATCTGATCCTTACAGGATACACGGACTCTGACTTTCAGACCGGTCGAGATTCTCGCAAATCGACATCGAGGCCGGTGTTTACTCTGAATGGAGGATTTGTAGTCTGGCGAAGCATCAAACAAGGATGCATCGCGGACTCCACTATTGAAGCCAAATACGTAGCAACTTGTGAAGTAGCTAAAGAGACTGTTTGGCTGAGGAAGTTCCTTACAAATTTGGAAGTTGTTTCAAATATGATTTGCCTATAACTTTTTATTATGATAATAGCGGGGCTGTGGAAAATTTGAAGGAGCCTCGAAGTTATCGTCAAAGTAAGCATATAGAATGGAAATATCACCTGATCAGGGAGATTATGCGTCGTGGTAATGTGATAGTCGAGCAGATCGCATCGGAGCACAACGTTGTTGATCCCTTTACAAAGGCCCTCACGGCTAAAGTGTTTGAGGGTCACTTGGAGAGTCTGGGTCTGCAGGACATGCGGCATCTTGTCTAGGGTAAGTGGGAGATGATACTAGGGTATACCCTAGTTTATTGTATATTATACATTTTATATTGTATTGTACATTAGTCTCCCGAGTCATTAGAACAAGTGGAAGATTGTTGGGATTGATTCCTAATTCTCCCGGAGTCTCCTTGTTTTGTAAAGATACACATTTTTCAATGAATAAAATAAGTGTTATTTAATTTTGGCATTTACTTATATCCAATAAACAAAGCTCCTTGGTTATCTTATATGAACTTAAGCATGTATATGTGATATACAAGTGGATCATGCCTTAAGTGATAACGTAAATCGGTCTGTAGTATAAGGATTAAGGTGGGATACCTGATCCTGGTGACACTACGGATACGGCCCGTTTTGTAGAGGTTTGCAAGTGTTGTAAACTACTATAGATAGTAGATCCTGACCATTCATGTGGAGACGTGGAGCGGGGGTGTCCTATACAAAGAGTTTGTATAAGACCTGGAACACGAGATGACTAAACTCTATATATAACGTCGTTGATACTAGAGACTTACATCTCACTTAAACGACCATAGGTGACACGACCTCAATCCTGAGTGTTTTGGGAACTTTTGTCTTTGAAGGCGGTCCTTTGATTAGTATGGGTGAGAGTGGCCACATTGCCAACTTAACATGCCTACCTTTTTGCGGACTCGTTTGATCTGGGAGCTGGGAACTCAATCCACAAAATAGAATTCACTCATTTCCTAAAGCAGGGATAAGTAGAGAGATTGCTCCCTTAAGGGCTGATTTCGGGGCTTGAACATATGGTCACAGCTTCTTTTTAGAAGAGAAGACTCAGTCATAGTAGGACTATGATTTATGTTCATTAGAGGAATCAGTGGTACTTAAGGAGACAAATGTAACTATCGGGGCATAACGGTTATTAGCCCAACTGTACTTACAAGCGATTTGTGAAGGTCGCAAGGATAATTGGTTAAGATGGACACATAATACATCTGTAGTGAGAAGAGTTCAGCTTTTGGTCTTTAGTGGAGTGCCTGGCAGTTAACGGATGGTGGATCTCGTGTTAAAGAGTTTAGTTAGTTATTCACGTACCGTTGGAGCTTCGGATCTACTGGTTCTGGTAGCTTGGATTCTGTTGAGGATTAGTTCTTGATGTGTATTTGAAATGTTCAAATTGACAAGAGGTATTTTGATTATATGTGATATAATTGGTATGATGTATGAGATACATCTAGTGGAGGATTGATGTAAATGAGATTTACATTAAGTATCATGGAATAGAAAAAGAACTATGGTTTATATGTTTCATGAGATGAAATATCAAAACTATAGGTTATAAATATAGTATGATAAGTTGGTTATCATTTATATTTATAACAATATTAATTATTAGATAATTAATACTTTTTCTTTTAAATAACGAAATATAGTGGGTGGTTATTGGATCATGGTAACCGTGAGTATAAAGGAAAGTGGTTTCCTATTTTTTGGATGATGAATTTGTTTTTACAAAAAGTTTTGAAAAGATTTTGAGTTTTCTCTCCGGAAAAAAGAAACTCATGGAAGTCGTCAAGTAAATACAGATTTACTAAACGACGGCTGGGCGAGCTAAACGATCGTGCGGGTGCTAGCTAAACGATCGTTCAGTGTTTACTAAGCGATCGCATAGCTTTTCTAGACGATCGTTTGCCCAAGGTAAACGATCGTGTAGAATCGACCGAGTTAAACGATAAAGCTAAACGATTTCATAGCTTTTGCTAGACGATTGCATAGTTTTATCTAAACGATTGGGCATCGACCTATATGATAGGTCTCTGACTTCTCCCACTTGCCCAGTCGTGTACGTGATCGCTGTTTCCTCCATTCGTCTGCCTCACACCAAGTCCAAACAGAGCCCACCCTCTAGATTCTCACACCAAGAATATCAAGGCCGCCAATTGGTGGTGTCAGACTCAAGTCGACACCATTGAGGTTTTCTGAAGGCCATTCGTGGCGCTTTGGAGGAGGAGTTCGTGTTGCGGAGGAGATCGTGATCGAGGAGATCATTGAGGACGAGCACGAAGTGTTCGTGCGGTGTTGCGGTCATGTTGATCGAGCGCTCATGGATACTGTTGTTCGATCAGAGTGTACATCGGAGCGTGGGGACGTTTCTTCCATTGTTAGTATAGTTTTTCCCTCTGTACATTTGTTGTTTCATGCTGTAATTCCTCTGTAAATTTCATAACCGCTTGTATTGAAGTCGACTATAAATGATTTGTTGATTCAGATTGTAATTTGGAATAGTCTTGTTTCAACTGCTCACGAAAATCATCGTTCTGATTTCCTTCATTAGTGCCCTAGTTTATTATTTTGTACTTGTTTTATTGTGCACCCTACTCGCTTTAGGACAAGTGGGAGATTGTTGGGGATGATGCCCTAAACTCTCGTTGGGTTATTAGTGCCCTCTGGATTCTCACACCAAGAATAGCAAGGTCGCCTTGTTGGTGGTGTCAGACTCAACTCGACACCATTGAGGTTTTCTGGAGGTTATTCGTGGCGCTTTGGAGGAGTCCATTCGTGTTGCGGAGGAGATCGTGATCGAGGAGATCGTTGAAGACGAGCACGAAGTGTTCGTGCGGTGTTGCGGTCATGTTGATCGAGCGCTCATGGTTACTGTTGTTCGATCAGAGTGTGCATCGGAGCGTGGAGACATTTCTACCATTGTTAGTATAGTTTTTCCCTCTGTACATTTGTTGTTTCATGTTGTAATTCCTCTGTAAATTGTATAACCGCTTGTATTGAAGTCGACTGTAAATGATTTGTTGATTCATGATTGTAATTTGGAATAGTCTTGCTTCTACTGCTCACGGAAATCATCGTTCTGATTTCCTTCATTAGTGCCCTAGTTTATTATTTTGTACTTGTTTTATTGTGCACCTCACTCGCTTTAGGACAAGTGGGAGATTGTTGGGGATGATGCCCTAAACTCTCGTTGGGTCATGTAGTTTGTAACCATTGAATTGAACAAATGTTTGTGATGTAATAATATATGATATTTTCTTTACTATTGTCTATGAAACTTGGGATGTTTTATTTGCTTTACCACAAACCAATAAACTAAGATCCTTGGTTGTCATTGTAACTTAAGTATGTATGTAGAGACACATAGGTGGATCATGCCTTAAATGATAACCAAAATGGTCTGTAGTATATGGATACAGGAAGGAAACCTTATCCTGATGACACTATGGATACGGCCTGCTTTGTAAAAGAGTTATAAGTGTTGTGACTTGTTATAGATGCTCTGATCCTGATCATTCATGTGGAGACATACGAGTGGAGGCGTCCTATACAAAGGAGTTTGTATAAGACCGGACCATGAAGCGTTATAATCTCATTATATAACGTCGTTCATGACAGAGACTTCACTTCACTAGGATGACCATAAGTAACTGAACTTAATCCTAAGTGAGCTGGGAACTCCTGCCTTTGAGGGTGGTCATTTGATTTGCATGGGTGCGAGCGGCCATATTGCCGACCTAAACCTATCACTTTGGGCTGATTCCGGGGCTTGAACGAGTGGCGCCACACACCTTCTCATGGCCCGAGAGGTGTCCATACATAGTAGGATTATGTTGTATTATTCATTAGAGGGATCAGTGGTACTTAAAGAGTTTGATATAACTACAGGGGCAAAATGGTAAATTGGTCCAACTGTACTTACTAGCAACAGTGAAGGGTTATCGTACTATTGATTGGTAATATTCGATGGACATAGAAATATATCTGTGGTGAGAAGAGTAGAGCTGTCAATCTTTAGTGGAGTGCCTGACAGTTAACGGATGGTGGATCTCATGGCTAAAGAGTTTAGTCAACTATTCATATACCGTTGGAGCTTCAATCCACCAGTCCATAAGGTCCCCTTGGTAGCTCAATGGATTCAAGTTGAGAATCAGTTTTTGAGTCAGTTTGAAGTGTTCAAATTGATAAGAGGGAATTTCATTATATATTATATGATTAAACTGGTTAATTATATATGATATAGTTGACATGATGTATGAGATACATTAATTGGAGGAAAAAAATATATATATGATTTATATCTAATGGAAGAGAAAAGGACTATGATTTATATGTTGCATATGATGTGGCATTAAAACTATAGGTTATAAATATAATATGATTATATTTATTTATAATTAAATAATTATGAGATAATTGTTGGTGGTGTTTTCCATAACCGTACATGAAAGTGGGAGGTTGCATTCAGTTCATAACTGAAGGATAAAATAAAAATAGTTTTCATTTTGAAAAGAGATCAAACAATCACTTCATGGATTGTACACTACCTATCGTATAGCAAACGAGAGCCTACACGATAGCTCAAGTTTTTCTAAACGATCATGTACAAGCACAATCGACCTAGACAATCGTGTAGTTTTTACTAAGTGATCGCGCGCAAGAGCGATTTTACCTAAACGAACGTCTAAACGATCAACCTCGATTTACTAAATGATCATACACCTTTTTCTAAATGATCAAGCATTCATCTATACGATAGACACAAAATCTCTCCTATTTGCTTGGTCGTTAAATATGATCATAGTTCATTTTTATATCAGGTACATAATATACATTTCCCAACAAAATGTAAGCATCTCCAAAAAAATAACTTGAGATCTCCCACTACTTGAGCCAAAATGACTTCAATTGATCTCACCTTGAAAGTCGTTTTGTTCTTCGTTAGCTGCCTTTAGGAACTAGTTTCCTGAATAAAAGTGCAAATATGATTAGCGACGCCTGAATCCAATATCTAGATTAAATGATAAATTTTCACTAAACATGTTTCAATTATAAGTAAATCAAATTTACCTTGGTTTGCTTTTTCAGCTTTCTTTTCTACAAGATGTAATTCTGTTTCCAATACCCATCCTCGTTGTAATGGAAACACTTTTCTTTTGCAACTTTTTTCTTGCTTTTCTTAACAATAGCTTTCTTTTTCCCTTTGCCCTTTTTCTTCATTTGGATACTCTTATCCTTTGAAGGACCAGATGTCTTTTTAGAAGGTTTCATACCAGATGCCGATTCCATCTTAAATTTTTTTTGGGTAATAACATTTGCTTGCCCTTCTTGATTTTTATTTTCACCAATGGTTGGTAAGTCTGGAGTTCAAAGAGTTGTCAAATTATAATTGATCTTATTCATCATAGGTTTTGTGTGAAAGGAAACTCTTCGAAAAAGATTCCAAGATCATACTGACTTGACTCTTTTCGTCTATGACAACACTGTTTGCTTCCGCCATATTAAAGTGGACCATCATATCAGGATGTTTTCTCTAACAAAGTTCCCTTCCTTCATACGGGAATTGTAAACGTATTCAATAGCATCGTTTCATATTGATAAGGACAGTTGTCCAGACATCGCCTGTAACGACTCCATGATCTCCCTAGCGGTGACCATGGTTTCATGCTTTTTAGTAAGCAGATCGGATATGCTTGCTAAAGTGTAAGCTTGGGCCTTTTTATTCGCCCTAACCCACCTATCATAGGATCCCGAACACTTTGATTTGCATTTGAATTGGGAAGAGGAGGGCATTCCTCCGTTAAATCGAACCTCATATCATCTATAACTAGTATTGTATTAATGTTTGATTTCCAATTCGAGTAACCCTCGCCATTGAACTTATCGGAAGTTAATAGTTGGATAATCGAGTTTGACATGCTGAAACATAAAAAAAAAATCTATTAGAAAACTACATCTAAATCCAAATTCATTTTAGCAAAAGTAATAATAAAGTCAGATTTCATTATTTATTTGCAACGATACTTTAGTGAGGTAGAACAAATACTACCGATGGGTAGTCAAATAATCCTTCACTGAATCAAGGCATTCTTGACTAAATACTAATTCCAGAATAAGTCTTTATTCTATTAGTTATTTAGTTACCGTTTTCGGTCAAGAACTTATTAACATTTAGTAACTCTTGTAAGTGTGACCCTCCCTTTTCAAATTTTATATAACGGTATCAACAAGTCCCTAAAGTGGAAGACAATATTGAAAACGAAACTAAGAAAACTTTATTCATTTTTTAAGTTTGAGATGTTCTGAATTCTATGTTACAACCCTCCGAGGGGATAACCGTATAAAAAAAACACACTAGCTAATGCCACCTATAAACAACAACTTGCGCAACATAAGAATCTCATGGTTCAAACTAATAGAAGAGACCGTAGGATATGTTGACATGTTTCCTTCACCTATTTACTATGAACAACTTCCCATATTGACCTTGTTATTGACCCATGGAAACACTTTCCAAATGGAGTAGTCAAAGTAAAAGTGACACGAAGCTGAGCATGGATCTCACGGTGTGGACTAATCTCCCACTAAAATTTTCTAATGGATTGGGTATATTTGTTTACTTAGGTTTATGCCGGCTAAAACATCCTAAGTCTAGATGAGTTATCCAAGTATAACGATTATAATTGGATTTTGACCTACGATGTCTAAGTGATAAAACCATTTTATTACCCCACATCACTCATGCATGCTTATAAAACTAGGTTAACAATGCTTAATAATTCGACTATAAACCCCATGTAGAAGGTGTTCCATAAACCGTCAACTTAAATACCTCCAACTTTAGACAAGATTATAGTCCGATTGAGTTTGTAACCAAAGTTTTACAACATAACTGTAAGAGTTAAATACATGCAACGGAAGTATCAATGATCTATAAGCATTCAAATTTACTAATTTTGGCATAAACTAAAGCATGCTTTTCTAAAAAGAGGGTTTTAAGATCATACCTTTGAAGAACTCTCCAAGAACTTGATTGTACAGCAGTAGTCTTCACCAAAGATCACCATGAACCACCTCATGATCTTCACTACTATCCTCTTGGAGCTTTAGACTGAGTTGTAGGACTCAAGAACAGCTTGAAACGATGAAGAATAGTGAAGAACTCACAGCAGCCCACTATGAAGAACTCTTTCTTCTCATTGAAATTTTCTCTCAAAATGTTTGTGTTATGCATGTCTTCAAATCACTCAAACTTCTTTATTTATTTCAAATGAACATGAAAAGAAGAGAATTGCATGGCTTGCAGCTCATGCTTGGAGTATTAATGAAGAGAAGAACATGGGCTTTGTGTGAGCATGAAGAAGATGATAATGGAAAATCAACATTTTCTATTTTAAGCATGCAAAATCGATTTTCTCAATTTTCTTTTAAAATCAAAATTTGATTTCAAAACCATTTTGATTTATAAAATTGAAAAAATATTTTCTAAAAATAATTTCATAAATTAATTTAATGTCAAATATTAAATTAATTTTTGCACAATGAACATCTTTATATATTTAAATCATATTTAAATATATATTCTCCTATTCCGTTTAATTTGAACGTTTCAAATTAATTTCTCAAGCTACTCTAAAGCTTAACCATTTACGAGCTAGTAGGGGGACCTTGCGGACCTACAGATCATGGGCTTCAACGATTCGAGATTAATCGGCTAAACTCATTAGTCTGATCTAACCCCCATTCATTAACTAATGAGACACTCCATTATAGCCCATAGTTGAACTCCCCTCATTGTAGATATATTATGTCCACTTTTTAACCATAATCAGTAAGTCGATCCTTCACAGGTTGTTCGTAATCACAACTAAGTCAAAATTACCATTTTACCCTTGTGAATACATCGTGTTCCTTAAGTTCCTACTGACCCTCTAATGAACAACTTTAATTCATAATCTCTATGAATCAAATCCTTTCTCTATCATGAGAAGGTGGGACCTCGATTGTTCAAGACCTGGAATCAGTACTTAAGAGAACATCCTATTTGCTAACCCTAAATAGGGTAGGAGTGAATTCCATCTTGCAAGGCTATGTCCCCAGCTATTCATCCGATCTTATCCCCAAAATGGTAAGCTTATTGAGTAATGTTGTTGGACTACTCTCACGGTTTTAGATCAAAGGATAATTCAGAACAAACAGAAGTTCATAGCTAGCTCAGAATTAAGACGAGTTAACCTAGGTTATTTGATACATGAAATAGTCAATTTTAACAGTAAACGGTCGTTATAAAGATGAGTGAATATTTTCATGGTCCAGTTTATATGCAAACTCATTGCATAGAATGGCCCCACTCACATGTCTTAACATGAACGATTTGTGGATCACATCGTTTGTAGAACTTTACAACTTCTTGTAACAACTACAGAGTGGGCCGCATCCAATAGTGTTACCAGGATGAGATACTCAATTTCATCCATATACGTATTAGACCATTTAGGCTATATACTATCAACTTGATCCTATTTATGTCACTACATAAAGTTACAGTATTGAGACTATAGCTAAGGATGCGTTTATTGGATTTTCATAATAAGATGCAAAATCAACAAGTCATTATTATTGATAAATAGAATGTTAACACGAACTGCAAGTTCTAGGACATTTGACAGCTGGTAGAAATACAAGTTATTGTAGCCTTTTATTTAGAATTATGAGGGCTAACAAGTAGAATATGCGGTGATTATATTAAGAATTCATGTGAAAAGTGAGCTTGCATCGATCAGCATGGGAATTCTCTACTAACCCAATATTATGCGTTATTTTGTGTCAAAATGTTTATTTTTTTAGCTATCGTGGGAATCAATCGCATGCGCTGAAGCCAGGCTATCGCATGCGGTGAATTCCAGACCATCGTAAAGTTGATCGCATGCGTTCATCGCATGGAGGTTGCGGCTATAGAGTAATAACCATGATAGAAGGGTGATTGCAAGGTTGGTGGAACGTGATGGTACTTCGAAAAAAACGAGCATGAACGCATATCTTGGGAGTACCGAAAAGATGATGTTGAAATTTCACCTACCACCTTTAGTGGCAGTGATTCAGAGCAGGATCATCAATGTTGTCAGCGATTGAGCTCTATAAATAGAGTCATAGAGCCTAAATTCAAATTATCTGAGCTTCTGCCTTAAGGCAGATCCTTGTGATCACAGACGAGAGCATGAGAATACATTCTTTGAGAGTTCTTCATTCCTTCAACCCATTCCGAGTGATGATCAAAGCTTTACCGGAGATAGATCTTGAGAGAAACTATTCCACCGCCCATCCATGGCACCACCGGCAGCCTTAACATACATCTGATGAAAGCAAGAGATTGCCTACATCTATCCCTCCACCCCTCTTCTTATCTCTATATTATATTACATTTTGGCTTAAGACATTAATACATTTTGTAATCAATGCATCTCTTTATTTCCTTTGACATTAACTTCTTATTTATCATCCCTTACTTTCATTGTGACGAACTAAGTAAGATTGCAAGAGTATCGCATACTCAATCATGCGGCATAGACATATGAAGCATGTAGCAAACCACCGAGAGGTGTTCGTTGCACGAGTATAGTGAGTAAATCCTCTTTGCTTAGTGTGAGGCTGGAGCAATGCTTGTCTATGAGCGGTCACAATGCTTGTTTATGAGCTGATCAGTGACGACTAACTGCCCGAGAGGGTAAGTAGTGGAACTCACTAAGCAAAGTAAGCAGCTTTCCTAGAGATAGGAATAATCTTATGTTCAACACAAAAAGCTTTATGTGATCATCTTGTCTTGTGTATGCATCATTCACCCTTGGGACGTACTCGAGAGAGTAGTCTAAAGATAGAATCTAGGCTTGAGAGAGTCGGATTAGAATTGAGGCTTGAAAGAGTCGGATTAGATCGCATAAGTAAGAATAGAAACTTAGACATAAGTTCTATCTGCTATTTACACGTCGCATGCGCCCTAGAAATAGGAATGGTGGTATGCGGTCATCTTGTCTTATGCGTTCATAAGAAGAATAGAAACTTAGAAATAAGTTCTCTCGACGGTTTTCGCATATGCATTGTATGCGTATATTTGTGTATAGCATGATCGCATAGCTTGTGCTAGTTGGGATTACTCTTGCGATCAAGCTTAATGATGCGATGAATTTATCCCCTTCACCATTTTATCTGTTTTTCCATGCATCTTATTATGTGTTAACAGTTGCCGCATCTTTACTAATTCTCTTAGTCATACTTCCATTGCCCAATCTGTTTAGTTAGGAGTAGGAGTAGCGCATAGTCCTTTAACTTCATTATTCTTTTATTCATCGCCGCAAACACATTTCTTCACAACATTTAGTTACAAGTCCCTGAGTTCGACCTCGGATCACCCCGAGAAACTTACGATCTCGTTATACTTGGCGAGAGAGCAAGAAAACTTGTGATAGGAACGAATGATCATCACATACACGATTAGTGCATATTCTTCAGTTCAACGCATGATCATCGACGCATGGAGATCAACACATAGCATAAGATGCACGCATATTTACTCTCCATTTTCCACTCATTAAGTTTTTGACATTCCCAACAATAACAACCTATTTTAAATATTAAAAAACATTGTTATTTGTTAATTCTAAGTGATCATGCTTCTTATCTTTGTTATAGATTTTAAATGTCTAATCCATTTTATAAAACTTTATAAAACTATAGACATGTTATAACATACATCAAGCTTTACACATTTTAATATAACAATTATATTAAATACATGAAATCTTAAATCATGTATACTACATATTATAACATATTATAACATATTATAACATACTTTCAATGCATGATACATGTTTCCTATGGTGGGATTTTAAATCTACATGGCATATCATATGCAATACAAGATTTATATAATTATAACATACATTCATAATGCATAAATAATTAAACACACATTGATATAGACCAATTTTGGCATCCTAAGCAAGCACACAACCTAAATTATTACAATAAGAATTAAAACAAGATTCAAATAACTTCTGAACTTCACAAACCGCTCTAAATCGGACCTCTAAGGCTCCAAAAAGGGTTGAACCATCCAAAACCGGGCTGAGTCGAATGTCCAAGACCCGAACCGACCAAACCGATTCACTTGAACCGCCAGTTGGGTCACATGTGTACATTTTGGGCTGGGATGAATAGCATTGCAATGCTTCATCTCAACGTTGCAATGCCACAGGCTATCTGAAGAACAACATTACAACGTTCTGCAGGCAACATTGCAACGCTGCAAAGCAGAAGCTTTAATTCCAGGTTGATGTTGTTGACCTTCCTTGCTTCTTTCTTCAAATACTACCTAATTGCAACTCTATTAACTCTAACAAATTTACATACTCTTAATCATACATTAAGGCTCATAAAAAGAGCCAATTACAACAATTAACACTTAAAAAGAGAAATTGAATGCCAAAACTGAAATTATTTATATCAGTTCCCATTTTCATACAACCTATAAAAATCACCCATCAAGCTAAAATTAACACGAATTTTGTGCTTAAATATGTTGGATCGGTTACAACACGCAGCAAAAGACATCAGGATCCATAAGCATTCTAATTGATTAATTTTGGTAGAAAAGAAACATGCTAAAACAGAGTTTAATGGGTTTCAAGAACATACCTTGGCCGATCCATTGAAATCTTTATTTTCAACTGCAAAATCCTCCAAATCTTGGTGTAGACCACCACAAGATCTCCCCTACTATTCTCTTGGTGCTCTATATTGAGTTATGGGACTCAAGATAAGCTGAAATCAAAGAGAATATGGAGATAGCTCACTGCAACAACCCAAAATGAAGAATATCTTCTTCATCCGAATTTTTCAGAAAAATCATTTGGTTGCATCACCTTCACTTCACTTCAATCTCTTCAATATATTGCAGACTATCATGCAAAGAGATTGATGCATGGAATGCAGCTCATGCTTGAAGTAAATGAAAGAAGAGGTGGATTCATTGTAGGCTACTTTGAAGATGCACATGAAAAACCCATTTTTCAATTTTGTGTAATTCTCAATTTCCAAAATCTATTTTTAATTTAAAATCATATTTTATTTCTATAATCAAAATTTATTATTTTTACAAATTAATTTTTTAATAAAATTAATAAATAATTATTTAAACAATTTAAATAATTATAATTAATTTAATATCCAAAATGAGACAAAATTTGATATCTATCACATGTATATTGGAACAAATGTATAAAATATCTTTTGAAGTTAATGAAGCGTTCATTTTCAGAAAAGGTATTCAAATTTGTTCTGCTATACTTGAAAACAACTTATATAAGTTAAGACCAACTAAAGCAAAATTTGTCTTAAATACTGAGATGTTTAGAACAGTCGAAACTCAGAATAAAAGACAAAAAGTTTCTTTTAATACCTATCTATGGCACTTAAGACTTGGCCACATAAATCTCAAAAGGATTGAAAGATTGGTTAAGAATGGACTCCTAAATCAATTAGAAAACAATTCTTTACCTCCATGTGAGTCTTGTCTTGAGGGAAAAATGACTAAGAGATCTTTTACTGGAAAAGGTCTCAGAGCCACAATCCCTTAGAACTCGTACATTCGGACCTCTGTGGACCGATGAATGTCAAAGCTCGAGGTGGGTATGAATATTTCATTAGTTTTATTGATGATTATTAAGGTATGGTCATATTTACCTAATGCATCACAAGTCTGATTCTTTTGAAAAGTTCAAAGAATATAAGGCTGAGGTTAAGAACCAGTTAGGTAAAATTATTAAGACACTACGATCAGATCGAGGTGGGGAGTACATGGACTTAAGATTCCAGGACTATATGATAGAACATGGAATCAAGTCACAACTCTCTGCACCTAATATGATTCAACAGAACGGTGTATCTGAAAGAAGAAACAGAACCTTGTTGGACATGGTTCGCTCAATGATGAGCTTTGCTAAGTTACCTGATTTCTTTAGGGACATGCATTAGAGACTATTGTCTATATTTTGAATAACGTTCCCTCTAAAAGTGTTTCAGAAACACCTTATGAGCTATGGAAAGGGCATAAAGGCAGTTTACGTCACTTTAGGATTTGGGGATACATGATACACGTGTTGGTGCAAAATCCTAAAAAAATTGGAACGTCGTTAAAAAATATGCCTATTTGTAGGTTATCCAAAAGAAACAAAAGGTGGTCTATTTTACGATCCTCAAGAGAATAAGGTATTTGTATCGACAAATTCCACATTCTTAGAGGAATACCACATAAGAAGTCATCAATCTCGCAGTAGACTAGTATAGAATGAAATTTCCAAAGACACTATAGATAGAGCTAGTTCATCTACTAAAGTAGTAGATAAAACTAGTACATCTGATCAATCACATCCTTCTTAAGAGTTGAGAATGCCTCGACGTAGTGGGAGGATTGTTCATCAGCCTGACCATTACTTGGGTTTAACAGAAACACAAGTCGTCATACCTGATGACGGCATAGATCCGGATCCATCGACTTATAAACAGGCAATGAAAGATGTAGACCGTGATCAGTGGGTCAAAGCCATGGACCTTGAAATGGAGTCTATGTACTTCAATTCTGTCTGGAAACTTGTAAATCAACTAAATGATGTAAAACCAATTGGTTGTAAGTGGATCTACAAGAGTAAACGAGACCAAACCGGTAAAGTACAGACTTTTAAGGCTCGACTTGTGGCAAAGGGTTATACCAAGAGAGAGGGAGTGGACTATGAAGAAACTTTCTCTCATGTTGCCATACTTAAGTCGATTAGAATATTCTTATCCATTGCCACATTTTATGACTATGAAATTTGGCAGATGGATGTCAAGACAGCCTTTCTAAACGGCAATCTTAGAGAGAGTATCTATATGGCTTAACCATAGGGGTTTATTGCATAGGGTCAAAAAAAAGGTTTGTAAGCTTCAAAAATCCATTTATGGGTTGAAACAAGCTTCTAGATCCTGGAATATAAGGTTTGATACTACGATCAAATCTTATGGCTTTGAACAGAACGTTGACGAGCCTTGTGTTTACAAGAATATCGTCAATTCTACTATAGCGTTCTTAGTTTTATATGTTGACGATATTCTACTTATTGGGAATGAAGTAGGTTACTTAATTGACATCAAGAAATGGCTAGCAACATAGTTCTAAATGAAATATTTAGGAAATGCGCAATATGTTCTCGGGATTCAAATTATTCGGAACCGCAAGAACAAAACACTAGTCGTGTCTCAAGTAACTTATATAGACAAAATGTTGTCTAGGTAAGATGCAGAATGCCAAAAGAGGTCTGTTACCTTGCAGATATGAAATTCATTTGTCAAAGGATCAATGTCCTAAGACACCTCAAGAGGTTGAGTATATAAGATGCATTCCCTATGCTTCCGCAGTAGGGAGCCTGATGTATGCAATGTTATATACTAAATCTGACATATACAGTAGGGATAGTCAGTAGGTATTAGTCCAATCCTGGATATAATCATTGGACTGCCGTTAAGAATATCCTCAAGTATCTTAGGAGAACGAGGAACTACATGCTCGTGTATGGCACTAAGGATTTGATCCCTACTGGATACACTGACTCTGATTTTCAAACCGATAAAGATGCAAGAAAATCTACATCGGGATCAGTGGTCATTTTGAATGAAGGAGCAGTAGTGTGGAGAAGTGTGAAGTAAAACTGTATTGTGGACTCCATAATGGAAACTAAATACGTAGCTGCATGTGAAGCAGAAAAGGAAGCAGTATGGTTGAGGAAATTCTTGACAGATTTGGAAGTCGATCCAAATATGCATCTGCCTATCACCCAAGATAACCAAAAAGCCACAAGCGCGGCAAGCATATTGAGCGCAAATACCATCTAATCCAGAAGATTGTACATCTTGGAGACGTTGTAGTAACCCAGATATCTTCTGAGCAAAACATTGTTGATCCTTTTACAAAGGCCCACGGCTAAAGTGTTTGAAGGTCACCTACAGAGTTTAGGTCTACAAAGTTTGTAAACTAGGATAAGTGGGAGAACTTTTGGGTATATGCCCTAGTTTATTGTATTCATATGTTTATTGTACTCATCTGCTTCTCACTTAAATTCAACATTGTGATACTCTACTAGGAGTTTTAGTCCAAGTGGAAGTTTGTTGGATTTTATGTCCTAAAACTCGTAGTTTGTAAATTAATAAACATATTCTGTTTTGTTTTTCGATAAAAATGTTATTGAAATTGTAATCTAGAATCTAATAAACTAAGGTCCTGAGGCTATTTAATGTAGTTTGAACTTTATGTAGTGACATAAATGTGGATCAAGTTCAAATATATAGCTAAAATGGTCTATAGCATATGAATAAGGTTGGGCGCCTTATTCTGGGGACACTATGGATGAGGCCCACTTTGTAGTTAGTACAAACGATGTGATCCTGAATCATTCATATAGAGATATGTGAGTGGGGGCATCCTATGCAATGAGTTTGCATAAGACTGAACCATGAAATAGTCACTTTTTACGTTCTAAATGTCGTTTTATGTATAAAACTGTCTATTTCGTTAATTGATGACCTAGGTAACTTAATCTTAATCCTGAGTTAACTACGAACTCATGTTCACTCGGAATTATTCTTAGATCTGTATAGGTGAGGGCAGCTCATCATCGCTGGCTCAATAAGCCTCCCATTTCAGGGGTAAGATCGGGTGGATAGCTGGGAACATAGGGTACAAGACGGAATTCACTCCTACCCGTTATAGGGATAATAGATAGGTTGTTCCCTTTAGTACTGAATCCAGGTCTTGAACAAGGGGCCTCACCCTCTCCTTGGCCCGAGAGGGATTCGGTTTATAGGTTGGACCTTAAACCAATTGTTCATTAGAGGGTCAGTAGAACTTAAGAAATAAGATATAGTCTTGGGGATAAAACGGTTCTTATGACCCAGCCGAGATTATGAACAACCTGTGAAGGATTAGCTTACTAATCATGGTTATATCAAATGGACATAAATATATCTATAGTGAGGGGAGTGCAACTACGGGACTATAGTGGAATGACTCGTGAGTTAATGAATGTTGATTAGCTCTGTCTAAAGAGTTTAGCCAGCTAATCTCGAATCGTTGGAGCCCATGATCTATAGGTCCATTAGGTTACCTTACTAGCTCATATGGAATAAACTTAGAATAGTATGATAGAATAATTCAAATTGTTTGAATTAGGTGAAGTGAGAGAAACCGACAAGAATATGTGATATAGTGGTCGGGTTTTCAGTTTAGAGATACAGCTTTAATATTTAAATGTGATTTAAATATCAAGAATATGAATACGTTCATATTCGGAAGCTCGAAAATAATGGAAATGATCAAAGATGTAAAAAGTCAAAGAATTGACTTTTGACTTTGAAAAGTCAAACTTTGACCAACCTTATATTCAAATGTGATTTGAATTTCGAGAAAATGAATGTGGATCTATGCTCGGGAGGTCAAAATTAGTCAACACAAAAAAAATCATAAAAAGTCAAAATGTTGACTTTTTGGTCAAAGTTTTACTTTGACCAAATGACTATTTTGCCCTTTGACTAAAGTTAGTGAGAAAATCCAAATTTTTATTAGATAATTCTACTAACAAAATAGTGGGCTAGGTGTTGGCTTATAGTGGAGACATTAAGCCCACTTAGATAGTAGATTCTAGGTGTTGGGTTTTTATGAATTTGTTTCATGCAAATGTTGCATAGTTTTTTCTATAAAATGGGCTTTCAATTATGGATGAAAGACTTTTTGGCCATTTTTCCAAAACTGTTTTCAAAATTGGGCTGGTAAAATAAAAAATAAAAAACTCAAACTCAAATTCATTCTTATTTTCCATCCCTTTTCTCTCTCTCGGTTTGGGTCCCACAACCCGGTTCTGAGTCCAAAAGATAGTAGGTCAACTTTAGTGGTGATCCGAAAGAGTTCAAGCCGAGATTCAGCGAGGAAAAGCATTTTTCGGGAGCTACAAAAATTGTTTCCATCCCTTGTATTTACTGTTTTTCCTTCAATTGGATGCTAATTTCCTTTTAATTAAAAGCAGTTAGAGTGTAATTAGGTCCTTTTTCCACTGCATATGTCTCATGTTCCATCAGTTAAGATCTAGAGCAATTGCTAAACTGAATAAAATAATTAGGAACAACTTAATTAGGCATTCGATGCAAATTTCTCCTAAGTTAGACAAATGCTATTTGATTGAAAAAGTCAAATCAATACGCAACTCCAACTTAACTTCTGTTACTTGACGGTCTAAGAACCTAACAATTACGGATTAGGTGTAAACCTAAACTGTGAATTACACGTACTTGATAAATTTGTCAAATTATTTCAAACACATTCAACCAAATTAATAAGATATAAGAGACACACGTCTTGGGTTCTTAGCCTAAGAATACCAAGGACTCCCTCATGGTAGTTCCCAATTCCAGTTTCAGAGTGTTCAATTGAAGATTAGTCTTCAAAGGTAAGGTATTCTAAAACCCTAAGTTTTTTTTGTTAATGAGCATGTTGTAATTTTATAAACGCATAAACCGTATTTCTTTTCTATAAAATTTAGTTTTGTGTAAAAATGGGATTTGAGACAATCCCACTTCCGCTCAAGGTTTCCCTTCAATGAGATCCTTCGGCTTGAACTAACCAAATAACAATCCACCAAGGTCTCAATTGAGTGGGGAAGAAGAGATATGGAGAAAATCTCATAAAAGTGTGGAAATTTTTATCTCAAATCGTCCTTTTTTTTAGTGAGAGGCTAGGTCAATTTTAAAGAAATTTACGTCGTAGCGTTGCAATGCTAATACAAGCATAGAAACATTGCCCTTCACTAGGCATGCGCGAATACTTCGTTGGAGTTCATAGCGCCGCAACACTAGATACAGCGTTGCAACACTCTCAGAAATGGGGCTCTCGAGTCTACAGCGCCGCAATGCTACAAGCAATACTGATACTATTGCCTTACAGCGTGTGTTATGCTCGCATGGAGGGTAGCAACGCTCTATAGAGGCATTTTGGTAATTTTGCACTCTTTTCCACGATTGAGGCTACGGAGCTCTAACTTGGTTTGTTTAAGTCCCGTTTCGGCTCTAAACATCCATTCTACCTCATAGTTGCTCAAGACCTACAAAATGGATAACGCCGCATAAAATTTCATGAACGAGCCCGAATTAAACTAAGAAAGATAACATTTTTAAGATGCTATCAAGATAAAGGAGGAAAATGAGAAGGAAAGAAAAAGAAATTCACATCATAAAAAAATTTAAAAAAAAAAAAAAAAAACTAATATAAATTACCTATGTCGTCCACTCCTGAATAATAGGGATTTAAATCTTTAATCTATTGATTAAAAAAAGGCAAATATTAATTTATATACTAAATATTGGAGATCATATCAATTAAAATCATGAATAGTAATTGTATCAATTTAGACTCTAAATTTTCATAGATTTATCAATACATTCCCCTTAAATTTTGAGTTTGGTTTCAATTTAGCCATTCATCAACTTATTAGTTTCATACGGGAGTTCAGCTCGTATTGTTTTTCTCAATCAGATTGAAAGAAGTGTAAGAATAATTTTCTTAGAGTTCATAGTGAAAGTAGAGGAGACATATTGAGAGTTCATTGGGAAAGTAGAAGAGACAATGAGGTATATCTTATATGTTATTGTTTGTTCTCAATTGTTCATTAATTTTGTTATCGCTTCCGGGGTAGTTTGACAAGGAGCCATGGGCCTTCAATACAATAACTTATTAGATAATTAACAAGTGCAAAAAGTTTCAGTAAATACTCAAAATTAGGAAATTTATAATAATTCCACAATTATTAACCTTTGAATAAAAATATATTTTCATGATAAAAAAAATTTGAAAAATAATAATTTTCTAAGATTAGTACATCTTTTAAAAAGTTTTTTCGAAAGATTTATTTGGAGACTTTTCAACGATTATTGTTGAAGGTCTAAAATATTTCTTTTTTGAAGATTGTGACCTTCAAAAATGGTCAACTTTCTTGTAGCGACAATAGAAGTGATAGAAATTATATTTGATTTGCCGATAAAAATGAACATGTATTATTAAAATGTACATTAGGATGAAAGCATATAAAGAGCTAGCCCCTAGCTTGCATTATGAAGTTTTCATACATTGTAAAATATGAATAATTTGGACATTAATAGGTCCATTCTTTAGGAAGGAATATCTCTTGGGATGAATTGGTTTGATTTTGGGACATGGAGCAATTTGTGGATGTTACATCTTTGCCCTTCTTGTTTTTCACTATTGAGTTGCATTCTCTACCCTTTTGGTTGCTTTTGGGTTCTGCAGTATATAAGTCATGACGAATAGTATTTTTTGTCAATAAAAACTTTGCATTATTTTTTTAAAAAAAATTAAAAAATCCCTCAGCAAATCATTAAAATCTTGACAAATTATAATTTCATTTCAATGGTTTAATTTCCTTTCTATAAGTTGACTTTTTCACAACTTATAACTATAAATTTATATTACAATTTCACAAATCCACAATAATCTTTAACAATTTTGTTTTATAACATCACAAATAAAAAATTGGCCCACTATTTTTCTTTTCTTTTTTTTATATTTAAAAGTTTTTCAATTTGATCCTAAAAGTATATTTAGAAAAAAATCAGACTCAATGAACCATTGAAATTGGATTTGGATATCATGCATAGTTTAAATGATCTGTTCTACGTGTTAGGAGAGGTGGGCTAGCAAATAAAAAAGTAAAAGGAAAATGCAATTACCCCTTAATTTGTTTCATAATATATATACATATAAGTTTTCCCTTTCATTTATAGATTATTTAAAAGATTACAATATTACCTCCCCTAAAAATTTTAGAATAAAAAATATTTCATATATAAAAAGTAAAAATATCATTTTAATCATTGTATTTAAGTGTCTAATTTAAGTCCCGAATTTTTAATAAATATTAAATTTACTCCCTACTGCTAGGTTTAGTGTTATTTTTTTCAAAAAGTTTTTGTTATCTATTAACATTTCCACTATAAATTTTGAAAACATATTCATATAAAATTATTATTATTATTTAGTCAATTTTAATAAAAATGGATTTCAAGAGAATGACTAAAATTGAACAAACTCGGAAATACAAGATTGAAATGATATTTTAATCGTATTAAAATGATAAGATAAATAATGTATTACCATACCTTTGCGGGAGGAAATTTGCAATCCTAATGCTTGAACATCGAGATTAAGAGCTTGAACAACACGAGCAGGAACAAGCACCATGGAGCAAGCTGCATATAATTTCACAATTTAAAGTCTAAAAATAGGAATCCCAAGTATGAATTATTATTATTTTTAATTATTATCATTTTCAATTCAAAAAGTATGGATTAACCTTGTTTCACATGCATGCATTTTTTTATTTTTTATTTTTTATTTTTTTTGTGAAGCAACATGCATATTGTAATTTAAGAAAAACATTACCATTTTTGTTATTTTTTTTGTAGAATACGTCATTTATGTACATTTAAAAAAATAATAATAAAAGAAAACTTTTATCAGATATCTATCTAAACAAGTTTTAATTAAAAATGTGTATTAGTAAATAAAAAGTTGCTTAAATAATATCTTTAAATTAAAGAAAAATTTGTTTATCCTTTATTGTTCTGATAACCATGCCTAAAATCAATGTCATGTCAAACGTAAAAGTACACCCTCAATCCAAAATTTCTTTTTCCAAAAATAATTAAAAAATGATAATTTTTTATTGAACAGCTAATCGGATGGGTTGTTATTATATACAAAAAAAAAAAAAAAAAAAAAAAAAAAAAGTGACTTTCTTTTATTAAAAAAAAAAAATGACTTTCTAAACATATTCTAAATCTATCAAATATAGGAATATGTGCTTATATGGTAGGAGTTTGTTGACATATACTGAATACAAAAATCATATATATGTGGCAATTGTTGCTATTTATTTTATTTTTAACAGATACAAATATAGTATGACAATATTCTTCGTTTAATATTTTTAGTATAAGTCCTCATTTATTATATAGTAACAGAACAATGGCGAATTTGGGGTTGGATTTAATGCAATAAGATAACATTCAAAGAATATATATTATATTTTCAATTGGTCGATTTTTATTTAATTGTGATGACATGTATATAGTTGAGAGAGAGAGTACATATATTCTGTTTTTGTTTTTTAAAAATATATATTCTATTTTAATTAATTATAAGTATAATTAGCAATCAAGAGCCAAATTCTTCTCTCTCTCTGTTTCTTCTTCTTCATGTCCTATGGAAATAGGTACGCACGAATACAGAGTTCTTCCCCTGTTTCTTCATTTTTATTTTTTATTTTTTATTTTTTATTTTTTTTTTAACTCTCAATGGACAAAAGAAATTATTGAATAATTAAAGATGAATCGGAATCGGAATAATACCTGGCTTCTTATTTGGTTGGTAACTGGTGCCGCCTGTTCCTCGAGGAAGAAAAACGCCGGTACCGCCTAATTGCCGGCCGGAATCGAGAAAAATCGCTTGCATTCCATGTCCTCCAGCCGTCCAATTCGCCTCCGCAGCCGCTGGTTTTTGTCTCTGGTGCGGCCGAGAACAGACATTATTGTACTTCGATTTCTGATTCTAATTCAATTTCACCGAATCAGAAACGTAATCGAAAATTGCAATCGTAAACCTAGGGTTTGAGAAAATGAAAGAAACTAAAATCGCAATCAAAAGTGCTAATAATACCGTACCGGTGAAAGAGAGAAATCGGACGGTGATAACAGAGGACGATCGTGGCGCCGATGGAGGAAGTAAGGTTGTTGTATGTGGTGGTGGTGTTGCTTCATATACACCTGATGATCATCAAAAAGAAAAAATCAAGACGGAATGTAAGGCTAATTTTCTCGGAAGATTTTCGTTTCCTGAGAAACCAACAGGGGGAAAAAAAAAGGAGAGGAATTAAGAGAACCTTGATATCGCAAGCTTCATCAAGAACTTGAGTAGGAAGCCATGGCATTGCTTCTTCTACGCGAAGTTCGTCGGCAGCCATGGAAGTGAAACAGAGAAAGAGAGAGAGATTTTGGTTTTCAGTTTTTGTTCCTCTCTCTAGATATCGGAGAATTGATGAGAGAAAGAGTTGAGCTCCAATGTCTTACCTGTAACTTAACTAAATATATAGCTACGCGGAGAAGGAAGAGGGAGATTGGAGGATTAAAAAATTATAAATAACTAAATAAAATACTTTTTATCTCCATGTTTTTTAAACTCATTTTCATCCATCTCCTTAATTTTGGAAAAAAATATTTAAAAAGGTATCCAAAATTTTGTCACATGACAATTTGATGAGCTATAAAAAAATAATGTAATCTGAGTTGATTTTTTCTCTTCAAATTTTAATCTCTCAAAATTAATTTTTATTTAAATTTTGTGCAATAAAATAGAAGAATATGTTTCTAAAATTTATAGTGATAATGCTAATAGATAATAAAAAAAAAAAATTGGATTTTAGGTTTACGCTTTTGATGTTTTGACATACTATTTTGATTGATCTCTTATTTGAAAAGATATATTTTTCAAATGGCATTCTCTCTATTATTTTTGTATGATGAGACTAGGTTGTAATGGTATATTTTTGCTTTGCTTTAAAAAAAATAATGTCCTTTTAAAAAAAAAAAAAAAAAAGTAAACAATAAACTAGCATAAACCATTTTATTGGTAGGTAACGAAACTAAAATCAAATATTCAAAAATACAATAACAAAAGTTGAAGTTTCAAAATTTAGAAACTAAAATCAAAGTTTAAAATGTTGACCTCGACAAAAATGTCACAATTTTATGAGAATATAGATGAAAATATGGATGTCAACTAATATTTTTATAACAAATATAATTTTGAAAAAAATAGTAGATAAACAATATATGATGTTTAAACTAGCTAACATGTTCATTATCTACTATTATATTTATATCAATTATATTTATATTACTAACATTTTATTGTTTACTTGTTTATATTTGATTGATTTTCCTAATGAAAAAAATTATCCATCTCTTGTCAAGCGAAATTTTAATATCAATATTAAAATAGTATTATTACACTTTTTATTAATAAAAATTAAAATTAATAAATAGAGGATCCAAAAAGTTAAAATTTCATATTTTAATTCACGCGCTTCCAAACCAACCCGTTACTTTTTTCTTCTGTACAGCCATACATACGTCGTCGTTTTGATTTACGAAAGAAGAGAATAATTTTGGTGGTTTAACATTGATTGGAATTCCCTTAATTTGTGCTAAACGTTTCAATACGTTGGCGTGTTAAATTATAAATTTACCCCTAAAGTTCGAGTCATTAATATTTAGGTTAAATTATACAAAAATATCTAAACTTTATAGTTTGTGTCAAAAACACCCTTAAATTTTCAAAAAATTCAAAAATATCCTTAAACCTACAAAAAGAGCTAAAAAAACACTCTTACCATTAGTTTTGGATGAAAACCGTTAGTGGTTAGTGTTTTGTGTCAAAAACATCCCTAAACTTTAAAAAGTTTCGAAAATACCTTTAACTTTTTTAAAAAAATAAAAATAAAAAATACCTTTATTGTATATATGAACAAAAATTGTTAATATCGTCTTACTTCTCTATTTTCCCTCTTTTTTCTCCATTCTCTTATTCAATACTTTTTTTCTTGCTTTTTTGTGCGGTTTCACATTTTTTTTTATCTAAAATTAAATAAATAAATTTCTACACTTTAGTTAAGGCATATGGCAAACTATAATCAGAATAGATAGAATAAAAAGCACCCAGGGGATATTATGATGTAAATGTTTTAACAAAGTTGTATGTTAGTAGTTGATGTGTGTTAATAGCCAAATACATTTTTTTTATTTGACTATTTATCGTTTGGTATATTTTAACGGAGATTTGATTTTGGAATTTTGTGAGATTTTATATTTTAACTCTAAATTTTGGTTTCTTTTTTCTTTTTTCTTTTTTCTTTTTCTTTTTTTTCTTTTTTGTTACTGAAAAATTTGGTATAAAAATTGAAAGGAAATGAGAAAAATGAGAGTATATCTATATAAAAGAAGGATATGTATATAATTTGTTTTAAAATTGGTTTTTTTCAAACTTAAGAAAACGTCAAATAAATTTATCCCGTAATCATAGGAACATTTTTAAACTTTTTTTTTTTAAATAGAGTTATTTTTGCAGCAAGGTAATAACGATCTCTGTTCATATATTAACAATAAGAGCATTTTTTAACCTTTTTTTTTTTAAGTATAAGATTCTTTTTCAAATTTTTGAAAGTTTAATGATATTTTTTAAATAAAACTTTAAAAGTTTCAATTTAACACTAACGGTAAGGGTATTTTTTAACTGTTTTCGAAAGTTTAAGAGAATTTTTGAAACTTTGGAAAGTTTGAAGGTTTTTTTTTACCCAACATACAAAGTTCAAGGGCATTTTTTATAATTAGCCTAATATTTATTTAGCTCATTGTGTAATTTTAAGACTTACGTATTGATTTGGCTCAAATTGACTATTATAATAAACTTATCATTTTAAAGGTTGATGGTTCATTCTCCCCCTTATGATTATTCAACTAATGATAATAATAATTTAAAAAAAAAAGTTTTGACATATTATATATTTTTTAAATTGGTTGCCCTTCCTTCTTCTTCTTCTTCTTCTTCTTTTTTTTTTGTTTAGTAGGATCCTTAGTTTTTAATTTGATGTCTAATAGGATCATGAATTTACAAAATTGTCTAATGAACTAGAGATCTATTAAATATAATATTGAAAATTTTAAAATCAATAGACACAAATTAAAAACTTTGTTTAGAGACAAAACGCCCAAATAAACACAAATAAAATGATGACTAAATTATAAATTTGATCATCCATTTATTTTATAATATTATTTATTTAATCCTTTAATTTTTAGTCAATTAAGTCTATTTCTTAATTTTGTATTTAATAGATCAATGTCGTTAATTAAATTTTTTTTTTCTAGTACAAATTTGGGGTAGGAAAATTTGAACTATAGACCTGTTGATTCTCAACGCATATAGGTGTCCGTTAAATTAAGGTCTTATTGGCAAATAAATTAGACTCATGACGTGTATTGTTGACTATATTAATTTAAAATATATGGTATGATTTCACAACTTAGACTTGCCATGGACTAATTCGGAGGGTGCTATTTGTAAATTACAATCACACCAAATTGTATAATTTGATGTTGTAGAAGGTCCATCAACTTCATTTACTTGCTCAAATTTTGTATAAAATTAAACAAAAATAATAACTTAATCATGTAATCGTTGTATTTATAGAATTCTAATGAAAATATTGTTGGATTTCACTTTTAAATCGAAAAATATAATACTTCAGTGGTTTTTTTTTTAATATAATAAACCTGAACCATGAAAATTTAAACTTCCAACTTCAATGGAAGAAGTATACATCATTAAACTTTATTATGTGCATGTTGGCACCTTAACTAGGGAAGATACATTTGAATTTGGCCATTTAACACATTATAATAACCAAATTGAAAATGTGAACTCACACCATAAGAAACTAGGAAAGGGCAAAATTGGAATTTGGTGAAAAAGTAAGTAGAAGGAGTTGGGTTGGGCTAACAAACTTTTTTTTTTCTTTTTTATTTTTTAAGGCTAGCCCTTGGCCTTCACTTTGGTTGTTGCACTTTTTCTGCAACTAAAGCCATGTTGCTACTCCACAATAATTATTAATCCTTTTATTTCACCTCCAAATGTTTTCCTATTTATTTTTCCTAATCCCATTTTCTTTATTTTTTCAATTATATTTATTTAAAATTAATTAGAAGCCTCTTTATTCTCACCAACCCAACCCATTCTTAACCAAAAACATCTCTCTTTTCATTTGGCCATAAATGTAAGTGTAACGGACATAAAATACATTTTTTTAAAAAAAAACAAAAAAATTAATAGAAGTATCATAAAAATCACAATAAGAAAATTAATTTTGTTTAGAAATAATAAAATAAAATTTTGAGCATATAATTCATCTAATTTAATCAATAAGTCTAAGATATATAATCATTTTATTACAAGGATGTTATTTAAAGTCAATAAATGATTAATGAATTCATTTTTTAAAAAAAGAATACCACGAATCTTTTTGCAAAAATTAAATTAAGTAATGTCAATTTTTGAAAATTATATTAACTAACATTAAAAAAAAAAGATTCCAAACCAAAAATTAATGTTGCATAATTTATAGATTGAGAGTTTGAATCTTCATCCTTAATTGAACCTTGAGGTATTTTAAATTATAATAAAACTAAGTGTTGAACCCATTTTCTGGTCAGCTAATATGTATTTTTGGTATCAAATAACACGTGGCAACTTGTTCTAGTTATGGGTTACCTAGATTAGAATAGAGGATTGATCACGAATCTAAATAAAATAGTAGAGTGGATTTGGATTTTTTTAATTAAAATGTTAAAAATACAAAAATAAATTATAAAAAAAAACCAATGGACTCATTATATTTTTCATAGAATCTAGTCGTGCTATATTGTTAGTATAATAAATATATAGATTTAAACTATAAACCTCTCGGTCGCTTAGCCATACAATATGCGAGTTGAGCTACCTTTGTTTTAACGGGAAAAAAATATCTTAATTACACATTTTAGATGATAAAATTAAATTTATACAACTTTACAAAAGTAATGGATGATAACATGTCTTCAATTGAGATATCATATGTTTTTAACTTTAAGAAAATATCAATTTATACTCCTGAACTTTGGGTGTTGTATCAAATTACACCCTAAACTAATAATTGTATTAATTTAAATCTCAAACTTTGGGGTTGTATCAGTTTAAATCTCAAATTAATAATGATATCAATTTAAACTCTGAACTATTATAAGTGCATCAATTTAAATCCTAAAATTTCATAATAGTGTCAACTTAAACCCTCCATTATGTTTTATTTGATTACACTTGTGAAAGTTCGATATTTAAATTGATACATTTATGAAAGTCCAAGATTTAAATTGATACATTTATGAAAGTTCAGGGTTTAAATTGATACAATTATTAATTTGGAGTTTAAAATTATACAACTCCAAAAGTTCAAGGTTTAAATTGTTACAACCCTCAAAGTTTAGAGTTTAAATTGACATAATTATTTGTTTAGGGTTTAAATTGATACTTTTTCTTATATCTTTCAATGACCTTTATATAGTGATATTATATTTTTCCTTTTTTTTTTTTTTGTTGACATTTTTGCCTTTACATTTTGAAAACTTGATGAATTATATAATTGGTTTGACTTTATGAAATGATGAAGGTCTTATTTGATTAAACAATGTACTTGAAGAGGGGACAAGAGTTAGAAATAAGAATTGGGGTTGAGGTATATTATGTTAGTTGGCCTTTCAGTTCAATTATAAAACCAAACCAAACAAATTGGAGTAGGTCAACCTTTTAACAAATAGGATTGTCCATTTTCTCAAAAAAAAAGTTTTTTTTAAAAAAATGTGTTTGGAGTTTAAATAGTTGGTTTAAGTGGATAAGGGGAAAAACATCTATTTAACTTTATTGTGTTAGATGAGAATGGTTTAAAGGCAAAGTGATATAGAACTATTAATATTCTTCGCAATGTGTGTGTGTATATGTGTATATATATATATATTTTAAATTCAAAAAGAGCAAAGTGCTACAAAAGGAGTATGTCCGCATTAAAAATATTTTAATCTTTGGTGTACTAACTCTAGGGATGGTTAAAATATCATTTGTTTCTAAAATTGTTCAATTTTAGTCTATGTATTTTCATTTGTCTAATTTTAATGTCAATACTATCAATAAATCTTTGATTTATTATCTCAAAGTTAATTTTTACCAAATTTTATCAAATAATAACAATATTTTTCATGTAAGAAAATACAATATGTGACTATGTTTTCAAAATTTGTAGTAAAAAATATTATTTATATTTCTTATCTTATAGTTTTTTTTTAAAAAAAAAATGTGAGTTGTACTAGGTATTAAAAGCGTTATGGTGGGTGGTAGCATGGTATTTCTCTCTTGCCGGAGAGTTTTTCACATAAATCATTGTGTTTTTTTTTTAGTTTTTTTAGTTTTTTTTTTTTTTTTTTTTTTTTTTTTTTTTTGTGGAAGGTATTTTTTTCTCCTCAAACAGTGAGATTAATTGGCTTCAAAATTGTCAAAATAAACATAACGATAGAATGCTTGTGCTATGAATTTCTCCGAGGCAAATGGAAAGGAAAGATGAATGGATGAAATGTTATTGCTAGTTAACACAATTTATCAATCATGTAGTTGGTTTAGAAATTAGGCAACATAAAAAAGAAAATAATAAATCAATACTAAGTCAGTAAGCTTAGACTTGGATTGATGGTAGTAGGCTTGCTTTTATACTTATTTTTCTTTAAAAAGAAACTAAAATATATCAATTGGATCGATTGTCTATATCTTTATGCACATAAGGATGTAAGGACTTGGCCATAATGGGGATGAAGTAAGGAGAAAGTCCCTTAAGCTAAACGATGGCAAGGATGAAAGATGTATTCTCATTCCTACCTTGTTTCCCTTAATTTAACTTATCATTAGAAGATCTGGAGTCATTGGCTTGTTGGTTACATCAAAGTAACTAAATTTAGTTCCCCTCTAGTCTATGTACATTTAGTAAATCTATAAATTATTTATTACTTTAAAAGTATAAAGTTAATTTTTATCACGTGTAAATCTTTTTTTGGTTAGTAATACTCGTAACGTGGGTATATATACTTTCAGAATTTGTAAATGAAAGTTTAATAGTGACTATTAAAAAAAAGAAGAAAAAAAAAAGTCGAGGACAAGATTTAAGTAAGGAATTAAATTTGTACATTAAAAAAATAAAAATGTATATTTTACCACACTTCTCAAACATTCTCAATCTAAAAGCCCATTTCGCCAAACTTCGTGATACAATATTGCACAAACGATTGATGTGCTCCATCAACGCATACACCAACTTTCTTTTCTCAATGATCCAATAATTTTTACTTAGTTTAAGATCTAAATTGATACAACTTCTAAAATATAAGACTATAACCTATATAGAATTGAACATTAATGGCCACATAAGTATAAACATAAACACACACATATATATATATAAACATTAATCAAAGATAAATAGTGTAACTACCTATGTTGATATTCCCTTGTATTCAAGTTCTCATCTAAGGCAAACAATCATTATAGGTGCATTATATACAAGATAACTGACAACTTTTACTCTGTTTCACTTCCCAAATCTTGCTAGATTAAATTATAAGAAATACTTTCAATCATACCTAAAATTTAAAAGGATACATCTTAACCTTTAAAACTTGAACTCAATGAACCTTTTCAAATTTCAAATAAACCTTTTCAAAAAGACATTTGCATAGGTTATGTTCTATCCATAAATTTAACAGAGGATTGCTTTGGAAAGTAAACCGACTTCCCAAATTTCAAAATTAGAACTCGATATTTTGAAAATATTTTTATAATTTAACCATTCTTTCTTTATATCATCTACTTGAATCTTAAGTAAACCCATCCTCAATGCACAAGGGAAAACAAAGACTTACAAAAATTAATTCTACCTTTCTGAAACGTGAAGAATATAAGCAATACTTAAAATCAAATAGCCAAATATTTTTACATCAGAACCTGACCTTCAAACGAATGTATTAAAACCTGACCAATTGAGGGAACTTGTAAGAGTTTAGGTTTACTGTAAATATTATTTGACAATCAACTATCCCAAGGAACATTTTCAGAGTTCATAAATTAGTCAATATCAGCCAGCAGGGGAAACAAAACCTTAACAAATTAAGAATAAAAATATCTCTAAATGCAAAAATTATGTAGGCCAAGCATCGAAGTTATTGTAGATAAAATATTGAAAACATCCTTCTTCCTAAAAACCCAGAAAAAAGAATATATAAAACAAAAGGAGAACTTTAGACCATTCAAAACCCGTGAGAAAACAAGAGTAACCATCTTCATCTGGAGAATCTTTCAACAGCTAAATCCAAAATTTTAATAACGCTTAAGAAATTGTATCTCATCACCAAAACATAAGTCTCTAATTAACAAAACAGGTAAATGATCAATCAAGGGGCAACAACAATCCGGCCAGCAACTTGATCAAGATCTCGTCGACCACTTGAAGTAATTCTCCTTCCACTGCAAACCATCCAGACAGAAGAACAAATCAACCAACATAACATTGTTGTAACAAAAGATTAGAATCCGGCATTGAACACAAGCAAACACGGGGTTGTGTTGAATACCATTGGTCATAATAGAATGAAAAATCAGACATAATTCGAGGAAATAAGCTAAACTTAAGAAACTTGTACTCACCCCTTTGGGTCAACGTCAACAATGTTCATCTCCTGCAACTGTTGTAGAATGTGACGGGCAATGGCTCCACTGCTTTCACAGAAGTGTGGAGGACGACTTCCGTTCCTCTTGCTTCCACCATAAATCCGCTTGAATGCCCCAACACCAAGACCTCCTCTCAAGTAGATCTTCCTTGCCATGGATGCTAAACAAGTTTGAAACAGCGATCATAAGTAACCACAAACAGAACACACAAAATGGCAGGCAATAAAATAAAGAAGAAAAAGGGAAACTAACCAGCTCTCACGTAATACCAATCTGCATCATAAGGAGCAAGTTCTTTGAATCTGGCAGTTTTGACAATATCCGCCCATGGCGGAAGTTCAACCTGCTCAGCAATTATTAACAGAACAAATAAGTTGAAATTAGCTACGTTATAGATCATAGTTGATTTACTAGTAAAGATATTATAGACAATCAAGGTTAAACTTATTAGTTAATAGTGAACAAGGAGCATATAATGTAGAAATTTATAACAAATCAAAATCCAAGAACACGTCTACTAAAATCAAGATTAAAAATCAGTTAATTCAAACCAAGGAGATTAGTAAAGGCCTTATAAATTGTTCCTTTCCTTTAATAGGAAACATTCATTGATAGTATGAAATGTTACAGTAGCGGGCGAATACCCAAATCCCGACCGATGGATAATTACAAGAAATTCTTCCATACGGCCAAAAAATAATAATAAGACCATTTAAATCCCAGAAACATAAGGGCTCTGTGAAAGGCTAAAATTTCCAGAAGACTGAAAACATATCTACAAAATGTACAAGATCCCAGAAACAGTTAATGGCAAGTATAAACTCAGTTAAAAAAAATCATGATTTCTCAGACGAAGCGTATCGAGCAGAGAAAACAAGAACAAAATGATAAATTGTACCCAACCCACGAACTTAAACAACAGATGAAGCATATTCAAAGCGCAAGCAGATAACTTTATAGCCCATTAAGGTCGAACAAAAAAAAAAACAGTACCAGATCAATCGAAAAGTCTACAGCCTAAAATTTGCAAACTCCTTGTTTGATTAAAAAAAAAACTAACTATAGTAGATGCAAAAATAAAGAAATAAATGGGAGAAACAATGCAGAATCGAGCACACTCCACAACAGAGCTGGAAACATTGGAACTTCAAATTTAGCATTCACCCCGTTTTCGAAACCAACATCCTAGATTACTCTTCCTTGAATGGAAAATCAATTTGTCTCAGCCAAACAAAAGGGATAAAGGCGAATTGAGAAAAGAAAATGGATACCTTTCCGGATCGCTTGAGATGAGCGGCATAAGCCTTTACAAACTCGTGAGGAGAGACGTCCTTGACGGTCCTAGCAGTGGCCATGACTGTTGAATTCAGTGAGCAAAGGCCGGCAAAAGCTCCGATTGCTGAACTAGGGTTTCCGCCTTTCTCAAACTCTAGGGTTTTCGAAGAAGTGATAAGTGCCCTATATTTATATTCGGAAATTTCTCGTTTTCAACCTGTTTGATTGGTGATATTATTATTATACCCTCTTCATATTTTTTAGTTTCCGTAACTGCCCCTTGACGCTATATTTTCTTTGAAAAAAAAATAATTCGCTAGCTTATTCTAAATGTATCAAACTACTCAATTTTTTGTGTAAAAAAAACCTCAACCTTTTAAATATATATATATAATAAATCTCTAAACTATATGTTTTATATATCTAAGCGAGCTTAGCTCAACTAAATTAACATGACCATCAAAAAATATGTTCCTAAATAAAAATATTAAAAAATAAAAACCATAAATGTGTGTTTTATTTTTCAAGTCCATATAAAGGAAAAGTCCTATCTTTTATGTATAATATGTTGTTGACCTATTAGATGCTTTGTTAAATAAATTTATGATATAATATAATTAACATTCAAAGTTTATAATCCTATAAAATATAAAATTTAATTTTATGTCCCATAAATTCGTTGATCTAAAAAAGGTTGAATATGATATAACATTACAAATTTATAGAACTATTTGATATCTCTAAATGGTAAAAGCGATCGTAGTTCAACTAATATATATTATATGTTAACGACTACAAGGTTTATGATTTTAATTCTATACTCCTAATGCATTAAAAAAAATACAATTATAAAACTGAGTGGTGTTTACAATAAGCACAACTAAACTGACCTACCATATGTGTCAGTGATCAAGAAGTTGGTTGTTTGAATCTTCCACCCTAAATGTATTAGAAAAACTGGAGACTCGTTAATTGACATTTCTTCTTAAAAACAAAATTGATGTTTTAAAGTTTGATGAAAATAGTAAGTCAAACTATGGTCCAAAAACAAAACTTGGGCGTGTTTTAACTTCTTTAGTTTTAGGGATATTTTAGATTCGAGTTGTATCAATTTAAACCATGAATTAATAGTTGTATCAATTTAAGGTCTATATTTCAAAACAATATCAATTAACACATTCTTTCAATTTTAGTTTAAAAAATATGGCATGAGACATCTATATTGTTTAAATTAAAATTATAAATTGTTGTAAGTGAATCCATTTATATTCTTTACAAAAACTACATTTAAAATCATTTATGCATTCCGTTCTTACGAGTATATATAGACTTCTTCAGATGTCAAATTAACAAAATGGACTATAAGAATTGATGGCTGGACAATTTTCAAACTAGTTTTAATTCAAAGATGATTGAAGGCCTGTCAGGCACATAACAAATAAAATATAACTGCTTTTACGAGCTTGCAGCTAGTAGGAATTGGTCATCTCCACAGTAAATCAAGGACTAACTAAGCCAATTAACGAATTTAGGTAATGGGAAGGGGGGTGGGTTTGGTGATTAAAAGTAGTTGCAAAATTAACAAATTAAAGTGCAAGGAAATTAAAGAAAACGAGATTGCTTTGTGATAAAAACCGATTTGACAAAATTCAACTTGGGATAGGTAAGGATTAGTCATTTACTTATTACTAAACTGCTTTAATTACTTTGGAAAAATAGTTTCCTTAGAAATTGGTCGAGGTTTGCATTAAGTAAATTGAAAAATTGTCATGACGAGTGAGAAACCAGTTAGCCTAAATCTAACATTCGATTCACTATTGATTTTAATTGGTTTGAGAACAACAACCTGCAGCTACAAGATGGAATTCCCTAGCCAATTGTGCCGCTAAGTTTATTTAATGTCCGACATATAAACTTGGCAAACAAAATTGATATATCATGAAGCATCAATTCTATTAATATCAATCTATACGAATTCAAACACTTGGGGTTTATGCCCTAAAACCTCGTAATTAGTTAGTTAATTAATTTAATAATTAATTTATCCATTAACCAGAAAAATCAAAGGTTATCGCATGTAGTATTGAATAGTATGTAATTGACATACAAGGTGGATCATATTCAAAAGATAACCTAAAAAGTCTACAGTATAGGGATAAGGTCTTATCTTGATGATACTATGGATACGACTCACTTTGTAATTATTACAAATTGTTTGATTCAAACCATTCATATGAAGACATGTGAATGAGGGTATCACATATAAATAGTTTGTATAAAACCAAATGGCGAAATATTTAATCTCTCTTTGTAAATCCGTTAATTGATGAGATTAATATTTCATAGGATGATCATGTGTGACTCGATCTTAATCCCGACTGATTTATGAACTCCTGTTTGTGAGATTAGTTCTTTGATTTGTATGGATGAGAGTGGCCCCAAGTTGCTGACTCAATAAGCCTACCATTTTGATGAGTTGATTAAGTGGGAAGCTGGGAACATAACTTTACAAGGTGAAATTCACTCCTTACTACATAGAATAAGTAGATGAGTAGTTCTCTTAAATGCTGATTTCGAGTCTTGAACAAGGGGTCACACCTTCTCACGGGCTAGAGAGAGACTTAGTTTATGGTTGGATCATAAACAAATTGTATATTAGATGAATCGGTGGTACTTAAGGAAAAGAGATAATTATAGGGATAAAATGAACATTTAGTCCAGCTGCTATGAACAACTCGTGAAGGATCAACTTGCTTGTATTGGTTATATCAATTGACACAACCTGTCCTATAGTGCATAAGAGTTCAACTATGCGTATATAGTGGTTTGCCTATAGTTAATAAATAGAGATTAATTTAATTTAAGAGTTTAATTACTTAATCTTGGATTATTGAAGCTTATAGTCTGTAGGTTCATAACCCTTGTTAGCTCTCCATAGGCCAACAAGAATCAATACGTTGAAAGAAAATTTGAAATATTCGAATTTACGAGGAAAAATATAAATTGTGTTTGATACAATTAATTACATGATTTATTATAAAATTTATTCGAATGAGATTCAAAATTATAACTTTATAATATGGAGAACTAGTTTATTTGAATATGATTAAAATAATTAATTATTTATTTGGATGATATCCATATAAATAAATAAATTATTTAGTTTGAGTAAGTTTCGAATTAAATAAACAATGAGATAATTAAATTATTTGAATATGATTCAGATAATTAAATTATTTGGATGAGATCCAAATAATTGAGTTATTTAATTTAAATAAGATTTGAATTAAATACTTGGAAGGATAATTAATTAGTTTGAATTAGATTCAAATAATTAATTATTTAATTGAGATGAGATTCGAATTAAGAGATAAATATTTGAATATGATTTAAATATTTTAAACTGAGATATTATTTGAGTAGATATTTATTAATATTGGATATTATTAAATATTATTAAAATCTCTATAGAAGGTCATCTCAATTGGATTAGGAGTAACCATAAAGTTCTATAAATAGGGTTCTTGGGAGCCTAACAGCCCTCTACGACAATAATGTTTAAGATTATTCTAAAACTCTCCCTCTAGAAATTCTCCCAATTTTCTTAGAAAAGTTCTAAGAAATTTTATTTCCTATTCTCTCTATTTTTTCAAGAAGCGGTTCATCCTTGCCAGAGTCATAGCAAAGAAGACCTCGTAGAATTGGAAGAATTCAAGAATGAGACAACTAGTATTGAAAGGAGTTTTTGCCGCAATTGTGGAGCAAAGGTATGTTGCTTAACAATTTTCTTGATTATTTGTATTTGTAAATGTTTCAAGAATCAAAGAACGCGATCACGCTCTTCCTCTGGGATTTAATTTCTTGCAATTAATATCAGAGTCAATCTTTGATTCTTGATTCAAATTAAAAATTAAAAATGGTGGGTTGCTTTTGAAATATATGTATGAGATGTTGGTTTGCAGGTTGACTATTTAGGCTTTTGGCATTTAGATTTATACTTTTAATTGTAAGATCAATATAAAACCCAATGTTTATGAGTAGTTTTTGCTATAAATTGATTCCGTAAGATTTACAGTTAAATTTTGATTTATCTTTATTATAAATTCAATAAGATTATAATAAAGTAATTTGCATGCTTATCAAATGTGATTAAATTAAATTTAGATCTTTTAGTTTAGTCTTAAATTGTTTAAAATGGATAAATTAAAATATTTAAATAATAAAAGGTTGCCTACAAGGAAACTCTATCTAAGGAAGGTTCTGTCTAGGATTGGGGTACTTAAGCTTATGGTAACAAAATACTCCTATCTTGAAACTGACCTGGGAGTGATTTGTTTATTAAATAGTTTAATAAACTTGTTATTTTACACCATGTCTACTATCCAAACATTTATGTTTGGGCAAAGAAAATCAAAACTTGGATACATGATTTAGCCTAAGTTTGTATTGGTAATGAAACTCATATTTCAAAATACTTAGTGGGAGAATAGACGTATATGATATGTCATATCTCCTACATTATCTGGTAAGATTCACACCGCGAGACTCATGCTTGGCCTCGTGGCGGCTTAGTTTCGACTCTGTTTCTGTCCCCCTTCCAAAGGTGTTTGCATGGGTCAAGATCAAGGTGAATAGAGAAAGTATTTATAATACGTGGGAGAAGAACACGTGTTAACATATTCTACGATCTCCATCATTGATTTAGACTGTGAGACTCATGCTTGACCTCGTGGTGGCTTAGTTTTGGCTATGCTTCCATCCCCCTTCGGAAGGTATCTGCATGGGTTAATTTCAAGGTAAACTCCGACAATAGTTTTCTGTTATCAATATTGACTTTTCCTTTGAGAGACTTGTTGGGGAAGTACTATAAGTTCTAAAATGATGGGTTACACTTACAAGAACACATTAAAGTTGTTAATGGTGTTTTGATCAAATAATGGTAACTAAACCTTATAGGAATAAAACTTATTCTAGTATAATGTCTGGTTGAGAATATCTCAATCCAGTGAAGGAGCATTGACCTACCCTTCGACAACACAAGTATCATTGCATTAGACATGATTTATAGGGTTTATAAAATTTAATTTGAATGGATATTTGATTATATTTGGTTAACTAATATACTTTATATGTTTCAATGTTATGTCATTTTCTCTTATAGTTTTAATTTGGAATTACCGATGTAAGTCAAAGTTAAGAAAAAGTATTACTTAGAAAAGTAACATTGATGTTATTTTAAAATGGAGTGTAATTTTTTGTCTTTTATTGAGAAATATTGTCATATTGTCATTTCATGAATCGTTCATGAACCAAGTAATTGATGAATCACAATTGCAAAGATAGCTTATATTTATCTCCTAATTGACACATTTGATATCAAGTGTGGAAGATAAAGCACAAGAAAACAACATATGAGATGTTAAAGTCAATATTGATAGAGTAAACATGCAAAATGCAGAAGCAATTAGAATCAATAAGCATTCTAATTATACTTAATTTGAGTTTAAAGCATGCAAGAAATGTTCATTTCATAAAAAGATTTCATGATGAACAATACCTTTGATGACACTCTTCGAATTCTTACTCATCTTCACGAAATTGGCCTTCAAGGACTCAGTAGACCACCAAAAAGATCTTCTCTACTATCCTCTAACTCAAATTATGTGGTGGAAACACTGAATTGAGGTCAATTAATTAGGGAATGATGAGAGTTTTTGGGAGAGTAGCAGAGTTTATGGATTTTAGCATGCATGATCCCATCCCAAAGCTAAGATTCAGCTTATAAGTAAATTAGCCATGCAAGCACTCACTTAGCTGCTAATTGATAGTTCAATTAGCACTAAGTGAGTAGGAAAGGTGTCTCAATTGGGTGAAAACACCCCAATTGAAGAGAGAAAATTGGAGAATTCCACTCAATGTAGATTTTCCAATTAATTTTTATTTTGTTGTATTTAATTTAATTTTCATTAAAACTAAATAAATCAAATCAAATATGAATTTGATTTTCTAAAATTGAAAAATATTTAATTTAATTAATTAATTATTCAATTAAATAATAATTTAATATCAAATATTAAATTATTCAAACATCTAATTTATACATGAATCCTATTAATGTAATTCAATATTTAAATATTCTAATCTCTCCAATTATGTTTGACTTCGATAAATTAAACATTTAACTATATTAAATACAATTAATCAAACCTTAAATTGAATTTGAACACTTCAAATTCAAAACCTTAATTTCGAATTTGAATATTTCAAATCCGCTCAATTCACTAATTTAGGATCTAAATTTACAAGCTAGTAGAGAGATCTTATGAACCTACAGATCGATTTGAGATTAATCGGCTAAACTCTTTAGACCGAATTAATTAATATTCATTAACTATCGAGACATACCACTGTAGCTTGATAGTTGCACTGTTGTAGATATATTTTTGTCCACTTTAACCATAATCAGTAAGTCAATCATTCACAAGTTGTTCATATTTACAACTATGTCAAAATTATCGTTTTACCCCTGTAAATATATCATGATCCTTAAGCTCCCACTGATTCTCTATTGAGCAATTGGTTTATAGTCCAACTAATAAACCATGACCCTCTCTACTATGAGAGGGCGAGACCCCATTGTTCAAGACCAGGAATCAGTACTTAAGTGAATAGCCTATTTGCTAACCCTAAATCGGGTAGGAGTGAATTCCATCTTGCAGGACTATGTCCCCACTATCTATCTGATCTTATCCCAAAATGAGAGGCTTATTGAGTAGTGTTGTTGGAATACTCTTATCGGATAATCCCAACTAGACAGGAGTCTATAGTTAGCTCTCAATTTTAACAGTAAACAGTCGTTATAAAGAAAAATGACTATTTCGAGGTCCGGTCTTATGCAAACATCCTTTGTATAGAATGCATCCACTCGCATGTCTCCACATAAATGATTTTGGGATCACATCATTTGTATCAGTGTAACATCCCACACCTTATTTATTTATTAATAATGTAAAACTTTTCTTTTTTCAGTAATTGTCCTTAGTTGAAGGGCATGTTTGGAATTTTGAATTTAAAATATAAGTGCAAGGATTTAAGTGTTGTCGTGAAAATTATTCAAAGATTATTCAATTTTCAAATTCAATTTGAAAAGTTATGGCAGGAATAAATTATTTTTGGAAAAAGGAAAGGAATTAAATAGTATAAAGTGGGTTAAGGAAAGGATTTAATTAGAGTTATACCTGTCTCTTATACACATCTAGATGTGTATAAGAGACAGAGCCAGACCTACCGCCGACTGTCACGGCTCCCTTACTACCTCCCTTCACCGCCCATCGTGCCGATCTCGCCCAGCCAGTCTGAATCGCCGTTGTCGCTCCACCCTCTAGCCGTCACACCACGCCGCTGTCTACTAGTAGCTTGAGCCATTGCCGCCTCCAGCCAGGTTCTCCACCGTCCATTGTCGCGCTGCCTATTCTCTACTATGTGGGTTTTCTTCAAACGCTTAGTTTTTGGTAAGATCTATTTTGTGGTTGGATTCTTGAAAGCTTTTAGATGCCCACTAAGTTGGATTAAAGGTTAAATTAGTCACCTTATTTTGATTTTAGATTTGAGCTTGGGAAACTACAGCCGCGACTGTCCAGCGGATTCAAAATCGTTCGACAAGAGTTTTGGTAAGAGTTATAGTCCTTATTGTTGGCTTGTGGGCACGCTTTGATTACTGAATTAAGTTGACTTAACCCTTGTATCTTTAAGGTTTCAAGCTGCCGTCCATTGGGAGTTAAAATCTGTTGGAAGGAGATTCTGGAGTGGTTGGTTGTTTCTTCAAACCGCGGTCATCGTTTGGTTGTCTAAGTTTATCTATGGATTTTCGATTAAGGTAAGTAATCTTACTACTGAAACTGCCCATGGGCCAGGCTTTAGTTGTATGTTAGCATGATAAGCGTATGTTATGGTAAATGTTAGCATATTGATTGATAGTATGACCTAAATCAAAGTATGTTCTAGCACAAATTCTGATTTGTTTACATACACCCCTAAGTACTTGATTGTTAGTATGTGATAGTATGTGTTTTTCATATGTCGATGTCTGATCTACTGGTGTTGAGGCATACTTGCATGTTGTGGATTTATGATATAAGTTATACATGGATGATGTATAATATGTTATTAAGAAATATGTGTATGTGATGAAGCCATGGTCTCAAGAATTTTTATGTATGTTTTAGAACTGTACAATGTTGAATCTTAGTATGTTAAGATTGTGTGAATATCCTCATTGATTAGTTAGATGCTCACCAGTTTGTGTTTCCTTCAGGATTCACCAGTTTGTGCTTTCTTCGGGATTCACCAGTTTATATTTCCTTCGGGATTCACCAGTTTTGTGTTTCCTTCGGGATTCACCAGTTTGTGTTTCCTTCGGGATTCACCAGTTTTGTGTTTCCTTCGGGATTCACCAGTTTGTGTTTCCTTCGGGATTCACCAGTTTTGTGGGCATACTTAACTACAATAGGATAGGACTCAATCTCTTATTTGTTACATGTATTTATGTGCCATAGGCGGGTATCTAGAGGACATAGATGCCTAGCCTGACCTCAGTGGTGGGGTTACTTACTGAGTATTTCATACTCATTCTTTCTTATGTTGACGTTTCAGGTAAGGGTTGAGATGTACCGGCGATGGTGCAGCGGAATTCATGATCGAGCCACTGGGACTAGTTTGTACGCTTCCGCATCATGAGATTTAGAGTTCTTTTCATGTTTCCCTTAATATTTAGTTTTGCTGTTTGAAACTTATTATTAAGAATTATTTTTCTTATGTATTTATTAACCTTTAGAATTTATGGGTACCCTATTATTTTTTTTAACAATTGCATTTAATAAATGTCTTTTGAACTCCTCTTGTTTTAATTAGCATTTATTTCAAATAACTTAGCGTCGTTTTCAATTCTTTGCATGTATTTATTTTAGTAACTGCCTTACCTAGGTCCTAGGGGGTCAGGTCGTTACAATCAGTATACAAAATGGGTCACATCCAACAGTGTCACCAGAGGTACCCAATCTCATCCATATACTTATAGACCATTTTGGTTATATACTAAAAATTGATCCACTTTTATGTCTCCACACAAAGTTAAAATATTCATATTATAGTCATGGGTTCGTTTATTGGATTGTTATAATAGAATACAATATTAATAACATTTTATTGAATGAAAAAAAAACCCAATAAAACTTTTATTGATAAATAGAATATGTTTCTAACATTTACGAACTGCAGGACATTCCCAACAATCTCCCATTTGGACTAATACTTCAGTGAGTTAGAAATATATACAAATATATAGTTTTTACAATATTGATATAAAGAGAGAAAATACAATAAACTAGGATATCTATATGTAGGATTGTATCAATAGTAGCAGAAGCACAAGGATCATCTAAGTACTCAAATTCACTAATTTTGGCAAAATATAAAGCATGCTTTTGCAAAAAAAAAAAAATGAATTTCAAGACATACCTCTTGTAGAACTTCTTCAAAACTCCTTCACCAACTACTATCTTCTCCAAATCTTGTTGTAAACCACATCAAGATCTTCCCTACTATTCACCTAGTGCTCTAGATTAAGTTGTGGGACTCAAAACAAGCTTGAATCAAGGGGAGAAGGAGAAAAGCTCACTGCAGAAAAACAACTTGAAGAACTCTTTCTTCAAACCAATTTTTCTCTCCAAATCTTTATCGATTGCATGCCCGATTTTCACTCCAATCTCTTCATTATATTACAGACCAACATGCAAAGAGAAGAGTTGCATGAGTTCCAGCTCATGCTTGAAGAAGACAAGACAATGTTAATGCTTCATGTGTGAGTTACTTAGGTGATGGATAATGGAAAAACTCTTTTTAACCATTTTGTGTGTTTTTGGTTTTCTAATTTTTCAATTTTATCTAAAAATCAAATTTTGATTTTATAAAATCTATTTTGATTTTAAAAATGAAAATTTAATTAATTTCATAAATTAATTATTAAATAAAACTTAATTAATTTAATATCAAATATTAAATTAATTTTAACATATATCCAATATATTTAAATCATATTTAAATATATAAATTCTCCTATTCCGTTTAATTCTTGAAATTAAAAATATAATTATATCTCATATAATTACTAATTCCCTTAACTCTAATTTGAACGTTTCAAATTAACTTATCACGCTATTCTAGAGTTAGTCCGTTACGAGCTAGTAGGGGGGACCTCGTAGACCTACAGATCATGGGCTCCAACGATATGAGATTAATTGGCTAAACTCATTATACCAAATTAATCTCCATTCATTAACTAATGGGTCACTACACTAAAGCCCATAATTGCACTCCCCTCATTGTAGATATATTATGTCCACATGATTTAACCATAATCAGCAAGTCGACCCTTCACAGGTTGTTTGTAATAACGATTGAGTCAAATATCTGTTTTACCCCTAAGATTACGTTTTATTCCTCAAGTCCCTACTGATCCTCCAATGAACAACTGGTTTATGATCCAATCACCAAACCAAACTCTCTCAGCCCAGTAAGAGGGTGGGGCCCCTTGTTCAATACTTAAGAGAACAACCTTTCTCCTATCCCTAAATCAGGTAGGTGTGAACTCCGTCTTGCACCCTATGTCCTCAGCTATCTATCCGGTCTTACCCCTGAAATAGGAGTCTTATTAAGCCGACTCTATTGAGTTGACCCTCAACTATGAAAATCTAAGGACAATCCCGAATAAACAGGAGTTCATAGTTAACTCAGGATTAATATTGAGTTACCTAGGTCATCTAGATGAAATAGTCAGTCTTAAACAGTAAACAACATTATGAAGTAAGAGTGACTTATTTCTTAGTCCTGATCTTATACAAACTCATTGCATAGCACGCCCCCACTCTTCATGTCATAACATGTACAAATTAGGATCACATCTTATGTAGCACTTTACAACTCTTTGTAACAACTACAGAGTAGGTCGCATCCAATGGTGTTACCAGAATAAGGTACCCAACCTTATTCATGTATCATTTTGACTATTTACTCGAACCCGATCCGCTTTTAGGTCTCCACATAAAGTTCAAGTACTCATACAATAGTCATGGGTCTTAGTTTTTTGGATTTAGACTACAATTTATGAGATCAATAACAAGTATATTGATAATAGAAAATGTTTATTATTTTACAAACTGCGAGATTTTAGGACATAAAACCCAACACTATATACCCTCCACATTCTCTCACTTGCCCTAGATTAGGAAGCTTGTAGTCTTAGTCCGACCAGGTAGCCCTCAAACACTTTAGTCGAGAGGGTCTTCGTAAATGGATGAGCAAGATTATTTTCTGAGGCTATTTTCATGACTATCACTAGAGATATCCACGAGGTGGGGCGAGGCCGGGGATGCCATTCCCATCCTCGTCCCCCCTCCCCATTTCATTCCCCATGCCCGTGAAATTTTCCACGGGGATCGGCGCGGGGATTCCCCGCGGGAAATTTTTCCCCATTACTTTTTTTTTTATATAAAAAGACAATTAATTTAAATCACTAATGTGAACCGATTTTAATGAAATAGTTAACCTTATCACTAAATTGTTTATTCTAGTTAGTTCTATATGAAAATTTGAATTTAAAGATAAATTACTAAAATTTTGGCCTAAAAAAACTAATTAATTTTTTTAGTAGAAATAAATAAATATAAATCAAATTATTCACATATATAATCTAAATTTAAACATTCAATTTAAACATATTCATTATCTTTCCCAATAAATAATCAAATTTAAAATTTAAATGTAATATTTATATAATCAATAAATAAAATAAATATTAGATAACTATATTAAATAAACCATGTAGAATTAAATCGGGGTGGGGACGGGGAATAAGGCGGGGTTGGGGGCAGGGGCAGGGATAGGGAACCCATGCCCGTTTAGCTCAAGGGGATTTTTCCCCCCACTCCCTCCCTCATTCCCTGCCTAATCGGGAATCCCCGTCCCCGTGGGGAAATTGGACATCTTTAACTATCATGTCTCCTCGATACTATCTCTCTGATGAGATGGTACTTTCTTTCGATGTGTTTTCCGCGTTTGTGGCTTTTGGGTTTCTTTGAATTGACAATTGCTCCATTGTTATCGCAATACAGGGTAATAAGCAGATGCATATTTGAAACTACTTCCAAATCCATCAGGAACTTGCGTAGCCACACTGCTTCTTTAGCTGCTTCACATGCAACTACATATTCAACTTTCATCGTGGAGTCAGTAGTACAACTTTGTTCTATGTTTCTTTACACTCTAGCTCCTCCATTAAGAGTAAAAATGATCCTAAAGTAGAACTCCTAGAATCTACATCAGTCTAAAAATTAGAATCAATATATCTTGTAAGGATCAAATCCTTAAGTCCATACACGAGCATATAGTTCGTCGTTTCAGAAGATATTTGAGGATATTCTCGATAGCAGTCCAATGACTGTGTCCAGAGTTAGACTGGAACCTGTTGAGAATTCCAACTACAAAGCATATGTCAGGACGTGTACACAACATTGCATACATTAGGCTCCCTACTGCTGATACATATGGAATTATTTTCATTTCTTCAACTTCTTGAGGCGTCTTAGGACACTGTTCATTCGACAAATGAATTCCATGTCTAAAATGTACCTTTTTTGGAATTTTTCATATTATACCTTGATAACATTTTGTCAATATAAGATGCTTGAGATAGCGCTAGGTTTCTGTTCTTGTGATTTCGAACAATTTGGATCCCAAGAACGTAATGAGCATCTACTAAATCTTTCGTTTGGAATTGTGATGCTAGCCATCTCTTTATGTCAGCAAGGAAACTTGTCTCATTCCCAATAAGCAAGATATCATCAACATAAAGAACTAGGAAAGCTACAGTTTTGTCGACTATCTTCTTGTAAACACAAGGTTCGTCAACATTTTGTTCAAAGCCATAAGATTTGATTGTAGTACCAAACCTTATATTCCAGGATCTAGATGCTTGTTTTAATCCATAAATGGACCTTTTAAGCTTACAAACTTTATGCTCTTGACCCTATTCAATGAACCATTCTAGTTGAGACATGAAAATACTTTCATCAAGATGGTCATTCAAAAAGGCTATCTTGACATCCATTTGCCATATTTCATAGTCATAATATGCAGCAATGGATAAAAGTATTTGAATAGATCTTATCATGACAATAAGAGAGAAGATTTCTTCATAGTCTACCATTCCTCTTTGGGTAAAACCTTTTGCCATGAGTCTGGCTTTATAGGTTTTCACCTTGCCAGTTTGGTCTTGTTTTCTCTTATAGATCCATTTGAAACCAATAGGTTTTATCCCATCTGGTTGATCTACAAGTTTCCAGACATAATTGAAGTACATAGACTCCATTTCTAGGTCCATGGCCTTTATCCATTGTTCCTTATCAACATCTTCCATTGCCCGTTTAAAGGTCAATGGATCCTGTAAGCCATCATTAGGTATGATGACTTGAGTTTATGTTAAACCTATGTAGTGGTCTAGCAGATTAACAACCTCCCACTATGTCGAGGCATTCTCAACTCTTAAGAAGGATGTGATGGAGCGACAACTGTTGTTGATGGACTAGCTTGATCAACAACTTTTGTTAATTTATCTATATTTTCATTGGTCATTTCACTCAATACTAGTTTACAGCGAGGTTTATGATTCCTAATATGATCTTCTTCTAAGGATGTAGCATTTGTCAATATAAATACTTTATCTTGTTTCTTTAGGGTATCCTACAAATAGGCATATTTTGAACGTCGTTCCAACTTTTGGGTTTCTGCACCAACACGTGTATCGGGAATCCCCAGATTCTGAAGTGACGTAAACTACCTTAACGACCTCTCCATAACTCATACGGTATTTTAAAAACACTTTTTGAAAAAACTATGTTCAAAATATATACAACAATTTGTACTGCATACCCCCAAAATGATTGAGGTAACTGAGCATAACTCATCATTGAACGAACCATGTCCAACAAGGTTCGATTTCTTATTTCTGCAACACCATTCTGTTGTGGTGTTCCAGGTGCTGTGAGTTGGGAGTGAATTTCATGGTCTACTAGATAGTTTTGGAATTGTAAATTCATATACTCACCACCTTGATCTGATCGAAGTATTTTGATTCTTTTACCTAATAAGTTTTCAACTTCTATCTTAAATTCTTTGAACTTTTCAAGAGTTTCAAACTTGTGACTCATTAAGTAAATATAACCATATCTCGAATAATCATAAAAAAAAATCGATGAAATATCCATATCCTCATCGAACTTTCACATTCATTGGACCACAAAGGTCTGAATGGATGAGTTTTGTGTTGAGTTCAATGAGAGAAAATAAGAAGAATAAATACAATAAACTAGGCAACAAATACCCATTATTTCTCCTATTTGCCTTATTAAGTATCTTATAGTCCTAGTCCCACTAGGTGACCCTTGAACACTTTAGCTGAGAGGGTATTTGTAAATGGATCGGCCAAGTTATCTTCAGAGGTAATCTACATGACAATCATGTCTCCTCGGTGTACATACTCAGCTTCTATGGTGGAGTCAACAATACAACTTTGCTCGATACTCCTCCATAATATAGCTCCTCTCTTCAGAGTGAATACTGACACATAAGTAGATTTCCTAGAATCTATATCACGGAAGTCAAAATTAGTGTATCCAGTAAGGATAAAATCCTTATCATCATACACGAGCATATAGTCTCTCATTCTCTAAAGATACTTAAAGATGTTTTTAACGGAAGTCCAATGATCATATCTAGTATTGGACTGATCATATTCAGGATTGGAGTGATATCTGGTGACAATTCCAACTGCAAAGCATATGTCGGGATGAGTATATAATATGACATATATTAAGCTCCCTACTGCTGATGCATATGGAATTCGTTTCATAACCTCAACTTCTTGAGGTGTCTTAGGGCTTTGTTCCTTAGACAAATGAATTCCACGTCTAAAAGGTAACATTTCTTTCTTGAAATTTTGCAATTTATATCTAGACAACATCTTGTCTATATAAGCCTAAGATAATGCTAAAGTTCTGTTCTTTCAGTTCTGAACTATTTGGATCCCAAGAACATACTGCACTTCACCCAAATCTTTCTTTTGAAATTGCATAGCAAGCCATCTCTTGACATTAGCCAGAAATTCTACTTCATGTCCTATAAGTAGAATATCATCAACATACAAAACTAGAAAAGCGACAGTTTTGTGAACGATTTTCTTGTAAACACAGGGTTGGTTAACATTTTGTTCAAAGCCATAAGATTTGATCGTAGTGTCAAATATTATATTCTAGGATCGAGACGCTTGTTTCAATCCATAAATGGATCGATTAAGCTTGCAAACCTTTTGCTTTTGACCCCGTTCAATAAATCCTTCTGGTTGAGACATATAGATACTCTCTTCAAGATAGCCATTTAAGAAGGCTATCTTGACATCCATTTGCCATATTTCATAATCTTAAAATGCAACTATGGATAAGAGTATTCTAATAGACTTTATCATGGCAATCAGAGAGAAGGTTTCTTCATAGTCCACCTCCTCTCTTTGAGTAAACCCTTTTGCCACAAGCCTAGTTTTGTAGGTCCATACTTTTCCAGCTTGGTCTCGTTTTCTTTTGTAGATCCACCTGCAACTGATGGCTTTTACCATTTCTAGTTGATCTACAAGGTTCCAGACATAATTGAAGTACATTGACTCCATTTTAAGGTTCATGGCATTAATTTACTGATCTTTATCCACATCTTCCATTGCTTGTTTAAAAGTTAATAGATCCTCTAAGCCATTATTTGGTATGATGACTTGAGTTTCAGTTAAACTCATATACCGGTCAGGCTATTGTAGAACGCTCCCACTACGTCAAGGTACTCTCAACTCTAATACTAGTTTCATAAACAACTCTTGTTGATGGACCTGCGCGATCTACAACTCTTGCTTATGCATTTGTCGTTTCTTTGGTCATTTCATCTATTACCAGTCTACTGCGAGGTTGATGACTTTGGATATGGTATTTCTCTAAGAAAGTTACATTTGTCGATATAAATATCTTATCTTCTTAAGGATCATAAAAGAAACCACCTTTTGTCTCTTTAGGGTAACCTACAAATAGGCATACCTTTGAACGACATTCCAACTTCTTAGGATTTTGCACCAACACACGTGCTCGACATCCCCAAATCCTGAAGTGATATAAACTACCTTTACGTCCTCTCCATAGCTTGTAAGGTATTTCAAAAACACTTTTCAAGGGAACCATGTTCAAAATATATACTGCAGTCTAAATTGTATAACCCCAAAAAGAACTTGGCAATTGAACATAACTCATCATAGGACGAACCATGTCTAACAAGGTTCTATTTCTCCTTTCTGCCATACCATTTTATTGAGGTGTGCTAGGTATTGTGAGTTATGATTGGATTCTGTGTTCTATCAAATAATCATGGAATTTCAAGTCCATATATTCACCTCCTCGATATGACCGAAGTGTTTTAAGCCTTTTACCCAATTGATTCTCAACCTCAGCCTTATATTTCTTGAATTCCAAGTGTTTTGGATGCATTAGGTAAATATGGCCATACCTTGAATAATCATCAATGAGGCCGATGAAATATTCATACCCTTCTTCAGCTTTAAAATTCATCGGACCACAAAGGTATGAATGTATCAGCTCCAAGGGTTTTTTGGCTCTAAGACCTTTTCCAAAATAAGATCTTTTAGTCATTTTACCCTTAAGACAAGATTCATATGGCGGTAATGAATTATCTTCTAACTAATTTAGATGACCGTTCTTCACCAATCTCTCAATCCTGTTGAGATTTATGTGACCAAATCTCAAGTGCCAAAGATAGGTATTTGGAGAAACTTTCCTTTTCTTATTTTGAGTCTTAGTTGTTTTAAACATCTTTATGTTCAAAACGGATTTTACCTCAGTCGGTTTTAACATGTACAAGTTAATATCTTTCAAAGTAATGAACACTTCATTATCTTCAAAAGAAACTTTGTAATTTCATTCCAATAAACATGAGACGGATATTAAATTCTTTTTCATAGAATGAATGTAATAAACATTTTCAAGTAAAATGTACATATCTCCTATAAATAACTTCATATCTCCCACTACTTTAGTTGAAACAACCTCCCTGGTCCATACCTTAAAGGTTCCTTTGCCTTCTATAAGTTGTCTCCAGGAACTTGTTTCCTGAGAGAAAATACATGTATGATTAGCGGCACCTGAATCTATTATCCAGGTCTTTTATTGTTTTTCACTAAGCATGTTTTGATGACTAGTAAATCGCATTTACTTTGTTTTTTGTGTTTTGCATTCTCATTTTTATTCTTCAAAACTTTAGATGAGTTGGGAGATAAAGGACAATCATTTGTTAAAACTTGTTTTGAATCACCATTTGCTAGTAATTTGCATGTTGAATTGTTATTACCTTTAATTAAAGCGGAAGCGAGTATTTTAGAAGAATTCGATATGCTAAAATTTTAAACATATTCTTGTTAGGAAATTGCAACTAAATCCAAATCAAGTTTTAGCAAAAATTAATAATGTACCTATAATCATTATTTATTTACAATGATACTATAGTGAGTCAGAACAAGTGCTACCGATGGGTAGTCAAATATTCCTTCACTAAAGCAAGACATTCTTGACTAAGTACTATCTCCAAAATAACTCATATTTTGATAGTCATTTAGCTACCCTTTTCGGTCAAGAACTTACTAATAATTAGTAACTCTTGTAAGTGTGATCCACCATTTTCAGATCTTATAAAATTGTATGAACATGCCCTCGAATTGGAAGACAATGTTCAAGACGGAACTATAAGACCCTATTCATTTCTAAAGTTTGGGTTGTTTTGAATCCTATGTTACAACCCTTCTAGGGATCGCCGCGGTTAACGACTGCTAATGCCACCTAAAAATGACAATAGGCGCAATATAGGAATCTCACGATTCAAACTAATGGAAGAGACCATAGGATATGTTGACACATTTCATTCACCCACTTACTATGAACTACTTCCTCCATTCACCTTGTTATTAACCCATGTAAACACTTTTTGAATGAAGCAGTCGTGGTAAAAGCGACACAAAGCCGATCATGGATCTCACGGTGTGAACTCTTGAGGATGTGAGAGCTAAAAACAATATATTGAAAATATTGTTAATCTCCCACTGAAATGTTCTAAATGTTTGGGTATTTTTTTTACTCAAGTTTGTTCCAGTTAATTAAACAACCTAAGTCTAGGTGTTTATCCAAGTATAACGTTTATATTTGGATTTAACCTACGATGTCTAGGTGATAAACCAGTTTTAAAACCTCACATCGCTCACATATTGCTCATAAAATTAGTTAACAATGCTCAATTATTCAGTCATAATCCCCAAGTAGGAGGTATTCCGTAGATCGTCAACTTAAATACCCCTAGCCTTAGACAGGATTATATACCGGTTGAGTTTGTTACCCAAGTTTTATAAGAAAACGACCTATTTTAACTAGTAAAACAAGTGGTTAACCTACGTGAGCATGCAACTTATCTTTATTATGAATTTTAATGTCTAACCCAATTTTATAATAACTTATAAAACTTTAGACATACTTTTGCATCCATAACATATATTTGATATCTCAAATTTAATATAACATTTATATTAAAATAATTGAGGCCCTAAACATGCATACTATATATTATAACATCTTATAACATACTTTCAATGCATGTAACATGTTTTCTATGTTGGGATTTTAAATCTACATGGCATACTATATGCACATACAAGATTTATTATGGATTAATTTTGGCATTCTCAAGCAAATAAATGTCTAATTATTACAATAATGACCAAAACTGGCTCTAAAACACTTCTGGACCGCTCGAACTGCCTCGAATCGGATCCGAACCTCTCGAATGGACCTCTAATGCACAAAATTGGGCTGAATCAGACAAAAAACCATCGAGTATCGTCAAACATCGAGTACCATCGAGCATGCCATCAAGCATCAAGTATGCCATTGAGCATCGAGTATACCATCGAGCATCGAGTATGCCATCGAGCATCGAGTATGCCATCATGCATTGAGTATGACATCGAGCATCGAGTATGCCATCGAGCATCTAGTATTTCACAAAATGCCATCGAGTACCATCAAGTATGGCATCGTGCATCGAGTATTTCACAAAAATACCATCGAGTGAATGCCATTGAGTTCCATCGAGTATGACATCGTGCATCGAGTATTTACCAAAATACCTTCAAGTATGCCATCAAGGACTGATGCGTTCTATTCATGCGATGAAATAATAATACTTATGAAATTAAACGCTTAGTTTTCTTTAGTCAAACCCAAGTGCAAATTTGACCAAAGTTCTTGGTGAGTCCAGGGTCGAACGCAGGATTGCTGTATGCAATGAAACTAAAAATATGATCTTAGCGTGAGTTAAAAATGTTCCAAGGAGTGATTGAATAAGTAAACTTAAACCTAAATATGTGATGAGGATTATGTCTAAAGTGAAGCAGTGTGAGTTGGATAACAGTTATGCGATAGGAGGGTCGAGAAGAACTTTCACTAACAATTTCTAAACAACTAAATGAAATATGCAATCAACCTAACTCAATATTACGACTAGTACTTCTCAGTATCTTTTGCCACATTATCTTATCTCTAAGATGCATGCGATAGGTGTAATATATAGAGAATGTACTTATTTCTAACATTTTCTCTCGTTTTATGAAGTCTTAATCTAAATTCTCTCAAACTTAGATTAGCTTTACTTAGAACAATTTCTCAATTGATTCAAACAACAAATATAAGCATGTATAAAACAAGTCGATCGCATGATTCCTCCAGTTATTTAGTAGTGTTAGCTACAATCTTCCTAATCCAAGAAGCGATTTAGCTATGCATATTGGTGAAAATGATAGAAAATATGTATAATAAACATGTATTCATACTGCAGTTCTGAATTTGTCAATACAAGAAACACAATACAAATACACAAAAAAAGAAAGGGTCAGAGAGTCAAGTTATAGGTCATAATGTCTTGCTTCCTCTGATTTATTTTACAGCTGCTTCCCTAGATATTCGAACAGTATTATTTTCTTCTTTCCCTAGAGTCCTAAGCTCTCACCAAGGAGTTTCTATGGAAGAATGATAGGGGTTTCAAATAGAATCCCTTGTCAAGGTGTTCTTCTTGTCTCCCACAATATATCGCCTAATATATGTCACAATGTCTATTGAAAAACTCAAAACTCAGAACTAAACACTAAAAACTTCGAACTTTCGACTAATAACTCTCTCTACATGGCATTTGCATGGGTATTTATAGGCGTTTATGATCACTGCTTTTCTTAAGAACATGATTGCATTGATAGGGCGCATTAAATTCCATATCCTGCCACGTCGACTGCAACGTGTCAGTGGTTCATTGAATCTTCAACACAGCTTTCCTGTCCGCCACCAACGTAACTTGTGATGTGACACCCACCACCCATTCATGTCATGCCTCATCGCTTGCAGCTTATACGATTGTCTTCATTTTCTTCTCAAGTCGCTTCTTGCTTTGAATGCATTAATAGGCATGCAATCATGCGATCATCAGACTACTGAAGGGTATACTGCACAGAAGTAACGAAATTAGTCTGGAATTTAAATATGTTATGCGTTAGAAGTATGTGATCGCATGCTTTGTTTTATGTATAGATTTATTGATAAAAATTATCTAAATTTCATGTCTTTGCCTTATTATTTTAAATGAAAGAGATATAATAACTTGTATTTTTACAAGTTATCACATCCCCAAATTTAAAACAATGCTTGTTCTCAAGCATATACTTAAGATTTCTTATGATTTCAAATGCCTTCAAGAATTGTCTAGAACTCTCAAAGTGCCTCACTCAGTTTGCTAGACTAGACTTTTTTGAGTTTTATTTCTTCTTCCTATAAATTTACTTCTAGCCTTGAGAAGCTGCAAGCTTATTCTAAACAAAAATCTTGTACTCATTTCTAAGACTATTTCATATTTCTGAAAATGAAGATTTGGAATGAGATAAAAAAAAAAATCTCCTTGCTACTTATTGTGATTTTGCGCTGATCCAAGCGTCTAGCTTTCGTTTTGGCTTTCCCCCATGGGTGTCATGCGAACATCCAACTATGAGCTAATCGCTTTTTTAAGACTAAACTCATGTCGTAGGCAGTGGAGTTGCGATCACTTATCCTTTTGATCACTTACTTTTTTCTGTTGCCTCGTTTTGCCATTGATGACCCTAAGGATGCAATTATATCTTAACACTAACACCTAAGTCTAGATTAGTATTAAGTTTTAAGATTATTTTTCCTTTAAAAGTTACTTCTAGAATTCAGCAAGCACGCAAGCTTCCGTTGTTTGCATGTTGATTCCATCAAGAGTAACGAAGCTTGCCTTACATTGAGGTCTGAATTGCGACAATCACATTGTAATGCTCTAACCAGCGTCGTTACACTGTGACCTAAGTATAAAAACGTTCCCACGATTTCTGCAACAGAGATAGACAATTTCACTCGATTTCTCTCAAGAATTCTAGTTTTTTACATTTTTCTTTCTCTTTTTCACTCACCTTCCATGTATTCTTGTAATTCCTTGATGAATCTTGAAGGGATGCAAGATTGAAGGTAAGTAATTATAATATAGTTTAGGATAGATTCTTAATTTTCATGGTATGGGAGTGATTTTTCTATAATTTCTAATGTAAATTCTTGATTTATGTGATCAATTCTTGCTGTAATTCGTTCTTAAATGATGAATAAATTTCTATGCATTGAATTTTAGAATCTTTGGCCAATTTTCTTTAATTTAATGAATGCTAGAATTTAAGCATATCTATGTGTTTAATTTCAAATAGCCAGAGCTAAAGCATGCTCTGTATGATTTAGGTTGTTTAGAATAATCTTTTTCAAAACATTGCATGGTTAGTTAATATTCAAGAATAATTGAATTAGTAACCTAGGCTTTTTGAACTACTAATTCAATCTTAGTCAAGATTGCCTCTTCTTAATACAAATGCATGGATAATATGAACACTATCAAACCCAATTAATTGTAGCATTTAAGATTGATTAAATTGTTTAATCATGAAATTAAGTTATGCAATTCTAGGCTTTTAGTTTGCATAGAGTAAGTGTATAATTAGCAAGAACTTTCATTTATTAAATGCTAATAAGTACCAAGAAAAATTAAGAGAACACCTAAACCAGGCTAGATCATTTTAAAAATCGAGTTTTCACTTTTCAATCACTCATTTACATTCTTGTTTTTAAATTTCTTTATAATAATTTCTCAACAAACCCCCTTCCTGGTTACCACTTGAATTCAAAATTAGGTTAAACAATTATTAGGTTCCCTGTGGTTGATCCCTTTCTTGTCATCTATACTACGTGCTAGTGTAAGTTGTTAGATTGGAGTTACAAATTCATTTACCTTGGAAGTGTGATAACAATATGCAATTTCGAGTCGATCAGTATACTTCACTTATGAAGTAGAGCACGTGATGTTCTTGAAGTTGAAATCTTTGAAAAATGTTTGTATCTCCAAAGAACTTCAATCTTCAAATGTAATGTGGTCAGTTTCAGGAGCTAAGGAGTCTTCTAATTGTTGGGAGAATTCTCTTTAGACTCTCTAGAGCGTTAAATTTCTGACCTCCACAAATGAAGAGAACTCCTCTATTTATAGAGTACTCAGATGGGCTTTGTGGGCTTGGGCTTGATTTATCCATGAACCTAGCCCCTTGCCCCCAACTAATTGAATTTGGGTCATATTTGACATTTTATATCTTTAATTTCAATTTAGGACACATGTCAATTTTTAATTAGTCCCAAATTAAATGATTGGTAACTTTGTCATTAATTTAGTAAATGACATTATAATTTGTAATAGGTCCAAAATTTCTCATTCAACAAATGTCCCTTTTCGAAATTTATGCGCATGTATGACTAGATGAATCTCGAAAAAGAAAGTTGGAATCAAAATATAAGTTATTTGCTTGAACCAAAATACAAGTTATTTGCTTGAACCAAAATACAAGTTATTTGCTCTTGATCTTGACTATATTTGATGTGTCAAATTAATTAAACTATGAATTGGATACATAAATTTGATTTGAATTTTGTATATATTTGGCACACATTTTTTTTTATGTCAACTTATCCATATCTAAATTTAGGTCAAAGTTTTGATTTTCTTTTTTGACATAAATTTTGATTTGAGTTTAAGTAAAAATTACATTCTACATAATTCAAAGTTGAACTTAGTGTAAAATTAAATTGAACTTCTATCCAAGATGTTGGGCTTGAATTTGGGATGGAATGTGAATATGAGCTTTGAACTCCACTCTATTTTATTCTGGATAAAATTTCGGATGATGCCCCTATTTAAATTTGAGATAAATTAGAGGTATTATCTACAATTCAATTTAATTTGAGGCTAAATACCTTAATGATTTGAATTTGGGATAAAATTTGAAATATGGCCAAACTTTAATTTGGGATAAATTTGAAGTTCTATCTACAACTTTATTAGGCTTGAAGATAAAGCTTAGGATGACTTGAATGATAAAATTTAGAATATGGTTAAATTTTAATTTGATATCAATTTGAGACTTTATCTTTAATTTGGTTTGAAGATGAAAGCCTAAACTTAGATTATTATATGGCCAAATTTAAGATAAATTTGAGGTTTTATGTTATCCACGACTTAATTTGGATAAAAAGCTTAAACTTGGTGATTTGAATTTGGAGTAAAATTTGAAGACAATATTTTAATTTTACCCAATTTCATTTTGAGTTAAAATTTGGAATTTGCCCAAATTTTAGTGGGATAACATGAGGATTTAAATCACATCTGGATCAAATCTCTCATCTTATAACAAATTGATTTGATTTGAAAATTCGAATTTCAGAACTATGTGAACTTGAGATAAGCCAAATGTGATCAGAATTTTCAACCGCATATAAAATTTAGACTTGGAGAGAAGTTGGAATATATTTTTTCTTCAATCAAAACACAATTCGTTTTTCTTTTTCCTCTTTTTTTTTTTTTTTTTTTTTTTTTTTTTCATATTTTTTTCCCTTCTTAAAGTCTATTTTCTCTTTCTTTTCGAACGCAGGTGCAACTTTCTTTCTTTGATGGCTGTTGATTTCTACTGTTTTTTCTTTTTCTTCTGCTTATTCTTCCTCACGACATCACATGGCGCACAATCTTATTGATTTAGTCGATGAAAGGAAGGTTGAGCGTCATTCTTTTGTACTTCAACATTTGGACTTTGCTATCTTTTCTCCTTCTTTTGACCTCTTCTTCCTCAAATCATTGATTCGGTGCTCTAACTTTTTTCTTTTCAATATTTTTTCCTTTTATCTATTTCTTCTTCTTTCTCTTTCTATCTCTCTTCTGCTGAAATATTGCCGACGTTCACCTCCGGCCTGGTTTTTTTTTTTTGAATTTACGTGGCTTCTTACTTCCACCTTCTTGGAGTCTTTTTTATATCTCTCTGCCTCAATAAAACACCGTCGCCACCATGGGATCCGGTTGTGTGGCCGGAGTAGCGCCAGAAAACGCCATATGAATCAGCGCCAGCGCTTTGGCGGTCGATGGGAGGAGGTCACCGTCGTCGTCCAACCTTCAGTAGAGAAAAAGTGAGAGTGATTTTAGGGAGAGAGGAGTGAGGCGATTGGTGGAGATGGCAAAAAAAAAAAAAAGAGAGAATTTGGGCCCTATTTTTCTTTCATTTTCTTTTCCTTCATTTTCTCATTATTTTCTTGTTTTTTTTTATTCTCAGCTTTTGTTGTTCCTCTACTTTTTTTTTCTTTTCATTGTTTTCTCTCTCTCTTTTTTAAACTAATTTCTCCATTTTTTTCGCGAGTGTATTAACTCGCCTCATATTTCTTTTCTTAGGAATTTAAGCGGTTGGCAACTTACATTCGAGGGAGTGACTTTTTGTCTCGCCAACTTCCACGTGTCTTTGAAAAAAGTGAGTTTTGTATATTTTTTTCAGGCATGTTTCAACTTCGGATGTGACATACTGGTCCATCCTTTGTTGTGAAGCTGCTAAATCCCCATGTACCAACTTAGGGTGAGACACACTAGCCTATCCTTTGTTGTAAAGTTGTTGTTTCTCATGTGCCAACTTAGGGTGGGACACATTAGCCCCTCATTTGTTGTAAAGTTGCTCCTCTCCATGTGCCAAATTACGGTGGGACACATTAGCCCATCCTTTGTTGTGAAGTCATTGCATCCCCGTGTGCCAACTTACGGTGGGACACACTAGCCCATCTTTTGTTGTGAAGTTGTTACATTCTCCCATCCTTTGTTGTAAAGCCGCTGCATCTCCATGTGCCAACTTAGGGTAGGACACACTAGTCAATTTGTGAGGTCATTACTCAAACTCCAATGGAGGTTATAAGGTACGTCGAGACATAAATTGGCACTATGTCAATGTGTCCCACATTCCTTGATAGGCGGCATCTTGTGTTACAAATATGTACCAAACACGTTGTAGACATGTAGTAGATACGTTGCAGATATGAAGTAGACACGTAACAGATATGGAACAGATATATAACAGATATGTAGCAAATATTAGGAGTGCAACAAAAAAAACCAAAAATCCAAACCAATCCAAATCGATCTAATGGTTTGGTTTGATTTTTTAGTATAAAATTGGACATATTGGTTTGTATTTAAAGAAAACAAAAAAATATTGGTTCAGGTCAGTTTTTTATTTGAAAAACCAATCAAAATCGAACCAACCAATGATCTATATGTTGGGATTGGTGTCCTAGTTCTCTTGGACTCTCGTAGTTTGTAAACATTGTACACATTCTTATGAATAAAATAAGAGTTATTTTATCTTGTATAAACTTAAGCATGTATATGAGATATACAAGTGGATCATGCCTTAAGTTATCTAAAAAGATTTGTAGTATAAGGATTAAGGAGGGATACCTGATCCTGGTGACACTACGAATACGACCCGCTTTCTAACGATTTACAAGTGTTGTAAACTACTTGTAGGATTGTATCAACAGCAGTGGAAGCACAAGGATCATCTAAACATTCAAATTCACTAATTTTGGCAAAATATAAAGCAGCTTTTGCAGAAAAAGTGAGTTTCAAGACATATCTCTGGTAGAACTTCTTCAAAGCTCCATCTCCATCTCCAGCTGCTATTATCTCATATTTTGTTGCAGACCATCCAAGATCTTCTCCACTATTCTCTTGGTGCTCTAGATTGAGTTGTGGGACTCAAAACAAGTTTGAATCAAGGGATGAAAGAGAAAAGCTAACCTTGTTGAAGAACTCTTTCTTCAACCCGAATTTCTCTAAAATTCTCTATAGATTGCATGCCCGATTTTCACTCCAATCTCTTCATTATATTGCAGATCAACATACAAAGAGAAGAGTTGCATGAGTTGCAGCTTATGCTTGGAGAAAGGCAAAGACATTGCTTCATGTGTGAGCTACTTAGGTGATGGATAATGGAAAAATCTTTTTTTCCATTTTGTGTGTTTTGTTTGTTTTTCCTTTTTCAATTTTATCATAAAATCAAAAATTTTATTTTAAAAATGAAAAATTAATTAATTTCATTAATTAATTATTAAATAAAACTTAATTAATTTAATATCAAATATTAAATTAATTTTAATATATATCCATCTTTATATATTTAGATCATATTTAAATATATAAATTCTCCTATCCCGTTTAATTCTAAAATTAAACGTATAATTATATCTCATATAATTACTAATTCCCTTAATTCTAATTTGAACGTTTCAAATTAACTTATCACACTATTCTAGAGCTAGTCTGTTACGAGCTAGTAGGGGGACCTCGCGGATCTACAGATCATAGGCTTCAACGATCCAAGATTAATTGGCTAAACTCATTAGACCAAATTAATCTTCATTCGTTAACTAATGGGTCATTTCACTAAAGCCCATAGTTGCTCTCCCCTCACTGTAGATATATTATGTCCACATGATTTAACCATAATCAGCAAATCGACCCTTCATAAGTTATTCGTAATAACGGCTGGGTCAAATATCTGTTTTATCCCCGAGATTATGTCTTATTCCTCAAGTTCCTACAAATCCTCTAATGAACAACTGGATCAATCACCAAACCAAACTCTCTCAGCCCAGTGAGAGGGTGGGGCCCCTTGTTCAAGACCTGGATTCAGTACTTGAGAGAACAACCTTTCTCCTATCCCTAAATCGGGTAGGCGTGAACTCCGTCTTGCACCCTATGTCCCCAGCTATCTATCTGGTCTTACCCCTGAAATGGGACCCTCAACTATGCAAATCTAAGGACAATCTCGAATAAATAGGAGTTCATAGTTAGCTCAGGATTAAGATCGAGTTACTTAGATCATCTAAGTGAAATAGTCAGTCTTAAACAGTAAACATTGTTATAAAGTAAGAGTGACTTATTTCTTGGTCCTGATCTTATGCAAACTCATTGCATAGGACGCTCCCACTCCACATGTTATAACATGTACGAATTAGGATCACATCATATGTAGCACTTTACAACTCTTTGTAACAACTACAGAGTAGGCTGCATCCAATGGTGCTACCAGAATAAGCTCAGGATTAAGATCGAGTTACCTAGGTCATCTAGGTGAAATAGTCAGTCTTAAACAGTAAACAGTGTTATAAAGTAAGAGTGACTTATTTCTTGGTCCTGATCTTACGGAAACTCATTGCATAGGATGCCCCCACTCCTCATGTCATAACATGTACGAATTAGGATCACATTGTATGTAGCGCTTTACAACTCTTTGTAACAACTACAGAGTAGGCCGCATCCAATGGTGTTACCAGAATAAGGTACCCAACCTCATTCATGTACCATAGATCATTTTGACTATTTACTTGAACCCGATCCACTCTTATGTCTCCACATAAAGTTCAAGTACTCACACAATAGTCATGGGTCTTAGTTCATTGGATTTAGACTTTCATACAATTTATAAAATCAATAACAAGTATATTGATTATAGAAAATGTTTATCATTTTACAAAACTGCGAGTTTTTAGGACATAAAACCCAACAATACTCCCATTTGGACTAAAACTCCAGTGGATCAATATATACAAATATATACAATGTTGAGTTTACATAGAGAGAATAAAATGAACAAATACAATAAACCAGGGCATCACAATACCCATCAATTCTCCCACTTGCCCTAGTGATACAAAACTTATTGACCTAGTCCTATTAGGTGACCCTCGAACACTTTAACCGAGAGGGCCTTCGTAAATGGATCAGCTATGTTTCTTTTGTTGATTCGATTACAGCAACATACTCAGCTTCCATTGTGGAGTCTGTAATAAAACTCTGCTTGATGCTCCTCCACACAACTACTTCTCCGCTAAGAGTAAATACTGACCCTGAAGTTGATTTCCTAGAATTAATATCGGTCTGAAAGTCAGAATTAGTGTATCCAATAAGGATCAAATCCTTAGGACCATACACGAGCATATAATCTCTCATTCTCCGAAGATACTTGAGAATGTTTTTAACAGTAGTCCAATGGTCATGACCAGGATTAGACTGAAATCTGCTGACAATTCCTATGGCATAGCATATATCAAGACGAGTACACAACATTGCATACATCAAACTCCCAACTGCAGATGCATATGGAATTCGATTCATCTCCTCAACATCTTGAGGTGTCTTAGGACTCTGTTCCTTAGACAAGTGAATTCCATGCCTGAAAGGTAAAGATCCTTTCTTAGAATTTTGCATTTTATACCTAGACAATATCTTGTCTATATAAGATGCTTGAGATAATGTCAATGTTATGTTCTTGTAATTCCGAACTATTTGGATTTCAAGAACATACATTGCTTCTCCTAAATCTTTCATTTGGAATTGTGAAGTCAACCATCTCTTAACATCAGCTAGATATTCTACCTCATTCCCAATGAGCAGAATATTATCAACATACAACACCAAAAAAGCGACAGTTTTGTTGACGATTTTCTTGTATACACAGGATTTGTCAACATTTTGTTCAAAGCCATAAGTTTTAATCGCAGCGTCAAATCTCATATTCTAGGATCTAGAAGCTTGTTTTAATCCATAAATGGATCAATTAACCTTGTAAACCTTTTGCTTTTGACCCTACTGTATAAACCCTTCTGGTTGAGATATAGATACTCTCTTCAAGATAGTCATTCAGAAAAGTTGTCTTGACATCCATTTGCCATATTTCATAATCATAAAATGTAGCTATGGATAAGAGTATTCTAATAGACTTTATCATGGCAACTGGAGAGAAGGTTTCTTCAAAATCTAACCCCTCTCTTTGGGTAAATCCTTTTGCCACAAGTCTAGCTTTGTAGGTCTGTACCTTACCAACTTGGTCTCATTTTGTCTTATAGATCCATTTACAATCATTGGGTTTTACCGCTTCAGGTTGATCTACAAGATCCCAGACATAATACATAGATTCCATTTCAAGGTCCATGGCTTTGATCCATTAGTTTTTGTCCACATCATTCATTGCTTGATTAAAAGGCAATGGATCCTCTAAACCATCATCTGGTATGATGATTTGAGTTTCAGTTAAACCCATGTACCGATCAGGCTGTTGCACAACCCTCCCACTACGACGAGGCATTCCAAACTTTTGAGAAGGATGTGGAGTATCAGTTTCATCAACAACTCTTGTTGAAGGACCTACTCGATCAACAACTCTTGTTGATACATTTTTCGTCTTTCTGGACATTTCTTCTATTACTAGCTTACTGTGAGATGGATGGTTCTTTATATAATCTTCCTCTAGAAAGGTTGCATTTGTCGATACAAACACTTTATCTTCCTGAGGATCATAAAAAAGACCACCATTTGTTTCTTTTGGGTAGCTACAAATAGGCATACTTTTGAACGGTGTTCCAGCTTTTTAAGATTCTGCACCAACACATGTGCTAGACAACTCCAAATTCTAGAGTGACGTAAATTTCCTTTACGTCCCATTCAGAGCTCGTAAGGCATTTTAGAAACGCTTTTCGAGGGAACTATGTTCAAAATATACACCGCAATCCCAATTGCGTGTCCCTAAAAAGAATTTGGTAACTAAGCGTAACTCATCATGGAACGAACCATGTCCAACAAAGTTCTGTTTCTCTTTTCTGCCACACCATTCTGTTGAGGTATGCCAGGGGTTGTGAGTTGAAACTGAATTCCATGTTCTATCAAATAGTTCTGGAATTCCATGTCCATATACTCACCACTTCGATCCGATCGAAGTGTTTTAATCTTTTTACCTAATTGATTCTTAACCTCAGCCTTATACTCTTTGAACTTTTTAAAAGTTTCAGACTTTTGGTGCATTAGGTAAACATGCCTATACCTAGAATAATCGTCTATAAAACTAATAAAATATTCATACCCTCCTCTTGCTCTAACATTTAGAGGCCTACAAAGGTTTGAGCGAATTAGGGGTTCTTTGGCTTTAAGACCTTTTCCAGAAAAAGATCTTTTTGTCATTTTACCCTCAAGACAGGACTCACATGGTGGTAATGAACTATCTTCCAACTTGTTTAGATGATCGTTTTTAACCAATCTCTCAATCCTGTTGAGTTTTATGTGACCTAGTCTCAAGTGTCAAAGATAAGCATTTGGAGAAATCTTCCTTTTCTTATGAGTCCCAGCAGTATTAAACATCTCTACGTTCAATATAGCTTTGACTGCAGTTGGTTTTAACATGTACAAGTTATTTTCTAATTTTGCAGAGTAAATCTGTTTATTTCCCATATTGATGAACACTTCACCATTTTTGAAATAAACTTTATAATTTTGTTCTAGCAAACAGGAGACAGATATTAGATTCCTTTTCATAGAAGGAATATAATATTCATTTTTCAAATATATGTATTTATCTCTTATAAATAACTTATATCTCCCACTGCTTTGGCTGAAACAATCTCCTCGGTCTCTACCTTAAAGATTGTTTCACCTTCTGTCAACTGTCTCCAGGAACTTGTTTCCTGTGAGATAGTACATACATGATTAGCGTCACCTGAATCAATTATCCATATTTTATCGCTTTCCACTAAACATGCTTCAATAACAAGTAAATCATATTTATCTTGTTGTTCGAATTCATCATTCTCATCTGCATAATTCATAATTTTAGATGAGTTGGAAGATAGAGGACAATCCTTTGTTAAAACTCTGTTGGTCTAATCAACCGCTAGTAATTTGTTTGTTGATTTGATTTTATTGATAAAAATATCGGAAGTGAATATTCTAGAATTCAACATGCTGATAAAATTCAAACAAATTCTAATTAGCAAATTGTAACTAAATCCAAAATCAAATTTTAGCAAAAAGTAATAATGTACCCATAACCATTATTTATTTGCAACGATATTCTAGTGAGTCAGAATATGTGCTACCGAGGGGCAATCAGATACTCCTTCACTAAAACAAACAATTTTGACCAAACACTATCCCCAGAATAACTCTTATTCCTATTGTCTTCGGAATAACTCTTATTTCTATAGTCGTTTGGTTTTCATTTTCGGCCAAGATCTTTACTAACAACTTAGTAATTCTTGTAAGTGTGACCCGTCATTTTCAGATCCTATAGGACGGTATGAATTTGCCTTTGAAATAGAAGACTAGGGGATAGTCGTCGCTAAACGACTAGCAAAGGACCGCCTAAAGCAAACCAGCAGGCGCAACATAGGAATCTCACGGTTCAGACTAATGGAGGAGACCATAGGATATATTGACACATATCTGATGCGTTATTTTATGCGATGAAATAATGGTGTAGAGTGCGATGGTGGATTATGCGTTGTGCATGCAAGTTTTCTCAGTAAGATCCAAGTATAATGAATTGCCTGGTAAGCCTAGGGTCGAACACAGGGACTAAGGAAAACAGTATGCGATGGTAATTTTAGATCACTTTGCGGTAACAAATAAATCGAAGTGTTGGTTGGTTTGTTGTTTAAGGTATAAAATATATGCGGCGGATTTGAGAAAAGAGTAATTATGCGACAGATACACTGAGTATGCGGAGGAATGGGTTGAGAAGGTCTTTAGCTAGCATTTCTTGAGAATGCGTTCACGCTATGCGATCATGTTGTACTCATACTACAGCAGTTCATTTTCCAATGCAAATGCGATAACTCCTAATGTTAGGATGCATGCAATGAATGCGATAATTTCTATAGAGCTTATTCCTAAGTCTCTACTTCTTGCCTATGCGATGATGAAAGATGCACACAAGGACAAGGCGACCGCATACAATCATATCCTATTTCTAGGGTGCATGTGATGCGTTAATAGCAAACAGAACTTATTCCTAAGCTTCTATCTCTTGATTATACGGTTAATCTGACTCTCCCGAGCCTAGATTCTAATCTGACTTTTCCAAGCCTAGATTCTATCCTTAGACTACCCTCCCGAGTACCTCTAATGGACGAATGACGCATACATAATACAAGATGATCGCATAGAATGAAGATCTCAGGTTATGCTAGCTAAGTGCTTCTCAACCCATTTGACAGATTTAGCTACTAATGCATAATGTAAAGAGAGTGGACAGATATAAAGATGCAATTTCCATTTTTATAAATAGGTTCAGTGTACAAAATGACAATGGAAAATAAGGGTAGAGAGCCTGGTAGCAATATCTTGCTTCCCAAGGCTTTTACACTATGTTATCTCTACTCTGCTCAAAAGATGTTCTTGCTTCCGCAAGAGTTGGCCCTCTCTCTGATTTCGACACTTCTCGGCACTCTTTCAAGTTCACTGGGACGATCTCTCAATGTAATCTCCCTTCACTCGCTTCCGCCTTCTAAGTAAAAGAAAAACTATGAACAAGGCTAAAAACTATATATATGGTGAACTCTGTAAACTGAGCGAACTTCTTCAACGAAGGTGGCCTTCGGTATTTATAGAGCTTCAGGGTGAAGAAATTTTTCTCTCGAACGATTACACTGATGGGATGTCATTAATTCTCTGTCTGATGCGCTAAATATTTGTCATCAAAAAGTTGAGTGTACTTGCTTCAGTATGTCGTTAGTGGCTTGTCAACTTAATTCGGAATCAACCATCATCAGCTTTCTGTCCCATCGTGATTTATTAAGCTTTCACCCAGATGCACCCACCTTGATGCATCGGCTCTATGCGGCCACCTTCTTGAGCAGATTTTCGTGAGCGTAAATGATTGCATAGCCTTGTGGTCGCAATCTCGTAATGCACTCGTATGCTAATTTCCTTGGATAGCAATTTCGCCTTGCCTCAACGCATTTTCCTGCATAAAATACATAAGTTAGTTGTTTTAATGCGATGGACGCATGCGATCGCAATGTTGCAAACTTAATGCTTTTGGACGAAATATTGTATATTTTTACCGTCGCAATCTTGCATTGCTTTATAACTTTGTGCTGTAATAACGTGCATTTCTGCCCGTGTAACCCTCAAATTTAAACAATGTTTGTCCTCAAGCATAAACTAAAGATTTTCTTTAGAAAGTCGACCGTCTTCTTATTTCCTAGATTTCTCAAGGTTGCCATATTCAAATCCTATGCACCAAAATCTCCTTAATTCTTATCCAAGTCTCTTCTTAAAATATTTCTAAAATTTAGGGACCGCAAGTTTAACCTTCAAAAAGACTTTACTAGATTCCTGGGCATCGCATGGTTTATTTCATTAAAAAACTTTTTTCACTGGGTATTTTTAAATGATTTTTATCCTTGCGTATTTTAGACATATATTTTTTTTCTGTGACCTTGCGCTGATCCAAGTGCCTAGCTTTCGTTTTGGCTTGCCCCCACGTATGTCATACAGACATCCAACTACGAGCAAGGCCCTCTTTCTCGGTCTAAACTCATGCCCATTTGGTAGTGGAGTTGCGATCATTTATTTATGCATTGATCACGATTCCTAGCTTCGTTTTGGCTTGCCCCCACGTGTGTCATACAGACATCCAACAACGAGTAGGATCCGATTGCAACGTTATAAATAAATAAATAAATCCTAAAAAATAGCAAGGTTGAAAATGAATACTGCACCCCCAAGTTTAACCGCAGTAATGTCCCCATTATTGATAGATTGAAAGAAGTCATGCGATGCTTTTAGAAAGTTTCGTAAAAAGTTAGTTTGAAAGAAAGCTAGCAGATCACTAAATTCTAAAAATATTTCATGAGTTGACTGTCCTAAAATTAAGTTGACTCTAGTATATACGAAAGAATAGAGGCACGCGTTTCATCATTAAAATCATAATTGGCAAAGCAAAATAATGCGGTGACTTACTAAATTAATCAATGTTAAATGATTGCGCCGACTAAAGAGGATGCGATGATAAAAAATTTTAAGTTATAATACGATGTGATAGTGCAAAATTTGGAATAGACAAAGTCAAGGAGAGATACAACCCCCAAATTTGCTCTGTCGCCTGCATTATTTGTGGACGCATCTTGCTTTGCGGCGAACTGCTCTCTTTAATTGCAGTGACGGAATAAAGCAGTTGCATCTTTCGTGTAGTGCCTTCGTAATCGTTCACCTCGATCATTGCAAAGAAATCATTGAGAGGGTCAAATAAAAACAGAGTTAGCAAAATCGTTTTTCACGATCTTTCACCACGATCGCATTTTTTTTAAAGATATAAAGACAAATATACGATAACAGATAAAAGCAAGGTAACGAAAGTTCATGAAGCATTGATAGGAAGAAGGACATTCCAAAAGGATTGTGTCCCTGATGAGTTTGAGTTGCATAGTAACTCAGGGACTGCTTATTTAAATTTGGACTTTTTATGTCCACGACGACTTTCTCTTCTTTTCTCGGTCTTCTGAGATTTTGATTGCCTTAATCCAAATTTTTTCCCCGTTAACGTTCATCATGATCTCCCCCTTGTACACATCAATTTGAGCGCGACTGGTCGAGAGGAATGATCGTCCCAATATGATGGGCACATCTTCGTCCGCTTTATAATCCAAAACGATGAAGTCTGTCGGCAAGATGAATCTGTCAATTGAGACCGCAACATCTTTCAACTCTCTCTCGAGATGTATTCGAGATCTCTCCGCAAGAAGAAGATTCTCCGTCGTGGAGTGAGTTTGCCCATATTTAATCGTTTGAAGATGGACAGTCGCATTAAGTTTATACTCGCCCCAAGATTGCATAGTGCTTGACCAATATAGACCCCTCAAATTGAGCATAGTATCGTGAAGATTCTTGGGTCGCACATTTTTTGTGGGATCATAGTATTTTGCGTTATGCCACTATAGCGATCTTATCTTCATCATTTTGTTTCTTTTTCAATTTTTGTGAGAATGGTGGCAGCTGGACTTCTTCTATCTCGTGTTCTAGAGGCTTGAAGGTGGAGGCAACTTCTGGGTTCATCTTCTCAGGCACTTCTGAATCATATGTCAATGGGTCCTCGGTTGTCACCGCATTCAAGTTGGTCATGATGGGTTCCTCCCCTACTTCCGCTATCATTTTTTCGCTTAGCAAAGAGACTGCTCAGCATTGTTCCTTTTCTGTTCCCTCAGAGTTGCGAGAGAGCTTAGTTGAGCTCGGCAACGCTCTTTGCGGTCTATTTTTGAGTTCGCCCGCGATCTATCCTAGCTAAATTTCAAGATTTTGGATGGACTTCGCTTGATTCATTCTTCTCAATATACTGCTTTGACAAGCTCTCTAAGGATGAAGATTTCAGTGTCTGCGAACTGCTGGCTTGGTTATGCGTTTGCCATTTGTTCGTGGGAAAAATCCTGATGGCCCTTCCTTTTGCACCACTGGTTGAAAGTTGTGTTGTTGATTTTTCCACGCGAAGTTAGGGTAGTTTCTCCACCCAGAGTTGTAAGTGTCAGAGAAAGGGTTATTCTTTATGAAGCATACTGTCTGCGGATTCCTTGGGCATTCTTCAATCTGATGTTCTTCTCCACAGATCACACAACTCGTGGTCGTTTGAGCAATTGCGTTGACCTGCCCTGTAAGACCCTAACACTAAATCTAAAGTGGGAGGTTAAATAGAAAAATCCTAAGTAAGGATATTGGCGCAAAGGGTGGAAAACACTAAAATTATCCAAAAAGGTGACCAAAAGTCCAAACGCCTATGAAGGGCTTAAACATGTTGGATGCAATAATTCATGAAGGATGGAAGCAAGAAGACTTAAAAAATGGCTAAGGGTTACATACAACCAACGCAAAGGCATACATGAGCCATACGGACACGGGTAGGAAGCATGCGTCGAGTGAGCATGCTAGGCGTGTAGGCCATGCGTTGAAGCCAAGCGCACAGGCCATGCGCCAAACGCGCAGCCCATGCATCGAGGACAAATGCACAGGTCGTGCGTCAAGCGCGCAACCCATGCGTCCATGGTGTATGTCGAGCGCCCTGCCTATGCATCGAACGGGCAAGCGGGCAAGCCATCTTATGCGTCGAACACTATCGAGTCTGTCGAGCAGCCATGCCTCGATGCCTTATGCTAAGCGCACGCCCATACGGCGAGGCATGCCCACGCGGCCGAGCATGCCTATACCGGCAAAGCGCGCAAGCGCTTAGGCAGGCACGCCCATGCGTCGATGTTTAGCACCGTGCGTCATGGCTTAATAGGCCGAGCAAGCATTGCCTAGCAAGCCATACGTCAAGGGTGAGCGTGCCACCTTATGCTTTGGTGGATGCCGACTTCATGCGATGGCTAAGTGGGACTTTTGATGAAGGAAGGTGAGTTGCTATGCGGTTAAGGATAAAAGTAAGGCTAATTAATGAAAAACTTCAAAGGTGAAGATGCCAATTAGTATTACAATGCATAAATCTTTAAACAATTTAAATAAAGAAATATGTTAAGTATTTAAGTGATTTAGGTGGCAAAAGAAGAATCACACAAAGTTCTAGCATGAGCGTGGCAAAGAAGATTTATGCAATGGTAAGTTCTTATCACCCCAAGCAGGAGATTGGGTGAAAGAGATTTCATCACAAACGAGATTTTGGCTGGCAAGCTGAGATGAGAGAAAAAACTCAAGGCTAGGCTGGGTAGACTAAGGGTTGGTAGCCTCCAAAAGTGAGACAAATGGGAGTTGAGTTGTCATAGAGGGGTGAGTTCTGAATGGCTATAAATTTAGAGGGGTTGGGCAAGAGGAATTATTCATACCATCACCTAAATCTGTTGTTGAGAGCATATTTAGAGAGTTACGTTTGAGCTTATTAGGCTGCCAATGTTGATTGGAGATCAAAAAGAAAATAAAGGTTGTGTTTGGTGAGGCATTGATGTCAACCGAGACACAAGCCAGCCCACACCCTGCGTCGTCACGCTTGCAACCTGTAATCCGCCTGGTCCGCGCACCTCGCTCGACGGCCATTTCCCGCGTGCTAGTCCCAGCGCAACGGCCCCCTCGTGCGATGCATCACACCCATGATGCAGCAGCCCCACCGTGCAAACGCAATGCACGCCCAACCACAATGCACGCCTAAACGCGCCAGCCTCCTGTGCGGCCAAGTCACACCCACCCTAACCTACTGGCCCAACGCCCAGCTGCCTACCATGGTTTAAATAACTTCTAAAGAGGCTAATTTTGGGATTTCTGCTAAATTGGAGTAGGGTAAGCTGGTATTTTCATTATATAATGATATTTCAGCTATTTTGACATTATTTATTGATATAACAAGTATTAATTGAGGAATTTCCATTGATATGGAGGAATTCTCAGGAAGGTATTCTCAAGGTCATTTTAGTGGAAAAATTTGCTTGCGGTGAGTGTTTACTTAATTTTATGCGTTGATATATGGATAAATGCATATGTAAGTGTAAAATGCATGCTTATGATGTTATATTGTTTGCCATGGTATTGTTTGTGAAATTTCTATGGAAACTGAGATATACTCGAACTACATAAGTTTAGCATGCTTAATAAAAGGTGCTTGGTAGAAAAATATAGTCGGCCTCGGTCGGCGGGAAATAATAGTCGATGACGATCGACGGGAAATATAGTCAAGTTACCTAAGCATGACTAGCGGGAAAAGAATTTTCGATGTGCACATTAGCGGGAAAAGTGAGTTATAGGAAAGTTTCCATAAAAAGTTGTTATGATTGATAATATGTCCATGATATGAACATGCCACGTATAGCATAGAACTGGAGGGTGATGATTGAATGAAATTACACATGATCATGCATAAATTCTACTGAATTTGTGATTATGTGATTGACTTCCCAAAAATATGTTTTGCAAAGTGATTATTATTTTAAAAGCACCACTCACTGGGCTTAGTAGCTCACACTCTTCCAAATGTTTTCTTATATCCTCCCCCTCCCCCCAGGTAACAAAGCGGAGCGTTCAGGAAGGAGTCTACTAACCACCAACACACTCGGACTTGGTAAATTGAACTATGTGTATGAAAGTTAGATAGAGTGTTGTAAAGATATTGAAATCTTAAATAGATAAGGGGGAAAATGTTAAATTTAAATGTTATCTTGGAATACCACTGGTGTACCCTCACGCTCCATTCCAAGTCTTGGGGGCTAAGGCTAGGGAGGGGGTGTGACAGCTTGGTATCAGAGCAAAAGTCTACGTAAAACCTGGGAAAAGTTGAGTCTAGCATAAGTATAAAAGGAATCTAGAAAAAAAATGATAAAGGAAAAAGGGATAGGTTAAAGCCAAAGCGGCATCAGGAAAAGGCTTACCTAAGGTAGAAAAGCCAGATAATATTAGAAGATAGGCTAGGTAAAAACCTAAAAAGGAATAAATATAATGAAATATACTAGGACCTAAAGTGGAATCAGGAAAGGTTAGGAAAAAGAAATAAGAAATAATAAGTGGACATAGAAAAACATGAGAAAGGGGAAGTGAAAATAAAGAAATTAGTAAGTAATAACCTGAATAATGTCCTCTGTAGGAAATGAATTCGAGCAGATAAGACTGGTGGTGGAATGACTCCAAAACGCAAGCTGGAGACCGCGGCGCTAACCCAGGAGAAAACCCTAAAAGATCTGAGAATAGTGTAAACAATAATACTGAATATCCTATTATCTTGAACAATGCAAATTTAGTGGGATCTCGAACTAACATGGGATGTCCACAATGTGGTAAAAATCATAGCGGTCTGTATCTGAAAGGGACCAGAATTTTCTATGGATGTGACAAGGTTGGCCATATCTGAAAAAATTGTTATACTTTTCAGAGAAAAACAAGAGAGATCCAAGAAAAATATCAACGGGAACTGGCCAGAGGTTCGAGTTCAGGAAGTAACAACATATTGCCTGAATTGACGGTCGACCAAGAATGGGCGCGTGCAACAAAGAAGGATATTCCTCGATGTATCGTGATTGAATTCGAGGAACAACCCACCTATGACTCTAACAACGCGGAATCCTATAAATTCTGTATTTTCTGTAAGGAAATAAGACATGTTCAAGAGAGGTGTGTATGGAGAAACGAGAGGATGCGCCTTAACTTTGAAAACTTACTACTACCGGAGAATGAGTAAACAAGTAACTATGTAGACTAAAGAAAACTACTAATGTAAATAGCAACAATGTTTATAAATAAAAATAGTATGTTGATAACATATGTCTAATTTATATATGAATGATTGTAGACAAAATGCTGAGAAGTGGAAAACGTAGAATCGGGCAACCCTTTGGGAATGAAAGTGAAAGTGCCTCAAGCCATCCAAAAGAAAAATCCAGAGAGGAAGAACAAATGAATAAATTCACCCAAAGACTTCAAGCAAGCTTAGAAAATATACAACCTGATCTCAAGAAGAAATATGGGATAGAACGATTAAAGGCATTGGGAGCCACAAACTTTGAAGGAACAAAAGATCCTGCAAATGCAGAAGCATGGATGAATCAAATAGAAAAATATTTCGAGGTGATGAGATGCCCTAAAAACCGTAAGGTAAGTCTTGCCACATTCTTACTGCAAAAACAGGCAGAAGATTGGTGGAAGCTACTAAAGAATAGGAGGGGCAATCAAGAAGAAATATGTTGGGAGGAATTTCGAAAAGCATTTTTCGAAAGATTCTATCCTCGATCATTCAGGGATAGGAAACAAGATGAATTCCTACAGCTCATGCAGGGAAACATGACTATAGTGGAATATGAATTAAAGTATACGAAGCTATCCAAGTATGCTTTAAACATAGTGGTGGATGAAAAGGAACGTTGTCGGAGGTTTGAAACGGGATTAAGACAAGAGATTCGAACTCCTGTTACAGCAACCGCAGAATGGGGAGAATTTTCAAGACTAATAGAAGTCGTGATGAGAGTAGAAAGAAGTTTAATGACGGAAGAAGTAAGACCGGAAAGAGACTCATCAATGAGTAGGTGGCGGAGGGAAAAACCAAGAAATTTTACACCCAGGGTAGAAAGCAGAAGTGGATGGAAAAGAAGAGAAGTTACCAACACTAAAGCAAACCCTGAACGGGAGAGCCAAATAAAGGAGTCAATGGTGAGTGTTAACCAAAGACTAAGATGTCCGGTCTGTAATAAATATCACTGGGGAAGGTGTTGGAAGCAAACCCAAGAACGATCACACACGTATTTTAAGTGTGGCAGACCAGGACACTTTAAACGAGAATGTCCTAAGTTAATGGATACTGGAAATGTACAACCACCAAACAACCCGGGAGGAAGATGAACGACGGTTGAGGGATGATGAACTATAGGAGGGAGAAAAGAGGAAACAGGAAAAAAGATGTTGGGGAAACTATATGGACTAACTCAAGATAGGAAAGACAATATGTCGGTGGTGGGAAAAGGGAAAGAGAAATTTTTAGAAGACTAGAATAAAAAGTCATGGTGTAATAAAACTATATGAGGCAAATTATTAAATAAAAGTTTTGTTGTAAAATAAGTTTCATTTAATTTCGAGGACGAAATTATTTTAAAGGGGGTTGTAAATGTAAGACCCTAACACTAAATCTAAAGTGGGAAGTTAAATAGAAAAATCCTAAGTAAGGATATTGGAGCAAAGGGTGAAAAACACTAAAATTATCCAAAAAGGTGACCAAAATTCCAAACGCCTATGAAGGGCTTAAACATGTTAGACGCAAGAATGCATGAAGGATGGAAGCAAGAAAACTTGGAAAATGGCTAAGGGTTGCATACAACCAACGCAAAGGCATACATGAGCCATGCGGACACGGGTAGAAAGCATGCGTCGAGTGAGCATGCTAGGCGTGCAGGCCATGCATTAAAGCCAAGCGCCAAGCACGTAGCCCATGCGTTGAGGACAAGCGCACAGGTCGTGCCTCAAGCACGTAGCCCATGCGTCGATGGTGTATGCTGAGCACCCTGCCTATGCGTGGAACAGGCAAGCGGGTAAACCATCCTATGCTTCGAATGCTACCAAGTCTGCGGAGCAGCCATGCCTCGATGCCTTATGCCAAGTGCACGCCCATGTAGCGAGGCATGCCCACGCGGCCGAACGTGCATATGCGGCCAAGCACGCAAGTGCTTAGGCAGCACGCCCATGCGTCGATGGTCAGTACCGTGCGTCCATGCTTAATAGGCCGAGTAAGCATTCCTAGCAAGCCATGCGTCAAGGGTGAGCGGCCACCTTATGCATTGGTGATGGCCGACTCATGCGATGGCTAAGTGGGACTTTGATGAAGGAAGGGTGAGTTGCTATGCGTTAAGGATAAAAGGTAAGGCTAATTGATGAAAAACTTCAAGGAAAAATGCCAATGGTATACGAGCATAAGTCTTAAACAATTTAAATAGAGAAATATGTTTAAGTATTTAAGTGATTTAGGTGGCAAAAGAAGAATCACACAAAGTTCTAGCATGAGGTGGACAAAGGAGATTTCATGCAATGGAAGTCTTATCACCCCAAGCAGGAGGTGGGTGAAGGAGATTTCATGCAAAAAAATGAGATTTTGGCTGGCAAGCTGAGATGAGAACTCAAGGCTAGGCTGGGTAGACTAAGTGTTGGCAGCTCCAAAGTGAGACAAATGGGAGTTGAGTTGTCATAAGGAGGTGAGTTTGGAATGGCTATAAATAGAGGGGTTGGGCAAGAGGAATTTATTCATACCATCACCTAAATCTTATGTTGATGGCATATTTAGAGAGTTACGTTTGAGTTATTAGGCTGTCAAGTTGGTTGAAGATCAAAAGAAACAAAGGTTGCGTAGGTGAGGCATTGAGTCAGCCGGACGCACAGCCAGCTCATACCCTGCGCGCATGCCTTGCAGCGCTGTGTCCACCCGTCCGCGCACCTTGCTCGACGCATCCCGCGTGCTAGCCCGCGCAACTGCCCCCTCCTGCGACAACATCACGCCCAATGCAGCAGCCCTACCGTGCAACGCAACGCACGCCCAATGCAATGCACGCCTAAACACCGCCAGCCCCCTGTGCGGCACAGCAACGCCCACCTTTGCCTACTGCCCAACGCCCAGCTTCCTACCACGGTCCAAATAACCTCTAAAGAGGTTAATTTTGGGATTTTGGCTAAATTGGAGTAGGGTAAGCTGGTATTTTCATTAATATAATGATATTTCGGCTATTTTGACATTATTTATTGATATAACAAGTATTAATTGAGGAATTTCCATTGATATGGAGGAATTCTCAGAAAGGTATTCTCAGAGTGATTTTAGTGGAAAACTTGCTTGCGGTGATGTTTACTTAGTTTTATGAGTTGATATGTGGATAAATGCATATGTAAGTGTAAAATGCATGCTTATGATGTTATTTTTTTTTCATGGTATTGTTTGTGGAAATTTCTATGGAAACTAAGATTATACCCAGACTACATAAGTTAGCATGCTTGATTAAAAAGTTCTTGGCGGGAAAATATAGTCAGCCTCATTGTGAGTTTGAGGAATTCATCGTAAGTTTTATCAAGCAGACCACCAAGTTGCTGCTGGCGTTGGCAGCCATCTACGATGCAGGGTTTAGTTCGTGGTAGAAAATTTCCATCTGTATAGTAGTCTGGTAAGCCGTTATGCGGGCAATCTCTTACTAAGCCTCTTAAACCTCCTCGCCCAAGCATCAACTGAGCGATTCGTCAATTTCCTGTTCAAAATTCGTAATTAACGTCCTTCTTCTTGCGTTTTCTGTTGGAGGGAAGTATTTCTTCATGAACTTTTCCACTACTTGTTCCCACGATGTTATCTCCCCTTGTTCGAGAGAATAAACCCATTTTCTTACTTGATCGCATAAGGAAAATGGGAACAACGTTAGTCAAACCTCCTCAGCAGAGATATTTGGGAACACAAAAGTGTTGCAGATTTCAATTAAACTCGGAGATGGGCGTACGGATCCTCACCGAGCCTTCCACGAAACTTTCTGGCCATTTGAATCATCTGCAACATAACCGATTTCATTTCAAACCTCGATCCGTCTAGAGCTAGCCTCATGATTCCTGGGGAGAAATCATATAGGTTTGGCGACGCATAGTCCCAAATGGGTCTATTGAGGTCATTCGCCAGGAGGATGGGTTTGACCATTATATTATTTGCATTTGTGGTCCTCTCTTCCAGTTGTTCCGCCATTCTTGGAGTTCTGTCTTGTTGTTGTTGGCGGTTGTCTCTCAATCTTTGTTGGAACGTTCTTTCAATCTCTGGATCGTAATTCGTCAGAGATTGAAAGCTGCAAAGAAAATCAGAAAAATTACAGTTAGCACAATGTATTGTCGTAGTCCTCGACAACGACACCAAAAACTTGATGCGTTATTTTATCCGATGAAATAATGGTGTAGAGTGCGATGCTGGAATATGCAATTTGCATGCAAGTTTTCTCAGTAAGACCCAAGATAAATCCTACTGAATTGCCTGGTAAGCCCAGGGTCGAACACAGGGACTAAGGAAAACAGTATGCGATGGTAATTTTAGATCACTTTGCGGTAACAAATAAATCGAAGTGTTGGTTGGTTTGTTGTTTAAGGTATAAAATGTATGCGGCAGATTTGAGAAAAGAGTAATTATGCGACAGATACATGAGTATGCGACGGATTTGAGAAAAGAGTAATTATGCGACAGATACACTGAGTATGCGGAGGAACGGGTTGAGAAGATCTTTAGCCATGATAATGCGTTCACGCTATGTGATCATGCTACACTCATGCGACAGCAGTTCATTTTCCAATGCAAATGCGATAGCTCTTAATTTTAGAATGCATGCGATGAATGCGATAATGTCTATAAAGCTTATTCCTAAGTCTCTACTTCTTGCCTATGTGATGATGAAAGATGCACACAAGGACAAGGCGACCGCATACAATCATATCCTATCTCTAGGGTGCATGCGATGCGTTAATAGCAAACAGAACTTATTCCTGAGCTTTTATCTCTAGATTATGCGATTCTAATCTGACTCTCCCGAGCCTAGATTCTAATATGAGTTTTCCAAGCCTAGATTCTATCCTTAGACTACCCTCCCGAGTATCTCTAATGGACGAATGACACATATATAATACAAGATGATCGCATAGAATGAAGATCTCAGGTTATGCTAGCTAAGTTCTTCTCAACCCATTCGACAGATTTAGCTACTCATGCGTAATGTAAAGAGAGTGGACAGCTATAAAGATGCAATTTCCATTTTTATAAATAGGTTCATTGTACAAAATGACAATGGAAAATAAGGGTAGAGAGCCTGGTAGCAATATCTTGCTTCCCAAGGTTTTTACACTGTGTTATCTCTACTCTACCCAAAAGATGTTCTTGCTTCCACAAGAGTTGGCCCTCTCCTTGATTTCGACGCTTCCCAGCACTCTTTCGAGTTTAACGGGGCGATCTCTTGATGTAATCTCCCTTCACTCGCTTCCGCTTTCTAAGTAAAAGAAAAACTATGAAAAAGGCTAAAAACTATCTATATGGTGAACTCTGTAAACTAAGCGAACTACTTCAACGAAGGTGGCCTTCGGTATTTATAGAGCTTCAGGGTGAAGAACGTTTTCTCTCGAATGATTGCACTGATGGGATGCCATTAATTCTCTATCTGATGCGCCAAATATTTGTCACTGAAAAAGTTGAGTGTACTTGCTTCAGTATGTCGTTAGCGGCTTGTGAACTTAATTCAGAATCGACCGTCATCAGCTTTCTATCCCATCGTGATTTATTAAGCTTTCACCCAGATGCACCCAACTTGATGTGCCAGCTCTATGCGGCCACCTTCTTGAGTAGATTGTCGCGAGCGCAAATGATCGCACAGCCTTGTGGTCGCAATCTCTTAATACACTCAGACACTAATTTCCTTGGATCGAAATTTCGCCTTGCGTCAACGCGTGTTCCTGCATAAAATACATAAGTTCGTTGTGTTAATGTGATGGATGCATGCGATCGCAATGTTGCAATCTTAATGCTTTTGGACGCAATATTATAAATTTTTACCGTCGCAATCTTGCATTGTTTTATAACTTTATGCTGTAATAACGTGCATTTCTGCCCGTTATCAATATCCTTCACCCACTTACTATGAACTACTTCCTCCGTTACCTTGATATTGAATCATACAAAACACTTTCCGAATGGAGGCCACTTCCAGGGTAACACGAAGCATCATATGAATCTCATGGTGTAAACTATGTGGAGACATGGCAGTTGAAATCTATTTATTGGATAATAGACTTATGTTTGAACAACTTTCTCTTATTCATCAAAATCTAGATTTAAGCTAAACAATACTTTCTGAATGGAGGTCACTTCCAAGGAGACACGAAGTACTGCTTAAATCTGGATTGTGAACTCTTAGAGATGTGAGAGCTAAAAATAACGTATCGTATATGTTATTAATCTCCCACGGAAGTTTTTTAATAACTCTATCATATAGAAGTTATTAAACTGCCACTGAAGTGTTCTATTTTGGGTAGATTTATACTTAGGTTCTTTTCGGCTAATAAAACAACCCTAAGTCTATGTGGTTTATCCAAGTATAAATCTTATAATTGGATTTTAACCTACGATTTTTAGGTGATAAACCATTTTATTATCTCACATCACTCACGTATGCTCATAAGAACGGTTACCAACGCTCAATAATTCGGCCATAATCCCCAGGTTGGAGGTGTTCCGTAAACTGTCAACTTAAGAACCCCCAACCTTAGACATGATTATATACCGGTTGAGTTTGTAACCTAGGTTTTATAAGCTTTAACAATTAAAACAGGTAGTCAACCTACGTGAGCATGCAACTGTTGTTTATGAATTTTAAATGTCTAACCCAATATTATAACAACTTATAAAACTTTAGACATGCTAAACATCCATAACATATGTAACGACCCGACTCCCTAGGACTTAGATTAGGTCGTTACTAAAATAAATGCATGCATAGAATTTAAAACGACGCTAAGTTATGTTGAAATAAATGTTAATTAAACAAGAGAAGTCCAAAAGACATTTATTAAATGCAATTGTTAAAACAATAATAGGGTACCCATAATTCGTAAAAACTATTAAAAGTATATAAAAGAAATAATCCTTAATAATAAGTTTAAAACAATAAAACTAAACATTAAGGAAAAAAATAAGGACTCTAAATGTCATGATGTGGAAGCGTAAACACTAGTCCCAATGGTGCGATCACGAATTCCGCTGAGCCATCGCCGGTGCATCTCTACCCTTACCTGAAACATCAACATAGGAAATAATGAGCATGAAATACTCAGTAAGTAACCCCACCACTGGGGTCAGGCTAGGCATCTATGTCCTCTAGATACCAACCTATGGCACATAAACAAATGGAACAAACGAGAGACTGAGTCCTATCCTATTGTAGTTAAGTATGCCCACAAAACTAGTGAATCCCAAAGGGAATACAAACTGGTGAATCCCGAAGGAAACACAAAACTGGTGAGTCCCGAAGGAAACACAAAACTAGTGAATCCCGAAGGAATCACAAACTGGTGAATCCTGAAGGAATCACAAACTGGTGAATCCCGAAGGAAACACAAACTGGTGAATCCCGAAGAAATCACAAACTGGTGAATCCCGAAGGAAACACAAACTGGTGAATCCCGAAAGAAACACAAAACTGGTGTCCCGAAGGAAACACAAACTGGTGAGCATCTAACTAATCAATGAGGATATTCATACAGTCTCAACGTTCTAAGAATCAACATTGTACAATTCTAGAACATACATGAAAATCCTTGACACTATGGCTCCATCACATACACATGATTATTAACAACATATCATACTACATTCATGTATACCTTACATCATAATTCCACAGCATGCAAGTATGCCTCAACACCAGTGGAGTCAGATATCAAACATATGAAAAACACATACCATCACATTATTAACGATCGAGTACCTAGGTGTATCTTTAAACAAAACAAAACCCGTTGCAAGAACATACTTGATTTTAGGTCATACTATCAGTCAACATGCTAATATTTACTATAACTTACACTTATCACGTGAGCATACAAATAAAACCTGGCCGTGGGCAGTTAATGTTAAGATTACTTACCTCGAGTCGATACTCCACAGAAAAAAATTGAGACCACCAAACTATAACGGCAAATCCAAAGTAGCGATCCTACAACAAAACAACTCTCAATTTCAATTGAAGCCACAATTGTAAGACTTCCGATCCAAATCCAAACTATCAAGAACTTACTCACAGAATGAAAATCACTTCCACCTTCCTCGACGGTGCCTCCTTTGACTTCCAAACTTCCTTGACGACTTTAGCTTGAAACAAAAACCCAACAAAGGCGAGTCTAAACTGAAACACAATATTAATGGCCAAGAGAATGAAACAAACTGACACATCTTACCCCAACAAATCTAACGAAGACCAAGAACAGACCCGACGCGCGTAGTACCTGGTGGCGAAAAAACATGGGGTGGCGGACGCGGCTTGAAGCGTGCTCGCATACTATCGATGCTAGGGCTAATGACAGAGGAGACCGACCGGACAAGCACGCGCAAAGGAGCTCGACTGGACGAGCTGGAGAAATGGGGCAGCGGCTCTCGACGGAACGCACGGACGCCTTTCGAATTTAGGCTCTCGACGGAATGCAGTGACGAGGCATCTGCTCAGGACCAGCTGGTGCGCTAAGGGGGCTTCAAATCCCGAATGCTCGTCGGCGCGGGGTTCGACGAAAACTGAGCTATCGTCGTACAGCTAGGTTTTCTCAAGGGGGCGTGTGCGGTGAGGTTTGAAGAAGAAGATTTTAAGTTTTGTTTATATAAAAAGAAAAACAAAACTAAAAAGGAAATAAAAATAAACTTTATTTATTCCTTTCTTATTCCACTTTATACTATTAAATTCATTTCTTCCTAGAATGAAATTAATTTCCTGTCATTAATTTCCAAATTGAATAAATTCAACGCCAAAAATTAAATTCCGCAACTACACTTGACTTCCAAAATTTTCAAAAAATGCCCTCAATAATAAAAGAAAAACTGAAATTACATAAAAAAAATAAAAAATATATTTTGGGTGTTACAACATACTTGAGGCATTAAACATTTAATTATAATTTATATTAAATATGACAAACCCAACATGCATACTATATATATTATAAACATTATAACATACTTTCAATGTATGTTACATGCTTTTTATGATGGGATTTTAAATCTAAATGGCATACTATATGCACATACAAGATTTATTTAATTATAATATACATCAAATGCATGAAAAATTAAACACAGACTGATATGGTTTTAGTTTTTGCAAAAACAAGCAAACAAAAGCCTAACTATTACAAAAATAGCTTCCGAACCGCTCGAACCACTCCAAAACGAACTTCAAGTAGCTTGAACCGGACCTGAACCATCTGAACCAGACCAGCCAAGTCTGAACTGGACCAGCTAAGAACCATTCGAAGCTGAACCGGACCAAACCACAAGAGAACCAGTTGAACCGACAACCCTTGCACATGTTCAACATTTCGCTAAGTCTCATCGTTTAGTAATGACGACCATCGCCTTGCATTTTACCTGATCGTGTAGTAATTGCTTGATCATTTAGTAAAGCTACACGATCGTGTAGTATTTTCCTTCTATCGCATAGTGTCATCGTCTAGTGCCAAAGGAAGCTACACGATCACTTAGTGTCTCACAATATCGCGCAGGTCCATCGTTTAGCACGGACAATTTACTACACGATTGCTTAGCTCCATCATCTAATGCATGAAGTAGATCGTTTAGCACGTGCAAAAGGCAAACGATCGTTTAATGCCATCGCATAGCATTCAACACATCACCCAGCTATCGCATAAAGGTATGCGATCGCATAATGCTATCACATAGAAACTCGACACATCGCTTAGTTGCCGCATAGAGGTAAACGATCGCATAGTGCTATCGTATAGCAACTCAACGCATCGTTTAGCTCCCGATCAAAGATAAACGATCATAGTAAGCAATCGCTCAAGGCTATCGTATAACTCTTCATCGCATCGCTTAGTTCTATCGTATAGAACCAAACGATCGCTTAACATCATTGTCTAGTACTTCATGTCATCGTTTAGTATCCGTCGTAGCTAAACGATCGCTTAGCTCCAACATATAAAACATCATCGCGTCGTTCAGCATTGTAGGTAAGCGATTTGTTTCGTTTCATCGCATAGAAACTTCAACGCATTGCTTAGCACTTCGTCTACACGATCGCTTAGCTCTACATCTAAACGATCGCTCAGCACTATCATTTAGCATGCATCGCTGCTAAACGATCGTATAGTACCATCGTATAGTAAATTCAACGTATCATTTAATTCCCACGTAAAAACTAAACGATCGCTTAATGCTATCGTATAGCAAATTGAACGCATCGTTTAGCTCCCGCAAGTACACGATCGTCTGGTGAAGGATACCTCAACGATCAACGCCCAAAGCTATACGATTGTTTAGCTTTTCTTCACATCATCTAATACATGAAGCTAAACGATCGTTTAGCTACTGAAGCTCAACGACGATAAGAACAGAGGCTGGTTTTTTGGAACTGCAACTTAGTCTCTTCGCTTATTTCTTCGATTTACAACTTAATTTCAACTCTAATGACTCCAAATAAATTACAGACTCTTGGGAACACAATAAAGCTCATCAAGCAAGAGCCAATTACAAATTTAATTGAGAAATTAAAGAGAATTAAACAGCCAAAACTCAGAAAACCATATCAGTGCACCAGTTTCATATTTCTCATATAAAACACCCACCAAACCAAAATTAAACCAAATTGAATGCTTATTTGATGCTTTGATACCAATTGTAGGATATATCAACAACAGCGGAAGCATAAGGATCATATAAGCATTCAAATTCACTAATTTTGACAAAAATATAAAGTGTGCATTTATAGAAAGAGTGAGTTTCAAGACATACCTCTTGTAGAACTTCTTCAAAGCTCCATCTCCAGCTGCTATCTTCTCCATATCTTGTTGCAGACCACCTCAAGATCTTCCCCACTATTCTCTTGATGCTCTAGATTGATTTGAGGGACTTAAAACAAGTTTGAATCAAGGGATGAAGGAGAAAAGCTCACTGCAGCAACCTTGTTGAAGAACCCTTTCTTCAACCTGAATTTTCTCTAAAGTTCTCTATAGATTGCATGCCCGATTTTCACTCCAATCTCTTCATGATATTGCAGATTAACATGCAAAGAGAAGAGTTGCATGAGTTGCAGCTCATGCTTGGAGAAGACAAGGCAAAGACATTGCTTCATGTGTGAGTTACTTAGGTGATGGATAATGGAAAAATCCTTTTTTTCCATTTTGTTTGTTTTGTTTGTTTTTTCTTTTTCAATTTTATCATAAAATCAAAATTTTGATTTAAAAAATCTATTTGATTTTTAAAATGAAAAATTAATTAATTTCATAAATTAATTATTAAATAAAACTTAATTAATTTAATATCAAATATTAAATTAATTTTAACACATATCCATCTTTATATATTTAAATCATATTTAAATATATAAATTCTCCTNTTATATATTTAAATCATATTTAAATATATAAATTCTCCTATCCCGTTTAATTCTAAAATTAAACATATAATTATATCTCATATAATTACTAATTCCCTTAATTCTAATTTGAACGTTTCAAATTAACTTATCACGCTATTTTAGAGCTAGTCCGTTACGAGCTAGTAAGGGAACCTTGCAGACCTACAGATCATGGGCTCCAACGATCCGAGATTAATTGGCTAAACTCATTAGACCAAATTAATCTCTATTCGTTAACTAATGGGTTATTCCACTAAACCCCATAGTTGCACTCCCCTCACTGTAGATACATTATGTCCACATGATTTAACCATAATCAGCAAGTCGACCCTTCACAGGTTGTTCGTAATAATGGCTAGGTCAAATATCTATTTTACCCCTGAGATTACGTTTTATTCCTCAAGTCCCTACTGATCCTTTAATGAACAACTGGTTTGTGATCCAATCACCAAATCAAACTCTCTCAGCCTAGTGAGAGAATGAGGTCCCTTGTTCAAGACCTGGATTTAGTACTTGAGAGAGCAACCTTTCTCTTATCCCTAAATCAGGTAGGCGTGAACTCCGTCTTGCACCCTTTGTCCCCAGCTATCTATCTGGTCTTACCCCTGAAATGGGAGTCTTATTAAGCTGGCGCTGTTGAGCCAACCCTCAACTATGCAAATCTAAGGACAATCCCAAATAAATAGGAGTTTATAGTTAGCTCAGGATTAAGATTGAGTTACCTAGGTCATCTAGGTGAAATAGTCAGTCTTAAACAGTAAACATCGTATAAAGTAAGAGTGACTTATTTCTTGGTCCTGATCTTATGCAAACTCATTGCATAGGACGCCCCCACCCCTTATGTCATAATATGTACGAATTATGATCACATCGTATGTAGCACATTACAACTCTTTGTAACAACTACAGAGTAGACCGCATCCAATGATGTTACCAGAATAAGGTACCAAACCTCATTCATGTACCATAGATCATTTTGACTATTTAGTCAAACCCGATCCACTCTTATGTCTCCACATAAAGTTTAAGTACTCATACAATAGTCATGGGTCTTAGTTTATTGGATTTAGACTTTCGTACAATTATGAAATCAATAACAAGTATATTGATTATAGAAAATGTTTATCATTTTACAAACTCCGAGTTTTTAGGACATAAAACCCAACACTATTACAGATGGTTGATCCTAACCATTCATGTGGAGACATGTGAGCGAAGATGTCCTATACAAAGAGTTTGTATAAAACTGAACCATGAGATGACTAGTCTCTTTATATAAACCCGTTGATACTTGAGACTTACATCTCACTTAAACGACCATAGGTGACATGACCTTAATTCTAAGTGTTTTGGGAACTCTTGCCTTTAAGGGCTGTCCTTTGATTAGTATGGGTGAGAGTGGCCCGATTGCCAACTCAACAAGCCTATCTTTTTGGGGATTTATCTGATTTGGGAGTTGGGAACTCAGTTACACAAGATGGAATCCACTTCTTCCCCGAAGTAGGGGTAAGTAGATAGATTGCTCCCTTAAGGTCTGATTCTGGGTCTTCAACATAATGGCCACAGCCTCTCTTTGGAAAAGAGGACTCAGTCATAGTAGGGCTATGACTTATGTTCATTAGAGGAATCAGTGGTACTTAAGGAGTTAAATGTAACTACAGGGGCAAAACGGTAAATTGGACCAGCTATACTTACAGGCGATCTATGAAGGGTTATCGCACTATTGATTGGTTGATATGGACAAAACATATATCTGTAGTGGGGAGAGTGCAACTGTCGGTATTTAGTGGAGTGCCTGCAAGTTAATGGATGGTGGATCCCGTGATTAAAGAGTTTAGTCAATTATTCACGTACCGTTGGAGCTTCAAACTACAGGTCCATAAGATCCCCTTGGTAGCTCAATGGATTCCAGTTGAGAATCAATTCTTAGGGTTGATTTGAAATGTTCAAATTGACAAGAGAAAATTCAATTATATATGATATAATTGGTGTGATGTATGAGATACATCAAGTGGAGAATTAATATAAATATGATTTACATTAAGTACCATAAAATAGAAAAAGAACTATGGTTTATATGTTTCATGAGATGAAATATTAAAATTATAGGTTATAAATATAATATGGTAAGTTGGTTATCATATTTATTTATAATATTATTAATTATTTGATAATTATCTCTTTTTCTCTAATACCCAATTCAGTAGGAGGTTATTGGTGGTTTTATGGTAACCGTGAGATAAAAGGAAAAAGGTTTTCCTAAAATTAGAAGGGTTGTTACTTTCGAAAAGAAACTCACGGAAATGTTATCAAGTGAAAGTGTTTCACTAAGCAATAGATAGTAAAGAGACTAAACAATCGTGCAGTGTCACTATACGATAGTTCACTCAGTTGGTCATAGCTAAACGATCATGTGGCATTGTCTATACAATAGGTTGTCATCTTCTACACGATTGAGCGCATCGTCTATACGATAGACTGTGTCATCTCCCGCTTGCTCAATGTCTACACAATTGTTGTTCCTTCAGTATCTTCCTCTAACCGAGATCATACAGAGTCCACAACTCCTGGATTCTCACACCGAGAATACCAAGGTAACTATTGCGGTGGTGTCCTCACTCAACTCGATTGATACAAGGTTTTAGAGGTCGTTCGTTGGGTTCGTGATCGTTGTGTTCACTGTGTTCATGTTGATGATCCTGTTGCACCGGTCATTGTGTTTGAGGGCTGAGGTGCTGTTCTTGGATGCATTGAAGTGATCAAGAGAGTTTGAAGAATGAGTCTTCAAAGGTATGTATATTATATCCCTTGATTATCTTGTTAGCATGCTGTAATTTCTAGTAGTTGCATGACCTGTTAGTTTTCGTTTCTTGTACTGTAATTGTGTATGTTCAATATCGAATGGAATTTGAAACGATTCTTCTACTGCTCATGGAAATCCATGTCTGATTTCCTTCAATTGGTATCAGAGCCAGATTGTTTTGATATTCCAAATTTCACTTCTGTTTTAAACTTCTTTTACAATCGTGGTTGGTTTTCTGCATTGCATTTAAGTGTTAAATGTGTTTGTGGATGGTGTTGATGAATGTTTACGGGTTAAATTGCCTCCTTTTAAAGCTTTCTTTTCGATTACAAAGTGTTAATTTATAAGGGCTCCCGCGTTTTTGGCATAATTAACAAGCAATCGAGTTTGTAATTCAAAGTGGTTGAGTTTGTTGTGTCATTCGTGATGAAGTTTCGAAGCATGAAGATGTTGTTCTCAACGAGGAAGAAGACCAAAGGTTAGTCGTATCATGTAGCCTAAGGTAAATGATCGTTGGGATTTGGCTAAACGATCGTGTAGATTTTTCTACGCGATTGTGTAATACCTACTGAACGATCGTTTAGCTAATGCTAAATGATGGGGTAAAGTGTTTGCTCTATCGTGTAGCGTTGGTTGCCCGATCATGTGGACGTTGGAGGTAAACGATCGAGTGGGAGCATTTGATGCTCATCGTTTAATAAAAGGTGCGTGCACTAAACGATTATGTAGTTAGCATGCTTCATCGCATAGTCACTGACTACACAATCACCAAGTATGCGATACCTCACGCTTGCTCAGCGATCGTTTAGACGATTGTGCTTCACCGCATCGTTGTTGTTTAGATGATCGTATAAGGCTTGCGTTGCATGTTGCGCGCTACACGATCGCGTACCTCATGCTTCATCGCATAGTCAAGGTACACGATTGTTGCTAAACGATCGTTTAGCTCAAGAAGCGTTGGTAAACAATTGAGTAAAGTGTTTACTCTTTCGTGTAGACGATCACAAAGGGTTTGGTACACGATCAGTGGAGACGCATTTCTTCACCCATATGGTTCAAGACCAGATTCGCTTGTTTGAACCGGAGACTCTTTGCTATTTGTAATAGCTAGCTTTAGTTTTTAGGCTAATTATCCTGGATCATCAACTTTTATTTAATATACATGGGATGTATGTTATTTATATGCCATAGTGTATGACATATAGATTTAAAACCCACCTTAGGTTGTGCAATTATTCATGCATCATGTATTATAAGTGTTATAATATGGCATGATGAAATTATAAGAGAGCATGTGCATGCATCATGAAATAAAAGAGTTATATTTATGCATGTAGTAAGCATATTCATGCATCATCTTTATATTATAAGTGTTATAGCATAAGGGTGAATGGAAGCATGTTTGCTTGATTCATTGCTTGATTGTATAAGTGTTATATAAAAGTAGCAATGAATGAACAATGCATGGAGCATGACACTTAGGCTAATTTGTAAGCATCATGAATGCCTTGTATGTGTTTGCTTCGCATTGTGGATCGTTTTGGTTGTTTCTGTTATAAGTGTTATAATGGTTTTAAAATTGGATTGAGATAGACTTAAGTTCAAGGTTCTAATGGGATTAGCAACCTAAGTTTAATCTTTTTAAATTGGTTTAATAGGATTAAATTGATTGACATAAAAGATTAAAATTGTATTAAATCTATCTATAAGGCAACTTTTGTCTGAGGCGGGTTTTGTCTAGGTTGGGGTACTTAAGCTGACGGAAACGGAACACCCCTACCTGGGAACCTACTTAGAAAGGTGAATTAGATAGATTTTCTGCAAGCATGCGACAGTGGATCAAAGACTTCATTAAAAAGTTTAATGGATGATGATCAAAAGTTGTTCAACTTTCCAAGGTAATGGATGGGCTAGTGTGTACCACTCTAACGAGCGTGCCAATTTGTTTGCACAAGGTTTCTAGAAAAATGTGTTTTGTGGAGTTGAAATTATATTGATGTAGATTTAATGCGGATGTGGTTCGATCTTTAGCATTTGATTCTTTGATTCTCTCTTAGTTGAATGTGTACGTTTGATTTAAGGAAGAAAAGTGCATGATGTCCTTGAAGTTGAAATTTTGGAAGAATGATTGTATCTCCAAAGGACTTCAACCTTCAAGTAAGGTTAGTTTCAGGAGTCGTGGTGTAAACCTCTGAACTTCTTTTACTAGTTAATTAAGTTTAAGTCCTCAAAATTATGAGTTTAAGATGTATATTAATGTCAATGGGAAGAATAAGTTAAGTATAGTGAATGATGCATCTCAAATGTAAGAGAAGGAAAATTTTCTAGGTGTTATGATTATATGCGTTCAGGTTGTAACCTAGTCGACGCATAAAGAGTTGAGAATAACAATAGTAAGCTAGAAAAGGGCAAGAAAATTATTAAGTGTGGGATGCGCTATTCTCAGATGAAGTAGGAACAAGTTAACACCTAGAAAGAGGAGAAGATTCCATGCGTTGGAAATAGTAGGCATCATGCAACCAGCTTGGTTGAATGATGCAGCCAGAGGCCAAGAAGGGGGCATTATGGCTAAGTATAGCAAGTGGTATGCAAGGTTTATGCGACCAACTTTGTACCATTGTTGAGGGCTAAGTTGACGAAGGATTCGGCAAATGATCATGTGTTGAAGGGAGAAGTCTTAGATGCCCTGTCTCTTATACACATCTAGATGTGAGTCTTAGATGGCCGCAAGGCCATGCGATCAAGTTTAAGCTGAGGAATTCAGCTTAATTAACGAGTAAGTAAGCCAAGTGGCAGCCTTGCAGATGTCAATAAAGGGATAAGATGAAAATTAATTAAACAAACTTTTCATACAAACCCAAGTATAAATAGGCTTAATTAAGAAAGAGACTGTTTTGCCAAAAAATTTCTAACACCTAAGTGAGGGAGTGTTGTTTTCATCTGGAGGCTTTGAAAGCTGAAGAACTCTCAGCCAACTAAGGGAGAATTTGAGGGATTTTCGATCGATTCTGGAGGAAATGATGCTTAAATTCTAAGGTAAGCAGAAGTTAAGATGTTTATAAGCATTTTCTTTAAAAGGAATTTAGTTAAACGAGTGCTGGAATTAAAGTTATGAAATCTAAAAGTTTGAATTTGGAATGGTATAGTGGATGAATAAGCAGGAAGTTGCATACGAAGAACAAGCAAGTAGCTGACTAAGTGATGTTATGTGTTAATGCATACAACATAGCCAATCCACAACGAAGGCAATCTGAGTACATTGCATGGTGGATGTACGTCGCATAGATTGAGAAGTGTTTCAGTGCTTACCGAGCACTTTGAGAAAGGATTCCCAATTATTAACCAAGTTAAAAGGTAGGATCACTAAGGATGGTCAATGTGTTAAGGATGGTTTTGATGCGTCGAACTTAGTTATAATGCGATGGCTATTAGTATGCAGTAAAGATAAGCTAAGTGTCAAGCTCAAAAGGGAGCTAAGTATACTTACCAAGATACCTTTCATTTTCAGGGCAAATACAAATAGGAGAGGCGTACAACCCCTTGGATAAGTAGCTTAAGACAGTGAGTAACAAGTTTTAATAAATATTTTATAATGCAAGTTTTCTGAATGATTTCCAACACATTGACATTTCATATGAAGTTATTATATCATGATTTTCTCCAACGCATGCCTTAAAATGAATGTTGATCGCATGATCCATGTTCTTAAATGATGAAGTTATTTAAGAGTTTAGCATGCGTTTTCCAGTAAGCTTATATGCCATGTTTTATTGCATGATGAAAGTAATCAAGTATATTCTATGTTTTACAAGGCACTATCCGTTGATATGAAACCATGAGGTATGTTATTTCAAATATGCATATTTTGTATAGTTCTTAAATGTTAATATATTAGTGCCCTATACAAACCCTACTCTAATGTTGGTACCGAAGCTATGGTAAGGTACCCATATTACAATGATATTAGGAATCCTTGACACCGAAGGTATGGTTAGATGGTTAGGATCCAACCAACTCTGCGTGTATGTATGACTATATTATTGACGTTGATGAGATCGAGCAAAAGGGCTCTCTCTCAACTAAGATTGGTAGGGATTGAGCAAAAGGGCTCTCCCTCATGTTTAGGCAATAGAGTAGGGGAGTTTCAGAAAGATGTTAATAAATTATTTGAGGGTTTTACATTATGTACTTTTATGATTTCAGTTCCTTTTTTTAAAACCCTGACTATGATTTAATAAATATTTCTTGATAAGCATGTTTATGCTAACTATGATTTAAAGTATGTTTTACTTAAGATAGTCGCTCACTGGGCTTCCTAGCTCACTCACTCCTTTAAATGTTTTCCTCCCCAGGTAGCGGTCGACATCCTAAGGCCTAGTAGTTCTGCCCATCAGTCATTTTTCAGACCCTCCGGAAGATTGCAATCTAGGTGGCTCATAATATTTTGTTATTGGTTCTTATATCCATGTCAGAGGTGGGAAAACAGAGTGGAGTTTGTGTTGTATTTAAGTTTGGTTCCTGATTTTGTTGTGTATGTTGATGTTGATATTTCTGGTTAGCAGCAAACTATATGTTTAAAGTTGTTGCTGAATTTATGTGTTGAGGTCTAGAGAATTATAAACTGCTAATCAGGTTTAACAGGTGCTAAAATTACAAATTTCCAGAAGTGTGTTGGATAGTAGTTGTCATAAGAGGGATGACAATTGTTGTCTTTACATCTCTTCTCAGATTATAAGGGTAATTGGGGAAGGGTGTGACATAGGGAGCCTTCAGATTGTTGGGAGAATTCTCTTTAGGCCCTCTAAAGTGTAAAATTTATGACCTCCACAAATGAAGAGAACTTCTCTATTTATAGAGTTCTCATGTAGGCTTTGTGACCTTAGACTTGGTTTATCCATAGACTTGGTCCCTGGGTCCAACTAATTGGATTTGGGTCATATTTGACATTTGGGTCAAATTAAGACTAGTTTTGATCTCAATAGACTTTAGCCCAAATAATAATATCAAATTGGACCAAATTATTTTATTTAATCCAATGGTCATGATGGGAACCTGTCAATTTATGTCTTTAATTTCAATTTAGGACACATGTCAACTTTTAATTAGTCCAAAATTTTTGTAATTTCGTCATTAATTTGATAAATGACGTGACAATTTGTGATTGGTCCAAAACTTCTCAACAACGATCCTTTAAAATAATGAATACTGATCTTTATTTATTTTTCTTTAGAGAATAAAATTTTCATTGATAAAATGAAATAAGGGGAGACCCTAAACACCAATAGGTGATTACAATAAAGATTTCCAATCGGAAACTAGATAAGAATGATTAGAACTCTTAGAAGGAGTGCTCAGTTTTGCACCAATATAACCCAGTAGACTAAACCAAATCTATGAAACTATCAAACACAAGTAAAAAAATCTCTAAAGAGACGATTATTACACTCGCCCCATAGTGTCCAAAAAAAGCGCGCAATATGTCCAATCAAACAGTCTTCTTTAACCATGAAACAAATATTACACCAAAAGAGACGTTAAGATGTCAAAAATATTGTTAGAGTAGACTAATTACCAATCAAAAGCATCCAAGATAATATGTTAGAAGTGAGAGGCAAAGGAACAACGCATAAATAGATGAGCAAGGATCTCATAATTGCTCTGACACATAACACACCAAAATGGAGAGATAGATATATAAGGGGCATACGACATTGAAGATGATCAACAATATTGACAACATCCAGGCTAAGCTCCCATAAGAAATTTGTTATTTTCTTAGGAAAATGATTCATCCAAATAACATAAATATAAATCCTTTGAGTAGGATCCGTAATATCCATCAGGTAATCAATAAGAAATTTCACAGAAAAAGATGAAGATGGGTCAATAGGCCACCTCCACGAATCAGGAGAAACACGAAATTCGATAGAGAACAACTATTGTGATAGGGAAGTCCACTCTAAAGTGCTCATTAAGATTCCAATAAAGACGTAAATCCCAGCATACAAATCCATTCATGAAGGTTAATTTTAAATAATGTCAAATACATTTTTTTTACCTTTGAAGTGATTATAAGACCACCCTAGTCCTTAAAATTTGAGAAATAGTTGACACCCCTTTAGTAACCATTTTGTTTGTAGTATTTGAAAATTAAGCATATAAACATCTTTCTTACCATTAAATTTCTTGCTTAGTTATGTACTTTATACCAAAGTTTTCAAAAACCAAGCTAAATTTTAAATTTTAAACAAAGCTTTTAAATACTTGTTTTTATTTTTTAAATTTGGTTTAGTATTCAACTATTTTACTCAAGAAAATAAAAAAAATATTATAAAATATTGGGAGAAAACCAAGACTTGTTTGATAGCCATTTTGATTTTTGGTTTGTGTTTTTGGATACTAAGTTTATAAAAATTACTTATACTCGTGAACTTTTCTGTAATGTAATCTAGCAGTGTAAAACATAAACCAAGTTTTGAAAACTAAAAGAAAACGTAGTTTTCAAAATTTGTTTTTGTTTTTGAAATCTGATTAATAACTCACATGTTTATTTAGGAACGATGAAAATCATTCTACAAATTTAGTGTAAAAATAAACATAGCTTTCAAAAGACAAATGGTTATCAAACGAGACTCAAATGGTTAACGAACAAAATCTTAATAGTTAAGGCATTTAAAATCTGGGTAGCTACAAATACAACGATCAAACCTAAAATGTTAGCAAATATAACATAATGCAAAAAAAATGCAAATATAGCAAGATTTAGATCCAGCTTCATGGTTTATCACGATAGACCATATCACTAATAAGAGTTACTAATAAGAGTTTATCAACAATATAGTCTATCACTTATAGATTATGCTATATTTACAATTATTTTAAAATATTGCTATACACATAATTATATATAGCAATAAAATTGCTACTTATATGTACTAACTTCTTAAAGCCTCCAAAAGCTTGTAGTTGAAAAGGCCAGAGAATGGAAACTTTGCTTTTCTCATAATGCCTTCACCTTTTCCATCGGCTATTTGCCCTCAATTAGTAAGTCCAATCCATTAACCTATGATCTCAACAGAGGTTTACCATAAAAGAACAGAAAAAAGTGCTCCAAAAGTAATGATCAAACTCTCAAAGACATGAAACCCCACACTTTTCCAGCCAACTTCAATGAAATAGCTAATTAATAACAAATATTTGTTATATTCTACATTCGATCCTAGCAAGTAATTGAGATCTAAATATAACATTTTAGGGAACTTTAAAAGATTTAACATGCTGTACTGACCAGTGCGCATCAAAACCTTGTGCCATGGCAGCTTCATCCACAGGCAGCTTCTGAATATAACTGACTATGAATGATTCATTAGCAAACACGGCCAAAACAGCACATAGAACTACTACTTGCAGCAGGGAAAAAGTGTCTCAGGATTCCGCAACTTGGCCGAGTAAATTCCAGAAGTTACTAGTAAAAATCACGGGTCTGTGCAGGTCGGGCTGGGTTGGATTTATGGCAAATGTCAAACCAACATACCAGTTTAAGGACTATGAAGAGAAAGAGACCAAAACCGATTCTTCCTGAAAGATGACCCAATTCTGACAGACAAAACCAACCATCTAAACTGAAATGGACCAGCAAAAACTTTCCAACTGAATCTGATATGCAACTTTTGGATTTGATACTTCAGAAAGCTGAAGTAACCAAAAGAGTATACTTCAAACGGATTGAACTGAGTTGGTTTGATCAGTTTTGTAGTATAAAGTGGTTGAAACTTCACTCACACACATCTTGCTGGTCAACCTTAGAAGTTCTCGAGTCTCGTCGTTCAACTGAACATTGTCCATTTCCATTCTTTCAGCAACAATGAGAGGCATTTTCCCAGCTTTTGCATAGGTTCGCAAGAGAGAATTGTATATCTCAGTATCCACATGACCAACATTTCTAAGAATAACTAACAACTGCTCTGCCCCTTCAATGTTACCCTGCTCCTCGAGTTTCTTACAAACTTCTTTAACCAACCTCTCATCCCCATTCCATTTCTTCACGCTGCCAACTGCATTCTTGAGGAAATGCAGCACTTTCTCCATCTGGTTCTCTTTCAAATAACCCCATGTGAGGAGCTCCCAAGTAGTGTAAGATGGAACCATTCCTTTTACCGACATCCGATTGTAGAAATTCTCAGCTTGTTCCATTTGGTTTTTGTTGATATAGGCTGCAAGCAATATATTTGAAACCCGAGTATCACCCGTCCCGGATACTGACTCCCATTCGGGATAGAGTTTCTCAGCTTCCTCAAGCTCATTAAGTTTCACAAGAGAGGATATCATGCAAGTATACTCACTATCACTCATCTTGCGAAAGGATGACTTCATCTTTTTCCATATCCTGAAAACTCCATTCTTATCCCCCAAATTGGTATATAAGCTAAGAAGAGATGAAAATGAGATTCTGTTTCTTTTAGATGCCATTTTCTCCATCTGCTTCAAAGTAGATGCTGCTTTTTCGGTAAGTTGTTTTTTGGAATATAAGTTAGCTAATGTGCTAAATGATACCCAATCCGGTTCAGTTTTCGTCTTCTTCATCTCAAGGAAAATGTTTTCTGCAGCTTCAACGTCATTTTGCAAAGTGCAAACATTCAACAAAAGATTATATGTTACCACATCTGGTTTGGTGTTCTTCTTTAATACTTGAATCACATCAGGAACCTTCTCTAGCTGCTTGTTTGAGATGTAAAGAGATAGCATGTGGTTGAAAGAAAGAGGACATTTTAAGAAACCAGATTCAGACATTTTCTCCATTAAAGCCTCAGCTTTTTCACATAGATTATTTTGAACGTATGTGTGAAGAAGAGCTGTGCAGACCGATTGATCTCTCATTTTATCAGGGAGATCCTCGAAAAACTTTTCTGCGCTATTCAGGCCACGGATTTTTGCAATCAAATCCAGATGAACTGCATAGTCACCAGGTAGCAGTTTCATATCTTTCTGTAATGTCATCCATTCACACACCTGCATGGTGGAAAAGCTCAAGAAAGATTACGCATGGCTCAAGGCCGTCTTCAGATCATACAAGCTATAAGGTCCAAGCCTCAAGGCCATGTCAGAGGATTTTTATTCATCTAAATTGAGAGAAAATAGATTTAATTTTGTAAAGATCAAAAACAAAAAAAAGAAAATGGTTACTGGTTTCATATGTACAGTATCTTGAGTCAAATTCCAAGCTCTACAAGTGTTATTGTAGCAAGAACATATGATTAAATTTACCCTAAATGATCAGCTTCTGGATATCGTAGCAATTTAATATAATCAGAATACCTTTTGGAAGCTAGTCCACTTGATTGTGATTAAATTAAACAGATGCTAGAAATGATGAACTATACGAACATCAGTTGAATTGAAACTACTCTTCAAGTGAAAATCAAGTGAAGAGAACAAATTCGCAGCACAAGTAGAATACGAGTTGCTTCAGATCAAAAAAATCAGTATAATACATCGCGCATTTACATTACATGAGTTTTCAAACAAGATGGAAAAAAGGAATTGAATACCTCAAGTGCATGCTTGTAGCGCTTGAGCTTGCGAAGTTCCCGAACGATGCGATTGAGCTCGTACTTGCGAACAGTGTGGCCCTCTTCTTGCCATTTTCGAATGGCAATCACGGCGCTGCGTTTGGGGAAAGTGAGACTCATGAGCCTTCGCCCAAGCGTGTCTCGACCACCGCCTGTGCCGGAGACGATGCTGGCGCCGGCGCTGACGCTGGCGCCGACGCTGGCGCCGCCTTCTAGTGTTTTGTTCTCCGCCGCCGCCATGAAGGCTTCCCCGGAAAATCGGCGGGCGGCAGCCGTCGCTAGAGAAGGCCGCAACGAGCGGAACATCGTGGTCAGGTTATGAAATGAAGGCGACGATTTAGGAACTAATGTGGCGACGATTGTAAACGACGGCACTAAAGAAAATACATAAAACAGGGTCGAGTAAAATCAATTTTTACTGATTTGCAAAAAAGAAAAAAGAAATCAAATTTTATTAGGTTTGGGTTCATTTGATCTTAAAATTTTGAAAAAGAAGAGAAAATTATATTTTTTATCCCAAGATTTTGGATCTAATTTCTATTTGGTTCCAATATTTTAAAATATTATACATTTAGTCATTAAATTTTAAATTTTATTTCAATTTAGTCCATAAATTTCAAGATGTTATAATTTTATTTTATTTCAATCTGGTTCTTAAGCTTCAAGATTTTGTATATTTAACCTAAATTTTTCACTAAATACTCTATTTTACGTCAATTTTTATTAATGGATTAAAAGTAATTATGAAGTTCAATTTTAGTTTTAATTTTAAAACTAATAAAAAAGAGTGAAACTTAATTTATTTTAATTATTTTAATTATTTTTAATTTATTAAAATAAATTAATACTAAAAATGAAAAATGAGTATTTAGTAAATAATCGAGGTTAAGATGAGTAAATCTTGAAACATATGGAACAAATTGGAGCAAAATTCAAATGTCAAGGATAAAATAATAACTTTTTGAAACTATGAACTAAATAGAAATTATACCAAAAATCTAGAGACCAAAAAGGTATTTTTCCCTAAAAAAAAATATTTTATTAGTTCTTGAATTTTGGATTTAGTTCTAGTTTGATCTATATGTTTAAAAATGTTACTTTTTAAGGTTTAATTTTGATTTCAATTTATTCAATATATTTCAAATGTAACAATTTTATTTTTATCATTTAAATTTTATCTTATTTTTATCATTTAAATTTTATCTTATTTTTATCATTTAAATTTTGTCTTATTCCAATCATTATATTTTTGTTATTATTTTTTTTTTACTAAATACTCACTTTCAATGTATATTAAAGGTGTGTTTGGAAGTGATTTTGACATGGTTAAAATCACTTTTGCCATTGTCAAAATCAGTTTCCTCTAAAATAATCGTGTTTGGTAAGAAAATAAAATTGTTTTTTGAAAAATAAAAAATAACTTTAAATTGATTCTTGGTGACTTTTCTTTTGGCGATTGATTAGGAACCACCTCCAACATTTTTCTCATACTATTGAAATTTTGAAACACCCATATTGTCACAAACTTTTTAAAAAAAAAAAAAAAAAAAGCTCAAAATTGTTAAAAGTTATTAAAAGTAAATTAATAAAATTAGATATTTATTAAAATTCTCCGGAGATCTTCGTCAACCAACTTTCGGCTACCGTTCCTAGAAACCATTGCTAGTCAACCTTCGACGACCACTTTCTGACAATCATCACCAGCCAACTTTCGACGACCACCTTCCCGTGACCGCTGTCAACCAACTTTCGGTAACCGTATTCCAGCAACAGTCGCTGGCCAACCTCCAGGCGATCGTCGTCGATCGACCTCTAATCACGTCTCAGTTGGCTGTTTCCTAACAACCAACTTCTGGCGGCCGTTTTCCTAATAAATGCTATCAACAAACCTCCAGTGATTGCTTTTCGGCTATCGTTGCTTGTCAATTCCGACAACTGTTTTCCAGTGACTGTCGTCAATTAACTTCCAGGATCGTTGCCACCAACCTCCGATCACCGTTTTTCGACATCGCCATCGACCAACTTTCGACGATTGCTTTTCGACAACTATCGTTAGCCAACTTTTGATGATAGTTTTTTGGCGATTGTCTTCGACCAACTTCTAGTGACCATTTTTCGGCGACTGTTGCCAACAATCACTGGTCGTTGTTTTTGGCAATTGCTTTTGTCCAACTGTCATCGGCCAATTTTCAATGAATTTTTTTTATGATCGCCTTTTAGTTAACTTCCACCGACCATTTTCCAACTATAGTCATTAGCCAACCTCTAGCAACCCTTTTCTAACAACCATCGCATGCCAATTCCCGACCACGTCTTTGTAGACTGTTTCCCAATAACCGCTGCCAGCTAACATTTGGTGACTACTTTTCTGCAACCGTCCTTGGCCAATTTCTAACGGTCGCTGTCGAGCAATTAGCGGCCAACTTCCAACTATCATCTCCGTTGACTATTTTTCAATGACTGCTAGCGGCCAACTTCAAGTGACTATTTCCCAGTAATCGTTGTCGCCCAACTGTCAAAAACCATTTTTTGGTGACCGTTGTTGGCCAACTTCAAGTGACCGATGCGCCAACCTCTGAATCACTGTTTTTCTATGACCATCATCAACCACATCCGATCACTGTCTCCAATGACTATGTTTAGAGGATTGTTGGTGGCCAACTTTTATATAAAATAATTTTTGGAAACAAATGAAAAAAGTATATTTATTATAATTAATTACTTAAATAAATTTATAAATGTAAATATAATTTGGTAATTTTAAAACCACTTTTGGAACAAAACATAATAATTCAACATTACTTTTAAGTATTTGAAAATCACTTTTTTGATTGTTAAAAATCACTTTTACAAAATCAATTGTACATTAATTTCTTCTTATAAAATCACTGATCCAACTATCACTCTCAAATATACCTTAAGTAATTTGAAAGAATTATAATTAATCGAGTTTCAATATTATGTTAAAATTAATTAATAATTATTTTAAGAGCAGTTTTCAGATATAATAAAATGAGCTAACTTATTTACAAATATAACAAAATGTCACAGATAGTGATAGATGTATCTATAACTAGTAAACAATGATATTTTGAGAAAATGTATTAATGACCCAAAAATTGGGCAAAAACTGTCAAATGACCCAGTTTTTGAAAAAAAAAATGCCGAATGATCCTTTGCTGACGTCAAATTCAGGTGAAATTACCAAAATATACTCGTGCGTCTGTAGAAAAGCATTCGCCCTCGATCTCTCTTAGTTTCACTTTCTCTCTCTCTTTCTCACTCACAAATCACTACTCTCTTTATGTCTCTCACTCTATCTCGATCTCGGTCGCTCTTGCTCTCTCTGGATCTCAGTCTCTTTCTTCCTTTCCTCACTCACAAAATCACTACTCCCTCTATCTCTTGCTCACTTGGGTTGTCACGTCAGAGCTACTCGTTTGGACTCGTCGTACTAGAGAAGCAGAAGAAGACATGCAAAGGATAAAAAGCTAGAGAATCTCGTTCTCACTCTCACTCTCACTCATGTCCGCCAGAGAATGTGTGGTCGTGGTGGAGAAGAAGAATACTCTCATAGATGAAGAATATGTGAAGAAGAAGAAAGAGAAAGAAAACCCAATCGAAGAGGAAGACTCACGAAGATGAAGAAGATGTTAAGAAGAAGAAGAAAAACCCAATCGAAGAAGAAGAAAACAATGTGAAAAAGAAGAAGAAAAAACCACACGTGTCGGTGGTCTAGAGAAGAAGAAAGAAAAAGAATAAATAAATAAATGAAGGGCAATACCGTAATTTTACTTGTCTACGACATCAGCATAAGGTCATTTGACATTTTTTTAAAAAAAAATTGAATCATTTGACATTTTGGTCCTAATTCTTGCGTCATCAGCATAATTATTATGATATTTTTCTATATTTGAAATATTTAGTTATTTTAAATTAATTAATAAATATTTTACCAAAGTTGAAAAGAAGTATTTAGGGCATGTTTGATGGGTGTGTTGAGTTGGGTTGAAGCCCACCCGATGTTTGATGCATACTTAATTTAAAATGGTGGGTTTTAACCCACCACTTTACTCCATCGTTTCACGCCTCATTTGCAGGTTCATTATTCTGCTCCCTCTTTCTTTTTCTTCTCGTCATGCGTAACTAATCACCTCTCTCTCTTTTCAACTTCTCATTTCTTTTGCCATTTGGTTTGTCTTCTTCGTCCAGTCTCTTCATTCTCCCTCCAGTTGGAATGGGTTGTATTTCTCTTCATCTATTCGTTTCTCTGCTTGGTTTCTCTATGTCTTTCATTTTTTCTTTTTTGTTTATCCATACGTCTCTTTGTTTCTCTACTTTGGAATAGTTTTTTTTAGTTTCTCTGTATATCTATTCCTGATAATCTTCTTTGGTTTCTTCTTAGATTGGGTAGATACGATGGATTTGTTTTAAATCTAACGATATTTTGGTAGATCTAACTATTTTTTATTTTATAGTAGATCTAGGTTTTTGTATGTATACATCACATGCGTCCTAAAACTAGGAGCTATAGCATTTGTATTGAGAGATGACTTGTTGTTGTATGTATGTAGCATGATCGCATAATGTGAACACAATCTTAAGAAGTGTTAGCTAAACCCCTTCTCAACCCGTTCCCCCGCATACTCATTGTCACTTTCATTGTTAATAACTCTTTTCTCAATTCTGCTGCATAAAACCTATACCTTAAACAAGCATACCAATCAATGCATTGTTTTATTTTCCATCGCAAAGTCATCAGAAATCACTGTCGCATATTGTCTCCATAGTCCTTGTATTCGACCCTGGGCTTACCAGGCAACTTAGTAGAATTTATGCTTGGATTTTGCCAGGAAAACTTGCATGCACAACGTATACACCACAATCGCAATATACACCTTTATTTCATCATATTCACAATGCATCACCGATTAATCTCGGATCGTTGGAGCCCATGAACTGTAGGTCCGTGAGGTCCTCCTACTAGCTCGTAAATGGATTAACTATAGAATAGCGTGATAAGTTAATTTGAAATGTTCAAATTAGAATTAAACGAAATTGGAGAAATAATGTTTAAATATGATTTAAATATTTGAAGATGGAATTGTGTAAAAATTTATTTAATATTTGATATTAAATTAATTAGAATTATTTAAAATGTTTAAATAATTATTTATAATTTTATTAAGAAAATTAATTTGTGAAATTAATAATATTTTCAATTTTATTAAAAATTTGATTTATGAAATCAATTTTGATAAATTGAAAAAGAAATGAAAGACACAAAATGGAAAATAAGCATTTTCCATTGTCTTCATCAAGTAGCTCACTAACAACCCACTTCTCAAGCTTTATTAACTCCAAGCATGAGTTACATCTCATGCAGCTAATCTCTTTGCATGAGAGTATGCAATATATTGAAGAGGTTGGAGTGATTTTGAGATAAGGCAACTGATAGAATTTCTCTGAAAATTCGGGTGAAGAAGTTGTTATTCAGTTGGGTTGCTGCTGTGAGTTTGTCCCCAAATTCCCTTAATTCAGGCTTATGTTGATTCTCACTACTCAATCTAAAGCACCAAGAGAATAGTAGGGAAGATCTTGGGGTGGTCTACAACAAGATTCAGAGGAGATTTGCAACTAGAATTCAAGCTTTGAAAAAGTTCTACAAAGATATGTCATGAAACCCATTTATTTCTGCTAAAGCATACTTTCATTTCTGCTAAAATTAATGAATTAGAGTGCTTACGGATCCTGGTCACTTCCGCTGCATGATGGTATGTTCCAATAATTTATGTGTTCATATGGGAGGAACACCTCCTCATTCTCAAGAAGTGGGAAATTCTCACTTTCATACCTATTTCCAAATTTTAAATTAATTCTAAAATTAATCAAAACTTAATTTAATTAATTCACAATTAATTAAATCCAAAATTTCAAAATCCAATTTCTCAAATTGAATTGAAATTGGAAAATAATTTGATTTTAATTAGTTAAATATATTTAATTAATTAAATTATAATTTAATATCAAATATTAAATTAATCAATTATAATTTAATATCAAATATTAAATTAATCACACAAATAATTCTAAAGATGGATCTTATTCATGTAATCGATATTTAAATATTATAAACTCCCCAATTTTGTTTAATTTCAATAAATTAAACGTTTAATTATATCAAATATATAATCGTTTAATTATATCAAATATATAATTTATACAAACCCTAATTCGAATTTGAACTTATTCAAATTCAAACCCTGATTTCACCTTGAACATTTTCAAATTGAAATTCAATTTTAACGATTCAAATAAATATCATTCTGAATTCACTCAATTTAATCATTTAAAGAGTTCCTGTTTTACGAGCTAATATAGGGGCCTTATGGACCTACAGATCATGAGCTCCAACGATATAAGATTAATTGGCTAATACTCTTTAAACTGAATTAATCATATTCGTTAACTATCAAGTTGCACCACTATAGCTGATAGTTGCACTCTCTTCACTGTAGATATATTTGTATCCACATGATTTAACCATAATCAGTAAGTCGACCCTTCACAGGTTGTCCGTAATAAAGGCTGGGTCAATATGTTATTTTACCCACGATGTTTTGTATTGTTCCTTATGTTCCTACTGATCCTCTAATGAACAATTGGTTTATGATCCAATCACTAAACCAGATCTCTCTCGAGCCAGTGAGAGGGTAGGGCCCCTTGCTCAAGACTTGGATTCAGTACTTAAGAGAACAACCTTTCTCTTATCCATAAATTGGGTAGGCGTGAAATCTGTCTAGCACCCTATGTCTCCAGCTATCTACCTGGTCTTACCCCTGAAATAGGAGGCTTATTGAGCCGACACTGTTAAGCCAACCCTCACCTATACAAATCTAAAGATAAACTCGAATAAATAGGAGTTCATAGTTAGCTCAGGATTAAGATCGAGTTACCTAGGTCATCTAAGCGAAATAGTCAGTTTTAAACAATAAACAACGTTATAAAGTAAGAGTGACTTATTTCTTGGTCAGATCTTATGCAAACTCATTGCATAGGACGCCCCCACTCCTCATATCAATACATGAACGAATCAGGATCACTTTGTTTGTAGCACCTTTACAACAACTTGTAACCGCTACAGAGTAGGCCACATCCAATAGTGTTACCAAAATAAGGAATCCAATCTTATTCATATACTATAGACCATTTTGGCTATTTACTCGAACTTGATCCATCTTTATGTCTCTACATAAAGTTCAAGTATTAATGTAATAGCCATGGATATTAGTTTATTGGATCTATACTGTAAATGCAATTTAAAGATTCAAGAATAACTTTTTTGAAGAAAAATTGAATAACACGTTTATTGATAATAGAATGTGTTTCTCTTACAACTATTGTCTACTGTTGTTTTTACTGGTTCGAATGGGTTATATTTTTCTTATCCATTTATATTGTATTAAGTTTTTCTTTGTTCTTCTTTCCCTGGCTGATATCTGTTCTATTTCTTAACAGTTTTATATAATTTTTTTTCCAGATTTCCTCTTGCTGCTTCAATATTAAATCATGCATCCTTCCTTTGCCCTTTTTCTTAAGCTTTTTCATCGAAATTGAAGGTAAGTTAATTCCTGGTAGAGGATGCTGACCATGTTATTAGAGCTTGGTAGGTGTCAATCCACCCAAGAACAGGTCTGTTTTTTTTTTTTTTTTCTTTTCTCTGAAGGTCTATGATGATGTGTTCTTTACAATCTGAGTATGATTTATTTTAATTTTATTTCTGCAATCTCATATTTGAGTATGATTTCTATTTTGATTTCATCTCTTTACGATTTTTCAGATTAAAAAATGGCATGCATATCTGTTTTCCTTATCTTTTGAATGAAGTTTTTTTTTTTTAATTTTTTTTATTTCCTTCAATTTTGTTTTTCCTTATCTTTTGAGTATGATTTCTGTTTTAGATTTATTTGCTTTCAACTTGTTTTCTAAGTGAATGGATTTTTTTCTTCACTCCATTAAATTTGTTTTCAGCATTCAAATGAATTTAATTTTTGTACATTTAAAATTGACTTCAATTTTAGAAGTGTTGAAACTGTCTATTTTATTTGCTTGGAGTTAGATTTGTTCCAATGAAATAACTTCTCAAAATCCCGAGGCCTTCTAATTTGTATGAGATATTATGTTGTATTTATGTTCTTTTTTAGCTGAACCACCACATCAATATTGACCTAACCATTACTTAATTTATTTATTTTTGACTTGACTGTCTTTAATATGGATTTACTGTTTGAATTTATTGAGGTTAGGTGCACTTAAGTTTACCTAACCTTCCTCACCAACCATCCTTATTGTATTCTCTACTTATATCCGAATCTGTCCTCATATTTTTTTAGACTTCATATACTCCTTTGTAAAGTGTGTTGGTAAGTCCCTCAACCTTCCTTTTTATTTCAACCTTCTTTTAAATCTGTTTTATATTCTAGCATGTGTTGTTTGGCTATTGCAATGTACTTTGTTTCCTTTTGCACCTCTAACTTCAACTTATTCCATCCATATAAGGTCTGCTTCCTTCTTTCCTTATAATCGAAGTAAGATATGTTGCTAACATTTTCTTGTTTTTGTTAGGCCCTGAATTAATTATTCTTCCCCCCCTAGTTGTGGACTGTCTTGACCCTCGCTCACTCCGAACATAAACAAAAGTATGATCTCGTATATTTTATTACTACATCAATCGTATTAACATAACTATTGTCTAACTACACTTCTTTTTCTTCCGTATAGGGCCCAAACTAATCGAACATACTTTTCGTAACTAGTTTGAGGTTTGTAAGTTTTAAGTTCGAAATGATCTTCGTTACTGTCTATTCTTTCTTCTACTTGTTAGGGATTGTTTAGTTCAAATGTATTATGGTTATGTATTTTGGACTTTATGTTGCATATTTTCCCACATTTTCTCCCTTGTGAGAATGTTGGATTTTTTCCCCCCTCTATTTCTTCAAGAAGACTATTATAACACAAAGTTATTAGGAAAAATATTATCTTGTATTGTTAAATTATGGGTTGTTTCAATTTAAATCTTCATTATCAAATGAATTAATTTAAATGATAAGTTTTATAAAAAATATATATATTAATTTACATCTTCCATTATCAAAAGTATATTAAATAATGAACATAGTATCAAACTTATAATTTTGTTAATTAAATCCCTACATGCTCCCAAATGAATGAATTTGAACTTAGAACTTTGTTAATTAATTCCATTCGGACTTATAACTTTGTTAATGGATTCTGATGTTTTCAAATATTAATCATGCATCAATTCTAATTGTTCATCTTATTAATCTAAAAATAATTATATGTTTTTAGTGATATTTATAAAATAAGTCTAAGGAGTATTGATTAATACATTTATGAGAAGTCATTATTATTTTATAGTTTCGAATTACACAATACAAATATAAAATGTACAAACTGAAAATTCTTCCAAGTAAAGCATGTTAACAGGAGAAGTAAAATATGCTAAAACCTTTTTAAGTCATTTCTATTGATGTTTTTATTTAATCCTTTTTAAGTTATAACTAACATTTTAAAACTATACGCATGAAATAATTCAAACAACATATATTGAAACTTTGAAAATAGGGAAGACATAGCAACAAAATGAAAAAGGTCTTACAATAAAATTTGAAAATTAACTAGGCACATGAAAGTATTCAACCAAATTTCTAAATTTTTGGGTGTGAGATGACAAGGACCTTCCTAGAAATAAGTTTAGGTACTTTGGTATTTTCATATATATTTTTTGTCCACTATATAACTTTTTCGTAAATTTTAACCATCGGATAATTGACTAAAACCTAATTGTCCAAATTGTTGTATATATTCTAATAGTGTTTTGTTTTAATGTACATATATTACATTTTAAGTTGATATCTATTATATTAGTTACACAAAGTTGTTACATTTTAATTTATGCTTAAATTGAAATTGTCAACTATAATATCAAATTTTATGCAAATCCAAATATGTCAAGTATTATAATATTTATGTCGACTTCTGTCACTAATACGTAGAGACATTTATAATGTGTCAACTACAATATCTAGCTACACACTTCAGTTTTTTATAGGTAGTAAAGGGTTGTATGAAGGGGGCCTTATAGCATAACTTCTGTACCCTAACTCCAAAAAAAAAAAAAAAAAAAAACATTCACTTCAACGTTGATTACTGGTATTGACTACCCCTATTGTGAAAATATAGGTAGATGGGAAAACACAAATTCTATGTCGTTTTCATTATCCCAGTGGCTACCTTGAAGGAACTCTAAATCTAAAGAACCAGTGAGCGGAAGCAGATCGTTTTAAACTCCATTGTGAAAGAACAAGAACATTTACAATCAAACAGAACAGTTATGCATCAAATGTAAATTACAACATGCTTCTAAGTTATAAACAAAAGGATCGAGTAAACATACCTCTGAAGAACCCCTTTCTTCACGTATCCCTCAATCAAACTCGAATGCGTTGATCAGCACGAACACAACAAGTAAATCAGCAAATAGCACGAACTGGTAGATCCTCGATCACAATCGAGTATCGATCTTCGACCCTCGAATAGAAACTCAACACTACCATGAGGCTACCTTGGTATTCTCAGTGTAGGCTCTATATGAATTTAGGAAGAGGGAAGGAGGAACTAGACGATTGAGTAGGCGACAGAAGGAAGAAGTCTATCGTATAGACTTAAGTACTCGATCGTTTAGTAGCGAGTAACTATCGTATAGAAAAACTCAATCGATCGTTTACTCTCTCAACAAGTTATCTGATAACTTGATCCCTTTTCGCATGTTTTTGAAATAATGAAAACAATTTTCATATTTATCCAACAGTTGCCATAAACCGATTAAAACCTCCCACTAAGGTGGTTATTTGGAGAAAATCGAAAATCAATTATCTCATAATTAATTTATTATAAATAAATATAATAACTAATTTATCATATTATATTTATAACCTATAGTTTTAATATTGCATTATATGCAACATATAAACCATAGTTCTTTTTCTCCTTTACGACATTTAATATAAATCATATTTATATTAATTCCTTCAACAAATAATAATGTATCAAATACATTAAATTAATTATATCACATATAATTGAGATTGTGATAGTGTCCTCACTGATTAGTAAGATGCCCACTAGATGTTGTATTTCCTTGGGGATTCACTAGAGGTGGTGTTATCCTTTGGGATTCACCAGAGGTTGTGTTTCCTTCGGGATTCACTAGGTATGGTGTTATCCTTCGGGATTCACCAGAGGTTGTGTTTCCTTCGGGATTCACTAGAGGTGGTGGTTTCCTTCGAGATCCACCAGAGGTTGTGATTCCTTCGAGATTCACTAGAGATGGTGCTTTCTTTTAGGATTCACCAGAGGTTATGGGTCCTACAGTACTTACTAGAGGTAGTGGGTATACATAACTACAGTAGGATAAAAATTAGTTTTTCATGTATGAGTTCCATGAGAACTAGAGGAGTATTTATGTTCCACTAGAGATAGGCATCTAGAGGATATAGATGCCTAGCTTGACCCCAATGGTGGGGTTCTTACTGAGTATTTTTATACTCATTCTTTCTCATGTTGTTGTTTCAGGTAAGGGTAGAGATTTGGAGAAGATAGCAACTGGAGAATGAGCTTTGAAGAAGTTTTACAAGAGGTATGTTTTGAAACTCACTTGTTTTTTTGCAAGAGCATGCTTTATATTTTGCCAAAATTAGTGAATTTGAGTGCATAGATGATCCTTGTGCTTCTGCTGTTGCTGATACAATCCTACAATTGGTATCAGAGGATCAAATAAGCATTCAATTCGGTTTAATTTTGGTTTGGTGGGTGTTTTATATGAGAAATATGAACTGATGCGCTAATATGGTTTTCTGAGTTTTGGCTTTTTAGTTCTCTTTAATTTCTCATTTAAATTTGTAATTGGCTCTTGTTTGATGAGCTTTTATGTATTAGCAAGAGTCCATAATTTATTTGGAGTCATAAAAGTTGAATTTAAGATGTAATTGAAGAAACAAGTGAAGGAGGCTAAGCTGCCGTTCCAATTTTTCAGTTTCTGCTCAAAAGTGTTGTTGAGGAGCGATCGTCTAGCTCCAAACGCTACACGATGTGAAGAAAAGTTAGATGATCGTATAGCAATGGGCGCTGGTCGTTGTGATGTTGAATGCTAAACAATCGTGTTCCTGCGAGAGCTAAATGATGCGTTCAATTTGCTATACGATAACATTAAGTGATCGTTTAGCTTTGGCGTGGGAACTAAACAATACGTTGAATTTGCTAAACGATGGCACTACACGATCATTTAGCCACGATGTGTGCTAAGCGATGCGATGAAGTGCTACACAATAGCACTGAGCGATCGTTTAGATGTAGAGCTAGGCGATCATGTAGATGAATTGCTAAGCGACGCGATGATGTTCTATACGATGAGCTAAGCGATCGTTTAGCTACAACAGATACTAAACGATGACATGAAGCGCTAGGCGATGGGGATAAGCGATCATTTAGTTCTATACGATAGAACTGTTGGGGTTGATGCCCTAAAGTCTCGTGTCCTGTAGTTTGTAAACAGTTTGTACGAACGCTTGTGTTGTTAATATATGATATCTACTTCACATATCTATTTTTGCTCAATTTCTTGTTTTATTTTGCTTTACCACAAACCAATAAACATAAAATCTCTGGTTATCTGTATATGACTCAAGCATGTATGTGGTGACATACAAGTGGATTATGTATTGAGTGATAACCAAAATGGTCTGTAGTATATATATATAGGAGGGAAACTTTATCCTGGTAATGCTACGGATGCGGCCCGCTTTTGGAATTGTCACAAGTGTTTGTGATTTGTCACAGATGGTATGATCCTGATCATTCGTGTTGGGGACATGCGAGCGGAGGTGTTTTATACAAAGAGTTTGTATAAGACCTGACCATGAAGTGTTAACGTCTCGTTATATAATACCATTCATGACAGAGACTTCACTTCACTAGGATGACCGTAGGTAACATGACCTCAATCCTGAATGAGTTTGGAACTCCTGCCATTGAGGGCAGTCCTTTGATTTGTATGGGTGCGAGTGGCCAGTTCGCCGATTCAAACCTACCATTTTGGGGTTTCGTCTGATTTGGGAGTTGGGAACTCAGCTACACAAGATGGAATTCACTTCTTCCCGAGGCAGGATAAGTAGATAGATAGCTCCCTTAAGGGCTGATTCCGGGGCTTGAACGATGTGGTGCGACACACCTTATCTTGGCCCGAGAGGTGTACACACATAGTTGGACTATATTGTATTGTTCATTAGAGGAATCGGTGGTACTTAAAGAGTGAGATGTAACTACAGGGGCAAAATGATAATTTGGCTTAGTTGTACTTACGAGCATCTGTGAAAGGTCATTGTACTCATGATTGGTTATATTCGATAGACACAGAAATATATCTATAGTAAGAAGAGTTCAGATGTTGGTCTTTAGTGGAATGCCTGACAGTTAACGGATGGTGGATCTCGTGGCTAAAGAGTTTAGTCAATTATTCACGGACTGTTGGAGCTTCGAGCCACAGGTCCATTAGGTTCCTTGGGTAGCTTGGATAAAGTCGAGAACCAGTGTTTGGGTCAATTGAAATGTTCAAATTGACAAGAGGAAGTTCGATTATATAAGATATAATTGGACTGGTTAATAACAATAGATATAATTGGCTTAATGTATAAGATACATTATTATGGAGGAAATTAGATATAAATATGATTTATATCAAGTAGAAGAGAAAATACTATAGTAGTTATATGATATCAAACTATGAATAAAAATATAATATGATTATATTTATTAATTAATTAGTTGGTTAATTATATGATAATTAATCCAAAATTCACGTTCGGACGTGGGTTAGTGGGGCAACGTCGGTTATTGTAACTGATGAGTTAAAATGAAAATAGTTTTCATTTTGATCAATCGCTTGAAGAGAAAAATCAGAGCGCGCGTTGGTGAACATCTAAACGATCGCTTACGTAAAACGAGAGTCTATGCGATAGTCCTCTCCGCCTAAACGATCGTCTACCTCGCGCCTAAATGATCCACGCTATTTTCTACATGATCGTATAGTGTGCCGATTTTGCTAAAGAATCGTATATCTTTTCCTAAATGATTGTTCAATAAAATCTACACAATCGTGTAGCTTCTACTAAACGATAAGCATTCTGCTATGTGATAGCGTCTGTTTCTCTCCTACTTGCTTATCGCCTACACGATTCGTGTTTCCTTCTTCTTCCACCAAATTCACCAAAGACCACTCTTTAGGTTTTCATTCCGAGAATACCCGAGGCTCTTTACTAGTGGTGTCGTCCCCATGGTGTTCGTATTTGCGGTTGTTCGTGCTACTGCAGCCGACGCTTCCGCTGGGCATTGGTAGATCGCGTGGAGATTTTCCACTGCAGTGAGTACCGGAGTTTCGAAGATGGTCTTTAACTGGTATGGAACTCTTTCTCTTGTTATATCTCGTTCATAGCATGTCGATAATTAGTGTTTGTTTGCATAACTGTATGTTTTGAATATATAATGTGTATTTTGATCACTGTGAGATTGGAGCGATTCGAACATGCTCATGGAACTCTTCTGTAAGAGATCCTTCAAGAACTAAGCGATAACTAAGTGATGGAGTTAAGCGATTGTGTAGTTCTATACGATAGAGCTAAGCGATCATTTAGCTTCGACAGACACAAAGCGATCGTGTAGTTCTATATGATAAAGCTAAGCGATCGTTTAGTTGAGGCAAACACTAAGTGATCGTGTACCCTTTTCACAACACAAGGCAATGGAGCTAGACGATTACCTTCAGCGCTACACGGTCGACCTTTGCAAGACTTTGAGGTTGGATCGAGAACAGCCGGTTCAACCGGTTTTCTCAAGGTCCAATCCGGTTCAGCCTCAAAGTGGTTTTGGCTGGTCTGATTTAGACTCATCCAGTCCGGTTCAAAGTGCTTGGGTTCGGTTTGGAGGCAGTTCAAAGATGGTTTTGAAGCTGATTGTAATAGTTAGGTTTATGTTTACTTGTTTATGCCAAAACTAAAATCATATCAGTCTGTGTTTAATGTTATATGCATTTGATATATGTTATAATTAAATAAATCTTGTATGTGCATATAGTATGCCATTTAGATTTAAAATCCCACCATAGGAAGTATGTTACATGCATTGAAAGTATGCTATAATTGTTATAATATATAGTATGCATGTAAGGGTTTCTTGTACTTGATATAAGTGTTATATTAAATATTGAATGCCTTGTGTATGTTATGGATATTTAGCATGTCTAAAGTTTTATAAGTTGTTATAAAATTGGGTTAGACATTTAAAATCCATAAATAATAGCTGCATGTTCACGTAGGTTGACCACATGTTTTAATTGTTAAAACTTATAAAATCTAGGTCACAAACTCAACCGGTATATAATCATGTTTAAGGCTGGGGGTACTTAAGTTGACGGTTTACGGAACACCTCCAACTTAGGGATTATGGCCGAATTTTTATCGTTGGTAACCGATTTTATGAGCATATTTGGGTGATGTGAGATAATAAAAAAATTTTCACCTAAACATCATAGGTTAAAATCCAATTATAAAAGTTATACTTGGAGAAACCACATAGACTTAGGGTTGTTTTATTAGCCAAAAAGAACCTAAATATAAATCTACCCAATAAAACACTCCAATAGCAGTTTAAGAACTTCTATATGATAGAGTTATTAGAAAACTTTAGTGGGAGATTAATAACATATTCGATACGTTATTTTTAGCTCTCACGTCTTTAAGAGTTCACAATCGAGATTTAAGCGATACTTCATGTCATCCTAGAAATGAACTTCATTCAAAAAGTATTTTTTTAGCTTAAATCTAGATTTAGGTGAATAAGAGGACGTTGTTCAAATATAAGTCTTTTATACGATAAATAGATTTCAACTGCCACGTCTCCACATAGTTTACACCGTGAGATTCATATGATGCTTCGTGTCACCCTGGAAGTGGCCTCCATTTGGAAAGTGTTTTGTATGAGTCAATATCAAGGTAAACGAAGGAAGTAGTTCATAGTAAGTGGGTGAAGGATATATGTCAATATATCCTACAGTCTTCTCCATTAGTCTGAACCGTGAGATTCCTATGTTGCGCCTGCTGGTTTGCTTTAGGCAGCCCTTTGCGTCGTTTAGCGACATTTATCCCCTCGGAGGGTTGTAACATAGGATTCAGAACAACTCAGGCTTCAGTAAAATGAATAGGGTTTTATAGTTCTGTCTTGGATATTGTCTTCTATTTCGAAGGCAAGTTCATATTGTTCTATAAGATCTGAAAATGACGGGTCACACTTACAAGAATTACTAAGTTGTTAGTAAAGATCTTGACCGAAAATGATAAATAAATGACTATAGGAATAGGAATTATTCCTGAGACAATAGGAATAAGAGTTATTCCAGGGATAGTGTTTAATCAAATTTGTTTGTTTTAGTGAAGGAGTATGTGACTACCCCTCGGTAGCACATAGTCTGACTCACTAAAGTATCGCTGCAAATAAATAATGGTTATGGGTACATTATTACTGTTTGCTAAACTTAATTTTGGATTTAGTTACAATTTGCTAATTAGAATTTGTTTAGATTTTATCAGCATGTCGAATTTCTCTAGAATACTCACTTTCGATGTGCATAACAGTAAAATCAAATCGACAAACAAATTACTAGCGGTTAATTCCACCAAAAGAGTTTTAACAGAGGATTGTCAATTATATAGATGAGAGTGCTGAATTCGAACAACAAGATAAATATGATTTACTTGTATCGAAGCATGTTTAGTGGAAAACAATAAAATCTAGATAATTGATTCAGGTGTCGCTAATCATGTATATACTATCTCACAGGAAACAAGTTATTGGAGACAGTTGACAGAAGGCGAAACAATCTTCAAAGTAGGGACTGATGAGATTGTTTAAGCCAAAGCAGTGGGAGATATGAAGTTATTTATAGGAGATAAGTACATTTATTTGAAAAATGTATTACAAACTCCATAATGGAAGTTGAATATGTAGCTGCAAGAGAAGCAGCAAAAGAAGCAGTATGACTCAAAAAGTTCCTGACATATCTGAAAGTAGTTCCTAATATACAACTATCTGTCACTCTCTATTGTGACAACAGTGGAGCAGTTACAAATTTAAAGGAACCACGAAGCCATAAAAAAGGAAAGCATATCGAGCAGAAGTACCATCTCATCAGGGAGATTGTACACAGAGGAGATGTAATCATCACCCAGATTGTTTCCAAGGACAACTTAGCTGATCCATTTACAAAGTCCCTCTTGGCTAAAGTGTTCAAGGGTCACCTAATAGGACTAGGTCTACGAGTTTTGTATCACTAGGGCAAGTGGGAGAATTTATGGGTATTGTAATGCCCTAGTTTATTGTATTTGTATATTTTATTCTCTCCGTGTAAACTCAACATTGTATATATGTATATATTTGTATATATTGATTCACTAGAGTCTTAGTCCAAGTGGAAGTACAACCCAACCCTGAGAGAAATAAATGAATTCCAAAAATTTTCGGCTTTTTGGGTTTTATGTCCTAAAACTCGCGTTTGTACAATGGTAAATATTTTCTATAATCAATATACTTATTATTGATTTCATAAATTGTATGAAAGTCTAAATCCAATAAACTAAGACCCATGACTGTTGTATGAGTACGTGAACTTTATGTGGAGACATAAGAGTGGATCATGAATAAGGTTGGACACCTTATTTTGGTAACACCATTGGATGCGACATACTCTATTGTTGTTACAAAGAGTTATAAAGTGCTACATACGATATGATCATAATTCGTACATGTTATGACATGAGGAATGAGGGCGTCCTATGCAATGAGTTTACATAAGATCAGGACCAAGAAATAAGTCACTCTTACTTTATAACATTGTTTACTGTATAAGACTGACTATTTCACCTAGATGACCTAGGTAACTCGATCTAAATCCTGAGCTAACTATGAACTCCTGTTTATTTGGAATTGCCTTAGATTTGCATAGGTGAGGGTTGGCTCAAGAGCGTCGGCTCAATAAGATTCCCATTTCAAGGGTAAGATTGGATAGATAGCTGGGGACATAGGGTGCAAGACGAAGTTTACGCCTACCCGATTTAGGGATAGGAGAAAGGTTGTTCTCTCAAGTACTGAATCCATGTCTTGATTAAGACGCCCCACCCTCTCACTGAGCTGAGAGAGTTTGGTTTAGTGATTGGATCACAAACCAGTCATTCATTAAAGGACCAGAGGATCATTAGGGACTTGAGGAATATGACGTAATCTCGGGGATAAAACAGATATTTGACCCAGCCGTTATTACGAACAACCTGTGAAGGGTCGACTTGCTGATTATGGTTAAATCATATGGACATAATATATCTACAGTGAGGGGAGTGCAACTATGGACTTTAGTGAGTGACCGATTAGTTAACGAATGAGGATTAATTTGGTCTAATGAGTTTAGTCAATTAACCTCGGATCATTAGAGCCCATGATCTGTAGGTCCACGAAATCCCTCTACTAGCTCGTAACGGACTAACTCTAGAATAGCGTGATAAGTTAGTTTGAAACGTTCAAATTAGAATTAAGGGAATTAGTAATTATATGAGATATAGTTACGTATATAATTTGAGAATTAAATGGAATAAGATAATTTATATATTTAAATATGATTTAAGTATATAAAGATTGATATGTGTAAAAATTAATTTAATATTTGATATTAAATTAATTGAGTTTTATTTAAAATTAATTTATGAAATTAATTTTATTTTTCAGTTTTAGAATCAAAATGAATTTTAAAATAAAAATTTGATTTTTAAGATAAAATTGAAAATTAGAAAAGCAAAACACAAATGGAAAAATTGGGTTTTCCATTATCCATCTTTCAAGTTGCTCGCGCAAAATGCAATCAACTTTGTCTCGTCTTCTCCAAGCATGAGCTGCAACTCATGCAACTCTTTCCTTTGCATGTTGATATGCAATATAATGAAGAGTTTGGAGTGAAATTCGGTGATGCAATCTATAGAGAATTTTAGAGAAAATTCGGGTTGAAGAAAGGGTTCTTCACTAAGATTGTTGCTGTGAACTTTTATTTTTCATCCCTTGATTCAAGCTTGTTTTGAGTCCCACAACTCAATCTAGAACGCCAAGAGAATAGTGGGGAAGATCTTGAGGTGGTCTGCAACAAGATCTGGAGAAGATAGCAGCTGGAGAAGGAGCTTTGAAGAAGTTCTACAAGAGGTATGTTTTGAAACTCACTTATTTTCTACAAGAGTATGCTTTATATTTTGTCAAAATTAGTGAATTTGAGTGCCCAGATGATCCTTGTGCTTCCGCTGTTGGTGATAAAATAAACATATATTTTTTGATTTTGTTTTTAAAACGGCCATATGTTCGGTTAGTTGATATTATTTTTGTGATCTTCAGAACAATGCTACTATACTACATCACATTGTCACCATCATTATCAAATGGAAGGTAAGTATCCTATGTACAATTTCAATTCCAGATATACAATCCATATTATATAAAACTAAACTGTTAAGTTATCCAGTTATTCAACGTTCATGCATACGATATGTGAAATAATAATGTTAAGTTAGCAAGATTCAATATATATACATACAATGTACACATTCATTAGTAATTGAGAACAATATGAAATGTATTTTGGTGGTATGTTTTACCCATTGAAGGGAATTAGAATTATCACGGTCTTTGAAAAGAATATATGGAAAATAATCTATTATGTTATACAAATTGAGATTGTCCAATTTACGTCATCAATGATTTGAGAAAATAGGTGTATAGTTGAAAATGAATTAACAATATCAAAGCATAAAACCAAAAAATAAAAAATGAAATAAAAAACAAACAGAAAAAAATAGAACTAATCTTATTTAAAACTCCAAACTCAATTCAACTCTAAAGACTTTCAAATATATCAAACATAGATAATAATTACCAATTCAACTAACTCTACACAACAAATATAGAAAATTTAATTCTCCAAATAATTTAACGGCCTACCTAATAATTATAACTCAATTCACTGCTTTTATAGTACACCAAACGCCCCATAGCTAAAAATTTCAAACCTCGCACAACACACCAAGCGTATTTGCATTCGACTACCTCGGTCCATTATTTCCCACGTCGTGGCCTTCAATCTTATGCATCCAACGAACTAATTCCTCTCTCTCCCTCCCTCCCTCCCTCTCTCTCTCTCCCTGTTTCGCTGTTCCAATGGCAGCTAAGGACCGGCGCCCGCACCAGCGTTCGAATAGTCGTCGCCGGCGATCGAGGCACCGGAAAATCTAGCTTGATTGCCGCCGCTGCCACCGAATCATTCCCCGACAACGTTCCCTCTGTGCTTCCTCCGACTCATCTTCCCGCCGATTTCTACGCTGACGGCGTCCCGCTCACCATTATAGACTCCTCCTCCAGGTTTGCGACTGTTCGTGTTTGTGTTTTCTGTGATCTCTGAGTGATTCGGATGTCATTTTGGATAGGGATTCGTTTATGCTTTTCGGGTTTATGAAGTGTTGGTGTTTAATGTACTTCCATTTTTCTTTTCTTAAAAAATCGCATCCAACGGTTCAGTTAATAAGTGCTTGTGTATTTGTGATTTCTGAGCGATTCAAATGTCATGTTTGATATGGATTCGTTTGTGTTTCTCAGCTGGTGTTTAATTTTACTTCCATTTTCTTTTTCCCTTAAAATTTTCATTTAATGGTTCAATAAAAGAATGTTGGTGTATTTGTGATATCTGAGTGATTCGAATCTCATATTTGATACGGATTCGTTTCTGGTTTTCAGTTTTAGAGAGTGCTAGTGTTTAACGTAGCTCTAATTTGTCGTTTCTTTAAAAATCTCATCCGGTTCAATGAAAGAATGTTTATGTGTTTCTGATTTCTGGGTGGTTTGAATGCCATATTTGATATGCACTCGCTCGTGATTTCGGTGTTAGGTAGTGCCAGTCTTTAAAACAACTTTCATTTTTTCTTGCCTCAAACTTTTCATTCAACGGTTCAATTTAAGACTGTTTAAGTATTTGTGATTTCTGAGTGATTTGAATGTCATAGTTGATAAGGTTACTTTATTTTTTCCGTTGTTGGAAGTGCTCGTGTTTAATACAACTGCCATATTTTCTTGCCTCAAAGTTCCTTTTCACGGTCAAATGAAAAAAAAAAAATGTTATAGTTGTATCTGTCTTCTGTTTGCTTCAAATATTGTATTTGATATAGATCCGTGTATGTTTTTCAGTTTGGTAATAGTGTTTAATGACAATCGTTTTCTCTTTCCTCTAAATTTTAGTTTACGCTAGTTATTTTATCCTATTTTTTTCCCTCCAGTATGTAGTGACTCCTTTTCTTGCTGCTATTTCAATTTGTGATTAATTTCTTATGATCTACTATAATTAGCACGGATAACAAATTCAAGCTCTATGAAGAACTGAAGCGTGCGGATGCAGTGTTATTAACTTATGCATGTGATCAACCGATGACGCTTAACCGTCTGACCTCGTACTGGCTCAATGAACTGCGCCAGTTGGAGGTGAAGGCACCCGTTATTCTGGTTGGCTGCAAGCTAGATTTGCGTGATGAACACCATCCAATAAGCATGGAGGATATCGTCGCACCCATTATGAAACAATTCAGGGAGATTGAAACTTGTATAGAATGCTCTGCGGCTACGCTACTTCAGGTATTTGAGAAGCCATTTGTTTTTGTTGCTTATTGATTTATTCTCCTTTGAGCTTTCTTTCTTACTGGATTATTTAGCTTTCAATTGAGAAATAAGCTTCAATTAGTGTTGAGGGGTTTGTATCCCTTGGATGTTTTCGTAACTGTTGAAATCTATCAATGAAAAGTTCATATCTTGTTAAAAAAAGTGTTAGTAACTTGCACCATCATTTTCATTTTTTTTTTGTTTTTGTTTTTGTTTTTTTTTTTTAATTTAACCACCATTAATTTATTTGCAGCAGTAAGTTGCACCTTAATGCTATTGCCATTTGTAGTGAAGTACATGGAATGTCGTCTTCCATTTTCTTTCCACTGTTGCTGCAACGTTATTTGATATACTGCATGTCAGATATCATTTCCATTTGCCTTTTTAGTTTTATCCTTATTTAGTGTTGTATAATTTAAAGTATCTCATAGAGCTTCAATTTCTCTGTCAAGTGTCAATTAAAAGCCTATTTTGCATTTTAAGTTTGTTCCTGTTGAATCTTGAAACTCTAAACTACTTGTTTACAGGTGCCGGAAGTTTTTTATTATGCTCAAAGGGCAGTGCTTCATCCAACAGCACCATTGTTTGATTTAGAAGGACAAAGTTTGAAACCCCGATGCAAAAATGCTTTGAGAAGGGTATTTACTCTTTGTGATCGTGACATGGATGGTGCCCTTAGTGATGAAGAGCTGAATGAATTTCAGGTCACATTCTCACGTCTCTCTTCCTGCATCTCCCCCAAGAGAACTTCTTTTCCTTCCCGTTTTCCATCCGGTCATTTTATGGCACTCTCTCCCTCTTTCTTTGAAGCTAACATCTGTCAACTTTTAAACAGGTTAAGTGCTTCAATGCTTCATTGCAGCCAGCGGAAATAGTGGGTGTTAAAAGAATTGTGCAAGAAAACTTACCAAATGGAGTTAATGATCGTGGTCTTACCCTTCCTGGGTTCCTATTCCTTCATGCTCTATTCATAGAAAAAGGTCGCCTTGAGACTACTTGGGCAGTGTTAAGGAAATTTGGCTATGATGATGATTTGAATTTGAGTGGAGATTATCTTCCAGTTCCATCTAAACAAGCTCCTGATCAAGTAACTTCTATTTTCTTCACCTGATCACCCTTTCAAAAAAAAAAAAAAAAAGGTTTATTATTTTAGATGAGTTGGCTACATGTCGACGAAGGGATTTTCGTTTGTAAGTTTCGTTTGCAGTGTCTATAGAGTGTAACTTATCTCATTGGGTATCCTTGTCCTTGTAATTTATAGATTTCCACTCATTTTTCTTTTCAATTTATGGAAATGTGGGGTAGTAGTTATTTCTGGATGCTTCAGCTGCGTAGGCCTCTTGTACTTTTTAGATGGATCCTTTAGAGGTGAACTATTCAAATTTTCTTTTTGAGAGATTTCTCTCCTCACGCAGCCCATTTTGTACCTTTGTGTTTCATAAAGCCTCTGGTTGAAGTGTCAGATGCGTGTTTTTTGGTAGCTACTGTACATTCTTCATGAACAAAGACTGGGGTGCTGCTTGGCCTGATTCCTTGGAATGGGGGACTTTTATCTCTGTGGTCATTGAGTTTTGCTCCCTCTTCTTAATGGAGTGGTAGTTCCTCATAAAAATTGCCATTTTCTATTATTAAAAATAAATAATGAATCACCACTTATGAGTTGTTTATTTCTAAAGAAAACACAGGAACCATCAGTAGGTTTGAAATTAATATACAATTCAATAATGTATCATTTTCATATCCTCTGAATTTTCCAGTATTTAACTACCATGAATAACGAACTTTACCCCCTGTAACAATTTACTCAACAGATGTTTGTGTATAACATACTTACTGGATGTTATTGTTAGAGCATGGAGCTGTCAAATGAAGCCTTGGATTTCTTGCGTGGTGTATTCAAATTGCTCGACAAAGATAATGTGTGTATTCGCCTACCCTGAGATTTTTTTGCACCATGTTTTTCCCCCTGCTGCAGTGATATTTGGTAGTTGAGGCTGTTTAACGGTGTTAACCTTCTTTTGAACCTCAAAATGCATTTGGTTGGGATTGGTAGGATGGAGCCCTGCGTCCAATAGAGCTCGAGGAACTATTCAGTACTGCTCCAGAAAGGTCGCCTTTGTTACTCTAGCAACCTTTTCTCATGTTACATGTCATTCATTTTAATGTTACTTGCGTTAACTTATTGGCATGTCCTCCATTTGGCTTCAATTTTGTACAGATTCATTATGGACATGGCAAGCAATTATATCTTTATTTTTTATTTTAAACAAAATATTTATTCCACCTTAGAATTTAAACACTTCATATTTTTACCACAAAACTGTTCTTAATAAACATTTTAGTTCAGTTCTCCAGCTATTTAATCATTATCAATTTCAATTTATTGCTTATGGACCTTATGGGTATAATTCCTTGAAAAAATTTATTTAACTAATATGTGCAGATATTAGTAATATTTAACTGGCCTTATTAATATTTTCTCATTGCTTGTTTAAATCAGTCCTTGGGATGAGCCTCCTTACAAGGATTCCGCAGAGAGAACTTCTCTTGGAAATTTAACTCTCAATGGATTTCTATCCCAGGTATGGTATAATGGGAGCTATTTTTTTGCTACATTAACCATTCCTATATGTTTTATGAATATGAGTACTGTCGTTCTGGATGTAATTGATGGTAAGAGTGTTGCAACCCTGAAAACCTATAGGTATGTTAGTAAGTGTGCAAATGATATTGTTGAGGTTGCATATTTTTTAATCCATTTTCTCTATAAATTTTAAGGATAGTTTCAATATATGATTGTTCATGCTCCCGTGTTTTAAACCAAAACTTTCATTCCTAACAATGATCCATTTTGGGTTTTTCTATTATCATTAATAGGAGACCTAGAAGGAGGATTGTTCATTAGATGGAAGTGAGGCAAGGAAATTTCCTTTCTCCCTTCCTCTTTGTGCTAGTTGCTGGTGTCTTTAGTAGGCTACTTGAGGGAAGGTCTCGCTGAAGGCTTTCAGGTTGGGAGTGATTCTATACCTCTAAACTACTGATATATTGTTGGGGAAACCTTATCATTCCACATCTACTGATAAATTATTATTATTAGTTTTTCTTTTTTTTCTTTTGGATAAAAAGCCAAGCTTTCGTCAAGAAAGATGAGAGATTGGCATGCACAAAAAACATCAAAATAAGAGGAGCTAAACTAAAAGAAAATAAAACCTCAAAGTTGGACACTAATACCCATGAAGAAACGTGAAATGTAGCAACATATCAAACCTCTTCCTAAGAACTCTCCCACCCTCTGATATTCTTCTTGTTTCTCTCAGCCCAAAGTCTCCAGAAAATTGTAGAGAAGCCAACATGCAATAACAACGGCGCCTTCTCACGAAAATGGAGAATGGAGAAGGAACTCCATAATAGAAGTACAAACTCTAGGGTGGCCCAAATAAACATTGAAGGTCTTAGAAAGATGGTTTTACATTGAAAAGTACATCGAATACTCCATAAAAGATGATATAGGTCTTCAATGCTTCCCCGCACCTCTCAAAAAGGATGCATGCCTCGTACGAGGGTCCAAAGTGTTAATTCTGTTATGTAAAATCCAACACACAAAAAAGTTGACGTGCTTGGGAGTGTGAACTTCCCAAAACAATGAACAAGTGGGCAATTGAATGGGGATAAAATTGAAGTTGTTAACTTCTTCACAACTTGTTAGGATAAAAGAAACCTTCTTCAAAACTTGTTTAGAAATTTTGACCTTGGCTGTTGGCGTTGTTCACCCTAGTGCCGATTCGTTTTTCTTGAAGATATAGCCAAGGAGTAGAGTTTGGGGAGTGGTCTGTCGAGTATTTGTGTCCTTTAATCCTCTTTTGCGGTAGGCTTGAAAGCAAGGAGTTCTATGGGCATATGGTGGAAAAGATTTCTAGCAGGGTTAGTAAAGGGAAGATCAAGAAATCTATGTTCTCCAGAGAAGAAACGAGTCGCACTCATACTAAAGCCATTCTCCCAGACTATTTCTTTGAAGTCTTTATTTTCCCTTGCTCAGTAGTCAGTTCTCATAAGACTAGTAGTGTAATTAGAGACTTCTAGGAAATGGCTGAAATGGTTGACCAACCACTTGTTGTGTTAGGTACTTAAGTATCTTGGAGAACCACACACCAAAAGCTAGTTATTGGGGTGAAAGAGCCAAACCACTTAAGTAACACATTGGTCATCCCATTCTAACCAATGCGGAAAAAGGCATCCCATACTACCTTGGTTCCTAACAATACCCCATCCTCGGAAGCGGATGTCGTGGCGACTACTCCGATGATACTTCACTCGGCCACACTCGGTTAGAATCCTCGTCGGTTCCACTCCGGAATATCAACAACCGGCTCTGATAACGTTGTTAGGTACTTAAGCACCTTGGAGAACCACACACCAAAAGTTAGCTATTGGGATGGGAGAGCCAAGTCACTTAAGTATCACATTGGTCATCCCATTCTAACCAATGTGGGACAAAGGCATCCCATACTACCTTGGTTCCTAACGATACCCCATCCTCGGAAAGCTCATGTCCCGGCGACTACTCCAGCGGTACTTCACTCGGCCACACCTGGCCATAAGCCTTTGCCGGTTCCACTATTGAACGTCAACAATCGGCTCTGATACCATTGTTAGGTACTTAAGCACCTTGGAGAATCATACCCTAAAAGCCAGCTATTGGGGTGGGAGGGCCAAGCCATTTAAGTACCACATTGGTCATCCCATTTTAATCAATGTGGGACAAAGGCATCCCATACTACCTTGGTTCCTAATGTTATAATATATATTTATATTATTATTATATTCGTCCTTTATTGTAATTTTACATTCTCTAGATTAGGGTTTCTGACTTGCCTATATGTATATGTATCTTTACTCTGATTAAATGATAAGATTATGGGAAAAAAAAACCTTTTTGATCCTTGATTTTTCAAGAATATGTGCATTTGGTCCCTAATGTTTCAAATTGGCCAATTTAGTCCCTAAGTTTTTAAGAATAAGTTTAAAAGATCCCTTAACTAATAAATTTATTAAATTTAGACATAATATTGACTTGATAGTGATGTGGCAAGATAAGTTGGAACAAAAAATATATTTTTTAATCTATATCTCCTTCTTCTCTTATTTCTCTCCTCTTTCTCCCTTCTCTTCAGCTAGAAGAAGGCCATAGCAGACAAAGGACAAAAGCACACTGGTAGAAGAAAGTCCTAGTAGATACATGATCGGCAGTGGCTTCATAAGCCTTAATCCCCTGAGAAGTCGAGCGAAATTTGTTGACGGCTTGCCCCAACAAAGTTGATATGTGGCTCAAATTGGGTCCTGCCGAACTTAGATTTGAGGTTGTTCATGAGGTTCTTAATTCTGGCATATGCTGGAGGAAGAGCCCACACCGAAAATACGATCTTTCTCCTTCAGAGGATTCTGGGTTTGCTATTAGAGCGGAGAAGAGAAAAAGGTTGAAATAAAATAGGGCATTGTAGTTCTGATTCAATTGAAATGAAGAATGAGAAGATGACCAGAAGAGAAAAGAGAGAATAGGAGTGGAGTGAGAAAGAGGAAAGAGAGGTGAGAGAGATTATAAAAAATATTTTTATTCCAACTCCTTTCAAGTCAATATTGTATTTAAAATTTAATAAATTTATTAGTTGAAGGAACTTTTAAACCTATTCTTAAAAATTCAGGGGCTAAATTGGCCAATTTGAAATATTAGGGACCAAATGCACACATCCTTGAAAACTCAGGGACCAAAAAGATATTTTTTCTTAAGATTATCATTCTCTAAAAATACAAAGTACATGATATCAGAGCCGTCTCGGGTTTAGAATATTCGTTTGACAACTGCACTAGGGTTTACGCTTCTCACAAAGTTAGGGGTTACGTTTGGGTCATTGAGTTTGAGTGACTGTTTGTCAACACCGCCCAAATTAGGAGGAGCATCGCTCGTGTTCTGTCTTCTCTGTCGTCGGAAAACACCGCGCGTGAAGCTCACGCACCGCTAGAAGGGTTTGTCTTTGTCGCCACGCACCGGGGAGTGAGAGTGTGTGACGTCTGTTTCAGTTGCCGTCGGTTGGGTTCATCTCATATCCTATTTTCCGGTCCGTCTGTGCCTTTGGTTCCATTGAAATCTACTCAGGTGTGAGGTTTTTGGAAAAATACCCTTTTGTTCTTAGGGTCTGTGATTGTTTTGTTATATCTTGGGGCTGTTTTGCTCTTTGATTCACCTCACTTTCGATTTTGATTTGCTTTCATTCTGATCGTGAGATCTAATGGATGAGATGAAGCACATGGTTGTGTCTAATGTAATTCTTCTAGCATCAAAGATAATAGAACACAAGCTAAATGGATCGAATTACTATGGCGTCGAACAATTCAGGTTTATTTACTTAATACTGATATAGATGATCATGTGACTGAGGATCCACCAAAAGATGATAAGAAAAAGGGTTGGCTTCACAATGACGCTCGACTTTATCTTCAGATTAAGAACTCTATTGAGAGTGAGGTCGCTGTTTTGGTAGATCATTGTAATTCTGTGAAGGAACTCTTAGAATTCTTAGACTTTCTATACTCTGGAAATGAACATGTCCATTGAATGTTTGAAGTTTATATGCAATTTTTTCGAGCTGAACAGAAAGTAGAATCTGTTACAAGCTATTTTATGCGACTTAAAAAAATGGTTGCCGAACTTGCTTTATTATTACCTTTTAGTCCAGATGTCAAAGTAAACAATGTTATAAAGTAAGAGTGACTTATTTCTTGGTCCTGATCTTATGTAAACTCATTGCATAGGACGCCCTCATTCCTCATGTCATAACATGTACGAATTATGATCATATCGTATGTAGCACTTTATAACTCTTTGTAACAACAATAGAGTATGTCACATCCAATGGTGTTACCAGAATAAGGTGTCCAACCTTATTCATGTACCATAAATCATTTTGACTATTTGAAGTTTATATGCATTTTTTTCGAGCTGAACAGAAAGTAGAATCTGTTACAAGCTATTTTATGCGACTTAAAAAAATGGTTGCCGAACTTGCTTTATTATTACCTTTTAGTCCAGATGTCAAAGTTCAACAAGCTCAACTAGAAAAGATGGCTGTTATGATGTTTTTTAATGGACTTCCACCCGAATTTGGAATGACTAAAACATAGATTCTTTCTAATTCTAAAATTCCGTCATCAGAGGAGGTCTTCAGTAATGTTCTTCGTATTGAGAGTTCTCAACGTGGTTTGTCTGTTTCTCAAGCTAGTAGTACTCTTATAAGCAAGAATAATAACTCTCGGTTTACTCCAGAGATGACCAACAATTATTAGAAGCCTAATTATGATAATCGAAAATAAGATTTTTAAGTGATCGTCTGTCACTATTGTCGTAAGCCAGGACATCTGAAACGTGATTGTTGAAAATTGTTATATCCACCAATGATACGGCTGAGAAGTCTGTTACCATCTTTGCGGATGACTTTGCTAAATTTCAAGTGTTCCAGGAATCCTTACAAGCATTATCCTCATCACATTCTATTGCTACCGTTGCCGAGACATGTAATACAAAATGTCTTCTTACATCATCTACCAAATGGGTCATAGGCTCTGGTGCCACCGCTCATATGACAGGTAATTCTAACTTATTTTCTACTCCTTTGTCCCCTGTCTCATCCTCATCTGTCACTTTGGCAGATGGCTCAACCTTCTTTGTTCTTGGATTTGATACTATTCCTTTTACCTCATACCTTTCTTTGTCCTCTTTATTACATTTGCCTCAATTGTCTTTTAATTTAATTTCTATTAGCCAACTTACTCGTGACCTTAACTGTCTTGTCTTGTTCTTTCCTGGTTATTGCTTGTTTAAGGATTGTATGACGGAGAAGATTATTGGTAGAGGACATGAGTCGGGCCTTTACATTTTTTTACCACCAGATACCGAAGGCTGTGACTTGCTCTGGAGTTACATCCCCCGTTTGAAGTTTATTGTCATTTAGGTCATCCATCTTTGTTCGTGTTGAAGAAACTTTATCCATATTTTCGTTCTTTACTTTGATTAAACAATAAGATTATCATTTTCCCAAAGTATTGAGTATACCTAACAATACCCCATCCTCGGAAAGCGGACGTCCTGTTGGCTACTCTGGCGGTACTTCACTCGGCCACGCTTGGTTAGAACCCTCCACTGGTTCCACTTCGGCACGTCAACAACCGACTCTGATATCATTGTTAGGTACTTAAGCACTTTGGAGAACCACACCTCAAAAGCTAACTATTGGGGTGGGAGAGTCAAGCCACTTAAGTATCACATTGGTCATCCCATTCTAACCAATGTAGGACAAAGGCATCTGATACTACCTTGATTCGTAACATGTCGTTAACTAGAGTTTGGTTTCTCTTCCTCTGAGATATGCCAAGTGGTTATGAAGTTTCCATTGGGAGTTGAGACTTCATGGTATAGAATTATTGCTTGCATTTATGGCTACTAGACTAATTGAATAGTTTGGTTGGAAACACTAGTAATAGGTCTAAAATGCCCTTAGTTTTCTCTTTTTATATATATGTATATATGCATCCACGATCATGTGCAAGTAATCTCACGAGGCAACTACTCGACCACACAACATTTGGTTGACAAAAATCTTGTTGGTTTTTAATATTCTAGGTTGGTGGCTATCATATGATTTGAACCAATGTTCCAAGAGTCCCACTTTTACTTTTTTCACGTTTAGTGCCTTGATTCTCCATTCTTAAATGAAGAAAATTCTATGTTACAAGTTGTGTAAAATGTATTATTTCTCACACTTACAAGAGTACAACGCTCCTAATTTAAATAGAATACAGACCTTATGAAATAAGGAAAATGTTGACAGAATAGGAAAGAAATTAACAGAATAATTACAGCAAATAAGACCAAATAAAATAAAATATTTGCATAAATCAACACTCCCCCTCAAGCTAGTTTAAAGATGTCTTCCATTGCTATCTTGCTAATCAATTTATCGAATTGTAATCTTGAGAGCCCCTTTGTCAGTACATCAATTTGCTCAGTTGTAGAGAGATAGGTAGTACATATCACTCAAATATCAATCTTCTCCTTTATAAAGTGTTTATCAACCTCTATATGTTTTGTCTTGTCATATAAGACTGTGTAGTGTGCTGTAGAGATAGCAGCCTTATTGTCATAATAAACTCGTATAGGCGATACTTGGATAAATTTCAATTCCTCCAATAATCTTTTTATCCATATGCCTTCACAAATTCCATGTGCTAAAGCCCTGAACTCTGCTTTAACACTACTCTTGGCTACCACACTTTGTTTCTTGCTTCGCCATGTAACAAGATTGCCTCCAACAAAGGAACAATAGCCAGAAGTTGATCTCCCGTCTGTGATACTGCGTGCCCAATCGGCATCAGTGTAAATTTCCACTTGTAAATGACCATTCTTCTTAAATAGTATCCCTTTTCCTGAAGTCTCTTTCATATATCTTAGAATTCTATAGACAACTTCAAAGTGGATTGGCCCTGGGGCATGCATGAACTGGCTCACTGACAGCAAAAGCAATATCTGGACGAGTATGGGATAGATAAATAAGTCTTCCCACGAATCTCTGATATTTCTCCTTGTCTTTTATCTCTGTATCCCTTGCAACATGTAATTTTAAGTTTGGCTCAATAGGAGTTTATGCTGTACAACAACCAAGTAAACTCTTCTTTTTGAGTAAATCAACGACATATTTTCTTTGATTAACAAAGATACCTTGTTTTGATCTAGCAAATTCCATCCCTAAGACGTATTTCAAGGTTCCCAAGTCTTTAATTTGGAATTCATTAGCTAGTTTGTCCTTTAAGTTCATCTCAGCTTCATCTCTTCCATAACTGCTAAGTTCCAATTCGGATCATTCAAGACTTCCTGGATATTCCTTGGCACAAATAGATTTGTTATCCTAGAGGTGAAAGCTCTATGATCATCAGACAATGTCATGACTAGTATGTCTGTAGAAATGGTGTGATCTGCTTGACTCTGACAAAAACCATAACCTGTTACTGTTTTCTCAAAACGCCCATACCACGCTCTAGGAGATTGCTTAAGACCGTAGAGAGATTTCTTTAACTTACAAACTTTATTAGTTCCAAGATTGGCTTCAAATCCTGGTGGTAAGTCCAAGTTTACCATTAAGGAAGACATTTTTTACATCAAGCTGATAAAGATGCCACTCACAATTAATTGCGATAGATAACAATATTCTGATGGAATTGATTTTTGCAACATGGGCAAATGTTTCATGATAATTAATTCCATAGGTTTGTGTAAAGCCTTTAGCAACTAGCCTCGCTTTGTATCTTTCAACATTCCCATCAGCTTTGCACTTTATAGTAAACACCCATTTACATCCCAATGTTCTCTTATCTTTTGGAAGCTCAACAACTTCCTACGTGCCATTTTCTTCTAGAGCACTCATCTCTTCCATAACTGCCAAGTTCCAATTCGGATCATTCAAGGCTTCCAGTATATTCCTTGGCACAAATAGATTTGTTATCCTAGAGGTGAAAGCTCTATGATCATCAGACAATCTATGGTAAGAGAGGTAGTTTGCAATAGGGTATTTAGTGCATTGACGAATACCTTTTCTATGGGCTATTGGAATATCAAGATCAAAGATATCAGATAAAGGATTAGAAGGAGATGAAGAACTAGGAGAAATAGGGGTAGAATGTCTAATACCTGGATCTTCTGGATCATTCATCGGAGTTTTTGATTGGTCTTGTGATAAGTCAACTGTTTGATCTCGATCTCTTTGAGTTGAGTTTCTTCTAGTATAAACCTGAAGTACAGGATTTCGACTTATTGAGTCATTTTGTAGTGTTTCTCCCCTTGAAGAACTCTCCACACTTGGCATCAAAGGACTATAATTCATAATTTTAAGACCACTGATGTTTGGGAGAGATAATGAAGTGTCCCAAAAATTATCTTCAAGGTTAGATGTCTCCCCCTGAAGAGAATTTGGGCTAAAAAAAGGTTAATTTTCCAAAAAAGACACATCTATACTCTCAAAATACTTATTGGTCAAAGGATAAAAACATTTGTAAGCCTTTTTATGAGGGACGTAACCTACAAAAATACATTTAGTGGCTCGAGGATCAAGTTTAGTTTGAGAAAGGGTAGGGGTATGGACATAAGCAGTACACCTAAACAATTTAATTGGTAAATCAGAGAACAGTCGGTTATTAGGAAAAGACTTGTTGAAGTAATTCAGAGGAGTTTTAAAACTCAAAACCTTAGATGACATTCGATTAATCAAATATGTAGCCGTAAGAATAGCATCACCCCACAGATATGTTGGAACATTCATAGAAAACATAAGGGCGCGAGCAACTTCAAGTAAGTGTCTATTTTTTCACTCAGAAATGCCATTTTGTTGAGGTGTGTCATGACACGTAGCCTGATGAAAAATACCCTTATCATGCAGAAAATTGGTTAATGGTTCATTGAAATATTCAGTGCCGTTATCAAAGTGAAGAATTTGAATTTTAGTTTGAAATTGAGTCTCAACCATATTGTAAAACCGAACAAAAACCTCTTTTACCTTTGGCTTTTTTGTTAACAAATAAAGCCAAGTTAAACGAGTGTGATCATCTATAAAGGTAACAAACCAATGCTTACCACTCTGACTTAAGACTTTAGATGCCAAACATTAGTATGAATTAAGGAAAAAGGTGATGAAGCATTGTAAGGTTTAGGCAAATAAGTAGATCGATGATGTTTGGCAAAGATGCAACTTTCACATTGAAAAACGGTACAATCAAATCCTTTAAATAAGTCGGGGAACAAATACTTTAAGTAGAAGAAATTCGGATGCCCTAATCTACGATGCCAAAGCATTATAGTTTCTTTAACAGAAGGAGAACAAACACTACTCAAGCCCTGGACTTTTTTATGACTAGCGGAAACATCATCAAAGTAATAGAGACCATCAATCATCATAGCACGTCCAATCGTTCCTCTGAGTCCTGATCCTGAAAGATACAATGAGTTTCACAAAAGATAACACAACAGTTAGCATCCCTAGAGATTTTACTAACATATTACAAATTACAGGCTAATTTTGGAACATGAAGGACGGAACGTAATGTAAATTTTGTAGTCAAAGGAATAGTTCCTTTTCCTGCAATAGAGGTGAAGCTACCATCAGTAATGCGAATTTTTTCATTGCAATACACAGGCAAATACGATTCAAATAAACAAGAGGAACTAGTCATATGATCAGAGGCTTCAGAATCAATAATCCACGGAGATGAATTAAGGCAAGAGAGAGCTTGAAGATAAGTGCCTGATTGGGCCAGGGAAACACTAGGATTACCAGATGATGAAGTGGAACTTAGCAGCTTCAGAATTTGATCAATTTGCTCTTTACTAAATGGGTTGGACTCAACAACATGAGCACTAGAGGTATGCGGATGAGAATTTCTCTCACCTTGCTTAGAACTTTTCCAATTCGTAGGTTTTCATGAAGTTTCCAACAAGTTTCACGCGTATGTTGAGGTTTATTGCAATGGTTGCACCAGACATGAGGCTTTTCATGTGGCTTGTTGGATTGATCAGAAGCCTTCATCCCAATATTTTCGATCATCAATGCGGAGCATTCAACTGAATCAATAGTTTTTCTGCAAATCATAACATTCCTGCGACTTTCTTCCCTGCGAACTTCAGAAAAAACATCATTAATAGTTAGAAGAGTAGCTTTTCCAAGTATTCTACCTCCAACTTCATCAAACTCAACATTGAGACTGGCAAGGAACTTGTAAATATGACCATCTTCAATAGTTTTCCTATAGTCTTTTGGTTCTCTGTAGACTTCCACTGATACGTATCAAAAAGGTCAAGGTCTTGCCAAATCCGTTTTAGGAAGTGAAAGTATTGTGTAATTGAGTTATTTCCTTGTCGTATATCTCCCAACTTCAGGTTCAACTCAAACACTTATGACTGGTTGCCCAAATCAGAATACATCTGAGTTACACTATCCCATATTTCCTTGGAAGTAGAGTAACACACGTAGTTAGAGCCGATGTCTTCAACCATGGAATTGACAAGCCAAGTCATAACCATGGAGTTTTCAGTGTCCCACCCGGAAAATGACGGGTCATCTGGACTAGGGGCAGTTTTTTCTCTCGTGATGTAGCCAATCTTCCCTTGTCCACGAATATACATCCGAATACTTTGGGACCAACAAAGAAAATTATCCCCATTAAGTCGAATGGTGGTTATTTGGACAGTAGGACCAGTTGAGTGGATACGATTGTTGCAAACTTTAGCAATGGGGGTCTTAGTGTCTGACATATTGCTGAAAAAACACACCCAAAAAGGCAAATAGTAAATCTGGAAAAACAATAGAAAAGAAAAATGAAGAAGAAACGCTGTCGGCGGTGGAACACGGCGACAGAGTTGCAAATGTGACCGGCTAGCAAATGAAAGACAACCTAGCAGTTGACTGGATGGTAGATACGTCGAAAGGGAAAAAAAGGGGCCGAAAAACCCACGTAAAACACGCAATCTGTGAAGAGACCCACGCTGGCGGTAGGTGGATCTAGCGGAGATACGTTGGCCGACGAGCTCTGTATGTCCGACGATAACAACGAGCGAGAAACGAGATCGGCGGTGCTGGTGACGGCGACACTCCTAGGTTTTTTTAGGTTTTTTAAAAAATTAGGGTTTTTAGGGTTTTGAGTATAATTTTGCTCTGATACCATGTGTAAAATGTATTATTTCTCACACTTACAAAAGTACAATGCTCCTAATTTAAATAGAATACAGACTTAATGAAATAAGGAAAATATTGACAGAATAGGAAAGAATTTAACAGAATAATTACAGCAAATAAGATCAAATAAAATAAAAAATTTGCATAAATCAACACAAGTATTGTTGGGATATCAAGGGCATATTAGTCTTACCCGTTAGCTAGATAATTTGTTAGAGCCGTGCTTATAAATACAAATAGTAGCCAATTTTGAGGAATTGTTTTGGGGGAATTTAGACCTCTCGAAGTTTTGGGATATTGTAATTGCATTTTCGATTAAATTTTACTTAAATTCTCTGGTACCTAAGAAATAACAAAATAACAGGAAAGAAATAACAAAATAACAGGATTAATCGCTGATCACCTTGTACTCATCTGACCTTACGTGCTAAGCTTTGGTGGAAGCTGCTTAAACTTTTTTGGTTCTCGGTTCCCCTTTGCTTTGAGGACTACAATGGTCAAAGCTTCAAAGGTAAGCTGAGGACTCTTCGGCTCAATGCCTCTTGGGCCATTTTGTCAGAAGTGCTTTAGAGATGAATGAGAGAATATTTCAAAAGTTTGAAGGATATTATTAATTTGTGGCCTCTTTTTGGAATTCTCTATCCAATTCCTCTGTACCTATCCTGTGACATTTCTATTAATGCCAATTGGACTGTTTTTTACCCCAAAAAAGAAAAAAAAAACGACTTGGCAATTTTGTGTGCACAACCTTTGTTGTTACTTTCTTTGGCTCGGAGATTTTGGATATCTTTCCTGATCTTTTGTAATCTCATTCTGCCCATAAATTATTGTTTCTCATCTAAAAAGTAAACTATTGATTGTTTCACGAAGTTATGTTAACTTCATTGTTCAATGAAATGATATTTTGTTTCGTATAAAAAATATCGATCTATTATGACAACAGTCGGTTATGTGACTGCAGTGGGCTCTGATGACGATATTGGATCCTCCACGGAGTTTGGCTAATTTAATATACATTGGATATGGTGGTGATCCAGCTAAAGCACTCTGTGTTACTAGGAGAAGATTGACAGATCGCAAAAAGCAAAAAACAGAAAGAAACGTGTTTCAATGCTTTGTCTTTGGTCCTAAAAAGGCTGGAAAGTCAGCTCTTTTGAATACCTTAATCCGAAGGTCTCATGCCTTTACTGATCACTTCTTAGTGATGATTTCACTAAACCTTTGCCTTATCAGCTTTATTGCACAATCTTTTATAATATCTTCATTATTACCATCTTCAGATTGCTTTTTAATTTTTTTTTACTTTACTTTCCTTTCAGGCCTTATTCAAAAAACTATAGCTCAACAACTGAAGATGGTTACGTCATGAATATGCTTGAAAGTGTTCAGGTGACTACAATGTGTTTTCATATGATTTTGTCCTCTTTTCTCATCCTCCCTCAAAAGGAAAAAAAAAAGGGTCAGAACCACATATCTTTTAAGTTCCACAGGCGCTGAAACATGAGAGTTCAGAGCAGTCATAATATTTAAATTTACATATTTACCAGTTAATCTTTCGCAGTATAGCTTTTATGGTTCTAAAATCTGAATCTTATTTGGCCTTTTGATCATGTTTATTGTACTGTTTACATTATTAGGGAGGTCAGAAGACACTTATATTGAGAGAGATACCTGAAGATGGCGTCCATAAATTTCTTTCAAATGAAGAGTGTTTGGCAGGATGTGATGTTGCTGTTTTTGTCTATGATAGGTGACATGACAATTTTTACTAGATTTTCATTGCTAACATGACAGACAAATATGAAGTTTTCTATTATTTCATTTGGGGTAACTGCAACTTTAAGAGTTGAAAATTGGCTGCTTGTGTTGCTTAAATATGCTATTTGTATTTGAACAAGAAACACAACTTTTTATTATTGTTGCTTAAATATGCTACATATTCAATAAGAATTTGTGTTTGCTAGTATTAGGCATAAATGTGCGTGATCTAGGATGTTTAGAAAACTTCTAATAAGTTGATGTCGACTTTGATACATCATATTTCCATAGTCATCTGAACTATGATGAGTAACATTAATCTAAAAGCTAAAATGAAATTGGTTCTTGATGAATGTAGTATTCACTATCGTGGATCATTGTTTATGAACTGTCGATTATATTTCTTTGTCTAACAGAGCTTCATTTCGATATTGATTCACTCTCTACAGTTCAGATGAAGATTCATGGAATAGATCAAGAGAACTACTTGTTGAGGTCGCAAGGAAGGGAGAAGTTAGCGGCTTTGGAGTTCCTTGCATTGTTATTGCTGCCAAGGATGATCTTGATCCATCTCCACTTGCAGTACAAGACTCAGTGAGGGTATGCTTACCATTCTTGCCTCTATACACGTAGTTCAAACTTTCATGCTAGGTTTTTATCCAAAGTACCCACTCTCTAATGTGCAAGGATAAAATAAATTTCACCTCAACTTCTCTGTTTTACAATATGACGGTTACAAATGTATTTTGTACACGATTCACTAGAATTTTAGTTTAACTTCAGTCATCTATTTTAGGTTTGTCAGGGATTGGGAATAGAAGCACCCATACCTGTGAGCTCAAAATCAGGTGACTTAAGCAGTGTATTCAATAAAATTCTGAGTGCCGCAGAACATCCTCATACAAACATTCCAGAAACAGAGAGAGGGAGGAACCGTAAGCGGTATCACAAACTCTTTAGTCGCTCTCTGATATTTGTCTCAGGTATGTTTTGGTTCATCCATTTCTTTTTCCAACTCCTTACAGAAGAGAAGAATAGAAACATATTACAAATGTTAGAAAACTAACAATGATCATGCTGATTTCTCCTGTCGCAAATTACAGTTGGAGCTGCTGTGGGAGTTATTGGATTAGCTGCTTGCCGTGCATACGCTGCCAGGAAAAACACCTCAAATTAGCTGCAAGAAATAACTTGTGTGGTTGCTGTTAAGTACCGCTATTACAGTCAATTTTTCTTTGTTCTTTTTTGGTTAAGTTCTACGTTTCTGTCTTTTTCTAATTGATGTTCTGATGTAATCTAGAAGCATATTTGGTTATTTATAGAAAGAATATTTTTGGTATTTCTTTCAAGTTGGGATCTAAATTTCATACCTACCCAACTATTCATCGATCATTTGTTCTTTGTTTCAAATTATTTGTCTAACTTGTATTTATGGACCAGAAGGAATTCAAAGAGGAGGACTTGGGGCTGGCTGTCCTGTAAGTGGAACGAGATTGTTGGGGCTACCAGTTCTCCATGTAACTGATGTTATTTAAAGCAATTACAATAATGCAAAGATAGATGCTGCTCTCTCATTTTTATGGCTTTGTGCTTTATTTTTGATTCAATTACGCCATGTATTCCTTTATCATGATTTATTTTATTTTATTATCATACTTAAAGGCTCGGTTTCGAATGACTCAAGTGTTTAGGAACACTCTTCTAAACACTTAGAAAGTCATTTCAAACCATCCCTTTTGCTAAAATTGCTTCTCATTGTTTAGGAACCTATCTTGTTAGTTACTAAAAACTAGTCTTGATTTTCATTGTTGAAACAAAATATATATGTATTTGCCTTTGTCTTTCATTATTTCCTTCATTTCCATGAATTTTTAAGTTTTTACCATTCAGAAAAGACGTTCCGTAGCTCAGTTATGGTTTTATAGATATATATCAATTACTTACATCTTTTCTAATCTGTGTATCCATCTCCAGGTTCTTCCACCATGATTCTTTCATGTTGGGTATCTTCGTTGCTGCCATCAATAGTTTGTCCTTTTTTTCTTTTCTTTATCACCGAACTTTTCGATCTTCATGATTCTGTACTAGTGATCTTCGTTTGATTATTCTCTTAAGAAAATGAAGAACAGGGTGATAGTCAATTCTCAACTACTAGACTTCTCGCAAGTAAGGATTGCACTTCTCTCAGCATTTTATTGAATTCTTGTATTGTATTTTGAGGAAGTTCGGAGTAGACCCAATTTCTTATATTAGGCTCATAACACTCACCTTATACTAATGTCCAAGGAGGTTTTGCCCATTTGAAGACTAGCTTTTGAATACAACTAAACCCTTATTTGGTAACCATTTTTGGTTTTCAGTTTTTGAAAATTATCAACTACTAGACTTCTTGCGAATAAGGATTAGCAGTTTTATTGATTCCTTGTATTCTATTTTGAGTAGGATCCTATTTCTTACATTCCTTATACTAGCTTTGTAACGACTCGACTCCCTAGGATTCAAATTTGGCCGTTACTATAGACATGCATGCATACAATTCAAATTTACATTTTTTTATGACTTAGTAAAACCAAATAAATATAATAAAACAATTAATTCTATTAAAAATAAATAACTGAAATTCATTTAGCAGGTATCTTTAAAACCATAAACAAAATTAGAAAATTCTCTTAAAAAGTTTAAAAGCACAAATACCAAAATTTCAAGTTCAAACATCAAGATTAGAAATTTTAAAACATAAAATCCTGAAAACATGAGTGGAAGCATATGACTAAGTAATCCCACTACTGGTGTCAGGCTAAGCATTTATGTCCAATAAATGTAATATGTACTGAAAACTCTATATTAGTGGGACCTAAAGATTTCTCTTACCTGGCTCACTCATTTACTTTTCCCTTAAACGTGCGTCACTTTCATACACATCAAGTTCGATGTATATCTATTTCATATACATTGAACCCTCTGGGAATGCATCACTTTTATACATTCTAGGTTTTCTATATGAATGTAGGGATTGTTGGGTTTTATGTCCTAAAACTTGTGGTTTGTAAATAATAAAACTTATTCTGAAAATTCAACAAGTTATTGAATATATGAATTGTTTATTTCGTTTTAGAAATAAATTCAATAAACTATTACATGAATACTTGAACTTTATGTAGACATAAAAATGGACCAGGTTCAAGTACATAGTCAAAATGATCTATATTATATGAATAAGGTTGTGTGCCTTATTCTGGTAACACTATTGGATGCGACCTACTTTGTAGTTGTTACAAGGAGTTGTAAAGTGCTACAGACGAAGTGATCATAATTCTTACATATCATGACATGAGAGTGGAGGTGTCCAGTGCAATGGGTTTGCACAAGATAGGACTACGAAATAAGTCACTCTTACTTTAGAACGTTATTATGAATAACATGTGAAGGGTTAACTTACTAAACATGGTTATATCGAGAGGACACAATATATCTACAGTGAAAGGAGTGCAACTCTGAGCTTTAGTGGAGTGACTCAGTAGTTAATGAATGGAGGGTTAATTCGTTGTAAAGAGTTTAGCCAATTATTCTCGGATTGTTGGAGTCCATGATTTGTAGGTCCGCGAGATCCCCTAATAGCTCACAAATGGATTAGGATTAGCGTGATAAGTTAATTTGAAATGTTCAAATTAGAATTAAGGGAACTAGTAATTATATATGATATAATTACACATTTAATTAACGAAATTAGAGAATCAATTAATATTTAAATATGATTTAAATATTAAATTCATGAATAGGGATTCATGAGAGTGGAATTAGTGTTAAATTAATTTAATATTTGATACTGAATTAATTAGAATTAGTTAAATTGTTTAATTAATTATTAATTTTATTAGAAAATTAATTAGTCAATTAATCTTGTAAAATTAATAAAGATTTCATTTTTTAAAATAAAAATTGATTTTAGAAATCAATTAGAAAATCAAAATTGAAAAAGATGGAAAATGGAAAATCTCAAAAGTAGGTTTTTTCCACTTTACATTTCAAGTAGCTCACACATATTCCACCATAAACTTGAGTCAATTTTCCAAGTCTGAGCTGCAATACATACAACAATGGAGTTTGCATGATAGTTGTGTAATAAATGAAGAAGATTGAGTTGAGAATCGAGCATGCATTTGATAGTTTTTTTGCTAAAAAACTTGAGGTTGAAGAAGGTCTTCAACCATGGTGATGCAGTAACCTCATCTCCAAATTCCCTTAATCCAAGCTTATTTTGAGTCTCATAACTCAATCTAAGGCACTAAGAAGATAGTAGGGAAGACCTTGAGGTGGTTCACAAGCTGATTTGGAGAAGATTCGTAGCTGGAATCATGATTCAAGTGTTTCTTCAAAGGTATGTCATGAAACTCTCTTATTAGTTTATGAGCATGCTTAATATAAAGCCAAAACTAATGAATTAGAATGCTTAATGATCCGTTTTTCTTACGCTGCATGTTTTCTAACTTTAACAGGGATGTGCACTTCTTTTGTGCCCATGGTTATGTATACACCTCTTTCATATACACATAACCCACTGAGCGTGCATCTCTTTCGTACACCCTAGACCCATCTAGGTATGTATAACTTTCATACATACTAACCCTAGTACATCTTTGTCATGTACTAACGCCCTTGGACATGCACCACTTTCATATAGTCAAAGACTGTGGAAAGGAAAAGAGATTGCATCTAAATTCATACTATATATAACATTCACATATTCATAAGTTCCATAAAATCTCGTAATTAATGTCATGTTAAGCAGTCTTAACATACATGTTTAATGTAGTTTTAATGAATCAACCATAGTACATCACTTTCATGCAATAGATCATGTACATAACAAAACAGTCACACTTTCATAATAATTCACATGGTATACATTTATACTCACATAATAAGTCACATGAAGTTATGCTCATCAACATATATCTCATTTTTGCTTGACGCTATGACATTCTAGTAGTGGTGTCACTTACCTCAGAATTTAGGCCCATCTTCAATTGTCCTCTAAATATATCTCATAAAATTTTAGATCATACTCATGTATATAACATGCTCATTTAAGTCTCAAAGGCAACAAAATCATCCTTAATTTTATTTTCCAACACGAAGGCAGTTCCAGTAGTAAAATTACTTACCTCAAAATTAAACCCAAATATATCGTTTTCCAAGTAAGCAATTGATGATAAAGTAAAAGAGTGTGAACTAGAACCTACAATACAAAAACCCAAATTTAATTTATCCTTTAGAACACGAATTCCATCTACCAATTTTATTTAATTAATCTTCAAATAAGTTATCCCTCGCAAAATTGATCAACAGTCATTTCCAAGCTTCAACTCCAAAATCTTCACAAAATACACCAAAACAACCTTTAATTCCACCCTTCAAAATTATCATAAAATAAAGAATTTAAACTCATATTCAATGGGTAACCAAAAAAAATTTAAGAAATCATCGAAATCTTACCCGAAATGGTAGGCTTGTTGAGTCAGAGATCTAGCCACTCTCACCCATACAAATCAAAGGACCACCTTCATAGGTAGGAGTTCATAACTCACTCAGAATTCAGGTCATGTTACCTATGGTCATCCTAGTGGAACGTAAGTCTCTATTATGAACAACGTTATATAATGAGACTAAAAATTTCGTGGTCTGGTCTTATACAAACTCCTTTGTATAAAATATCCCTGCTCATATGTCTTTACATGAATGATCAGGATCAGATCATTTGTAGACACATGAATGATCAGGATCAAATCATTTGTAGCACTTTACAACATTTGTAACATCTACAAAGTGGGTCATACTCATAGTGTCACCAAGATAAGGTATTCAACCTTATCCATCTACTACAAGCCATTTAGTTTAACACTTAAACATGATCCACCCATATGTCTTTACAAACATGTTTAAGCTACAAGATAACCTTGAATGTTAGTTTATTGGTTTGTGGTTAATGCAACTAATTTTGAAATAAAACATCATATATTTTATTACATAAATAAAATGTTTGTACATTACAATTACAAACTATGAGACCTTACGAGATTTAGGGCATCAACCCCAACAATCTCTACTTTACTAAAGATAGTGGGGCGTATAATGTAAAAGTCATACTAAAATACAAAGTACACAAATCAATAAACTAGGGCACAAACCGCCTAGTAGAAATCTTCCACCTGCCCTAGTCTAAACGTGGCCTGTCTCATAGACCCATACTCTGCATAGGGGATCCTTGAACTATGTAGCAAAGGTTACTGTTCTTCGAGGATGAAGACGACCAAGCGTTGGTCGTGTAGATGATGGGGTAGAAGATCGTTAAGTATTGAATACTTGGGAGTTGTTTTATACGCACGCACTAGACGATCGTATAACTTAGCAAGCTTCATCGCTTAGTTATTAACTATACGATCGCGTAGTAAATCGTTTACCTATCGCATGTTACGCGATCGCCTAGACGATCGGGCTTCATAGCTTCGTTGTCGTCTAAACGATTGTTTAACATCCACGCGTTATCGTCTTGTGCGCTACACAATCATTTACCTAGAGGCATTTACTAAACGATGGGAGCTTCACCCCACGTTTCAAGACTCGGTTCGCCTGTCAACCGGTTTGCTTAATGGAAAATGTAATAGATAGAGTTTTTCATTCCGGTTTTTGAGGTGGTTCATCCCGGTCCATTAATCTGTGTTAATATACATAGGATGTATGTTTTATTTATATGTCATATAGTATGCCATATAGAAGAATCCCACTTTAGGTTATGCATTGGTCATGCATCATCTCTTTATTATAAGTGTTATGATTTAAAGAAGCATGATTTAAATTATGTAAGAGTATGCTCATGCATCATATAATATAAGAGTTATATTTATGCATGTATAAAGTATGGACATGCATTCTTTATATTATAACTGTTATAGTATAAGGGTGTATGGAAAACATGTGTGCTTGGTTGTTACTTGTATATAAAAGTTATGTATAGTAATAACCGGACATTGCATGAAGCATGACACATAGGTAAATTTATAAGCATTATACCTACCTCGTTGTGTGGCAATGTATGTTTTAATTTTTTCTTTTATAAAGGTTATAAAAAGAAATTAGAACTAAAATCAATAAGAAAGATATGCATGCCAACTTTGGTTTGTTTAAATCAAGGTTTTAAAAGTGTTTTAAAACTTGGATGAGATAGACTTAAGATCACGGTTATAATATTATTAGGAACCTTAGGATTTAATCTTTTAATAAGTTCAATAGGATTAAATTGACTAATAAAAGGTTAAAGTGTAGCAAATCTATCTATAAGGGACCTTTTGTCTAAGGTGGATTCTATCTAGGCTGGGGTATTTAAGGTGACGAAAACATAACACCCCTACCTAGGAACCTACCTGAAAAGGTGAATTAGATAGATTTGATGCATGCATGCAAGGTTAAGTACAATCCATTAAAGAGTTTAATGTGACTACTTGAACTTGTTTTATTTCAAAGACAAAAGTTGTTTTTCAGCGGATTAAAAATGACTTAGACTAAAATCAGCAGCCAAATTGTCTAGATTAATGAGTCCTTAGGTAGAACATTCAGTGGGAGGTACTTGAGGCATTTGATGTTTCATTTAAATCTCTCGCATTTCTCCCTTATTGTCCACACCGTGAGACCTATCATCGGCTTCATGGCACCCTGGGAGTGTCCCCCTAAAGGATGGTATTTAGGTAGGTCAATATCAAGGTGGATGGAGAGAATGTTTATAGTAAGTGGGAGTAGGAAGTGCGACAACATATCCCACGGTCTCTCTTGTTAGGTTGAATAGAGTTTTTGCGCATCACCTCGAGGCACCCTGGGAGTGTCCCCCTATAGGATGACAGTTTTGCGTATTTCTTTATTTGATCTCCTGTATAGAATAAAGTTACTGGGGCCGAAAACGAGGGGTTACACTTACGCGGAATTGTTAAGAGTTAACAGTTCTGAACTGAACAAATGGTGGCTGTTAGGTTCAGTTACAAGAGTTGGTTCTGCCTAATGGTTGAGAATGTCGCATCCTAGTGAAAGGGCATCTGATCACCCCACCGATGACGTTTGTCCAGCCTCGCTGGGGCATCATTGCAAAATGAAAGTTTTAATAACTTAGGGTACTTAGAAACTGTTTTGCTAAAACTAATTGGTTAAAATATGGTTTAGCAAAGTCTTATAAAAGTTTGTTCGTTTTTTCAACAACATTTTTAAAAATGGCTACAGCCATAATTGCATTACTACGTGCCGAAAAACTTACTGGCGATAACTATTCGAGTTGGAAACATATGATCACGACGATACTCATCATCGAGGATCTCATGTTTGCCCTTATGGAGGCTTGTCCTCCTATTCCAACTTCAAACGTCGCTCAAAATGTTCGGGAGGCATACGAGCGATGGACACGGGCAAACGAAAAGGTCTGAGCCTATATCTTGGTCAGTCTTAGTGACAGGCCAAGAAGCATGAGCCCATGGTCTCAACATGTGAGATCATGGAGTCCCTGCGAGGATGTCTATCTGGACAGCTCAGGCACGAGGCTTTGAAATATATCTTCAACTCCAAAATTGAGGAAGATGCATCTATTGTGAACATGTGCTTAACATAATGGTTGATAACGGGCAGAAATGCACGTTATTACAGTGCTAAGTTATTAAACAGTGCAGGTTTGCATTGATAAAATATATAAGATTGCGTCAAAAAAACATTAAGTTCATAATATTGTGGTCGCATGCGTCCATCGCATGAAAATAGTTAACTTATGTATTTTTGTGCAGAATATGCGTTGACGCAAAGCGGAAAATGCGATCACAAGAAATCAATGGTCGAATGTAGTGTTACCACAAAGCTTTGCGGTGTTTTGCACTCGCAAATATCTGCTCAAGAAGGATTTCTGTATAGAGCCTGCGCAACTTGGTGGGCGCATCTGGGTGAAAAGCTTAATAAATCATGATGGGACAAAAAGCTAATGACGGTTGATTCTGAATTAAGTTGACAAGCTGCTAACGGATCATTGTAGAAAGTACGCTCAACTTTTCGGTGACAAATATTCGGTGCATCAGACAGAGAATTAATGCCATCCCATCAGTGCAATCATAAGAAAGAAGAAGCCTTTCACCCCGAAGTTCTATAAATACCAAAGGCAACCTTCAGTGAAGGGGTTCGTCTAATTCAGACAGTTAGATAATTTCCCCTTAGATAGAAGTAGCCTTGTTCATAGTTTTTCTTTTACTTCGAAGGCAGAGCGAAAGAAGGGAAGAGATGCCAGAGGATTGCTCTGGTCAGCTCGAGAGAGAACCCAGAGGCGTGGAACAGCAGAGAGAGGGTCGACTCTCGCGAGAGTGAGACTATCTTTTGAACAGAGTAGAGAAGAACAATGTAAAAGCCTTGGGAAGCAAGAGATTGCTACCAGACTCTTTATTCTCATTTCGCATTGTTACTTTGTATTTCAACTCTATATCTATAAAATGAAACTTGCTTATCTATATCTATTCACTCTCTTAAAAGCACGCATGAGTAGCTAAATCCATCGAATGAGTTGAGAAGAACTAAGCTAACATGAACTAGGATCTTCATTGCTTGCGATTATCTTGTCTTATGTTGCACCCAACACCCCTTTAGAGCTACTCGAGAGAGAGTCCAAAGAAAGAACCTAAGACTTGAGAGAGCTAGGTTAGAATCTAGACTCGAGAGAGCAAGATTAGATCTGCATAAGCAAGAGATAGGGACTTAGAGATAAGCTCTGTTTGCCAACATGCATCGCATGCACCCTAGAGATAGGTTATGATATTATGCGGTCGCCTTGTTTGTGTGTGTGTCAATTGTCATCGCATAAATAAGAATAGAGGCTTATGTATAGGTCCTATAGACTTTATCGCATATATCGCATGCGTTCTAGAACTAGAAGTCGTAGCATTTGCGTTGAGAGATGATTTGGTATTGTATGTGTGTTGCATGATCGCATAACATGAATGTAATCCTAGGAAGTGTTAGCTGAACCCCTTCTCAACCCATTCATCGCATCTTCCGTATTATCAACTCTTTTCTTAACTCCGCTGCATACTTTTTATTCCATAAACAACAACCCAAAAAAAACTCCTGATTTATTGGTCACCGTAAGGTCTTCTTAAAAATTATCACCGCATACTGTTTTCCTTAGTCTCTGAGTTCGACCCTGGACTTACCAGGAAACTCAGTAGGATTTATACTTGGATTCTGCTGAGAAAACTTGTTGCATAATGCATTTCCCATCACCACAATTCCTTTCATAAAATCACCGCATAAAATAACGCATCAAGTTTTTGGCGTCGTTGTCGGGGACTTCGAAAATTCATTGTGCTAACGGTAATTTTTCTGATTTCTTTGCAGCTTTTAATCTCTAGCGAACTACGACTTGGAGATTGAAAGAACGTTTTGACAAAGACTGAGAGACAACTGCCAACAACAACAACAAGATAGAACTCCAAGAATGACGGAACAACCGAAAGAAAGGGCCGCAAACACAAATAATATAATGGCCAACCCATGTATGCTAAAGTATTAAAAAAATAAGATGTAATATAGAATCAATGGATTTATGGTAAAATCCCTACCTGATACATTTTATCAAAATTTTGGCTGGCTGGTAAGGGATCAAATGGTATATTTTGTTGGTAGATTGGAAGATTAGTTGATAATATTAGTTGAGAATTTTGTGAAAGGATTCCTATAAAAGGTTTCATTAACTCCTAATTCATGGCGAGTAGACCTTGTTGTTGCGAGAATTCTTAATTCATGAGTTGTAGGGAGAGAGGTGGAGGGAGTCGACTATGAGGAGACTTTCTCGCCTGTTGCCATGTTAAAGTCGATCTGCATCCTCCTATCCATTGCCACTTATTATAATTATGAGATATGACAAATGGACGTCAAGACGGACTTTCTGAATGTCAATCTTGAGGAGACCATTTACATGGTGCAGCCTAAGGGATTCATTACCTAAGGTCAAGAGAAAAAAGTGTTCAAACTGAATCGGTCTATTTATGGGCTAAAAAAGGCATCTCGATCTTGAAACATTCGGTTTGATACTGCGATTAAATTGTATGGCTTTGACCAAAACGTCTATGAACCTTGTGTCTACAAGAAGATCGTCAACGGTTCAGTAGTTTTCTTAGTGTTATATGTAGATGATATCCTACCCGTTGGGAATGATGTAGGTCTACTGACTGCAGTTAAGAACTAGTTAGCGACCCAATTCCAAATGAAAGATTTAGGAGAGGCTCAATTTATTCTGGGAATACAGATCTTTCAGGATCATAAGAACAAAGTGCTAGTGCTGTCTCAGGTATCGTACATTGACAAGATGTTGCTCAAGTACTCAATATAGGACTCCAAAAGGGGCCTACTTTCGTTCAAGCATGGAGTCACTTTATCTAAGGACATGTATTCTAAGACGCCTCAAGAGGTTAAGGAGATAAGACTGGTCTCATATGCATTTGCCGTTGGCAGTTTGATGTATGCGATGCTTTGTACTAGGTCAGACATCTGCTATGTTATGGGAATAGTCAGTAGGTATCAATCTAACCTAAGCCAGGGTCACTAGACCGTAGTGAAGAACATCCTTAAGTATCTTTTGAGAATGAGGGACTACGTACTCGTGTATGGATCTAGGGATTTGATCCTTACAGAATACACGGATTATGACTTTTAGACTGATAAGGACTCTCACACGTCCACTTCAGAGTCAGTTTTTACTCTTAACGGAGAAGCTGTAGTATGACGAAGCACTAAGCAGGGGTGCATCGTCGACTCCACGATGGAGGCCGAGTATGTAGCGGCTTGTGAAGCTGCTAAGGAGGCCGTCTGGCTCAGGAACTTCCTGATAGAGGTGGAAGTTGTTCTAGATATTTCTAGGCCCATCACCCTCTATTGTGACAATAGTGGTGCTGTGGCGAACTCCAAGGAGCCTAGGAGTCATAGGCGCGACAAACACATAGCGAGGAAGTATCATCTAATCCGCGAGATAGTGCATCGAGGGGACGTTATAGTCATGAAGATCACTTTGGAGCATAACGTTGCTGACCCGTTTACGAAGGCTCTCATGGTTACACTGTTTGAGGGTCACCCTCAGTGCATGGGTCTACGGGACCACCGGCGGTTGGACTAGGACAAGTGGGAGATTTTTATGTACTGGGCCTTAGTGCCCTAGTTTATTGTTTTGTACTAGTTCTTTATACATCCTACTCGTTTTAGGACAAATGGGAGATTGTTGGGAATGAGACCCTAAACTCTCGTGTCCTGTAGTTTGTAAATACAGTTTTGAACAAACACTCGTGATGTATAATATATAATATTTTCTTCACTTATTATCTTTGAACATTGGATGTTTTATTTGCTTTACCACAAACCAATAAACTGAAATCCATGGTTGTCATTATGTAACTTAAGCATGTATGTAGTAACATACAAGTGGATCATGTCTTAAATGATAACCAAAATGGTCTGTAGTATATGGATATAGGAGGGAAACCTTATCCTGGTAACGCTACGGATGTGGCTCGCTTTGTGGAATAGTTATAAGTGTTGTGACTTGCTATAGATGGTCTAATCCTGATCATTCGTATAGGGACATACGAGCGGGGCGTCCTAGTTTGTATAAGACCTGACCACGAAATGTTAACGTCTCGTTATATAATGTCGTTCATGACAGAGACTTCACTTCACTAGGATGACCATAGGTAACGTGACATCAATCCTAAGTGAGTTGGGAACTCCTGCCATTGAAGACAGTCTTTTGATTTGCATAGGTGTGAGTGGCCAGGTCACTGACTCAAACCTACCACTTTGGAGATTCGTCTGATTTGGGAGCTGGGAACTCAGCTACACAATATGGAATTCACTCATTCCCCAAAGCAGGGGTAAGTAGATAGATTGCTCCCTTAAGAGCTGATCCTGGAGCTTGAACGATGTGGCACCACACACCTTCTAATGGCCCGAGAGGTATCCACACATAGTAGGACTATGTTGTATTGTTCATTAGAGGGATAAGTGGTACTTAAGAAATTAGATTTAACTACAGGGGTAAAACGGTAAATTGGCCCAGTTGTACTTACGAGCATCTGTGAAGGGTCATCGTACTGTTGATTGGTTATATTCAATGGACACAGAAATACATCCGTGGTAAGAAGAGTTCAGCTGTCGGTCTTTAGTGGAATGCCTGGCAGTTAACGGATGGTGGATCTCGTGGCTAAAGAGTTTAGTCAGCTATTTATGTACCGTTGGAGCTTCGAGCCATAGGTCCATAAGGTCCCTTTGGTAGCTCAATGGATTCAAGCTGAGAATCAGTTTTTGGGTTAGTTTGAAATGTTCAAATTAACAAGAGGGAGTTTGATTATATATGATATGATGGAACTAGTTAATTATATATGATATGATTGACTTTATGTATGTGATACATTAATTGGAAGAAAATGGATATAAATATGATTTATTTCTAGTGGAGGAGAAAACACTATGGTTGATATATGATATTAAACTATAGGTTAATGAATATAATATGATTATATTTATTATTTTTTAATTAGACAATTATAGGATAATTGGCGGCCATTTTCTCCGTACCCATGCATTAGTGGGAAGTTTGATTCAGTTTTCATAACTGAAGAACAAAATGAAAATTGTTTTCATTTTTGTAAGATAATCGAAAGAATACGATTAATTGCTCACGGTGTGTTTGTTGCCCATCGCTTAGTAAAATCAGAGACTATACGATAGCTCGCTTTTACTACATGATCGCTTATACGCTCACGCCATCTTTCTAAACGATCGCTAACCTTTTCCTAAACGATTGCTTAGTGCCGAGCATTTACTAAACAATTGTATAGACGATCACTACCTTTTTCCTACACGATCGTGTACTTCACCTAAACGATCAAGCACTTTGTCTATATGATAGACTCAACTTTCTCCCACTTGCTTGAACGTTGTATACGATCTCTTTTCCTCCTCCCCTCTACCAAATCCGAACAGAGCCCACTCTTTGGATTCTCACACCGAGAATACCAAGGGTTCTAAATGGTGGTGTCGTCCCCATTTCCTTCTGTTCGTGTGGAGGCCATTCGTGGTAGACAACCGGAGTTTTGCTGAGCGATTGGCTTATCGATCAAATGAGAGCGAAAGGAGCCTGTTCCCTTGGAGAGAGCGAGTTTTGCCGAGAATAAAGAGTCTTCAACTGGTAAGTTTCCTTGCTCTCTAGGTTGTTTAATCTTAAAGCATGCCGGTAATTTACAATATTATGCATATCTGTTTGTTTGAATGTAAATGTGGTAATTCTGTCATAATGTATTTGGAAAGATCCGCTTTCACTGCAAATCCTCAAAACGAGTCTAGAAGATGAGCATAACTCATCATAGACCGAATCATGTCCAACAGGGTTCTGTTTCTCCTTTTTGATATACCATTCTGTTGAGGTGTACCTGGGGCTAAGAGTTGGGATGTGATTTCATGTTCTATCATATAGTTCTAGAATTCTAAGTCCATATACTCTCTACCACGATCAGATCGTAGTGTTTTTATCTTTTTACCTAACAAGTTTTCAACTTCAGCCTTATACTCCTTAAACTTTTCAAGGGCATCAGACTTATGTTGCATTAAGTATAGATACCCATATCTTGAATAATCATCTACAAAAGAGATAAAATATTCATATTCAACTCGAGCTCTAACACTCATCGGACCACAGAGATCTGAATGTATAAGCTCCAAGGTTTCCTTGGCTCTAAAACCTTTTCCAGTAAAAGGTCATCTGGTCATTTTGCTTTCAAGGCATGATTCACATACCGGCAAAGAGTTTTCTTCTAAACCATTTAGAAGTCCACATTTCACCAACTTCTCAATCCTATTGAGGTTGATGTGACCTAACCTTAGATGCCAAAGATGAGCGTTTTCCTTAGGAGAAACCTTTGGTCTTTTTGCAATTGTTGCTGTTTTGAACATTTCAGTATTAAGCAAGGCTTTTATGACTAATGGCCTTAGTACATATAAGTTATTTTCCATTGAACCAAGACCATTCTCCATACCATTCTTGAAAATAAACACTTTATTCTCAGAAAAAGAGATGGTATAACCTTGTTCAATCAGACAAGAAACTGAGATTAAGTTTCTCTTGATACGAAGAACTACATAAACATTATCTAGTAATAGATAACGTTTCTTATCCAAAAATAACTTTAACCTACCTACAACAATAACTGAAATAACCTCACTAGTACCGATTCGAAGAGTCAACTCTCTATCTTCCAGCGTTTTTCTAGAACTAAATCCTTGGTAGGAAGAACTTATGTGATTGGAAGCACCTGAATCCAATATCTAGGCAGAATCATCATTCTCTACCAAACACGTCTCTAAGACTAATAAATCACATATACTGTCTTTAGACTTTTTCCTCTTCTAGAAAGTAGTGGGATCAGTACCAGAACCTATATAAACTCTAAGTTCCATTTCAGAGAACAATTCTCGTCGATGAACTTTTTAAGAGTCAGCAACAATTGCTTTCTCTTTTAGTCCCTTGATATTCAAGAAAGACTGGAGATTATTTTGGGAACTAATACTATTGGTTTCTTTTTCATACATCCCTTTTTGCTAAAAAAATGAGAACTGATGTTCAAATAATTCTTGCAACGAATCCATGATCTTACGTGCAATGACCATGTTTTTAACTCTTTTGGCTAATACATCAGGTATGCTAGCCAAAATGTGAAGTCAGGTCATCGAATTAGCCTTCATCCACACCTCATATGCATTATGAACATTTCGCGGTGCATGAAGGGTCGGGACTTGAGGACACCCCTTAACCATGACACACTTGCAGTCATTAAATACTACACGATCGGGTAGAACTTTTCTACACAATCGTTTAGCCTGGGCTACACGATACAACCAACCTTTGGTCTTTTTCCTCAATGAGAACAACATCTCCATGCTTTGAAATTTCATCACGAATGACTAAAAAAAACTTCAAACACTTTGAATACAGACTCGATTACTTGTTAATTATGCCCAAAAAACGCAGGGGCCTTACAAATTAACACTTTGTAAACTTACAGAAAACTTTAAATAAAGGCAATCATCCCGTAAACATCCATCGACACATCCACAAACACATTTAACTCTTAAACGCATTGTAGAACAAACTTAAAGCCCACCATAACTGTAAAAGAAGTTTAATACAGCAATGGAATTTAGAATATCAGAACAACTTGGCTTTGATATCAATTGAAGGAAATCTAAGCAGAGATCCTTTGAGCAGCGGAAGTGGATCGTTCCAAATTTCATTGAGAAAGAACACAAACAATTATAGTCTTACACGAAAACGAACATATTATGCATAATTAGAAATTACAGTATGCTACTTAAAAATAAAGATAGAAGGGATAAAGTATGAAAAATCTTTGAAGAACTCTTCTTCAAGTATCCCTTGATCATTCAGCAACTAGTTCACAACACGAACTTGAACGCAACGATTAGAATACTATCTCAACAAACGGAACAACCGATAATAAGAACGACTAGAAGCACCTCGAACCCAATCGAGTCTAACTCGATCCTCGAACTGAATAGGAATACCACCACAAGTACCTTGGTATTCTCGGTGTGAGAATCCAAGAGTTGTGGGCTCTGTATGATTTTGGATTGAGGAAAGTAGGAGGTAGACGATCGAGTAAGTGGGAGATGAAGTTTGTCTATCGTATGGATGAAATACTCGATCGTTTAGCAGATGGAAGCCTATCGTACAGACTTTACTACTCGATCTTGTAGCAACGATTAAGTGAGTAACTATTGTATAGTAAACTTGTAGCTCAATCGTATATGCTCTCTATGCGATCGCTTAGTAAAACATTTTTACTTGATCGCCTTTTTGTGAGATTATTCCGAATGAATCATCAATCTAATTTTGGAAAACCATTTTCCTTTTATTCCACAGTTACCATAAAACTTCCAATAACCTCCCACCCAATTCGGTTATTAGAGAAAAAGAAAAATTAATTATCATATAATTAATATGTTATAAATAAATATAATAACGAACTTATCATATTATATTTATGACCTATAGTTTTAATATTTCATCATATAAAACATATAAACCATAGTTCTTTTTCTAATTTATGGTATTTAATATAAATCATATTTATATTAATTTCTCCAATTTATGTATCTAATACATCATATCAATTATATCACATATAATTGAATTTCCTCTTGTTAATTTGAACACTTCAAATTAACCCAAAATCTGATTCTCAGCTTGAACCCATTGAGCTACCAAGGGGACCTTATGGACCTGTAGCTTGAAGTACCAATGGTACGTGAATAACTGATTAAACTCTTTAATCATGAGATCCACCATTCATTAACTGTTGGTCACTCCACTAAAAACTAACAGCTGCATTCTTCACACTACAGATATATTTTTGTGTCCATATGACCAATCAATAGTGCGATGACCCTTCACAAATCGCTTGTAAGTACAATTAGGCCAAATCACCGTTTTGCCCTGTGTAGTTACATCTAACTCCTTAAGTACCACTAATTCCTTTAATGAACAATAATTCATAGTCCTACTATGACCAAGTCCCCTTAGGCCAAGAGAGGGTATGACCACTATGTTCAAGACCCATAATCAGTCCTTAAGGGAGCAATTTATCTACTTACTCTACTTTGGGAAAGGAGTGAATTCCGTCTTGTGTAACTGAGTTCCCAGCTCCTCAATTAAATAAATCCTTAAAATGGTAGGCTTGTTGAGTTGGTAATCTGGTCACTCTCACCCATAAAAAGCAAAGGACCAACCTCATAGGTAGGAGTTCCCAACTCACTTAGGACTAAGGTCATGCCACTTATGGTCATTTTAGTGAAAGTTAAGTCTTAATTATCAACGACGTTATATAAAGAGACTAATCATCTCGTGGTCCGGTCTTATACAAACTCTTTGTATAGGATACCTTCGCTCACATGTCTCCACATGAATGGTCAAAATTAGACCATTTGTAGTACTTTACAACACTTGTAACATTTATAAAGCAGGTCGTATCCGTCTACTACAGATCATTTAGGTTATTACTTAAGTCATAATCCACTTGTATGTCTCACATACATGCTTAACTTACATGAAATAACCATGGATCTTAGTTTATTGGATTTGAGTAAATGCTTATAAAATAGAATTTATTTTATTGATAACAAAATGTGTACAAATGTTTACAAACTACGAGACCACTGGGAGAATTAGAACACCAATCCCAACAAAGGGTGTAAACCTGTTGCTTTTAAATGGATTTTTAAACTTAAAGAAGGAGCATATGTGATCAAAAGCCTAGGTTTATAGCTAGATTGGTTGCTAAGGGGTTCCCTCAAAGGGAAGGAATAGACTATGCTGAAATTTTCTCTCCTGTTGTAAAACAAACTTTAATAAGATTTCTTCTATCCTTAGTTGCTCAAAATAATCTAGAATTATATCAACTAGATGTCAAAACTACTTTTCTCATGGACATCTAGAAGAGACAATCTATATGACACAACCTAAAGGATTTGAAGTTAAAGAAAAAGAAAATCTCTATTGCTTACTCAACAAGTCTATATATGAGTTAAAACAGTCACCTAGATGCTGGTATAAGAGATTCAATGACTATATTTCTAGCATTGGGTTCAAAAGAAGCTCATGTGACATATGTGCTTATGTAACATAGGTTCTTACAAGGACAAAGTTTACCTACTCATATATGTAGATGACATGCTGTTGGCAGGTAGGTCTAAAGAAGATCTAACCCATTTTAAAAACCTCTTAAAAAGAGAGTTTCATATGAAGGACTTAGAAGAAGCCAGTAAGGTCCTAGGAATAAAGATCCATAGGAACAAAGAGAAGTCTATTCTAAGCATCAGTCAGTCCAACTATTGTGAGAAAATCCTTAAAAGATTTAACATAATTGATGCCAAACCTGTGAGGTTACCCATTGCCTAGCACTTTAAGCTTTCCTCAACCAACTCTTCTAAGGATTCTGACCAATAACACGTGAAATAGATGGTTGTCATACCCTATAGTCAAGTTGTTGGAAGCCTTATGTATTTAATGATTTCTACTAGACCTGATCTCTCATATTCAGCAAGCTTAGTTAGTAGATATATATATAATCCTGATAAGAGATACTGGGAAGCTACTAATGGATCCTAAGATATCTAGTTTGGTCTAAAAACTCTAAGTTAGTCGATCAAAAGTCAGCTGAACCAAAACTAGAGCTTTATAGATATGTTGATGTTGACTATGCTGGTGATTTGGACAAAAGAAGGTCCTTAACAGGCTACCTTTTCCTATTTGGTCATAATCTAGTCAGCTGGAAAGCATCTCTTCAGCCTATAGTAGCCTATCTACAATTGAAGCTGAATATATGGCTCTAACTGAAGCAATCAAAGAGGCTTTGTGGCTTAAGGGACTGCTAAAAGACTTTAGAATAGATCAAACAGTAGTGAAACTCTACTGTGATAACCAAAGTGCTATCCATTTGTCCCGAAATCCATAATTCCATACTAGAACAAAGCACATTGATATCAAATATCACTTCATTAGACATATAATTGAGATAGGGGATAGAGAAATCTTAAAAGTCCATACTTCTGATAATGCAGCTGATATGCTAACTAAACCTGTTACAAAGCTTAAATTGTTTAAATGTTTAGAACAGACTGGTTTTGAGCTTCCAAATACAGGGTAGACAAACCGGTCAGAATCAAGAAGATCATGAAGATTGCAGGCATTGGAGTCAAAGTAGAGAATTTGAAGAAGTTTGACTTAAATACCTCAAAGTTTCAGTTTGTTTATAACTAACTTTTTGTAATAGTCAGCTGGTATATCGTTATCAATACCATTGACTTTGAATTCAAAAATGAAAGAGGTATCATCTTTTCTTAGTTTTCTTGCAAACTACAATCTGTAAGCAATCTTCAGTTAGTAAAAGATTTTAGATTTTTTCGTGGACGTAGGCAACCTTGTCGAACCACATAAATCACTGTGTCTCTTTCTTCTTCCTTATCTTTCTTATTCAATTGAGTAATACTTCATTGCAAATCGCACGCCAATTGTTTACATTACAAATCGCATCGATTATCAAGTTATCGAGCCAATCGTGCATCGAATTATTGCTATCGAGTAGGTCCGAGTACACCATTTTCACCTTCATGTTGCACTGAGCATTGTTCAAGTACTGTCGAGTATGATCGAGTATTAACTCTGTTATCATCGAATTGCATTGAGGATTTAACAGAGACCAGTCAGACGAAGAAGGAAATTCTGATTGAAGATCGAGTAACAAAGTGCCGAGCGTTGAGTTTCGAGTATTGAGGATTTGGCAGAATTGATTTGAGTCATTTCTTCACCTCTCCAACAGTGATCAAGTATTTAGGACTTGTAAAAGGTCTTCAGTCCAACATATATACTTATTAAAGTTCATGGTTTAAAGAATTTAAACTAATATATTTAATAGTTCGAGGTTTAAATTAATACACTTATGAAATTTAGAGTTTAATTGGATATAATTATTAGTTTAGGGTTTACGTTGATATAACCCTCAAAGTTTAAGGGTATAAATTGATATCTGTCCTTTAATAATAAAATAATAATATTCACAATTTTCATAAGAAAGACACTTTAGTTTAGTTTTTTTTTTTCTCTCTCTCTTTTGAAAAAGTTAATCATGAACTAATGATAAATACTACATTTAAGATTTATTGAGGTATGAAATCTTAATTTGAATATTTGAAAGTAAGTGACCAAAATGATATTTAGAGTATTAAATTTTTGTTAACATGTAGATATTTTCACGATAAAAGTTGAATCAACGTTTCCATTATATCGTTAAAAAATCGATGAAATATAAAACAAAAAGAAACAAAATGTCACTGATATAAATATAATATCAATTATATATATTTTAACTTAATTTTTTCTTTATATAGTATATAGAGGTAGGAGAGATTTGAAAAGGAGGTGGAATATGCCGATTTCCGCTATACTCACTTTGACATCTTAACTTAGTTAAAAAAATGTAAAAATATTTATTTACTAATTGAAATATTTTTCAAAATACTTTTTTCTTTTAAAATAAAATTTCTAAAAATATCTTTCATCTAATGCACATGTTATCGAGATTTCCATCAAGATTTCTATAAATTTGAGATTTTAACATCAAATTTCGACATATATTATCAACGTATCTATCAACATCGATATTTTTTAATTTTTAATCAAATTGCATCCATCCCCATCATTCCCCCACACCATCTCTCTCTTTGTTTGTAGCACAGCTTTCGAGAAGATATAGGATATATATACATTGTGGTTTTAATTAAAAGACAAGTAAATAATTGCCATTTTTGTGTTGCTTTTTAAATGGATTCGCATATAAATTTCTTTCAAAGGCCTTAGATTGCATAGCCAACTTGTTTGGCAAAGGCTTCTAAATAACAAACAAAAACCATAAATAAATGCATATAGCTGCTTAGGGTTTTGACAATTAAATGTCAACCATTTATAACTTCCAACATTTTAATTTATTGTTGGAAAAAAAATTACATCTACAACTATGATCCATTAGAATCTATAGCTAGACATACTTTATTCGCAAAATCTTATCGATCTTGTAATTAAAAAAAAAAAAAAAATTCATGAATTCGTATGATTTGAATGTTCACTGTTTGACCTACATACTTCACAATCAAGTGTCTTTTAGTGCAATAAGGATAGAGAGATTCAGACCACATACATTTTGGTGGCTAACACATCTATATGTGAGTAGAGTATGCTTGATTAACTATAACTCAGTGTTAAATAATTCTGCACATTTATCGAAGAACTTTTAACTTCCTCTATTTCTCTCTCTCCACTATTTTTAATAGTTCAAAAATAAAAGATTAATATCTTAAAAAAATTATTTAAAAACCTTACCAATTTTTGGAATTTTATCAAATTAGAAATTCTCATTCAAATTATAATCTGCAAAGAATTCAAAATTTCTACCCTTTCATCCAAAATCAAATTACGCATAAAGTGTATCCTAGAATTCTATTACAAATCATCTAAATCAAACATCGTATAGAATCTTGAATTAAATTTGGACATTCTAAACTTTATCTTAAATATTTTTTTATAAAGTGTAAAATTTGAATTTAAACCATCGAGATTTTATCTCAAATTAAGAAAATTTGTTACATTCATATCCAAGAACAATTTTGAGTGGAATTAAAAATCATAAGGTGCAACAAATAAGGTAAGAACATTCCATATGAAATTTTTTATCATAAAAAAATTATTGAAAAAAATTTCAAATAAATTAAATTTCTTTTAACTCGGATTAAACAATTTTACACTTGTAAACAACTTTGCATTTCAAGTATAGGTTATTTTATTTCATAAATTAATTAACTCTCAAATTAAACAATTTGAAATTTTATAATTTAACTCAACGCCCAAAACGCTCGTTAGAATAAGTTTTAAGATGGATTTTTAAACAACTAGTTTAAAAGGATATACTTTTTCCGTAAGCACTTTTGAATAAAAGACAAATTATGTGTCTTTGAAGCATACTAGCACACAAGTGCTTTTAAAAATTTTTAGTATTTAACATTAACTATTTAAAATCTCAAGTTTGGGGTGCTTTTTAAACTATTGAAATTACTTTTATGAGGTTGAAAATCACTTCGAAACGTGATTTTAATCATTCAAAATTCACATCATGATATATATTTTAGTTTATTTGCATATATTAAAATAAAGCTTCATACAAATTTGATTAATATGAATACTTGGAATTTTACAAAAATGTTTTAAAACAAAATAAAATTTAAGTTTAATGATAATTTGGTTTTAGAAAATGAGAATATTTTCGAAATTGAAATTAAAATTAAAAAATCTATCTATCTATATCTATATCTATATCTATCTATATATATATATATTACTAATTCCATTTATGTGTAGCATGTAGCGTTATAAATTGGTAATGTTAGACATGTGTATACATTCATAATGCATATACGTGTCTTGTGAAAATTGTGAACTGAAAATATTTATACATCCAAATTTTAATCTAATCTAAGCCTAAAAATTGTAGTTGGTTGTTGCAATAGAGTTGTTTTTTTTACAGGCACCCGGTTATGCCTCATTTTTATATGAATTTTTTTTTTTTTTTTTTTTTTTTTTCAAAAGAGAAAATTAATTTTGTGGGAACAAATATACTTTTTTTTAGGCAAAGGGAACATATATACTTATTACATAACCATCCACGTCAGACTACTAATTGTTGTCCACACGTCAGCCGTCAGATCAGCATATCCCCAAATCTTGGTATTTTTGTCTGACAGATAGGGAACTTGGACGGCTATGATTTATCTTCCACTTAGCTGATATAATTACCATGGTTGATTTGGTAATTATTTTCAACCAATCCATATTGTCAATCTATTACCATTTAAAATACCTTTTTTTTCTTCTTTGGGTAGGTATGTAAACTTTTCAAATGAGACCCAAAATATTTGTAAATATAGCATAAATTTATAAATATAACAAAATTTATATTTAACTCTCAGGATTTATCAATGATAGAGTTGTAGATTTTTCTATATTTGTAATTCTTTAAAATTATTGCTATACACTTAATTATTAACATTAAAAGTGCTACTCATTGCAATTATATACGTATATTTAATAAGTATTATGAGGGATAAATTACAATTTGGGTCTCTATAGTTTAAAAAAAGGTTAGAATTAGTCATTATGACTTATAATTATAATTTAGTCCCTATAATTTGATATAGTCTTCATGAATAGTCTTTATATAGTAGACAATTTTTGAGACTTTATCAAACCATAGGGACTAAATTCAAATTTACAATTTAACCTATTTCAAAGAACACACCCACAAGATTAATATTGTTATATTGAGATAATAATTTATTAAATAAGGACTAAAGAATATATAGTGACAACAAAAATTTCTCATTCAACTAGAGGGCTAGCTAATAAGTTCACTATTTTCCTTATGTAGAAGGTAAATAAGTGACTCTCTAATGCATTAGTTTAATTAATAAGTTTTTGAGCAATAATGTGTCACTTTCCATAGTGTAAATGGAATTTAATTTCTACGGCTACATGATATGGATACGATCGAATACGACAATTTGTTAATTTCTAAAAAACTAAGATACAGATATGTGTAAGGATGCGTCATTTTTTTTAATATATATATTTCTAAAAAACGAGGATACTAATACGTTGAAGATACATTTTCTTTTTCTTTAAAAAAATATAGGATATAGATAAATTTAGCATACAAGTTAATAACAATAGCAAAAAATAGAATATAAACACTGAAATACAATACAAAAAAAACAACATCTAAGATGTTGAAGTACAATAGTTAATAAAATGCAATAGAAAAGTGACTCATATTGCAAAGAAGAAAAAGAAGATTAGAGTGAGAAGTATGAAGATAAACGAAGAACTTCTTCATTGAATTGTTGAAGATATCCAAATGCTTTATATTTTGGTGGACTTTATGGGGACTCAAATGTGAAGATGGAGATTAGATGATTCTAGTTTAGGGTTTGATCTGTTATTTATTTATTTTTTCTTTTAGTTTTGGACTCAAATAGTAATTTTTTAAATACGTTGCCTAGTTTTAGATTGAGAAAGATTAGATGAGTTACTTGTCTTTTTTCTTTAAAAGAAAAGTACGTGTAGAAATAGATACGTCAAATCGCGTGTATCAAATACGTGTATGATATAGATTCTTACTTCATAGTTTCTAACTAAACAACAACTATTTTCATTAGAAAATTGAGTGTTCTCAAAAGATGAGGCTTGTAAGTTCTAAGCCCATTAAAAGGGATTACACATACTATTGCGGCCCATCTTAGATTAATGGAGTCCTATAGATGACATTTTCACACGTGAAGGAAAAATATTTTTTTATTGTTCTTTTGTTCTATATGGATAATATAGTATACTTAAATGTGCGCATATTTTGTTTTGTAATAAAATTGTCGACGAGAATCTTATAAAGATGGTCGAGAATAAAAGGTTCTTGCATTTGGTTTACCATATTTATCCACTGAATCACAATCAAAATATAATTTAATAGATAAAGACATTAATTGCCATCTTAAAAATTATACTTCAATTTTCCATCTTGTTAAACTAAAAATAACATTCTGATCCTATTAATTGAATATTAATTTAATCATTACATGTTATATGCTTTTCACTCTCATTAAATTATATTGTCTTTTGTAGTCATCATTACATGAAAACTGAATTAAGTTTTTATTCTTTTTTTTTTCTTTTAAAAAAAAAAACACACTAACGATACTGCAACTTGCAAGAAGACAAGAAATTAGATTCGGAAAAAGAAACAAGGAAAAAAAATAAAAAATAAAAAAATAAAATGAAAAAGATAATAGGAACAATTTTTTTATTAAATAATCGAATGGGCCCTTATCTTGGATTCTCTAAATCTTGCATCATCATAAGCATTGTAATGTCTACTTTTTTTAAAAAAAGTATAAAATGAAATGTCTAATGGATAGCATTTTTTCTATTGAATTTTATAAAATTAGAATTTTTTTTAGCAATTGGAAATTATGGTTCAATTTTAGTTTCCAAAAAAGAAAAGAAAAAAAAGAAGTTTAAAAAGTTATATAGTCTATGGATCATCCATTAAAAAATTTTCAAAAATTCAAACATCTAACTTTCAAGTTAGATTTATGTAATTAATTGATTGTATTTTAATTTAATCTGTTATTAATATATCTGATTGCCAAATTATTAGTGCTTTTCATATAATTATATTTGCAAAAAATTATATTTCAATATTTGAACATTTATTATAATTTTGTAGTTGAATTTTAATTGACTCATGACAATTTATTTGAATAATAATAATAATAAATCTATAATATTAACGTATCATTGTATTACTTAAAGTCTTATAAATATATAGATAGCCATCTCTCTTCATATATTATTGTATTAATATTTTTATTAACCTCCATTTTCTCTACTCCAATCAAAATAGAAACTTGATCGCATATGTTTGACATCAATTCAACTTCTAATATCAAATGTAGAACACATTAATTACACTCCAATATTTTCTAACCAAAATAGAGTTTTTAAGACACACACATCTCCGTTAATTTATTTTTAACAAAATATGAAACATGTGATTACACTCTTTTGCACAAATGACAATTCTCTTGGTTCACTTACGTAGTGAAATAAACGAAACAAAAAGGATCAAGAACGAGAACGAAATACTCAAAGATTAGGTCGATGACATGGATCCTCACGTACTATTCACATAAGATGTGGAGAACATTAGGGTTGACCACGTAAGACAATATTGTAACACAAAAACACCACATAATATAAACTTTAAATATAACTCTCTCTCTCATTCTTGCGTGTAGATTGTGAATAGAGATGGCTTCCTAATCCTACAGCACAAATTGGCTTTATATTTGTGGTGGGCTTTTCAAATATAATCTAATTTGTAAATATGGCATATCCAAGGGAGAAAGGAGACAAGGACAACTTGGGCATTGAAAATCACTAACACTCAGAATAAAATTGAAAGCTTTTGTCTATATATATGTATGTATCTATGGTGTGAAAATAAGGTGTATGTAAAACCCAACAAAAGTTGGCTTTTCTCCCTCGTTTCTTAATTTTTTTAATACAAATTTGAAGATGGGCATTGAACTTTTGACTTATAGTTTTAATTTGTGTACTTCAAGTTTCATTCAATTTTAATCTTTATATTTTTAATTGTTCAAATTTAATTTCTATATTTTTAATAAATTTTACTTTTAAATCTTTATATTTTTAGTAAATCTTTAACTTTAGTCTTTTAAAATTAATATATTTTAGTCGTAATTGATTAAATTATAACAATAATTTTCATATAATTAAGAAAAGATACTAGATATATGAATATATATATTTGTCACCATTTATAAAGGGCATGCTAATAGAAAAGAGACATAACCATTTGCAAATATATACATACCGGATTCCATTGACGAATTGATAATGGCTCTAAATGGGTATTGTCTTCCTCAACAAAAATTCCAAGATTGGATTCAAGAAAGATTGATTACTTATTATTATTTAAATATATCTAATAATAACTATTTTGGAGTAAAATCACTAATATTTTAAGATTTATTGGAAGTGCAAGTATTAAAATTGAAAAATTGAATGTAAAAAGAACTCAAAGTATTAATTTTGGATAATGCCCAAAAAAGGGATCTTTCTATAGAATCATAAACCAATAATGAGATGAATAAGGCATTGAGGTGCAATGCAATGCCAAAGAATATATGAAAATGATACTCCCAATTAGAAATTTGTCCAAAGTGTTGCCAATGGTCAAAAACTGTTAAGAGGTGTCCCAAACTATTGCCACACAAACTTAAAGGTCATCTTGTAAAGCTAAAAACTTTATCCAAGTTCAATGGGGATATATCGTACGAAGAATCAAGACTTTCCGAAAAGAGTGGTTCCTTAACCTAAATTGATTCACAAATGGTAAGAACATGATTTTGAAAAATAAGTTATGTTTTTTAAATTGTTTTTCAACTCTTTTTTCAGAAAACTTGTTTTTCAACTCCATCCATCATATATTGAGGATTTTCATATCCAAGAGTGATCAGTTTAATAATGTTAGAGAGAAGTTTGATGATGAGATTAGTAAGAGAAAGTATGTATGTGGATGTGTGTGTATATACATAAAAATATATGTAGACAGCCTGAGTAACTCTAAGTTGTTATTCTAGGTATTAGTGAAGAATGGTATTAGAGAAAAAGTCATTTTTATAGTGGTAGAATTTGATATTTACAAAACTTTTTAAATCCTAAATTTTTTTAATTTGGTTTTTTATTGAATTGAGAATTTCACTATGTTTCAATCTATCTACAATGTTGAGGTCATAGAGATGATTCTAATAGATTTTGAATCATTCAAATGGGATGTCAATTGTGAAAGTTATAGCCAAAAGAAACTTGGAAAGAAAGTATATACTTGTTCAATACTAATATGGATAATTGACTTGGCTCACCGAGGTGTGTTTGACACATAAAGTTGAGTTGGTAATAATTATCTGTATTGATAATAATTTTCTGTGTTTGAGGTGTTGAGTTGGTTTAAGAAGTGTGTGTTTGCTGGGACATAGTTGATTTATATTGAGTTATGAATATTTGGTGCAATTTTTTTTTTTTCTGTAACAATTGTTAAAGTTGTGTTGGTTGACCATTTTTCCTTTTGGCCTTATGTTGAAACCTTTGTTCTTACTCTTGTCAAAGGTCTCTTACTTATCGAAGTTGTTGTTTAATTGTTTGAAGATAACTATTTTTTTCCTTGGTAGTGCAAATTTCCAACAGTATGTTCTATCTTTTGCTGTTGCGAGGATCTTTGCCTATGCAGATTTGTTTCCTTTTTTGTTTCTCTTAGGCACAGTTTGGTAACCATTTCGTTTTTTATTTTTTGTTTTTGAAAATAAAGCTTATAGACACCACTTCTACCTCCAAATTTCTTATTTTGTTATCTACTTTTTATCAATGATTTAAAAAACAAGCCAAAATTTGAAAACTATAAAAAACGTAGATTTTAAAAACTTATTTCTGTTTTTGAAATTTGGTTAAGAATTCGACATTGTACTTACGAGAGATGCAAATCATGGTAAGAAATGGGGAAAAATAGGCTTAACTTTCAAAAAAAAAAAAAATCCAAAAACGAAATGGTTACCAAATGAGACCTTATTTATTCATTCTTATTCGTATTCTAGGGTCAACTCTTCTGAATACAACTTTTTGAAATAGAGGAAAAAGAAAGTGGAGAGGTTGTGTATACTCATTGGGTGAGACACCTCCAACTTAATTCTTGATCATCCTCGAGCAAGGTAGAATAAACACACAGTCATATAAATGATATGCTCACTCAAATTGCATGGTTCATTACTCAAGCCTAAACAGTCTCCTAGGATTTAATTTACAATCAATAATGAAATCAATTCATAATCATACAATGAAGCACAATTTAAATTTAATTCTAGACCTATTCATGAGTGAGTTAAATCCCTTCTGATTAAGTCCAAGCAACCTGGAATGGTTTTAAATGACTCTTAATTTATTTTTCTCCTACACTAGTTCAAACACTAATTATCAAGCATCAAAGCAATGAAGATGACAATATGTCAACTGAGGCACCTCAAATTAAATTCTAAGAGTACCCTAAACTTGCATTTATTTTACCTAGGGATATTAACTTTCACACATTACTACAAGGAACTATATTACTCTTTTCTCGTGAGTGTCCTAACTAATCACAACAAGGTAGCTTTTTCTACTCCCAGTCATGCATAACATTACAAGTTTATTTTCTTTTTTATGATATTTCTTTTTAGTACAAATTTTTTTATCTACAATTTTTTTTTCTTTTTCCAAGCAGATATATAAATCATTTTACTTTTCAATATTACACTACAACCCATCATACAAGTTACAATCTAATCAGTGGGGTCCATCAAGATGATAACAAAAATACGAGCTAAGTAATACGATTCTAAGCATGCAAGACCTAATGTAGACAGACAAATAACTTAAACGTGCATGAAAAGTAAGATTTTTTTAAAAAAAGGGCTAAAAATCATGATTATTCATATCAAATACCATGTCATACAAATTAAAATCACAAGGGAGGGCGTCCTAGACTAATCATCATAGCGAACTACTTAACATGACCAAAAACATGCATACAAGCACACAAACAAAATAACCTGAGCTCAAATACTCAAGGGTTACAGTGAGAACACAGACATCCCCCACCCCCAACTTAAATCCTAAATTATCCCCAATGTGATAAAGAATTGAAAACAAGGACATAATGAAAAGGGAAATAAAAATCTTCCCTGAAATTTTGGGCACACAAGAGGCTCATGAAAAAGTAATTCTCTTTAACTTCTTATTGGGCTACAAAAACCTAAAAATCAAAGAAAGATGGGAAAAATTAAGTTCATTCAAATAAAGATAACAGGAAAGAAACCTATACTAAAAAACAAGTAAAAGGTAAATCTCGGCTGCCTCCAGGTAGCGTAATTGTTTAAGGTCGATATGTTCGACTCGACTCGACTTCATCACCCATATTCATCAAAGAACTCTGGGTTTCCATCTCTCAACCCCAACTTAGGAGGTTGACCACTATCCTAAAAAAGATAAGTACTAAAACATGAAGGATTAGTGAGGGAAGAAGATTTAATCAATTTTTTTTTTCAATTTTACCCCTCCCTCCCCCCGATCAATTTGTAGAGACCCTTTGTCCACATCGATGATAGCGAGTCTCTCTAACAAAATAGATAAATTTTAAGGAGGGGAGGAAGCATTCACATCTAACACGTAAAATCAGCAGTAAATGTTAGACCATTAATTCTAACTAGCATATCTTTTACAAATCCTAATGGACTAACAAAAAAATAGGAATATGCATAATATTAACAGCAGGCCCTAAATCAAGCATGACCTACTCAAACTTCCTAGTCCATGTCTGATAGGGAACATAAAACATACTTGGGTCTTCCTGCTTAGTAAGTTACTTGGGATAACTACCTCCTACTTTACCATCTCTTCTTTCTTTTCCTTAAAAGGAATCACAATCCAGACTTTCTTGCTTTTGTAGTAGGGCTCTTGGCCCCAGAAGTCTGTACTGGACTGTACTAAACTCACATTCTCCTTGTGCATAACTTTCTTAGCAACAACAAACCTGCTAGGAAAAGTGCAACAAACCTTATTGAGTGTCTGACCTATTGACCGCGTCAGCTAGCTGGGAAATTTGAGTAGCCATACTCTGTATATGAGAGTCAATGGTTAGCTAGAACTTCTCCTGGTAGTGTTGAATTTGCATGGTAGACTATGCTAGGCTCTTTACCATATCCACCAAGGGCATACTCGAACTACTCTGGCCCTGCGTTCCTGATTGCTCCACTGATTGTTATTATACATTCAGCCGGCTTACCAATTCCCAACATAATTCATCTCAGCTGCAGGCTCTCGGGACTATGTCTTTATAGAGAATACCTGTTTCACAAGAGTAGATAGTTTAGTAATCTCAACTCTAAGTTCACTTACCTCTTGTGGAGATGTGGATGACTAAGAAACGCGATCTCTGGTCCCAAACTACTGATTATTTTTAGCCATAGTGGAAATAAGCTCCATAGCTTGAGAGGGGGTTTTGTTAACTAATGCTTCAGTTGCAACTGCATCGATATTGCTTTTGTCATGCTGCAGTAATCCCTCATAAAAATAATGGATCAGAAGGTGATCTGAGATCTGATAATTGGGGAAGCCAACAGAGAGGTATTTGAACCTCTCCCAATACTCGTATAATGACTCATCATGCCCTTGTAGGTGCCGTAAGTCTCGTTCTTGAATTTGGCTCCTCTAGATACTAGGAAAAATATATCCAGAAACTTCTTCTTCATTTCTATCCAGGTGGTGATGCACAATGATGGTAGATAGTACAATCAGTTCTTCGCATCATTCTTCAGAGAGAACGGGAAGGCTCGTAGGTTGAGCTGCTCTTCAGTTACACCGTGATTCAACTACACACGATGTAGAAGTCCTTTAGGTGCTTGTGTAGATCCTCACCTACATGTCCAGAGAAAAAATGTAGTAAATGAATGAGACCAGTTTTTAATTCGATTGTGGTCTCAAGATAAATGATGCAGAGGGGCTACTGCTAAGGTCAGGAGATGAGAATTCCTTCAAAGTACGCTTTTCAAGTTGCGCCATTATCTCTCGTTCAAATTCCTCTCCAGAATGTTCTTTTTCATATGTGCCTTCTGCACTAATTTGTCTTTCTCTAGCTCTTCGTCCTCTAGCTACCCTTCTACGTCGCCTCTCCTCCTTACCAAGCTTTGCAAAATACAACAAAAAGTTTCGATCTTGGAAGGATCATGTCATACAAAGAAAGATAAATTTAAGAATGAACAGAGAACTGAAAACCAAAAATACTTGGCTCCCCAGCAATGGCACCAATTTAGTCGAAGCAGATTTTTCGCCTAAATCTAGACCAAATAATTTAATTGTATTCACTCAAAACATGTAGTAGTAGTAGTTCAGGTCGAACTCAAGGAGCCCTCAAGTTTCTCAGTTAAAAGTTTGCAATCTGAGGGTAACCAAAAAATGATTTTTGAAATTGTTTTGTTGCAAGAAATTTAAATGCATGAAATAAAATAGAAAGTGAAGTGTTGAAAGTCTATGCGAGAAAGCCTAGCTCGGGTCATGACGAAATTCTCCTATTCAATATATTTGATCATAAAATTCTCATTACCAAGATCATGTAATTGTTTATACCTAACCAAATTAATTGGAAAAGCCCATTAATTTGTCCATATTAACTAATTAGTCCAATTCAACTTGATGAACAACATACAACTTCAATTTGGCCTACTTGCATTAAGATCTAGGGCAAAGTTAGATTGAATATCTAAAAGAAAAAGCCTTAATTAAATATTCTTTGGTTCAATTCTAAGTTGGTGATTTGCAAGCTAACCTAACCTATTGCTCTAGGTGAGTAATACGAGATTATTGTTACATATCAAATGTTAATCAGAAGCTACAATTATCAAATTCACAAGCATCCAATAATATAACCATAATCTATAAAGAACACAATTGAATCCGACAATTACAATAATCTAGTTCAATAACTCACAAATACATCAAAATAGGTAGATAAATCCTAAAACCTAAGCTAGAAAGGAATACCTTAGCCTATGATATTCATGATAAACGTCAAGGAATTGTTTTGATGCATTCTCAAACTAAGAACAAAAGAAAAAAGAAGAGAAATCGTGTAGGAGTTAGTTGGTATCAAAATCTCTTGACCTAATTTGGAAAAGATGATATTTATAACTGTTGGGATTGACAATCAACAAGCGGAAGTAATTTGGACCTTAAGCACTCTAATTCCATCAATTTTAGCAATCAAGTAAACATGTTCAGAACAAAGAAATACAGTTTTAAGATATTACCTTTGAAGAATTCTTCAATCCTTCAATTCCAACTTGAATATTCATTGCAAATGCTTGTAGACCACCACTTAATTTTCCTTACTATTCTCTAGGATATTAAATTGGATGGTGAAACCCAAAATGAATTTGAATTGAAGGGAAAAAAAAATATTGTTAGGTGTATTTTAGAAGAACAAGAGAAATATTTTTTTTTTCTCCTTTTTAAAATTCAGCACGCATGAATGAATAAATCTCAGCAAAATCAACTAAATTTTGTTCAACTACATCATGTAATCTAATTGCATCATATCTTGACATCAAACAAGTCAAGCTTTAGTGAGAATTTAGTGTCTAAAGTGGGAAAAACCCACAATGACTTTTAAATTGGTTTGAAATCAATTTTCAATAAAATTCAATTCTTTTTCAAATTTTAATTTAAATTTTCAAAACTTAAAATAAAACAAAAATTGAATGTATTATTTTAATTTTTATAAAATTAAAATTTTCAACTTTAAATAAAATTAATTCAAACAATTAATTCTAAATAAAAATAATTTGAATAATTAATTAAATAATTTAATTAATTTAATACCAAATATTAAATTAATTAAACACTAATTCCTCAATCATAAATCTCTATTTATGTAATTAATATTTAAATCAAATTTAAACATTATTCAATTATCCAATTTCGTTTAATCTGATAATTAAACGTATAATTATGTCGTATATAATTATTGATTCCCTTAATTCGAATTTGAATGCTTCAAATTCTCTCATCACAATATTCTAAGGTTTAGTCCGTTTGTGAGCTAGTAGGGAGACCTAATGAACCTACATATCATGAGCTTCAACGATCTAAGATTAACAGACTAAACTCTTTAAATCAAATTAATCAACATTCATTAACTACTGGGTTACTCCACTAAAGCCCAGTAGTTGCACTCTTCTCATTGTAGATATATTTATGTTCACTTGATTTTACCATAATCACTAAGTCAATCCTTCACAGGTTGTTCATAATAACGGTTGGGTCAAAAGTTGTTTTACCCTCAAAATTATATCTTGCTCCTTAAGTCATATTGATCATCTAATGAACAATTGGTTTGTGATCCAATTACCAAACCGAGTCCCTCTCGGGCCAATGAAAGGGTGAAGCCCCTAAGACCCGGAGTCAATACTTAAGGAAACAACCTCTCTACTATCCCTAAAAATGGTTAGAAGTGATTTTCTTCTTGCACCCTATGTCCCTAGCTATCTACTCGGTCTTACCCCTAAAATGGGGGGCTTATTATGTCGATGTTGTTGGGCTAACCCTCACTCATAAAAATCTAAGAATAATCCCGAATAAATAAGAGTTTATAGTTAGCTCAAGATTAAGGTTAAGTTGCATAGGTCATCGCTTTGAAATAATCCATCTTAAACAGTAAACAACGTTATAAAGTAAGAGTGACATATTTCTCGATCCGGTCTTATATAAACTCTTTACATATGATGTCTCCACTCGCATGTCTTCACATGAACGATTCAGGATCACATCGTTTGTACTAAATACAAAATGGGTCGCATCCGATAATGTTTCCAGAATAAGGTACTTAGTCTTATCTGTATACTATAGACCGTTTTGGCTATCTACTCGAATTTGGTCCACTCTTATGTCTCCACATAAAGTTCAAGTACTCATGTAATAGTCATGGATCTTAGTTTATTGGATTTAGATTCTTTCTAAAATGAAATGAGCAATTCATACATTCAAAAACAACTTTATTGAATAAACCTTAATAACATCTTTATTGATAACAGAATAAGTTTAATTGTTTACAAACCACGAGTTAGTTTTAGGATATTAAAACCCGACAATATCCAATAGTGCGGTCCAGCGTTGCAACGTTGAGCATTATGCTCAAGCAACCACGCGCGCCTCATTGTCTGTAAATCTTCGGAGCGTTGCAACACTTCCTTCTACATGTTACTGCCTTTTACCATAAAGATAATGTAAAAAGGAGGGTTGCAACGTTGTATTCAGGTGCATTTTGATAATTTTGGCATTTCTTGGTTGATGCAATTAAGCTTCATTTTGGACTATTTTAGCTCTATGTTGTCACTGACGCTCTATTATACCTCCTAGGTGCTTGAAACCTATAAAATAGCTAAATAAACACATAAAATCCAAAACAAACCCGAATTAAGCAGAGTTAGATAGTACATTTTCGGTGCTATCTATGAGTTTTTCTATTCAACCATCCATGTTACTTTAGTTGATTACAATACGTGGTCGTTTTATTCTTCTATTGAGTGATGCAACAGTTAGTGTGAAAACCTTTTATAGAGGAACGTAAGCAAACATGTTTGAAGGTTGTTTCATATATGAGATGACAAGAATTGCATAACTTTAGGAGAAGGAGTGTCTCGAGTTTAGGGAGCCTAAACATGAAGTCTGTCAAGAGAGGGAGTCTCAAGTTTTGAGGGAACCTAAACTCTTCATTAGGAGTAAGCTTGTTGTGAGTCTAGATAGTGTGCACTATTAGATAAGTATTCCCTTATAATCAACTCTTTAGTGAAGTTCTTTTCATCAGGCCCACTGCTCTTCAAATGTAGGTGTGGTTACACCGAATTGGGTTACCAATCTACATGTATTTTTTTACTGTTTTTTTTATTCGACTTTTTGTCTCATACTATATTTGTGAAATTTTGTTTGACTTGTGGGTTGTGTCTTTAGATTCACCCATTTTTCAATTGATATCAAAGTGGATTGTCGTAGTAGTGTTTTGATCTGCAAGTCTTAATAGACTCAATTAAAAAAGGTAGATCTACTACGTGTCCTTCTATTCTTGATAGAATAAATTATTCGTATTGGAAGGCTTGGATGACTACTTTTCTCAAGTCTATTGACCATAAAACATGAAAAGTTGGTGCAACAGGATGGACCGCTCCTCAAGTTACTGGGGTGCAAATGGCTTGGTTACACCAAAATCTGAAATAGAGTGGACAGAGGAAGAGGATGAGGATGAAGCATCCCTAGAGAACTCTCGTGCGTTTATGCCTTCACAATGTTTTTTTTTATTAAAAAAATGTAGGTGATAAAGTGGTAAGAAAACCATATGTATACATAATTAATATGTTTACAGATTTAATTTATGAATATTTTCTCCTAATTTCCTTTCTAAGATTTTCACTTTTTCTTGATTAACATTTGAATTCTTAGTTAAAAATCTAAAAACAAAAAACATGTTAAAAATTAATTACCTTTTTTAGTTTTTAAAATTTTACTTGATTTTTGAAAACTTTAGTAAAAAAATGGACAACATAACATATAAATTTAAAGTTGGAAAAGTTTGAGTTTATAAGTTTATTTTAAAAAAAACAAAAAACAAAATTATTATCAAATAAGATGGTAGTTTTTCAATTTGATAACAAAGATCCAATTACACTAGCGTCTATAGATATTGTTAAGAAAATTGTGTGTATATCATTTTTCATCTCACTACTCAAAGTTCAAATATACACACATAATTTCACTTCTCAATAGTGCATTTCCAAACAATAACTTTGTGTAGGGCTAGACACACAAACTTGAAAATGACATTTCAAGATATTTTGCTTAATGGGGACATGATTTGGTGAGAGAAAAAGGGTCCTATATATATATAATTAGTACTACAATATGTCTATATATATGCACACATACATAAACACATGGAAAGGGTACAGGGTAATTCTTGAAGCACATGATTTTAGGGACACTGATGCAATTTATGCTTTAATTGACTCCTTTCCCTATCCAAGCAACCATTCCCCAATAAAGTTTTACCCTTTTCATTCTATGGGTTACCCTAAAATTCCATGATTGGACAATAACACCCTCACTTTCTTGGCCCTCTAACCACATCAGGACATATTTGAGAGTGATTCTGAAATTAATAAAATCATTTTTCACATATTTTAAAAATCATTTTAAAACATGTTTTTAATAATTCAAAATTAATTTTGATCATCATATGGAAATTGCATCTAAAAGTGTAGAAAATTAAATATGAAATTGATATTGAGTGATTAAAGACATAATTTAGAGTTATTTTGAACATGACAAAAATGATTTTAATAATTATTCAAAATCACTCCTAAACATGTAGTACATAGATCAAAATAAAAGCCCTAAACCTTCCTTTGTGTCTAAATTTGATTGTGAACCCTTCTTAGCAAAATATCTCTAGAGTTGGAATGATTAGTATTTCACAAACGTTCATTTAGTTAATTTAAAAGTAATTATTATTAGCATAAATACTTTAAATCTATATCAAATAGATTAACCTTAGGATTATTCATGCCAAATTATCAAAAATATATACGTAATGGATTCGGTTATTGTCTTTCTCAACTAAAACCCCTTAGTGGGGTCTCTTTCTAGTTGGGATTCAAGAAAGACTAAGTGTGTATTGTTTTGGTATATCGGGGACCATAGCCTTAAGGTCTCTTTATATACTATTTCAATTAGGGTTCCCATTAAACCTTAATTAACTAGGAATGAGCTTCTACCCATTAAGTTCATATTCAATTAAGAATCTAGGGCCTTAATTAATTAGATAATATAATATGGCCCAATCTAATAAAATAACCCAATGTGATAAAATATTAATCCACATACATAGTCCATACTTTAATTATATGTATTATTATTTAGAATATGTCTAACAATCTTTCACTTGGGTTATGTCTGTGTACCTAATGTAATTAAATCACATAAACATTAAGCGCGCATAAACTAGTTATTTCAATAATAAAATTTTCCTTTAGTTCAATCTGGTTCATCTCCTGTATTAACACGGAATCAAGGCGGCTTTCGCCACTACCCTTGTAACTAAACCTTCCTTGATCACCAATTCCAATATATTCAACGACATAGATCAAGTATGGATGGATAACATGGAAACTGCATGCAAAGTGATCTAGATCATACCTGTTTCTAACTGGTCCAAATTCCTTAGTGAGATCGTTCTTAAAAACTTTATGCTAAACCACATGTATGATAAACAAATTCAGATAATAAAACATAAACCATCAACTTTATTCTATATAGAAAATAAACAAAATAAGGTCAAAGAATATCCTCAATAATAAACTTCCACTAGACCATGAAATCACAAAAGTGACTAACACCCATGTGTGAGCAACATGCTCATGAAAAACTTTAGGTGGTAAACCTTTAGTCAATGGATTTGCCACCATAGAGTTTGTTCCTATGTATTCTATTGAAATTTGACCATTCTGAACTCTTTCTTTAACAACTAGAAACTTCACATCTACATGGTTTGACTTCGTATTGCTTTTGTTGTTGTTGGAATACATCACTGTCGACTTATTATCATAAAATAATTTTAGTGGTCTTTCTATGCTAACCACTATCTGTAGCCTAGTGACAAAAATTTCGCAACCATATTCCATGATTGGATGCCTCATAACATGCAATAAACTCCACAACCATGGTAGAAGAAGCCATAAGTTTTTGTTTAATACTTTTCCAGGATACAACTCCTCCAACCAACATGAAGATATAGCCTGAAGTGGATCGCAAATTGTCTTGGTATCCAGCATAGTCGGAATCAGAATATCCAATGATCTCCAAAACTTTCGATCTCCGATAAGTGAACATATAATATTTTGTTCTCTATAAATACCTCATAACCCGTTTGACTACTTTCCAATGATCCATCCCCAAGTTGCTCAAATATCTGCCTTGCTGGGAATGTCCTAAAACTCACAGTTCGTAAATCATGGAAACATATTCTATTTATCAATAAAAGTATTATTGAAGTTTTTATTCAATAAAAGTATTATTGAAATTGCATTATGTAAATCCAATAAACGAATCTTTGGCTATTGCATAAATACTGTAACTTTATGTAGAGATATAAAAAAGAATCAAGTTATAGTATATAGCCAAAAAAGTCTATAAGTATATGGATAAGATTGGGTACCTCATCCTGGGGACACTGTGGATGTGCCCTACTTTGTATAATGATACAAACGACATGATCCTAGAAATCGTTCATGTGGAGACATGCGAGTAGGGGCATCCTATGCAAAAGAGTTTTGCATAAGACTGGATCATGAAATAGTCACTTTTTCTTTATAACGACGATCGTTTACTGTTAAAATTGACTATTTCAATTCGATGACCTAGTGTAACTCAATCTTAATCCTGAGCTAACTGTGAACTCCTGTTTATTTGGGATTATCCTTTGATATGCATAGGTGAGAGTAGTTCGACAACACTGCTCAACAAGCCTCCCATTTTTGGGATAAGATAGGATAGATAGCTGGGGACATAGTCCTGCAAGATAGAATTGTTGATGGAAATCAGACATGAAGATTTCCATGAGCAATGGAATGATCGTTCCAAATTTCATTCGAAATTAAACACTAACAATTACAGTCCAGAAACGGAAACATACAGGTCATGCACAATACGAAATTACAACATGCTTATACATATAATCAAGGGAAAGATAAAACATACCTTTGAAGACTCATCTTCAAACTCCCTCGATCACGAACGCTCGTTCTATCTCCAAGATAGCAACACTCGAACGCTCGAACACAGTGGCCGCAACACAGCACAATCAGCAGCAAACTTGAACTAACAATCATCAAGATCACGAACTCAACGAACGGCCTTCAAAGACCTCGACCTCAATCGAGTTGAGTAAGACACCACCATAAGGCTACTTTAGTATTCTCGGTATGAGAATCTAGAAGTGTGTGCTCTATGTGGACTTGGTTAGAGGAAGACACCGAAGGAATAACAATCGTGTAAACAATTGAGCAAGTGGGAGAAGATAAAAGTCTATTGTATAGACGAATGCCCAATCGTTTAGAAGAAGACAAGCTATCTTATAGTAAAAGCCCCACGATCGTTTAGAAGACGACCAACTAAGTGAACTATCGTGTAATGTCACTCCACGATCGTTTAGTCTCTTTTTCAGCTATCATTTAGTGAATCCAATTCACTTGACAACAAACTGTGAGTACATGTCAAGAATAGCAACTCTCTCAAAATCTTACTAAAATTAGGAAAACATTTTTTCTTTTATCTCACGGTTACCATGAAAACCACCAATAATCTCCCACTCAATTGGTTATTAGAAAAAAAGATATAATTATCTAATAATTAATATTATTATAAATATATATGATAACCAACTTACCATATTATATTCATAACCTATAGTTTTAATATTTCATCTCATGAAACATATAAACCATAGTTCTTTTTCTATTTCATGGTGTTTAATGTAAATCTCATTTACATTAATCCTCCACTTGATGTATCTCATACATCACACCGAACATATCATATATAATCGAATTTTCTCTTGTCAATTTCAACATTTCAAATTAATACCAAGAACTGATTCTCAACTTGAATTCATTGAGCTACCAAGGGGACCTTATGGACCTGTAGCTTGAAACTCCAACGGTACGTTAATCAACGGTACGTTAATAACCCCCGTTTTGGAGAAAACGGTTTTATAAAATGGGTTTGGAGAAAAGGTTTTTGCAAACAGTTTAATTGTAAGAATAGAGAAGAGAAAGATTGTAGTAGGTTAGAAAGCAATAAGCAACAACAACAGCTTTATAACATACTATTTCGGGTATGAGGAAGTGACCTTAATGCAAGGTTCAAATCCATACATACGGGAAGTATCTCTAGGTTTTCCTTCTAAAACTTGAAGTTCGATCCATTCAACTTAGGGATTGAACTCAAATTTCCAGATATTTGAGTAAGACCAACTGAAACAATAAACCACAAAACATATACTCACAATTAAAATATAACAAAATAGGTGAGCCCTTTTTATAAGATACCTATCACAATATTGATGTCTAGCATTTGGGCAAAGACACCAACTGTAAATGGTACTCTCAATGTAGTAATCAAAGTACTGACAATAAACTCTGTAAAAAAAAAAAAAAAACACTTTTTTTGGATTGATTATTTTCCGCATAAGCAATCCTTGTAATTGTCATACTCATTACCACATGCATACCCACAATTTGGCCAAATAATTATCTTCCTTTGGGCTGATAATCATTTGTATAAATTAATGAATATGCACATTTTATATTTTAGAATTAAATTAATCTAGATAACAAAGACTACATTGGTAACGTATTATTTTGACTAATTCAATCTAAAATATAAGACACAATAACATAATAATATTATTGTACAAAAATAATAGAAGAAAAACACCAAGTAGTCTTCACCAAATTTCACCTAATAATTGCATACACATAATACAATTAAAGCAACATAAACATGTGAATATCACCAAATATCATCAAGCAAATTTATATTTAAATTTACCAAAATATCAATCAAATTTAAATTTAATCCACAACATGATCAATTAATCTTGAATCCACAACATGATTAATCAAATTTAAACTTAAAACCACAACATGATTAATCAAATTTAACTTAAATCGACAATATTTTCACTCATATTAAAATCGAATTGATTCATCCTAGATTGAAAAAAAAAAGGATTGATTACTTATTAATCAAAATAATATTAACAATCGATTTTAAAAAATTTAAATCCAATATAAATATTGAATTAGATTCAACACCAACAATAAAGCATATTGCTAAAATAATAATAATAATAATAACAAAACCCTACTGCACATATTAAGGGTGTTCAAATAATTCGACAATATGAACAATATGGACTACCCAACCTAAAATGTAAGGATTGAGTTGGATTAGTTTTGTTATTGGGTTGGGTTGGGTTCAACTTTTTCTAATAATATATATATCTTTGTTTAAAGTTTGATTATTTTGTGATTTTTTAATATTTTTCTTTTAAAATTGTTATGATATTTGTCTTTGTTTAAAGTTTGCAATAAATATCATAGATATTTGGTATTTGGTATTTGAGTTTTATGAGATTTTAATTATTAGTCATGTGTTGTATATGAATTTACATATATTTAATTAAAAAGAATAAAAAATATAACCCGACAACCCAATCCAACCTGAATTTTAAGGGTTAGGTTGGGTGGGATTGGAGACTTTATTTGAGTCATTTGGATTGCCAATCCAACCATCAAGTTGATCCTAAAAACACCCTCAACCCAACCTAATACAATCCATATACACCCTAACACAGATGGTGAACTGGTGATACTTCCAAGCAATGCACCCATCAATTGGATTCTATTGAAATCAACGAAACATTATTTGTTTATTATTATTTTTTTTCCTGCTGAAACCCACAAAACCACCATAGGATTCAATAATCACATGAGTATCACCGGCGGAGGTTGGGAAATCGGTGCAATACCCTTCTTTATTTTAAAATTCTTAAATTCTTCAAATTTCTTTAAGAAAAATTGAATCAAGATTAATGGTAAACGAATATAAACCAACAATCTAACATAAAAATAATACTCTAGTACCACTTTTTAGCATAAATACTTTAAATCTACATCAAATAGATTAATCGTAGGTTCTTTCATGCCAAATTGTAAAAAATATATACATATTAGATTCCATATCGGATTCCATTGAAAGATTGAGGATGACTCTAAAATGGCTATTGTCTTCCTCAACCAAATCTACTATTGAAAGATTGATGTTGACTTTATAGTGGCTATTGTCTTTCTCAACTAAAACTCCTTAGTGGATCTCTCTCTAAATAGGATTCAAGAAATAAAAAACACTTACGTATTGTTCTAATATATCGGGGACCATAGTCCTAAGGTCTCTATATATACTAGTTTAATTAGGGTTTCCATTAAACCTTAATTAACTATGAATGAGCTTCTACCCATTAAATTCATACTCAATTAGGAATCTAGAGCCTTAATTAATTAGATCACATAATATGACACAATATAATAAAATAACCCAATGTGATAAAATATTGATCCACATATGTAACTCATACTTTAATTATACATATTATTATTTAAAATACGTCTAACATTGTTTTTCACCCTTTGAAAAAAAAAAAAATCCTTAGATTTAAGTTGACTTTAAATGACGTTGAGTTTTTGTTTCGAAAGAACGAATTAATTAGGGTTAAAGTATGTTTCATGGACTATACATTTACGTTAAGAAAATCTAATTTATTTATTCATTTGAGAGATGAGATTAGATTATCTAATATTGATGTTTCGTACTTGTTGAATTTAGGATTTCTTAAATTACCAATTGACTAAAAATTTGTATGGGATCCAGTTGAATTCATGTTTGACATTTTTATATTATTTATGATTTTAAGCTTAGGGTTTAGAGAGAAATGTGGTATATAAACTCTCTAACCGTAGAGATATTTCTATTAATCTATAATATGAATTATTCCCGTTGGTAAAATATAGTTAACGCATTATTAGTGAACCATGTAAATTTGTGTTTTAATTATTTATTATTTTATGTTCTTTTTATTTGTCGATTCCATAACATTCTCAATATAAACTAATGTGTCGAAAAGAGTCTTCAACTTCTTTTTATTTATGTTCTTTGCTTTTGAAAAAAAATTTAGTTTAAGAGATAGGTTTTTAAAGTTTGGTTGTCGTACTGATCAATCCTTATAGAAAAGTGATTTCAGTGTTTGAAGTGAAATGACCGATCACGTATCGAGAGTAATGGAGTTTAAATTGATTTTGATTGTATATAGATCTAGAATTGGGGGACCTAGGCCTATATGTGATATCATGTGTTGTTAGAAACCCTAGCATAGAGATGAAAAAAGAAGAGGGGGAAGCACATGGATGATGATGAGATATCAGAGATCACTCAGTCTCACTCAGTCCAATTTGGTCTCTCCAAATATATGGTCCTACACCCATATGAAACTTAGCAGGGCATGTACTCACTCTCTGTCCTCTCTTAATAGTCCATATTTCCTCACAAATTGGCACTTGCAATACTCCTTTATCTGCTTTCCCCAACTCAACACCTTCTCCATTGGACCACCAACCCTTTTTTCCTTTCTACATTCCACAATCAAGGATCCAACATAACATCTTTTTTAAAAAAATATTTAGTTTAAGAAAATTGAAGATAAATCACATGTTACATGCACGTTATAACGCTCTATTTCACGTTTTGATTTCTGCTTAATTGAGAATATATATAATATTATCGTACATTTTGTCTGTCCATCCGTCAGTCAACAAGTTGAGCGAAATCTTTTTTAAAGGACATGATGTTTGTATATGTTTTGTTTATTATGAGATATTGAAACCTTCTTGTTAAGTATTCCACCATTTATTCTTGTTGGGTTGATGAGCTATTTGTTTTAGAGTATATTTGAAATAGAATGATATTATTTTAATTTATTTTTTTATAATATGGAGGGTGGAGATCAAACTTTAAACTTAAAAATTTTGGTAGATATTTTGGTTTAAATGTGCTATTCTTTTAAAGCAACTATATTTTCTCATAAAAAGAAAAATTAAATAGAAGAACAATAATTAGCTATATTATTGTTGCTATTCATATATATGTTATAATGATTGCTATCATTTATTTAATTTATTTATATATGTATGATATGAATGAAAGTGCAAGTGGAATCGATAGATATATACTACAAATTAATTGAGCACATACGTATGGCCATATACTACAAAATATTTGAAAACTTTTTCTATGGGGTTTGGAACTTTCACTGCTATAATTTAGCTAAAGATGACATTTAATCACAAAATCTAAAGGAAAAAATTGCAAAAACCCATATGAATTTAAATTTATAAGACCCTTTATAGGAATAATTATCATATAGAAAAAATATTAGATGCAATTCGAGCTGCAATAATCTATTATGTAGCTAGATAATACTCAATAAAAATGTGTCATGTGACAATTTTTTTACAAAATTAATTTTTTTTTATACTATGTATTGAAAAGGAGATGCATGGATTAAGTGCAACCTTTAACATTGTCGTATTAGATATTGCAATCTTGTTCGTCGTCCATCAATCAAGTTGCAACGATGAAGATTTAATTGTAACGATTTAATTATTTTTTAGATAACTACTGTTGAACTAGTAAATTCACAATACAATTTTTTTTTTTTTTTTTGAGGAGAGAGAAAGTAACCATAATAACTGCCATTAGCAATTAGCATGTACATTGCAAAATCAAACATACAAAATATATCATGATATAGCCATCATAGTCAGAAATTAGAGAATAAAAGGGAAATAATAGAAGTTCTTCAAGTGGAGACCAAAAATGGCTCCCAATTCACCAACTCTTTTCTTCCTCCGCCACCTTCCTTGCATCTCCTCCCCTTCCGCCGCCGCTCACCGCTCTCGGTACTCTCAGCCTCCTCCCTCTCTCCTTTCTCTTCTACTTCTTCCTCTCCTTCTTCTAAACTATTCAACAAAAGACAATGCTTCAACAACCTCAACCTCAGCCTTCCCCCGCCACGCACCACCTCAAAACATGGCTTCGTCGATGGAATCGACACCGCTTTCAACACTAACCGCCCGTCTTCCCGATAAGGCTTCACCTTCACGCTCATTGACCCACTCATCGACGTCAATGGTGGAGGATAACTGTAGATTAAGAATTTGAATTAAGTGATTAAATATACATAACATCGTATATTTAGATTTAACTTTTAAAATTAATGTCATTTACTCTTCTATTAATGTTAGACTCATGCTAATTTAATAGTACGAGTAAGAGTATATATAAAAGATTAAATATATCGTAATCTATTGAGTATCGTTTTACCTGGGCTTGACGAGTTTCTTCGTTCGAAGCTTTGAAAACTTAACTGACTTTCCGCCGGAGCTATACGACGGAGAAATCTCTGTTTCGTCGGATGAAAACAGAGACATTTTCTCGTCGCCGCCAATCTCGCTGCCATCGCTGCCGGTCTCGCTGCCCAAGCTCTCAGTACACATTTCAAGACTCTTCTGGCTGAGCGCTATCGTCGGGGAATATTGCTTCGCCGGAGGATGGCCATCCACACCCGACGGAGCTTGGAGAAAGCTCCATCCACCAACACCATTCCCGCCGTCATTCCCAGCGACTCTGTTTTCTGCAGGAGAATCTCCGGCGCCGGCGCCGGCACCGGCGGAATCATTCTCTTCCATTTTCAGATGGGTTTCAAATTGTAGGTCAGCATGAGTAGCAGAGAGATCGGAATCTTGTTCTTGGGCCGACGGCGGGGAAGAAATGGATTTGCAGGGAGTCAATTTGAGCCTTAAAACACGTGGTTCCATAAGACATGATTGCAACCCTTGATAGATACTGGACGACATTATTTTGGTGTATACAAATTCGAAAACAAAGAAGAAAAAAACAGAGGAGGGGAAAAGAGTGAGATTTGGGTATGAATAAATAGCCAAAAAGATTGAAACTTTGAAGTTTGTATGAGCTCAAAACACAAAAAAATGAGATGGGTTTTGGTTGGAATTGAAGATATACTTAGCTTGTGGAGGAGAGAGAAGGGAGTTAAAGATGAAGAAAGAAGTGGCTGAAGGCAGGAATTTATAGGTGAAAATGTGAAAAAGTTGGTTTTTGAAAGAAATTAAAAACAGAGCTTATCAAATTTCGGTTTAAATCATACAAAATACACTTGAAAACTTTATGTTAAGCTTTGAATATTACTCTAAACTTTCTAAATTTTCAATTAAAATTTGTGAGTTTTTTTTTTTCGCTATTATGAAAATTGAAAAACATACTTAACATCATCCACAATTCAATTTCAACTATAATAAAGATTATCCATCATTTGGATCTAAAGTTGTGTGATTGACATAATTTATATTAGATAATTTTTAAATTTTAATGAAAGTAACAATTTAGTTCTTATATTTTCAGTTTTATAATAATTTATTCTCTAAACTTTAGTACCTAATAATTTAGGTCATGTTTGGTAGCTATTTTGTTTTTTGTTTTTGTTTTTGAAAAATAAGCTTATACATACTACTTCCACGGCCAAATTTCTTTCTTATTATCTACTTTTCACCGGTGGTCTAAAAAATCGAGCCAAATTTTGATAACTAAAAAAAGTAGTTTTTGTTTTTGGAATTTGGCTAAGAATTCGACCATTATAGTTAAGAAAGATGCAAATCATGGTAAGAAATTAAGAAAGATGCAAATCATGATAAGAAATGTAGATGATATAGGCTTCATTTTTAAAAACAAAAACAAAAAATCAAATGATTACCAAACGGAGCCTTAGTTATTGTACTCTCAAATTAGTAATAGCTAGTTTAGTCCCTAACATACAAAAGAAAAAATAAATAAATCAAAATTTGATGCCATTTTTTTAATCTTATAATTATGATGTAGATTTTGTATTTTATAAAAATATTGTGCCTCTAATTAGTATATCGATTTATTTATGTAAGAAATCTCATTAAATTTAACACTAATTTCTACAATAGGGATTGTTAGTACGAGGTTTCTAGAGAAACATATTTCGTGGAGTTGAACTTATGTTGATGTAGATTTGACGCGGATGTGATTTGATCTTTAGTACTTGATCCTCCGATTCTCTCTCAGTTGAACGCGTATGCTTGATTTGAGGAAATGGAGCGTGTGATATTCTTCAGTCTTCAAGTGTGATCAGTTTTAGAGTAAAGGAGTCTTTTGATTGTTGGGAGAATCCTCTCTAGACTCTCTAGAGTGCAAAATTTCTGACCCCACAAATAGAACGCCTTACCTCTGATGGGCTTTGTGGGCTTGACATTGGTTGGTTTATGCAATTAATTGGATTTGGGCCTTAGTTGGCATTTGGATAAACTAAGTATATTTTTGGGCTCAATTGAACTTTATCAAATCCATCAGTCATGTGAAAACATGTGGCATCATCAAGATTTGTCATTTTCAATTTTAATTTGGGACACATGTCAACTTTTAATCGGTCCCAAATTATATTATATGTAATTTCGCCATTAATTTGGTAAATGACGTGACAATTCGTGATTGATTCAAAACTTTTCTTTCAACAGGGACTAAATCGTTATAAATTTTAAGTACAATGACTAAATTGTTATACAGTAAAATTCAAGAACTAAATTGTTATAAAATTAAAATTACATTATTCAATCGTTACAAATCAAAGTTTAGAGACTAAATTATTATTTTGTTTTTTTTATGGAAAAATTAACTTTTAACCATTTATAATACGACTCAGGAAACCAATTTTTACGCATGAGGCCACATTAATTTACATTAAAATGTTGTAAAAATTTATGTCATGTGTGCATTTTCAATTAATTTTTTGTATACATTTATTGATTTTTATTCATCATTTTAATTAATGGATAGTATTTTTTAAAATAATTTCGAATATTAAAGTTTGGAAACATTATTAAAACGTTCCCAATTAAAAAGTATTTTGTATTGTTTAACAGAAAGTTTACTCCCTCTATCCTACATGTAGGGAAAGAGAACAAAAATGTATGGAGAAAATAGAGCCAACATGTTTGTTGTATGGTGGCTATTAGGACACAAGCAAGTGGGTGAATGTAGAATTCAACTTTTCTCTTATGATAGGTGGAAAAGTTAAATTTTATTTTTAATTAAGAATGAGATTATTAATGAACAAAGATGTTTGACTACATCATAGGTTAGGTTTATTTTGGTTATCTCAATTTCACGACTTTTTTGTTATTTAGTTTTTAAAAAATATTATTTATTTTTATTTTTTTACTGTGATCAGAGTGATCGAAAAATTACTCAAAATAATCTAAAATAAGAAACTTCTATCAAACTGGTATCTTTTTTAAAAACGTACTTTTTTAACCTTTTTGAGATGTGAAATACCTAGTTTGTCTTTAGTTTAGATGAATCATTCTCCATTTCTCCTCTCTGTGTTTCTTTCTTACATTATCAAAAGATCAAATACCAGAAATGATCTAAATTGAAACTTTGTAAAGTCATTTAAAAGTAAAGATGATTTAATATATTATATAAATTAAAAGTATGATTGGAAAGAACACTAATTAACGTATGAAAACTAGTTGTTAATTAAAATAGAATTGTATAAAAAAAAAAACATGATTAAAACAAAATTAATGTTCGCACAACAAAAGGTGTGTCGTCACTAAGCTCCGATATGTAATTAACTAACCTAGAGTGCGCAATCGCTAAGCTCTTGCTTTGCAATTTTGTTTAGATCAGTTTTGGTATTTGATGTTTTGGTAATAGAAGAAAAAACAGTAGAGAGAAGAAATTGAGAAGTACATTTAAAAGTGAGTATATTTTACATCTAAAAATGTTTTAAAAACATGTTTTTTTTTCTTTTAAAAAAAAAAAAGTGGTCATTTTGATAGAGTTTTCGGATTTTAGGTTATTTTAGATCATTTTCTATTAGAGTGAAATGTGCAAAAATGAGTCTATCTTGAATGCACTCCTTTTTAATGAAATCCTATATATATTTATGAAAATGAGCATATAATTTAAAAATTAAGATTTTTATTGTTGAGTTTCAAGATTCACATTTTCACTATCCAGAAAAAAAATCGAACCCCTCTCTATTTAGTATTTTGATGATTAGGAATGTAAATAAATAGATTTATTAATTAATGTGGACCAAACTCCTAAACTCCAAATATTTGATAAAAAAAAATTGTCATCAACTCTCCAAAACCCAAATTAAAAGGGATTTGACTTTTTGTTTGTGAATTAATGGTCTAAAGTACGCCATTAAATAGAAAATTTCTTTGATTTTAAAATATTGAAGCAAAAGACTGCATGGGAAGGGGTCATGGAAGCCATTCCATGAAGCGAATAGGGCATGCCCACATTTTCGTAACATGAATCATGAAGCTAAATCTTTTTATTCCTTAAACCACTACATTTTTACTCGTTTCTTCTATATAATAACATTATAAAATGAAACAACATGAATTCACGTCCTCTTTCAATCTTTAAATTCTCTCACTCATTCAAGACAACATGTAAAGTGAAGATTTAAATTTTAAATCTTTTAATCAATATTATACAATTTAACCGGTCTGAAACTATGAATAATAATATCAGGAGACAACCAACAACAATTCACTTTTTTTTTTTTTTTGGTCATTGCAAGTTGGTGCCAGAAATAGGTAAACAATGAGATGGACTCACACCTAAACATATTCTTCAAAAAGAGAGAGAACAAACTCTAGCTACAATCACTTAACCTCCCAATTCCCCAACATTGTGAATACATTTCAAATCCTTTTATTTTTTTTTCATCTCTAGCTATATATATTGTCTTGTCCAACAAAAGGCCAGGTGTCTCTCACATATTGCATATTGCAAATAATAATTAAAGCCCATATTATAATTTTGAAACTTTATTTTTTGTTTATTTAGAGATGATACACGTCACCATGCTCTAAAATCCAAAGGATTAGAATGAGTAAATTTAGGGTTTTGCTTTGATCTTGTCTCCCTAAGAAAGTGCTGCACCTCAAAGTCCATCCACTTTTCTGTGTTCCCTCTCGAGTAATTTTTTTAAAAAAAAAAAAATCCTAAATTTAGCATATGTCAAATAATAATAACAATAATAAATCTAAATGCTAAGCATTAAAAAGAATTATAGATAAATTTTAAGATTAAAAATGCGACTAAAGTTCTACATTGACTAAGATAAGTATCAGGATTATTTAGTTTAAATCTTCTTCTTGTAGTTGTAACAGATATATAGATTTTTTTTCTTGTAAATCTTCTATCAATATTTATGTTTGTGTAGATTTGATGTGGATGTTGTTCGATCTCTAGCTTTATCCTTTAATTTTGTTTAATTTTGTTTATAGAATTCTTACGAAGGGGAACTGGTGATGTTCTTGAAGTTGAAGTCTTACTTCTAGTATTCAGCAAAAGTATTATGATTGTTGGGAGAATTCTCTCTAGGCCTTATGGAGTGGAGAAATTCTAACCCTTCAAATAAATGAGAACTTTTTCATTTATAGAGTTTTTAGGTGGGCTTTATGAACTTAGTTTGATTGGTACATATACCTGACCATTGGGCCTAACTAACTGGATTTGGGCCTTAATTAGCTTTTGGGATAAGTTAAACTGGTTTAATTGAACTTTAACCCAAATATTAATATCAAATTTGATCAAATTATTTTATTTGATCCAACGGTCACGATGAAAACACGTGGCATCATCGAGATTTGCCAATTTATGTTTTTAATTTCAATTTAGGATATGTGTCAACCTTTAATTAGTCTCGAATTTGATGATTTTTAATTTCGTCAGTAATTGGAGAAATGATGTGACGATTTGCGACTAGTCCTAATGAAAAATACATATTGATATTTTTATCTCTATTTTGAGGCTCATCTTGGTATCAGAGCAGTCGACGAACATCTTCTCTTTATTTTTCCTCTCATCCAATGGCAAGAACATCTTCTTCTTTCCAAACATCCTCCTTGAACGTATCTCCTCTTAAACATATGTAATATCGTCCTTGTCCATCTAGATTCTACCAATTACGTATAATGGAAAGTTCAAGTCTGTTGCTATCTTAAAACCCCATGCTCTGTTTGGCTATGTTGATGACTCCACCCTCAACCAGATCAATACCTACCCACTGCCCTTACTTCTCAAACAACAACGTCCTCCTCCACTGCTCCACAGACACAAGAAATCAATCCTGGATATCTTTATTGTCATCTACTTGCTCCTATGTCACATTCATCATTTCTACTATGCAACAATTAGGGTTCTCTTTAGAAAATTACCCTCTCAAGATGTGAGGTCCCTTGATTTTTACAATCCATGTTATCTAATAATAAGGAGAAGATTATGGTCAGGTATATACAAGTAAGGATGACCATCTATATTAACGAGGTGTCGATTATATCTAAAGTGGATAATATCATACTAATATATATAGAAGGCTTGTTGTCCCTAAAACTACAATTAAGAAGTTAGTAATACGAGTTAGTCTTTAATTCTCATCAAAGCATAATATTTTTGGCAAGTTTATGATATATTATGAATAAATAATAGATACTGTTAGGGCCTTAGGTGGATTTGAATTTTTTTTAATAGTTTTCAACAACATGTAGGGTGAAGGATTTGAACCTCCACTATAAGAATTCAAAATTTTTTTATCTCAACAATAAAAAATACTAGAAAAAAAAAACATGCCAACCAAGATCATTTCGATAAAAAGAAACTTGTTGGGGGAATATTACGATTGGAAAACTCTTTACCAACGCCAAAACTACACACATCGTCAAAGGGTAGTTTTGTCAATGCATTTCCTTAATATCGACAAATTTCTGCCTTTGTTGAGAGTTTATGTTTAAAACATTTGAATTATGTGACATAATGGTCTTTTTTTGGTATGAGATGAAAGAACGAACGTCCAACTTTAAAGTAGGAAGTGCATGTCAATTACTATTAAGCTAGGCTCAATTCGACTAATTCGAACATGAGTTAATAGTTGCATATTACAGTGGCTTAAAATAGTAAAATTGTATCATTATACTTTGTGGATTTAAAACCATAGTAAGGTACTTCAAACTTTCGTAGGACACTATGATGCTTCTTAACTAATTAAGTGGGGTTATTCGAAATATGTGGGAAGTGATGTATGAATAAAATTATGCTCTTGTTGAATATGCTCATATAGTTCTACACTCCTTAATTATGATATTAAGAATGTTTAATTAGACTTTTTAGCTTCATAATTTTATTCTCAAATGGAAGTTGTGCAAACTATATTCTTGATTGAATTTATCAAAACTTCAAATCCATTTTTTATATTTATTTTATTTTTAAATTTAGCTTTTGAAAATGAAACTTATAATCAACATTGCTTTTATTAAATGATTTCTTTGTTTTGTTATAGCAACTATCTTCAACTATAAAAGTAACTATTAAATTTTTTTTTTTTTTTTTTTTAAGAAGAAACTAATATTTTCATTAATGTCGATGTTTTAAACATTACATGTAACATGATAGGTATAAGCTCATTTTTCATGTAAGTCACTATCACAAGTGAACTTGAAATTTCACTTGTAAAATAGAGAGAGAAATTTCACAAGTACTCTAAAGGAATATTCAGGCATATAGCAGTAATTACAATATCATTTGAAAAAATAGCAAATGACAAAATTCTTTTACATTATGGCAAAATGCCTCCATTACAAGGAATGTGTTTTTTAGTTAATCCTAAAATGCCCTCAATAATATTTTGTATTACATCATAATTTCATTTTGGTCTTCCTATATTATATATAGCCTACAAAATCTCCTATATGTTTGAAACTTTGAGATAATAACAAATATTTGTTTTCAAATCTTGCTATTTTCCATTTCTTTTCTCTCTCTCTTTTATATATATATATATATTCAAATCTCATATTATTCTTATTGTTTCGATTCATCCATTCTTTTCTTATTTCATTATACATTTCATTTTATATATTTATTTTGTTTCTTCTTCTTTCTTTCCCGGAGTTATTACCTAAATACTTACTATAAACTTATGTTATAGAGGAGCTGACTTTCTTAGAGCGCAGTCATGATACATTTTCATGCTCCAAATTATTCTTCACCAATTCTTTTATAAACACCAAAGAAAATCTTGATAGTGAGAATGCGATGAAGGCTTGATAAAGGAAAATAGATATGGTGAATTCGAAATCAGAAGATGAAGAGGAAGAGAAATAATTAATGGATAATTATTTTTGTATTCTCAATAATTTTAGTCCCTTATTTCACAAGATTATAACTTTCCAGTAAGTAGTCTATTTACTTCTTTCTTTTGTTGTTCACCAATTTTTCTTCAACGATATTAAAATCACAATGTAATTAACTTATGAATATTGATTTTTAAAAAATTATTATTTGCTTCTTTCTTTTTACTCTTTTGTTATTTGCTTCTTTCTTTTCCTTTTACAAGATGTAATACCGTTTTAATGAAGCTCAATTAAGGAAGAGGGAAATTGGGTTGTATAGCATCATATCATTTTTACAAGGTGTTATACCGTTATTTACTTCTTTCTTTTCTTTCTCCATTTTTTAATCAGTGATTTTTGAAACTTCACTCTACTCCAATTTTTCATTTATGCTTCCTTCTTTTTCTTCGTCTTTTTTTTTTTTTATGTTATCTTATTTTCAAATATCACTTTATCTAAAATTTTTGTTTTCCTATTTATTTATTTTTTTTTTTTTTGCACAATCATAAAACTTGTTAAGGATTTGTTATATTTGATTGAGAATTTGTATTTATTGTTTACGATTTTGAAGTAAGTATCATCTATCCACCATTTTTTTTTTGTAAGTATTTATATAGAGCTTTAGTTCTAGATTATAAATACACAATAATTATGTTCTCATATGTTGTTGTGAGACAGTAGTTAGTATAGTTTAATGGTTAGAATACCCATTTGTGGTATGTTCCAATTGGTATACTTCGAAAAACTGTCGAGAGAGGTTTGGTCCATTTTTCTATATTAAGTTTTTATTTATCGGGTTTCTTATTTTCAACTTTTGATTTGTTTTGTGTTGTCTATTTTTACCATTTAATTAAGATTTGGTTAGTTAGTTACAACCTAATTTAGGGGAAATAATCTTTTTTATTAGCATTAAAAGATCTGAGTATTTTTTAAATAGAGAATGTAATCTATAGGGTATTTATGACATTCACAAATTATTAATCAATTATTTATTTAATCAATTTGCTATTTTTCAAAACCTAAAATGAGTTTGTCATATCTTTAAATGAAACCTTAAAAATTGTCCTTTCTTCTGTTAGCCCAGTTTTTAGATTAGGGCCTAAAGCCCATTCAATCCGGATGATAGACCACAGTCCTAGAACCCAATTTTGGGCCTAAAGCCCATTCAATTCTAAACCTCTTATTGGGCATATGTCCTTCCTTTTTGGGCAAAGTATACCTGCAATCATAAGAAAAATTGGGTTAATAAGGTGAAATCACAAAATTTAATAGATCGTTTAGAAAAAAAAATGGATAATTATAATAGGTAGAATTTTTATGGTTAATATAATAATCAAGTGAATAATGATTTTTTTTAAAAAAAATCGTAAATATAGCAAAATCTATACTCTATTATTGAGACTTTTATCGGTGATCGATTGTATTACTAATTGACTATTATTAACTATATAGTCTATCACACTCTGAAAATTGGACATAAATTTTGTTACATTTACAAATTATTTTATATTGTATTATACCTGTAAATATTTTAAATCTGAATGGCCCTATAAATTAGTAAAATATCTTTGTTATTGTATTATAATTGAACTTAATAAATGGTTTAAATACTCCAAATCATGAAAGGTCGCTTAAGGGTATAATCGGAGTAATCGATTGGAATCTAATATTTAAAGAACCATATCAAATCTCATAAATTAGAGGATTATTGGACATAAAAAAATAAATTATAAGCTAATTCTACAAGATATCTAATTAATTGTAACAAAATTAATAGATCATTCTCGATGGTCTAAAAATGACCAAATCAAAATTCGGGTGAATAAAGTAAAAAAAAAAAATGCAATTAAATTAACACATATACTTTGTACTTCTTAGAATTTAAAAAATGGTAAAAGTGAATTTCAATATGCACCCATCTTTATGTATCCGCTTCATTATCGATGCACGAAAAAAATTAAAATATTTCAAAAAAGAAATAAGATGAATTTGCCACATCACAATTTATTAATAGACAATTCGATGAGATGTAAAAAAAAAGGTGTTGCTCGACATGTACCAATTTATTACCTTCATACAAATTTTCAGAGACTAATCATCCACATGCTTACTGCAAGTTATGATTAGTTAATAAGGGTGTACATAGATTGGGTTTGGAGTATTCGGATTGGCTATCCGAGTGACTCGAATAGGGTCTGCAACCAAACCCTTAAAATTCGGGTTGGGTTGTCCGTGTAATTAATTAATTATTTATTTTATTATCATTTTTATTAACTTAAAATTCTTAAATACTTAAATATGTATAGAATACATATTAATAACTAAAATTTCATAGAACTCAAATGTTAAATATCAAAATCCAAGATATCTATATAAACTTCAAACATACATCATAAAAATATGCATGAGATATAATATTAATAAGTTATAATATATATATCTATTTATATCTATTTTAATAATATTAGAAACTCGGGTTGGATTGGATCAACCCGAATTTTAAAAAATGTAATCCGGATCTAACTCAATCCGAAAAAAGAATAAAAAATTCAATCTAACTCAACCCAAAATTAAAACAAACCTAACTCAATCTTTATGGGATAATCCGAATTGTTCGCATTATCAAATCATGGGACACCCTCGTTAGTTAATATAAAAAGGATGGTTTTTTTTTTGTCTTTATGTGAATACTCTATTCAAGAGACGCATTCATAAATATTTTTTTTATTAGTCTTCCTCGCATTCATATAAAAAAATTATTAAAAAAAAATGGTTGAATACCTCTCTTCAAAAGATGCATTCATGAAAATGAAAAAATAATAATAATCTGCGTCAACTAACAATGTCAAAGACATTTAAAAGGGAAGGTAAGGACAACCCACTTTTTCCACTTTCCTTTTCATTCTTTCTAACTTTTTTTTTTCTTTTTAAATTACAATTTTCCAAAACTTGTGGATTAACTTCTATAATTATTTTTATAATTCTATCTAAATTATGCCCATGCACCAATTAACACCTTCCTAATTTAGTAAAAAAAAAAAGTGAAATACATCATTGTTTCATTAAACTTCTAAATTATTATAAGTGATTCAATTTAAGCTGTTTACTAAGATTAAACATCTCATTAGTGTTTGATTTAAGTGAATTCATATAATATTATTATCACTATAAAAAAAACGCATTCGTAGTTGATCTAGATCGATATCATCATCGTCTATTTTAACTTGTTCGTCGTTTGTGGCAATAGTTGAATCACAATGCTCATTCTCCACATTATGACTTTCTAACTCAATAGTAGTTTCAATTTCTCTTGCTGAGGTTGGACTTGGGACATGAGTTGAGATATATATAGTTCAACTCTATTTGGAGGGTATAGAGCGTTGCTCATCATAAACCATATATCAGCTTCACCTCGTAATGGTATAGGAATGTAGAAGTAGATCCCGCTACATAACTACCATATTTAAATATTACCTCTACCTCATCATCTCTATCTATGGATAATGCATCACATAATCCATCGATTAATGTGTTGAAGTCAACTTGGCAATGCATGTTTATTATCATATTCTATACCGTTTCGCCCATTAACGATGTTTCCATGCATTTAGCATACAAATCCCACAACGTCCATTGTAGTTTGACCAATGCAAACTAATATTTATCACTACGTAAATAAAGCCAGCTATATTAAAAAAATATTGCACTCAAAATGAAATTTTAATTTGACCATTTAAAACATTTAATAGTTTTTGTTTGAACATTTAATTAGACCAACTATATTTAAAAAATATTTAATTTTTTGATTTTATTCATCATTTATTTGTTAAAAAAATGTTTGTTCGAACAATAGGTTGAAAATAGAAAGTATGCATTAGTGTTTAATTCTTTAAAAAAAATGCCTAATTAACATATTTGGACGCAGGTTGGATGACATTCTCATTTCCTATTTTTTGTTTCAAGTTTCCTATTTCTAAAAAGAAATATTTTTTTAAAAAAATAATATCCACCTTAAACAAAATAATAATAATAATAAAATAGGTACAAAATCATGTGAAAATTGATTTTCTATTAAATGACGAAAATATTAATGATAAATATTCTTACTATAGACATGCATCCTCATTTAGGAAATCAATGATAAATATTTTTTTTTATATAGACATGCATCTTTGTTTTTTAATCATCATAAAATTTACAATATTATGGTGAATAATACAACTTAACCTAACGTAAGAATGCCTATAACACAAAATATATGTAACAAAAAAAATATAAAAAAAATTGTAAACATAATAATAATGATAATGATGGAATAAACCAATGACTAAATATAACAACAACAACAATAATAACATTAACATTAACATTCAAACATTCAATATTCAATAATCAATACATCATTTCAAATAAAAGTAAATAACTATATACATAATCTTTGAATTATCGATTGTAGAATTTTTCTCAGAAATAATATCCACTGTAAACAAAATAACAAAAAAAATGATATAAAATTATAGACATCTTAGACACTTACATTTTTGTTTAATTGGAGAAATAAAACATCCAATTAACCTACTATAAAATAAATTCTCCAATTAATTCATTATAAAATAACACGTCTATATTTCCCCATTTAATCCACTATAAAATAAAGAAATAATATCTACTATTAAAAAAACACTTACATTTTTTTATTTTTTTGTTTTTTTTTTAATTTTTGTAGTCTATGTACAATTACCTTACATTTCTAAGAGTGTCTAATAAATCTCTAAGTTTTTTTTAATAGTCCATCTAATAAGTTTTTTTATAGTACATTTGATTTTGAGTTTATTATGTCCTTTGACTTATTGAAATTTTTTTTAAAAAAAAAACTATAACCATTTAGAAGTCTAATAACCTATTTTTAATAGTTAATCTGAATATATATAACCAAATGGTAATCGCATGTAATTCTCCTTTCTCATATTATCACAATCAATACAAAAAAGTTAACCCACTATAAAAAAAAAATCAATACAAAATTATAAAAATTTTAATTTTCTATTAAAAATATATCAATTTACTAAAAGAAAAATATTGCACCTTACCAAAAAAAAACTTCAAATGATAGTTTGTAGAATTTCTTATTCGAAATAATATTCACGGTAAACAAAATGAAAAAAAAATCAGTACGAGATTATAAAAAACTTAATATGTTATTAAATAACAAAAATATATCAAACCAAAAGAAATATTGTACTAAAACAAATTAATAATATGAAGATGGTGGAAATTGTGATGGTTGTTAAATTTGGGGAGAAATATTTTGAAGGTGTTACAAGAATGGCTGGTGAGAAAATATGAAGGAGATGGAAGACTGGTTCTCGATGTTTAGGGAGAAAATGAAGGAAGAAGGAGGAAACGGGTAGAATTTATGTTGATATTAAAATGGAAAAAGACAAAATTAAAAAGAATTCACGATCAACGAGGCGCTACACGACAGGCGGACAGGTGGTCTATTATTATTTTTTATATAAAATTGAGAGAATATTAATAAAAAAATAATAATATATTCATGAATGCGAGACAAAAAACCACCAATTTTTTCTAAATAATTTGAAAACTTCCTTTTTTACATAATTAAAATCTAATAGGAAAAATATTAGCTTGCTAGCCACAACTCAGCTAGATCAATATTTCAATTCTAATAAAAAAAAAATAGAGAAAACGAGCACATCCTAAAAAAATTAGAGGAAACGAGCAGATATTTGATCTTTATGGAATGCAATTTTTCATTTGTGCCGTTAACATAAGTTTAATTTTTTTTTTTATTACTTTGTTTTAATTCTTCAGAATAGTCTCTAACTATTTTTTAAAATATTTTTAGAAAATAATTATCTAGATGGATTAAGGATATGTTTGGAATGCATTTTGAAGTGTTTAAATTTGAAAAAGTCATTTGGTGTTTGGAAGAATGGATGGAGAATGGTTTAACAAATGCATAATTTTCCATTCGTCAAATAAGTAAAAATTGGTAGTGCTTCAATGACTCTCCATAACTTTATAAGAGTTCACTCAAAAACAGATTTTGAGTTCAAGCCTTATGACGACAACGAATGCCACTACCTTCACATGATGAAAGAATCATGAAGATGCCAACGAAGAACATAAAGTTTCAATTCGTGAAATGGAGATGAATGAAGAACATGATCGAATTGCACAACTTTTTATATCTAGTTGATATCATATTATATATGAAAAATTATTATTATTTATGTCTTATTGTTAGAGATCAATTATTTTTTCAAAGTTATATATTTACATTTCAAGATATTTCTGCTTTTAAAATTGAATCATCAAAAAAAAAATCAAAAAAATGAATTTAATGTTTGGTTTTAACTTCAATAAAAAAAATTCAATAATCTTAAGATAGTGTGTGATTAAGTTCAAAATATATATCTTTCTAAAAAAACACAAAAAACAAAAAAACAAAATACATGCGATTTTTTATGAAATTAGTCCATAATGTTTTAATAGTTCTTTATGGTAATTTGAAGTATAAATGTTTTCTGGCATATAACAATCCAAACAAAATTATGTATATAAATACTTGTGAAAAGTTCTAACCAAACATGTAAGTGTTTAAATTTGAAACACATTTAAGAAAAATATTCTAAAAAAATGTATTCTTGAAGAACACTTTTTTCGTTGACAATCCAAACACTTAATGTTGCCATGTTCTTTAAAATTATGCTCAATTTTGTGAATTTTTGCAATCATTTTAGAAATCAAGGTGATTTTTATGAACGATACTATGTTTTAAAATTTTTATTTTTAAGTTTTTTTTTTTAATGTTGGTGCAATGCGTTGGGTGGAGATTGAATGGTGACAAATGATTTGACCACACATTGTTAGACGGTGCTTTAATTTTACTGGACAAAATTTGTATAATGAAGAGATGTATTTTTCAATGTCGTTTTCTTTTCCATTTTCTCAATCCAATTACTTGATCATGAATTCGTATTTTTTCACCTATGGATATATATACACTTCAATTTTTCTAAAAAAACCAGTATATTATATAAAATTACCACTTTAATTTTAAATTTGAAAATATTCATTTCAATAAATAAAATTATTTCACTATTTTGAAATTAGTAGTCATATATTTAGTTGAACTTTCGACAAGATAACGTTTTAAGTCTTTGAATTTTTGATAAATAATTTTGTTTAGTCTATTATTAATACTTTTCAATAAGTTTAGAGGACCATTATTGAGTTTAATAGCAAATGAGATGAATATTTAAATCTCTAACTTTTTTTTAAAAAAATATATGTCTTAATTATTTATAATTTGCAACAACATTTATATAGTCGATTAAAAATATTTTAAAAAATTATAATATGAAAGATGACGACATGTTTATTAATTAATTCTATCTTTTCGTGCACCTTGATCTATACAAGTAAATATTAAAAGAGAGATGGTCAAGCCAGAGATTAATATGAAAATTAAAGTACAATTATCCACTAAACTATATTTAAATTGGTGTAAGGTAGTGAATCATGGGATTCTTTTTTGTTGAGTCGTTGACTTTCTTCTTTTTTCTATTTCTTTTATCACTTTTTGAGTATTAATCTTCACTTGTTAACTCAATTGTTTAAAGAAGCCAATAGTGTCCGTGTGAATACTGTACTATGAAAACTAAAAATAAAAATAAATTGTCATTAAAGGCTAATAGTGTTTAATCGGTTAAATGTTAAATTTAGTCCCTATAGTTTCGAGAAAGTTAGAGTTGTCCATATAGTTTATAATTGAAATTCAAGCTATAGAGACTATTTAGGAGATTTTATCCAACTATAAAGACTAAAAGTCTAACTTTTAAATTCATAAAGATTAAATTTTAACCCATTTTTCCCTCTCAAATTATAGACAAGATTTAAAATGTCAATGTCGATGGAAATATCAATATATTAAATTAAAGAAAGTTCGATGAAAATATCTATAATTTCAAATGACATTTTTTAAAATATTATAAAAAATTAAATTTATATTATGTCTATATTAATGATATTTTATTACTTATTTTATATGTTTCATAAATTTTTCTACGATCCAATAAAAAAAAATATCGATTCATCATATTAATATCCTACTCATAAAAATGTAAAATTATTGTATGGATGTAATTTTAAAACTATTAATTGTAGGAACAAAATTTGTAAATTAAAACAATAAATGTTTGTGAAAAGGAAAACAATGTTAAAGTCTACAAACCAAAAATAAAATAAATAAATAAATAAACAAAGATTTAGAAAGCGATTTCCTCGGCAGCGTGTAAGAAAGCGAGACAAATGAATCCGTTGGTTTAGGCCCAAATGACGGCGACCGATACCGCCGTCTCTTTTGACCAAATCGGCGGCGGCCAGTCACTAATCAACGGCCGGCGTTTCTTTACACCATTTCACTGAACATCAAATCAACGGCCTCTCTTCTCCGGCCGCCCCTCTTCCAAACCATTAAATATAATTTTTGAACACAGAACACGAAAGCAGAAAAATCAGTAGCAGAAGCAGCAAGCAAAGTAGCAAATAACACTTCATATTCAATTACTTCACGTTCTCCAACCATCTTCTAGAGCCCGTAGAAGCCACGTAGCTCCTCGGTAATCGAATCGATTTTCGTTATTTGTTTCGATCCTGAGAAACCACGTGAATCCCAGAAAAGAATTTCAAATGGGTCTGAATCGCGATTCTTAAAATTACCCTTCGAAACGCATTTCGTGAGTTCAATTTTTTGAAGGTTTGAATCTTGTTCTCTCTTTTAGTCTATTTCTTTGGAATTTTTGGTTCGTTTGTACAGAAATCGAGTATTTTCTGGTGGGTTATTCGAGATCGTCTCTGGGTTTTAGGAATTCGAATAATGAATTTATTTGACTGTGTTGTGTTAATGGATGTGGTTCATGTTTTTTTTTTTTTTTTTTTTTTTAAATTGAGTTTTACTTTCTTTCATGGACCAGATCATTGGTTCAAATTTCCTTCCTTCTGATCTTCAATTTGATCTTGTTGTTGCTATATGTTTGAAATCCTGGATTTCTACTTGCTTGATTGTAGATGAAAGAGTATCTTCATATGCGTTAATTTTCATTAACTTGATGTTTGCCCAAATTCAAAAATGGCAGAAATGAAATGCAGCTCAACAGCATTTTGAAATGCTTTGATTTAAATTACACTTCCCATTTCTTGTAGTTCATTCATTTTTATTTATTTGTTTATTTTTTGTGAGTTCAACCAACATGAGTGGAAGATCGAACGAGGGATCATTAGGATAGTAATGAGTAACTTATCCACTGAGTTTCTTTCAAGTTTCAACTTAGAATTTAGAAAGATGGATTTTACAGATCTAGTAGCTCTACCACTGTCAGCTTTTATTGTGCTTAAATGAAACATTAATAATGTTTTAAAGCATGAGGAGTTATAATTCCATAACTTATCTCTCTATTTGATTTATTCCCCCATTAATGCATGTCTTGCTGTTTTTATTATTGGTATATTAACAGAGGAATGAATCATTTTATAGTTTTCTTTTTAATATTTATGGCAGGGTGTTTAATTTTCATCATAATAACAAAGGAATCAATCAAATTATACTTTCCTTTGTCTTTTAGTTGGTTTCATCTAAGTTAGAAATTCTTCTGATCCTGGTGAGGCAGATCTTATAAATCTTGTAGATCTGTAGCCTCTGTTTTACTTTAATGGTAAGGGACTCAATGTGCTTATTGCCTTGAACGAATCATTGCTTTTGCTTTTAGTGCATGATGGTGTTATAATTTCAATTTTTTTCCCCTTCCATTACTGCTTGTGTTGCTGTCTTTATTCTTGGTATATTAACAGAGGAATGAATCATATTATGGTTTTCCTTTTTAATATTTATGACAGGGTGTTTTCCATCCTGGTCTGGGGTTTTAAAATATCTGCAAGGTTTGATTATGGTCATTAGAAGTCATCAAAGTATCAATCGCACAGTTTTTCAAAATGGGTCAAGAACTCTTTTCGATATCTCGAATCGATACAAAAAGAGTGCTGTGGCTGATGGGGCTGATGTTTGCCATGATTTTGGCTTTTCAATACTTTGAACTTCCATATGGGTTTTCTCTGTCTTCTTTACTTTCTGCTGGTAAGGTTTCGGTCATAGGAGAAGGAAGCTCTCATTCCCCTGTCAGTGATCCAAAATCGAAGACTGAGATCGTTGCCGATACCCCACTTGAAGAACAGAGAGAGGATGAATTTGTACCAGAAGAAGATCATACCTTGAAAGAGTCATTAGAATTAGACATGGATAATGATGCTAATAAGTCTTCCTCATCTGGGGATTCGATGGAGCCTGTTGATAATTCGACAGTTGATGATGAATCTGCTGATGGGGATTTGCAAGGAAATAATCAAAGCTTCGATGGGAAAGACAGCTCTTTACAAAATGATTCGATAGGAATAAATGGAACAGAAAGCTATGTTTCGACATTAGGGTATAATAATCACTCGGGAGATAACTTTGCAGCCTCGCCTGCAGTTCCGCCAACAAGTTCATCTTCATTGATAGTGGGGAATACAAGTAATATTGCTACAAATACATCAAGCCACAACGTGTTTGTTGGATCAAATGCTCCTAACACTTCTGATAAACCTGATAAGAGTGAGAAAACTGAGCAATGGCGCCGTAATGACAATACATCAAAAAACAAGTCAGTCTCTGAGGAGAAGAAAGTGCCTAAAGCCCCCTTTTCAGGAGTATATACAATATCTGAGATGGATAATTTGTTGTTTGAAAGTCGCACGTCCAACAGTCCGCTTGTAAGTGCTGAAACATTTTGTCTTAATGGAATGTCTCTCAAAATCGTAGTCAGTTTAAACAATTATCTGGTGTACCTCTCAAATTATGCAGGTACCATGGTGGTCTTCAGCTGCTGATCAGGAACTGCTACAAGCAAAGTTACAGATCGAGAATGCACCCGTGATAGATAATGACCCAGATCTTTACGCTCCTCTGTTTCGAAATGTTTCCATTTTCAAAAGGTGGGATTATAATTCCAGCATGGACTCAATTTTGCAAATAGCTAGATGTTTTTGGTGTTGATTTATGTTGCATCCTATCTTGCAGGAGCTATGAACTGATGGAGAGTACTCTCAAAGTGTACATTTATAGAGAAGGAGAGAGACCAATCTTTCACCAGGGTCCGCTCCAGAGTATCTATGCTTCCGAGGGGTGGTTCATGAAGATACTAGAATCAAACAAAAAATTTGTTACTAAGAACCCAAGAAAAGCTCACCTATTTTACTTGCCATTCAGCTCTCGACGATTGGAAGAGGTCTTATACGTTCACGACTCACACAACCATAAGAACCTCATACAACACCTCAAGAACTACTTGGACTTCATTGGTGCAAGATATCCTTACTGGAACAGAACTGGAGGAGCCGATCATTTTCTCGTTGCATGTCACGACTGGGTAATTCTTTCTCCATTCTAGTCATTTACGTTGTCAATATTCAATATCCTTTTCGAAACTCAAATGGCATTCCATATAATGCATTTTAGAATCTTTTTTACGACTTGTGTATGCTTGGACAAGAGAGGACTGCTATGAATTGATTTGCAAAGCGTGTTCGGAGCCTCTCGAACACCATGTGAACTGTCAAATTAGCTGTGAATTAGAATATCATTATCTCGATTTGCTAATATATATAAGCATGACCTCAGGCACCAGCAGAAACCAGGAAATATATGGCAAGGTGCATAAGAGCTCTGTGCAACTCCGATGTCAAAGAAGGTTTTGTTTTTGGCAAGGATGTATCTCTTCCCGAAACATTTGTGCGTGTTGCTCGGAATCCTCTAAGGGATGTCGGGGGCAATCCTCCATCGAAGAGGCCGATCCTCGCCTTCTTTGCAGGAAGCATGCACGGCTACTTACGGTCAATTCTCCTCGAATATTGGGAACGAAAAGACCCCGACATGAAAATCTCGGGCCCAATGCCAAAGGTCAAAGATGCAAAGAACTACCTGTGGCACATGAAGAACAGCAAATACTGCATCTGTGCCAAAGGTTACGAAGTCAACAGCCCCCGAGTCGTTGAATCCATCTTGTACGAATGTGTTCCTGTGATCATTTCGGATAACTTCGTGCCTCCACTGTTCGAGGTTCTTAACTGGGAATCATTTGCAGTTTTCGTTGCGGAAAAAGACATTCCGAATCTGAAGAAAATCCTCCTTTCAATACCAGATAAGAGGTATAGGGAGATGCAGATGAGGGTGAAGAAGTTGCAGCCTCATTTTCTATGGCATGCAAAGCCTCAAAAGTATGATATGTTTCATATGATATTACACTCCATTTGGTACAACAGACTTTACCAGATTACACCAAAATAGTGATTTTTTTTCATTCTTCTCTTGTTCGAATAAGGTGGGAATTTTTGTATAAATCTAAATTCATTTTTTTAAAAAGGTTTTAATGAGCAAAGTTTCTCTGTAATTATCATTTCTTTATGTTTTCCTCTTTGTATAGAGATAGGTTCTGTATTGTTTTATTCATTTATAGCTGTGTAGACAGACATAGCATATTCTTGTATTTTTATTTTTTCTAAGATCTATTTTTGTTTTTTCTTTCTAATTTAGACTAATTTTTTAATGAAAAAATCATTCTTACTGTTTTTTATTAATTGTTTGACCACCAAAAAAATTAATATGTAGTTCTCGGACCAGTGGTGATATTGTCTTTTAGGAGTTGTTTGATAAATGGGTATGAGTTATTGAGTTGGGTAGGTATTTATTACCTATGTTTGTTAAGTCCCTAAAGAAAACTATGGGTATTAAAACTCCATTTTTTACTCACTCAAAACTTTCTTTTTTATCCCCTCAAAACTAACTCTAGAAATTAATATATTTTCATTTCTTTTTCTCTTCCCTCATCTTTGCTGTTTAGATCTAGATTTTTTTTTTTAATAGTCAAACCTATGGGTTATTAAAACTCATTTTTTACCCACTCAAAACTCTCTTTTTTATCCCTCAAAACTAATCCTATAAATCAATATATTTTCATTTCTTTCTTTCTTCCATCATCTTTGTCGTTTGGATCCAGATCTGATTTTTTTTTCTTTATCGTCAAACCTTTGGATTCTATTTTTATTTCTTTCTCTCTTTCCTCATCTTTTCCATTTAGATCCCCAAATATACTATCCATATTATATAAAAATAAACCGTATGATAGGTGAAATAATAAAGTTAAGTTAACAAGATTCAATATATATACATACAATATACCAATTAGTAATTGAGATAATTACCTTCAATATATATACATACATTCAATATATATAGATACAATATATAATATACTAATTAATTGAGCAGCAATATGAAATATATTTTGTTGGTATGTTTTACCGATTGAAGAGAATTAGAATTATTATAGTTTTTTAAAAGAATATATGCAAAATAATATATTATGTTCTACAAATTGAGAAAAAAAAATTGAGATTGTTCAGTTTATGTCATAAATGATTTGAGAAAATACGTATATATTTGAAAATTAATCAATAATAACAAAACATAAAACTAAAAAATAAAAGAATGAAATAAAAAAACAAACAGAAAAAAAATAGAACTAATCTCATTCACAAAAAAACTATATCAAATCCTCCAACTCAACTCAACTCTGCACAAAAAACACACACAATAATTACCAACTCAACTCAACTCTGCAAACAAACACAACAATTTAACTTCCCAAATAATTTACTCTCCAACTAATAATTACCAAATCAACTCAACTCAACTTTTTTACTTTTATCACATACCAAACACACTTTTAGAGTTTTATGTATTTGAACCTCCAGTTTAAAGAAAATTAATATATATTAATTATCGTTAAAATATGCTGATAAGGTTAATTAAAAATTGATTAAAAATTTACTTTTGGTCTTTGATGGAGGTTGATTTAGTCTTTAAACAACTTTAGTCTTTAAACAACCTTGTTTGGTAAAATGTTATTATGAAGCAATACAATGTGTACTTTAATTTGTGAAATTTGGTATTATGATTTAGTGAATTTTATTGTATAACCACATCAATGAACTAATTAGGAATCTATTGGAGTTATTTGGAACGCTGAGTTGAGATATGATGTTTGGAGTTTATATATCTATGTTTGGGATGTAGAGTTATTTGGTTTGAGTTCATATATCTGTATTTGGGGTGCAGAATTGAATTCATATGTCTAAGATATCTGATACAGTTTTCTGAATTATCTGCATTTATGATAACCATTTTTTTAAAAACTTTTTTATTCATTAATTTTACTCATTTTTGTGTTGAATAAAGTATGACTGCAATTCTTTTAATTTTTGAAGTTTTTCTTTCTTTTTTTTTTTTTTGACAATGAATAACAATTAACCCATTATATTTATTGCAGTCGGTGTGATCATAATCCATTTAACATATTGTCAGCGATGTCCTTCTACCAGTAGCAAACAGAGCCGAACATAAATTCACCAATCAAATTTTTTTACTTGTTAGCATAAATACTTTATATCTATATTGAATAGATAAACCCTAGAATCATTCATGTCAAATGGTTAATAATATCTACATATCGAATTCCATTGAAAGATTGATGATGACTCTAAAGTGGCGACTATTATCTTCCTCAACCAAAGCTCCAAATGCCCTAAATGGGACAAATTGCAAGCGAGCTGAAAAATAGACCGCAAGGAGCTTTACCGAGCTCAACTGAGCTCCCTCGCAATACTGGGGGTAACGGGAAGGAACAATGCTTAGCAGTCTCCTTGCTAAGCGACAACATGACTTTGTATAGTTAAATAAAATGGGAACCAATGAGAATTCAAAACTTTTGAGTTTTGATTCCTAATTTTTCTCCACGATTTTCATCTTCATTTTTTTTTCTTCTTCTTCCTATTGTTGCTCTGTATTCTTACTTTGTCATAAATTTTTTTAATTGAATCTCTCCCCATCATCTTAACGGCTAATGAAGTACCACTACATTTCTTGAACATTTTTACTTTTAATTCTTCCAAATTTGGAAGATCATCATAGAACAAATCTTCATCATTATTTATTGTCAGAAAATGTTTCAGGAAAAAAATCTCAATTTTAGGGTTTTTTTTTTATGTGTTACATACTATTCAACTAGATACAAACTTTTCCAAATATTATTAACACTAATTTGATATGTGAATTCAATTAAATAAAAATATATTTTACAAATTTCTACGTATAAAATTGCACTTAATGTAGACAAAATACTATTATTTATATAATCAACAATCCTATAACATACTTTTATAGTTATCAGTCTTATAATAGTCAAAAGTAGTTGTCGAAGTTGATTATCAAAGAAGATTTTTGTTGGAGTTTGTAGTTGGAGGTGGTTGTCGAAGCCTAAAGTTGGTCACATGAAGGTGGTATTGGAGATGGTAGCTAGAGTTTGTCGTCAGTGGTGGTTTTTAGAGTCCAAAATTGGTCTTCAAAGTTGGTCGTGCGAAGGTGATCGTTGAAGTTGATCGTTGTTATTACAAATAATGAATTCAACTTCAAAGTTGTTAGAAATTAGTTACAAGGTGTCTTTATATACATATGTATTTTCTTATACAAGTAAGAGAGTGGGAAAAAAACTGAGAGATCAAGATAGCTTAACAACTTATCTTGTAATACTTCTTGATTGTAACTCCCATATCAGAAATCACCAGCTTCTCCGTGGACGTAAGTTATCTTTGGCCGAACCACGTAAAAACCTTTGCATTCTTCTTCTTCCCTGATCTTCTTTTACTCTATCGTGCACATTTTACTCTATTGTGCACCTTTTGACTCCTATCGTGTACCTTGGCACTCCTATCGTGTAGACTCTCACTCGGCAGCGGACCCCATCGTCTAGACGATCTTCGGGAAATCCTTCATCGTCTAGACGGATCTTACTTCGTCTAGACGAATCACAACCTTACCTCCAATAACCTAGACGATACTTGCCTTCATCGCCCAGACGATCTCCGATAGTATCTCCCTCTGGTTCTTTTTCTCTTTTCTCTCGGTTTCTTTCTGCAAAAAGAAAAGAGAAGAATAGTCATTGAAGTGTCTACAATTTCCAGAGTGCTTGAAATTAATCTCGACCATCAAAGTGTAGGGTGAAGATCATTCTTCTCGTAGATTGTGCTTTTAACACACTATTTTGTGTTCAAGTGCTTTCCATCAGTGGTATATGGTTTTCACATCGGGCTAGGCTTTCAATTAAACCTAAATCAACTTTGTTTTCAAGAAGACAATGTTTTAATACAGCCCATCTAAACCTATCAATCCCCACAATCGTCGAAGATAATTTTTATTGGAGTTTGTAGTCGGAGGTGGTTGTCGAAGCTCGCAGTTAGTCGCATGAAAGTGGTAATAGAATTGGTTACTGGAATTTTATCGTTGGAGGTGGTTGTTGAAGCCTAGAGTTAGTCATCGAAGTTGCTCGCTTGAAGGTGGTTGTTGAAGCCTAGAGTTAGTCGTCGGAGTTACTCGCTCGAAGGTGGTTATTAAAGCTCAGAGTTAGTCGTCGGAGTTGCTCGCTCGAAGGTGGTCATCGAAAGTGATCTTCATTGAAGCTTGTAGTCGAAGCCTACGAACGTTGTTGTCGGAGTTAGTTATCAGAATTTGTTGTCGAAGCCCAAAATTGGTCGCATGAAGGTGGTCGTTGGAGTTGGGTCAATGGATTTTATCATCAGAGGTGGTCGTCGGGGCCTAGAATTGATCATCGGAATTGATCAGTGGAGTTTTTATCGGAGGTAGTTGTTGGAGTTCGGAGTTGATTTCTGGAGTGTAACAACAATGGTCGTCGATAGTTTGGGTAGAGCAACATTGGAAGAAATGAGAGTTGTAATGAGTTGGGGTGACTTGGTAAAATATCAACTCAACTCCACCAATATTTAAAGTTGGTAGACCAAGTATTGAGTTGGTATATTATACCAACTCAACTCAACTCATGCTGGTGAGCCAAACACCCCCATTACGTTAGCTATAAAGTTCAAATCCTTGAATAATAAAAGGCAACATTTAATTTTGATAATATTTTTACGGTTAGGAATTAAATTGTTACAAACTAATATTCATGGATTAAATTGTAACAAAATCGATAATTTAAGGACTAAATTGTTACAAATAAAAATTCATGGACTAAATTTGTTACCTTTATAAAAGATTAGAGACGAAAACCATTTTTAACCTACTGCTATATTCAACAGCAAATTGACACTCTTCCATCATAGTATTTTCCTATATGGTAATTGTGGGATAGGGAGATCGAACTTTAGATTTTGAGGTTGATAATATAATTATGATAGTTGAATTGTGCACATGTTGACTTTGTTTTTAATTCCTTCAAATGAATATAAAAGTTGCAAATAAGTAATATAACACCATCATCTAATGCTATTTCGAACTGTTTAATACAAATTCCTTAATTTTCAAAGAAGTTTATAATTATAGTCATGAGTAAAAAAAATTGGCCAGATAAAATATCTTTCAACTTAATGTGGTTCAACGGTAATTTTGTAACTTCAAGAAGAGAAGATATGCAAAAAAAAAAGAAAAAGAAAAAGAAAAAGAAAAAGAAAAAAAGATAGAACGTTTAAATTAAGATCCATGGCTATTACATGAGTACTTGAACTTTATGTGGAGACATAAAAATGGGTCAAGTTCGAGTAAATAGTCTAAACGGTCTATAATATACAGATAAGGTTGGGTACCTTATTCCGGAGATCCTATTGGATGTTACCCACTTTGTATTTAGTACAAACGATGTGATTTCGAATCGTTCCTGTGGAGACATGCGAGTGAAGGTGTCCTGTTCAAAGAGGTTGTATAAAATTCAACCAAGAAATAAGTCACTCTTACTTTATAACGTTGTTTACGGTTTAAGATTGACTATTTCAAAGTGATGACCTAGGTAACTTGACCTTAATTCTGAGCTAACTATGAACTCCTGTTTATTCGGGATTATCCTTGGATTTGTATGGGTGAGAGGTGGCTCAACAGCATCGGCTCAATAATCACCCCATTTCAAGGGTAAGACCAAGTAGATAGCTGGGGATATGGTGTGGAAAACGAAATTCACTCCTACCCGTTTTTAGGGATAATAGAGAGATTGTTCCCTTAAGTGTTGACTCAGGTCTTGAACAAGGGGCCCCACTCTCTCATTGGCCCGAGAAGGACTCGGTTTGGTGATTGGATCACAAATCAATTGTTTATTAGAGGATCAATGGGGTTTAAGGAGCAAGATGTAATCTCGGGGGTAAAATAGTTTTTGACCTAGTTGTTATTACAAACAACTTGTGAAAGATTGATTTATTGATTATGGTTATATCGAGTGGACAGAAATATATTTATAATGAGGGGAATGTAACTATTAGGCTTTAGTGTACTGATCTGGTAGTTGATGAATGTTGGTTAATTGGGTTAAAAAGTTTAACCGATTAATCTCAAATTGTTGGAGCCCATGATCTGTATGTTCATAAGGTCCCCTACTAGCTCATATCGAACTAACTCTTAGAAAAATGTGACAAACGAATTTGAAGTGTTCGAATTCGATTTTTTGGAGTAAAGTGTTAAAGAGAGAGATAAAGATGTTTAAATAAGATTTAAATATCAAGACTATGAATAGAGATTCATGTTGATTGGGATTAGCATTGGATTTAATATCAAATTAAATTAAATTAATTAAATGATTTAATTAATTATTTAATATTAATTTAATTTTAAAATTAAATAGAATTGGTCAAAATTGCAACAAAAGTCAAGATATTGACTTTAGACTTTGAGAGTTAAAAAAAAATCAAGACTTTGGACTTATAAAGTCAAAGATTGACCTTTAACCAAGTTAGTGGGAAAATCCACCATTTTTTAGTGGGAAAATCCTAAATTTATGTTGCTAGGTGTTCATCCCACTTGAAGACATCAAGACACTAATTCCACTTTGTGTTGATGAGATTTTGAGTGTCAAGTTCTCATTAACTCAAAAATTGTATGATTTGCATGTTTTTTCCCCAATAAATAGGATGTTCTATGTTTTTTAATTTCTCTTGGCAAAATTGGAATTTCATGAGATTTTTTGAGAAAAATTTAAACCTAATTCTCTCTCAAAATTGATCACTCACCAGATCCAACCATCTCGTTCTAAAGTCGGAGAATAGTCAGGAAGACTCTCCTGGTAGTCTACGAACTGTTCGTGAGGAGATTGGAACAAATTTTGAGAAGATTGGAGCAAATTTTGAGAAGATTTTAGACTACAAAGATTGTACTCTCTATCCCTTTGTTTTAAATTAATTTGCATGCTTATTCTTTTTAAATTAACATGATTAGAATATTTTAGATCATTTATTTCTTCTATCGCACATGTGTTCGTTCCATCAGATACTATATTATATTGAATAATCAATTTTTTTAAAAAAAAATACAATAGAAAAACAAGTAAATAGACACCAAGAGACCGAACAAAGGAAATAAACCAAAAAAAGGAAAAATACATAAAAAAAATTACTATAAAGAAAAATACTAATTAGGAATAAACCTAAATTTACTTTAATAATTTTCAAACATTTTCAAAATATATATAGTAGGACCAAAAGTATGTAATTCAAATTCTCATCTTTATTGTACTCCAAATATATATATACATATATGCTTTTTAATATAGTACTTTTGAACATAGTGTATTATTGACGAAGATCTTAACTATTTTTAATACAAGGTATTTATTTATACTGGGTGGTTTAATTTCAAGTTTAAAAATATATTTTCACAAAATTTATTATTTTCAAAAGGAGCATATGGAAAAAAAAATGTCTTATGGTAAGACTTCAAAATAATATGCTTTTTAATAGTTTATAGTATGTTGATTGTTATAATTTGAATTATATATATTTTTTGAATTATTCATAATTATTTCGTTTTTTTTGTTTTTGAAAATCAAGTATATTTCCTCTCAATTTCTTACTATAATTTGCATGTTTCTTAAATATAATAGTTGAATTCTTAACCAAAATTCAAAAATAAAAAGAAGTTTTGAAAAACTAATTTTTTTTAGTTTTCAAAATTTTGCTTGTTTTTTAAATCATTGGTAAAAGGTAGATAACAAAGAAAGAAATTTGGAAGTGAAAGTAGTGTCTACTAATTTTCAAAAATCAAAAATAAAAAACCAAATAGTTATAAGACGGAACCTCAATAGTACAAGTTCAAAAATATATTTTCATAAAGTTTATTATTTCCAAAAGTAGTAGATATAGAAAATACTTTTATAGTATGAATTGAAATTATTTGTTTTTTTAATAATTAATAAAATGTTGATTATAATTATTATAATTATAATTTTATATTTTTAATCACCCACTATTTTCATAAGATTTGGAAATATTCTGTTTTTTAATAGCTAATGAGATTTGAATGTTATAACCATCAAATTACTAATGAATTTTAATTGTTAATTCGTAACCTTTTTTTTTTTTTGGAAGATAATTCGTAACCTAATTAATAACTCGGAAAATCATTTTGCCATTTTCTTAATTTGAATTTTTTTATTTTTTTATTTACCACTTTTCAAATAGAAACCTTCTATTTTGTTATTTCCTTTCTCAAACTGAGAGTCTAAAACCCACCCAAAGGTCTTCAATAGAAACCCACCCAAAATTTTGAACGGAATATATATTGTTGGAGGCACCATAATTGTGGACTCCGAATGCTCAGACGTTCTGAAATTTGAAGATCCCATTTTCAGAAAAGGGATCCTTAATGACGTTCTTTTTTATTCTTTCCTGCAATAAATAAATTGGATGATCATCAAAATGGATTCTGTAAATCACCCCATAATAAATTAGTTGTCCTTCTTCTTCCCAATTTCTCAAATGGGGTTGTTCTCATTCGATTGAAAAGTAAAGTTTGGTGGGAAATTTCTATGTTTTGATCTTTTTTTTAAAGGGTTTTTCTTTTTACGGCTATAAAATGAGGAAGAAACCTCGGGCTGTAAAAACTGGGCCAGATGCAGAATTGGTAATGTAAATCAACTCTTATTCTTGTTTTGTTTCTTCCATGCACTTTTGTTTCTAACTCTGAAGCTAATTTTGTTTGAGAATTAATTGTTTTAAATTTGAACTTGTCAATGGAAAATTTGTTTTGCTACTTTCAAGTCTTCAGATAAGTATCTTATAGTTCTTTGTTGTAATGGTGAAAACCACAAGATGGATTGTAGAATGGAAGTAATGATCTTATATACCCTTGTGATCTGAAATTTTAAGTTGTAATTTTCCCTTACTTATATACTTACCATCTTTTTCTTATCTAACCAATGTAGGACTTTGATCGCGCATTTCGAATATACATTTATTGATAGTTCATTTATTTGCTTCATGGTTCTTCATTTCCTTTGTATCATGCTTATTTTCTATCCATCTCACTGATTCAAACCATACTTGAGATTAGTTTAAACTGAATGAGGAATTTAAGTTATTAAGTTTTAAGTTTAAGAGCTTGAAACCCTTGGAGGTATCTCCAAACTTCCAAAACTTTTGATTTCCATTGATGTGAACTGAAGTATTTTTTGTGGGGAGTTTTTGTTTTGTGTGTAGATTGGAACAAAGGTTAGAGTAGAGCATTTTTAGATGAAAGGATCACATTTCTGCTGAATGTTCCTTGATTTTTGTGAGCATTTTTAGATGAAAGGATCACATTTCTGCTGAATGTTCCTTGATTTTTGTGATTGAACTTACAGTTCATTTCAAATGTGTTTGTTTCTATTCATTGAGTCTAAAGGGTCATATGTAAGGTGTGGAGTGTACTCCCATGCTTTTAAGGTGTGGTGTTGTATTTGACATTCTTTTGAGTTATGACATCTCTGTTATTCAATGCTCGAGTTTGTGGAGGTGCTCAGGTTCTTCTTTTTGAGACAAATTTCGTTTATGAAAAGTTTCTTTCTTCTCTTATCACCGAAAATTGGAGTTCGTTTGTATAATTTTCCTTTTCCAGTCCCTTTGGTTGTGCTTGTGATTGGCACTTCTGTTTTGTTCTTCTGTTCAGTTGGGACTTTTTCATCTAAATTCTGTTCTTCACCTGTGATCACGTAGGAAGATGTCATGTCCAATGTCAAACTAGACTGCTAGAATGCCGTTAATTATTGTATTTTGTTTAATTATAATTTATTAGCGTTTTTTTTTAAAAATTTCTGCATTAATTTCTGATGTGAAATTATGTTGAGTTAAAAAGGTGCAATGTGTTCATGCAGTCTTAATGTTTTCTAGCTCACTTCAAGTTTTCTTTTGTCCCCATGACCTTTGTTTCGTCTTTCGAGTAAATTTTGAAACAGTAGAAATGGTAGAATAAATTATAAGTTTTGAATCTATCTACTGATTTAGTTCATCAAAATCAAAGCCTGAAAAGATTATTTGTTTTTGTAGAGCACAGAAGCAGCACACGAAAGCACAATGACTACCTCTGAGGGACTAGAAGGTACCAATACATCCTTGAAGAAATTAAAATCACCATTGACCAGCCAAAGTACTTCTAAAGAGAGAGCGAATAGGTTCTCTATCCGTCGATCTGGACGTATCCGAAATTCCATGCCTCAAAGCCCCAAAATACAGAGCGTCATTGAAGAGATTACACTTAGTGAAAGTGATGCAGAAGATGAGTTGCCTACTGACCATGAGAAAAGTTTGCCACCTCCTGACCAAGAGAATGATTGGGCAGACTTAATGAAGAAGGAAAGGAAATTTGAAGGGAAAATTGACTATATTGTAAAACTACTTGAAGCACATGGCTATACCTTAGACTCAATAAAGACTGAGGTACAAAGCTTTTTATTTTTCCTGTTGTGTTTTTAGGTTGAATGATTTTGCTCATTAATTAGTAAATGAGCAGGTTATCAAAAGATCAATCTCGATGGAAACGGTACCTACGCCTGAAATGAATTATAAGAGCATGTATATAGCATCCCAGAAGAAGGTTATATTTAGTCATTTCCATCTTCTGATTTTTGTTTCTTCAAGCTTTCTTGAGGCCAACTGTTTATTTCGACAACTATTTGCTTATGTGCAGATTGAAGAACTAGCTGAAGAAAATCGAGTGCTTACTCAAAAATTGGAGAATGCTCTTGACCAATACGAAGCTGTATGTATTATCGAATTTCAATTCTGCTAGCTATCATAGTTATGAGATCTGCATCGACTTTTTTTTTTCTTTACTTCCTTTTTCGTTTGAAAAGGAACAAATAAACTTTTTGTTGATAGAATAAAAATGTACATAAGAAATCTCCCAAAAGACCCCTAGAACTCGTATAAGAGCGCATGCACCCCAGTTCAGTCATAAGAATTAAAAAGGTATCATTTCATGACCTGCCTACAAAAGAGGGAACAAAAGAACTTGCTAGTAGAACTCAAAATCCTAGTCTCTTTCTGATAAAGTATCATGAAAATAGTTAGAGAAACATGCAAGTTGGGTCATGATAGAAGGAAGAAGAAGAATCTAGATCCCTCTTCGGTGTAAAAGTGAGGAAGAAGCTAGATTTCTCTGTTGCAACAAAGAATGTTATATTTTGGGCCAATTCTTACTAAAGTTTGAAGACGACAATCCTTAAAAATTGCCATTGTTTAAGTTGGCCCTTTAAACCTTAGGAATGATAAAAATATTAAAGTTTGTTAGTGGTAAATGTGAAGATTACAATGATTGCAACAAGAACTCAACAGTTTTCTTGGGTTATATATATGGATGCCATTGATAAAGTCCTAAGACATTACTGTGGTTCCCATGTGATGAAAAGTTTCATTCTAAAACTGGAATGACAACTGGAAAACTGTGATGTGAGAGAAAACAAAATACTTGTTGAAATAGGTTAATTATACCAAAATATTCTCAAGAATATGATATATTCAACATTTTATATTGTTAATGTACATGTATCATTTTCTGAAAAAGATGTGTTGCCATTTTTAATGGTCTATGTTGTGTTATGTCCATTTCCAAATGATATCATGTGTCTGAGTTGTTAAGTTGTTGACTTTGTTATCTTTTTGCAATTGATGTTTAGTGGTTATAAAAATTGCTAATTATCGAGGGCCACTTTCGAAAACTATTACCAAGAGAATATTTGGCTCGTAATTTTAATTCTTTCGGATTACGCATGTGACAGTAGAGTTAGAATGTTGATATTCATATAATCTAATTCTATATGTATGTGTGTTTCATATAATCTAATTCTATATGTGTGTGTTTTTTTTAATGTGGGATCAACAAATTTATAGCTTGGGGTAAGCAAACCTGCTCACCAAACTTTAAAATTGTGCAGTACAAGAATGGGAATCATGATGCTTTTGAAATGTTGGAGAAGTTAAAGGATGTCATCGTGATTTCGAACAGTCTGAAAGTTTCCGAATCAACTCAAGCTATGTCTCAAGCAGAACTCGACAAGGATACGTCTCTCGATGCGGGCGACGTTCCTCCTCCAGGCAAGAAAAAGAAGCTCCCTAATCAAAATTGAACAAGAATATGGGTTCCCTCCTCATGGTTGTGACTCTTTCGTTGCATGCTCTTTAGTCAGACTTGTTTGTCAACTAAAGTTTGTTTCTTTTGGGTGGGGGGCTGGATCATAGAATAGAATGCTGGCCCTTTCATTAGCCATGAAAAGGAATGAAAGATGTCAGATTTGAAAATAGAAGTTTCTTAAAAGATAACTATTTTGGAAATTAGATTTTAAAATAGCCTTTTTGCTTCTATGTTGGGAACTTGTATGATGAACTAATTTTAAAGAACGGTTAAGAAATACGAAATATGTATGGAAAGGTCATGCAGAAATGTAATGAATTAATCTCCAATCACATAATTAGATTACTAAAAATTGAAGTTCAAAATGTTAGTTTTATGGAAGAAAACTCGAGAGTCGAGGGTTATTGATCTCTTTACCAATTAAGAAATAAAGATTTCTATCTAGCACAGATAATCATTTGATTTTTAGTTTCTAGTTTTTTAAAATTAAGTCTACTATTAAAGGAAATTAGGGTTTTTTTTTCCTAATATGTATTTTTCATATTAACATTTTTCCTTTTTTGTTTCTTTTTTTTATTGGGTCTGCTAGAGTATTTTATTGGACAATTCATTGTAGCCTGTGGAAGCTAATTATTCAATGATATATAAAATTAACATGGTATCAAAGTCTAAATACTAGGATTTTATAACACCACCTTCTTTACTTCCTACTGCCTCTATCTAATCTCTGCTTTCGTCAATCGGTCATTGGCAAAGGCAGATCTATGCACACCATTTAGATTTGTTGAGCAACATTAGTATGTTAATTTTGTATATTATTGAATAAATCAGATACATAATCAACCTTTTACAAAGGTGAATAAATAAACATCAAGAAACCACTAAAAGAAAATAAATAAATGGGAAATACCAAAAAGAAAAATAATAACTAGGAACAAACCCTAATTTTCTTTAATACCTTCCCTCAAACTGAAGGTGGTAGAATGACGAACAACTTGAGTTTGTGAAGAAAATTTATAAAATAAATCAGCAAATCTGGGATGGAAACAAAAATCCGTGAAGAACGAAAACATGAAGTAGGGAAACAAACTTCTAGTTTGGAAACAAAGATCCTCAAAAAGAGATCTATAACAAAACCTACAAAGAACGAAACAAGAACTTTTAGGCTAGAAATAAAGACCCTCATAAAGAAATCTAAAACAAAACTCACAAACGGCCGATTTGAAAGCAGGATAAAGACCCAGAAAAGTTTTTTTTTTTTTTTTTTTTTTTTTCAATAGGGAATTTGTCATAATTGCAAATAAACCAAATTGAACCAACTTGAACCAAATGTAATGGAGTGAATCAAACTAAAACCGGTTTGACTAAAGTAAATTGGACTAGGCTGATCGAACTAGACTGAAAAAGAACTGGACTGGTTGAACCAAAACTCAACTAGTTTACACTTGAACCAAAGAAGATTTGTATTTTTCTTTAAAACCATCAAACCATGGAACCAAATAGAGATATAGGCTGAGCGGCAGCGTAACATGAATGGCAGCAGATTTGAAGACGACATGGATCTAAAGATGACGACCTGAGGTGGTGCGATCTGGTCAAAGGGACGAACATCAGAGGATCTCATCTATAGTCGCGGTAGACGGCGACAGATTCTGGTATAGGCAGCACAACCTAGGGTGACAGAGAGATGTGAACAGATCTGAGCAGGGTAGTGCGAAACTGAGTAGGAAAGGGAGGAAGGCACAATGACGTGAACATATTAGAGAAGGGCAGTGGAATGCAGCGTCGACTAAACTAAACATAAAATCCGAGGACAACAGATCTAATAGAAGCGACGACGACAGAAGGTGAAGAGGTGTGGCTGGATTAGAGACGGATATGGGCAACGGATCTATGCGTGGATCTTCCTTCGTCGACAATCGATCATTGGAGGCAAAAATCAGACAGAGCGGTGGCAGTTAGAGTTCAATAAGACAAAACCTTAATGCTCTAATACCATGTTAATTTTGTATCTTATTGAATAAATCAAGAAACCACCAAAGGAAAATACATAAATGGAAAATATAGGAATAAACCCTAATTTTCTCTAACACTTGCAAACACTATCACCCCTAGATTTTTATTTTCCTTTGTTTTCTACTTTTTACCATATTTTCAAAAACTAAGTCAAATTTTGAAAACTAAAAAAAGTAGTTTTTAAAAATTTGTTTTTGTTTTTGGAATTTGACTAAGAATTCAACTCTTGTACTTAAGAAAGATGCAAACCATGGTAAGAAGATACGAGAAAATAAACTTAGTTTTTAAAAACCAAAAACCAAAAATAAAATAGCTACCTAATGGAATTTAAATATTTCGATGTTAAGACTACTTTAGTGATGCATATGAGTTCAATTTTTAAAACTACCTCTCGGTGAGCATAAGATTTTAAGTATAAAAAATAAAATAAATATAAATAAATAACCTTTCTAGCTTTTTTTTTTTTTTTTTTTTTTTAAGAATAAAAACATAAAGCAGAATTACACAATCATGTGATTTGACATCAACTCTATCAACCACTCTAGATAAGGAATATGGAGAAGTTTGATACAATTCTCCACCATAGCTTTTTGAACAAGGGAATGTACTAGGATGTTATATCAATGATGGTTTGACTGAAGAAGACCTCTCCACAGATTTGAATCAAAGACTTGACATTGTCAATGACAGATGCCACCTCCGTAAGATCAATTGTCTTGTAATTTAGCAAGTTCACCACCTCCTCCACAATCACATGTCCATGCATAAGCGAAAAAGTATAAGACAACCCTTCAAAAATAGTCAGAATTTTGAGAATCGGTATCTTATAAGGATGTGAGATTGTCTTCATTTCCACTTGTCTAACCCACCCAAGATGATCCCAAAGCACCTAACCTAGACCACCATTTTAACTTGAAGGATTCCATGCAGCTTCATTATTCAGTTTCCACATATTACGTTTTATTAGGATTCACCTCTGATAATGTATCTTAAAACAGCTAACTAGAAAACCTCCCTCAAAATCTTGCTCTCAAAGTACCATCAAAATTCATCAAATCCCCCATATGACAATTAATGGAATCAATATAAAGTTATTTTTCTTAGAAAAGGATTTTTTTTTCTCACCTCCCAAATTTGTCATGCAGTCACCACCAATAGATCCAGAACAAGACCGTTTTCTAATTCCAAAAGACAATCCCAGTGAGGTCTTGGAGAGACCATCCTGGCCTATCAACACAAAGAAAATTAATATTTATTAAAAGAAAAAAAAACATATAATGTTGTGAATTTGAGGAGCAAAACGACACACAACGAGAATACAGATATAGAGAAAATATACTATAATAATAATATATACTAAAATAAATAATATAATATAACATAAAAATTTATAAAATAAATAAATAACAAAAAGAAAATAAAATAACATAGAGTGGATTTCTCCACTTTCTCTAATCTTTTTGGATTGATCACCAATATGTATGTGTCTTTCAAAATCCATCAAATGCCACTATTTATAGACAATTTAGCAGGTAGGAGGTGGATTACATGAACAACATATGGAGTAATGAATAAGTGAAACGTGACCAATGAACATTAATAATGGGCATTTATATTACAACTAATTTAACATGTTTATAATACTCCCCCTTACATCTCCATTACATATGAAACATGTCTCATTAAAACCTTACTAGGAAAAGAACCCATTGGAAAAAAAAATCATAGTGGAGGAAAAAGAATACATATTTTATATAATCTGATACTAAGTATATTTACTCTTCATCATGGAAACATCACTTAAGATCTCTGAGTTGTCGCATTCCAATGTTGTGCACTCGTTTTTCAAAGGTTGAGGTAGATAATGCTTTTGTAAATAAGTCTGCCAGATTGTCTTTCAAATAAATTTGTTCTACAGCATGTCATCATTTTCTTCAAGATCATGAGTATAGAAAAGTTTCGGTGAAGTATGTTTTGTTCTATCTTCTTTAATATATCCTCCTTTGATATGAGATATGCACGTTGTGTTGTCTTCGTATGATATCGTTAGAAAATTTTTACTAAAAGATAAACCACATATTAAATTTTCAAAAACTAAAAAGTAAAATCAAATGGTTATCAAATCGCAGGCTCAATCTTGAATTTAATCTCTATCAATTGCTTGTTTTATTTGTTGCAAGGCGTTCAATATTTGATGCTGGATCTTGATAGGATAATGTGTTCTCTTCTGGAATAGGAACTAAACCACAATCTATTGCCCACTAAAACTCACCGCCATTTAAAAAAATAAAGAAAAGAAAAGTTGAATTGCAAATTTGATTCAAATAATTTTATTAAAGTTAAAATATAGTCACTATAATTTATAATTAAAATAGGAGAAATTATTTATGAAAATCTTATAAAACTATAGTGTCACTCTTTATAAGATTTTAGTTATCAAACCATGAACGTTAACTTTTAACTTACTAGATTAAAATTTATAATTTAACCAAAAAAAACACTCACAACCCTTATATTGCATTCGAAAAAAGAAGAGACTATTCCTCAATATAGATAATTTATGTCAGTATTTGAAAGAATTGACACTTTAGACGTTATTTATATAATGAATTACTCTATCAATGTATAAATTTAACCTTTGAATCGTGATGCATTTATCTATTTAATTTTGACAATTACATCTTTGGATTTTCAAATTCAATTTATTGCGGTGAAGATTGGAAATAATAGAGAGGTTTTCCTATTGTTCACGCTCTTATTTTATCTTACTCATCTACTTTTTTTTACTTGACAAAATAATGAAATGTCTAAAGGAATGTTGTTAGTCCCTTATCTTCAATTATCTTTTCAATCTAGCTTATATTGTTTGAAAATTTGTAATTTAAAATTTGATGAATACTAATTATATGCTTTGGAATTGTAAAAATGTGAACTCTAAACTAATAATTCAATTCAAACCTTAATTGTGAGAGAGGTAAAAATTTAAAATTCAAACTAATAATTATATCAATTTAAACTTTGAACTTTCATAAATATATCAATTTCAACTCTAAGCTTTCATAAATGTATCAATTTATACCTTTCTTCAGATTTAGTTTGAAAAATTTCATGCAAAATATTTAATTTTTTTTCAATTAATCTTATAAAGTATTATAAGCGAACCAACTTAGAACTTTTATTAAGATTATATTTGAAATCGTCAATGCATAAATTCTTATAAGTGTATAGACTTTTAGAAATTTCAATTTAACAAAATTGACAATTATAATTCGAACGGATAATTTTCAAATAAATCTTAGTAGAGAATCTAAATTGATTTGTTTAGGTAAGTTTAGAAATTTAATTGATAAAGTTATAAGTCTCATTCAATGTTTATCCAAATAAAAATAATTGAGTGGTTTAAATTGACGTATTTATGAAAGTTTAAGATTTAAATTAATACCATTATTGGTTTGAGATTTTAAATTGATATAATCCCAAAATTCAGAATTTATATTGATAAAATTATTAGTTTATGGGTAAATTGATATTTATCCTTAAAATCTTGAATTTTAAAATTTTTCTTATTATCATTTTTTTATTGGAAATTCGGGGAGTATATAGAAAATTTCTTGCATGAGTGACCTTAGTTCTCTAAAACATGTAAATTTTTCTTCAGCCAATTTTAATTATCATAAACTGAAAGATCATAATTAAAAAACTTCAAAAACAAATGGACTAAACTAAAACTTTTCAAATAATAGTGATTAAATTTAAAAACATTTTGAGGATTTAAAAAATAGATTAAATTACTAGGTTTTGTCTCTTCAAAGTTTGCATCTATTCGACCATAGAATTTTGAACTTTTAATTTTCCTAAAAAATATTGAGATTTTTAAAAACCAATTAATTTATTAGATATAAATTTAAATTTTATCTAAAGAAATCCCAAAATTTCAATTCGATTTGTGACTTTTAATAAAAAAAAAAATGCAAATCGAAAAAATAAGAAGTGTCCATCTCCACATAGAGTTAAAGTGGTAATTTTACATGATATTAACGCAATCAGAAGACCAGAATCTCTTGATTTTCAAACTTAGGGCTAATTTTTATTTGGGTCTCTAGAAAGGGACTTTCTTTTAGTTATGAACAATGTTTAAAATGTCGATGTCGATGGAAATATCGAAGTCTTAATTTTATAAAACATCGATAGAAATATCATTAAAAGTTCAATTTCAATAGATATTTTTGAAAAATAAATTTAAATTAGTAAATAAATATTATATGATTTTTAAGCAAATTAACATATCTATGTCTGATATTTTATTATATTTACATTAGTGATGTTTTGTTGTTTAATTATAATATTTCGTAGATCTTTTTACGATATAATAAAATATTAATTTATTCTTTATGTCGATATAAAACTCATAGAAATGTAGAAATAATATCTATATATTGAAAAAAATTTAATATTTAATTACGAACCACAATTTCTCCTCTATAATTTACCCAAAATTATAATAAGAAAAGATCTTTTTTTTTGGACTAATAAAAAGAAAAAAGTTTCGAAGGTGGTTGGTTAAACATTGGGCCAAAATTAATGAGGCGGCTTAGTTTTTTTATGTCGGTGCCGACAGTAGTTGCCAGCTGTCACGAGGGTTTCTATTATATCACAATCACTTACACCGTGGCGGCTTCAGTTTTCATTCGTGTTTAAAACTTTTTTGATATATTCTATTTTATTCGCTAAAATTTACGTTGAAATTTGAATTTAGACTATGTCTACTTCTTTACAAAGAGAATTCATCCATGGTAACATAATAATGGGTTTCATTCATTATATTTATGGTTGTTAACCAATGTTCTGTAATCTAATGAAATGTGAATCTTACTATGAAATTATGTAATTATATTGTAATCTAATGAAACGTGAATCTTACTATGAAATTTGTAACCAACAAATGTAATTATATTGTAGAAGAGATAGTCTGATGTTTGATTATTACGTGGAGTTTACATTTTTTTTTTTTTACTAACTTTCATCATTTACCTTTTTTATTGCGTTTCTCTATAAAAGTAAATAAAAATGAATTTTTTATTATGATTGCTTTAGGGTGTCGTAAGCATGGTCCAAGGAATTTCATTTCTTTTGTGATGGAGACTCATTACAATTGATACGTGAATATAAACTCATTTGATTGTGGTAATTGTCACAAATTTAATACATTTCATTCTTAAAAGACTTTAATTTACTTTTCAATTAACAATTTGCAAGTGACAATTTTTTTTTCTTTACAATATACAGGGTGAAGAATAGAACTTTTGATTTCGAGGTTGATAGTAAAAAAATATCAGTTAAACTATACTCATTGTTGGTTCAAAGTGATGGATTAGATTTATAAAGTTTAAACTTGATTTCTAATTACTAGGTAAAATCTAAAGTGATGAGGGTGTTTGGCCCACCAACTTCATATGTTGGTACTAAACAACTGAACTTCAATAATAAACACTATTGAAATTTGCACATTTATTGAAGAATTTCATTTTTCTCCTCTTTCTCTATTTTGCATATATATTGAGAAATTCCATCTTTCAACTCTACGCCTCCAAAACAAACTTATTTAACTTCAGACTTCATAACTCAACGTAGTACCTCCCAACTGTGCTTCTACTTGAAAGAGTAGATTGTTCTCTACAGGGAAAAAGAAGGTTGTTATTAAGGTTTTTGCACAGGCTATCCCAACTTATACTATGTCTTGTCTAAAATTACCAGAAGGTCTCTTTGATGAGATTACGCATTCTGTTGCTCAATATTGATGAGGCTCATCTGATTTGAAACGAAGAGTCCATTGACTTCGATGGAATTTGTTGCGCAAGGCTAAGCTGGAGGGGGGCCTTGGGTTCAGAGATTTGGTGGGCTTTAATCGAGCCTTACTTGCTAAACAGGCATGGCACATTTTGCAAAACCCATCGTCTATTGTGGCTCGGGTGTTCAAAGGCAAATATTTCAAAGATGTGAACTTTATTTATGCAGTGAAAGGTGATAGACCATCCTATGTTTGGAGAAGTATTTAGTGGGGTTGTGACTTGTAGGAAAAAGGAATTCGTAGGTGCATAGGTACTGAGGAGGAAACACATGTGTTTCTTGATCCATGGATTCCAAGAGAACATAGTTTTCGTGTCCTAACTTCTCAGGGAATGACTATGGATAATCTCAAGGTGAGGGAGTTCATTGATGAGGTACATCAATGGAATGAAGGTAAGTTAAGGTAGTTCTTATGGGATGATGATGTTTGTTGTATTTTATCTATACCTATCCGTGAGGTGCTAGTTTGGATGACTACTCACTTGTGTGGTGATGATTTTCTTAAATTTGGTACCACGTGTTGAGCCATCTGGGAAGATCGAAACAAGGTGAATCGGGAATCCCCCTTGTGTTGGAAATGACCTAGAACTCGCAGTTCGTAAATTTTGTGTTAAACGTTCTATTTATCAATAAAATGTTATTAAGTATTTTATTCAATAAAGTCATTGATATTGCATTTTATAATCAAAATCTAATAAACAAATCAATGGTTATAGTATGAATACTTTAACTTTATGTGATGACATAAACAGGATCAAGTTATAGTATATAGCCTAAATGGTCTATAAGTATATAGATGAAGTTGGGTATTTCATCCTGGTAACACTATTAGATGCAGCCCATTTCATATAAAGATACAAATGATGTGATCCACAAATCATTCATGTAGAGACATATGAGTGGGGGCATCCTATGCAATGAGTTTGCATAAGACTAGACCTCGAAATAGTCACTTTTCTTTATAACGACCGTTTACTGTTAAAACTGACTATTTCAAACTAAAATGACCTAGGATAACACGGTCTTAATCCTGAGCTAACTATGAACTCCTGTTTATTTCGAGATTATCCTTTGATATGCAAAGATGAGAGTAGTTCAACAGCACTACTCAATAAGCCTTCCATTTTAAAGATAAGACCGGTAGATAGCTTGGGACATAGCTATGCAAGATGAAATTCACTGATACCCGACTTTGGGTCAGCAAATAGGTTGTTCTCTTAAGTGTTGATACCTAGTCTTGAACAACGGGGCCCCGTCCTCTCTTGGTAGAGAGGGATATGATTTATAAATGGTATTACAAATCAGCTGTTTAATAGAGGGTCAATGGGAGCTTAAGGTGCAAGATGTATTTACAGGAGTAAAATGGTAATTTTGACTCAACTGTAAATACGAACGACCCGTGAAGGATCGACTTATTGATTATGGTCGAAATGAACAGAAATATATCTACAGTGGGGAGAATGCAGCTATCGAGTTACAGTTGTGTGCCTTGACAATTAACGAATAGTAATTAATTCGATTTAAAAAGTTTAACTGATTAATTACAAATCGTTGGAGCTCATGATCTGTATGTTCGTTAGGTCTCTCTACTAGCTCATAAATTGGAATAGCAAATTGAGTATTAATTGGATGAATTCTAGAATTAGAGTTATGAATATGAAATGTTCAAATTCAATTATTAGGATTTTCAATTTATTGTATTTGATTCAATTAATTAAAGTTATTTAATTTAGTTGAAATTAAACAAAATTGAAGAATCAATTAATATTTAAAGTACGATTTAAATATGAAATTGAATCATATTGGTGGAATTAGTGTTTTATTGATTTAATATTAAGATATTAAATTAATATTGTTTTAATTAAAATAAAATGAAATTAGTTTTATATAAATTAATTTTTGAATTAATTTGTAAAAATTATTTTAAATAGAATTATTTTATTTAAAATCAAAATCAAAATCAATTTTTGAGAAATTGATTAAAAATCAAAGAGAGTTGTAAAAATCCACTATCTCTTAATGATATATCATCAAATTCCACCAAATTAACTCCAAGGAGGAGCTGTCCTTCATGCAACTCTGTGTGTTTGCATGAAATCAATCTATAAAATGCATCTTCATGCATGGATTTGAAGAGAGAAACTGGGATTTCTAACCCTAAAGCTCATCATCTATTCAGCTTAGTTTGAGTGTTTCCACCACATATTCCTTCTTGAGCCTTGTAGAGAAGATCTTGATGGCAGTCTTGTTGAAGTTTCAAGCTTAGAGTGCAAACCTCAACATTGTTCCCTGGTTTGCAGCTTGCGCAGATGAGTTGGGGGTTGGTCCTTTGAAGGTGGATTTATATGTTAGATTAAGTGTGAATGAAGTATATTATGCTCCTAGAAGATGTAATAGGGTTGCCTATCCTTTGGCCCAGTTTGCTGTGGCTCTCCCATTTAGTGGAGATGAAGACAATGACTTTTTCTGATAGTACAAATACTATGTCAGTTGAGTTACGCTTTTGTTGGCACTCTCTGTAACCTTTTGGTGTTATCTATGCTGAAGCCTTTAATTTATGTGTCAAATCAAGTGTGAAAGAAGTATGTTATTCTCCTAGAAGATATAATAGGATTGCCCATTCTTTCGCCCAGTTTGCTGTTTCAAATCAATCTTCTAGTTTGTGGACTTCTAACCTTCGTGATTGGCTCTCTCATTTAGTGGGGCTTGAAAAGGTTGGTTTTTTGGAATGATATTATTATTTCCTTTCAAAAATAAATAAAAAATACATAGTGCCTCAAACACCCAGCACGCCCTAGTTGTTAAGTCGTTCCTAGTGGAGTTTACCATTGAAATAGTAACAAGTTAACAAATGTTGTCTAGACTTTGATAACGTATTTTTAATATGTATCTTAATACTTTATACACAGTGACTAATAAAAAATTAATTTCAAACTTCAACAATCAACTAAAAATCTATTTCAAATTTCAAACCTCGATTAGAAATCGATTAAAAACTCATGAACTAAATGAAAACAAAATCCAAATCTCAAAGATCGAAAGTGTAATGAATCAATTTTATATGTTGGGAATGACTTTGGGCTTTTGACCCATAACAAAAAAAAAAATGAATTTTTAACAACTTTGTAACCATTTGTTTAAATTAATTTTTAGTTTTTGGAAAAAAAAAAAGGAACAAAGAAGATTTCTCCTTTTCTTCTTTTCCATGCTCTAGACCTACTATTATCCGAGCAATTTTTCATTGATATCAATCCGTTCTCCGACGAGTGTACTTCAAAGATCGGGAGTTGTGTTAACCTTGGGGAGCAACCAGCTTTGGCGATTAGTCGATCTTGGTTTCAAGGAAGTGGATTTATCTACAGCAAAACGATCGACATTTGATTCCAATAATTTGAAAGCAAGATCATAATTATTTCTACTAAATGTCGATCAAATTCAAAAGGATTTTTCCAGGTCTATATTGGAACCAATTGATGGAGCGTGTTGTGAGAATATGGAAGTAGGAAGGAGACGATATGTATCTCCAATTACAGTTTCTTCGGCTTGTGATATTACCAATATTGATGCCCAATTACTTAAAAGAGAAAAAAAATAATAATAATAATAAAAGAAGGAAAATCTTACTCAAAGCTCAATTCATGCATACCTCTTCCCATCTTAATTTTCATAATTGATTTCTTCTAATGATTTGAGCAACTGATTTACATCTCTTATATTTTTTGAATTTCTGATTGATTGTTCTTCGACGTCCGTATGAAAGAATTCTATATGATTTGTTGGCTTATTTTGTTCTTGATAAATGAATGGTTTATTGAAAATAATATTTGAGAGATATGATATTATATTATGATTATGTTGTGATTATAAGATTGTTAAGGTTATGGTTCGTCAATGCAAATTGGGAAGGAAAATTAAGAAAATATTTTTGAGAAAGTTACGAACTTTTTTTTTCCTCTTTATGATTAAATAGATTGTTTATGGAATTGTATTACTTTATGAAACTTCCTAAAGCCTTACAATTTCCAAATTGAGAATTAAAATTAATAAAGATGAAAAATAGATATTTGCCAAAATAAATAATTCTCCAAATATATCTATTTATACATTATTCAATTAATTTCGAATTGATTTAAGAGAAATTTGAGGAGACAACTTAGCATTTGAGTTCCCACTTTGTGATGATAAATTAGTGGACTGATTAACATTAGTTGCTAGACATGCTTGTGTTTTTGGGAAATGTAGGTTTTGGGACACGACATAAAATCTATAGTATGCGTCTAGTAGTTGTTCATCGTTAAGTATGATGACTTTAAGGTGAAGACATCTTGATCACATCCAATTTTTAAATTTCAAACCATTGTCAATTTGGATGATGATGGTAGCAAGATTTTCTTGATTTGATTAAAATCTTATTTCAAATCCAAAATCATTGAGTTTTTTCTTGTTGATTTTAGATGGACTTTAATATATGTTGAATTTCCTATATTTTTAATCTCAACGATATATATTTCAAATTTTTATATAAGGTATGAGAATTTGACAATTTTATTTAATTGCTATAGTTGAGCACGATATTCAATATATATTTGAATATTTCATAGTTAGAAAATTGTCTCATGACAAGTGTAATAAGAAAATAATCTTATTGTTGTTATTGTATTGCTTTTCATATCCTAAATGGGATGTTACTCTGATCTAGTTGAGCAAGTCTAATTATCATGTTATCATGAATGGAAATAACATTCCATGGGTGGTATATTTGACAAAAGTTTATGCATGATTAAATTGTTATATATGGCCATTAAATTTCATGAAGAAGTATTATTTCTTTTTATCATGATATGTCTAAACAATAAAATATGTAGATATTTTATAATGATTTTTCATGTGTATATAAATTATAACAACTATCTCCGTTCGTATGAAACTTCTTGGGTCAAAACAAAAAACAAAGCCATGAGGCCTTATGTCCAAAGTAGATACAATATCATACTATTGTGAAGATATTTTGAGAGTTGTTATCCTTAATAAGTGGTATAAGAGTCATGTCCCTAGTTTAGTTATGTTGATATAATCCATAAGTGTCGAACAAAGATGTAGTGGAACCTCAAAAGTAGTCATAGTGTGATCCATGGTTGAACTATATCAAATAGGCAATATGCTCGGATGAAAAAGAGTTAGCCTATATAAGAGTTAGATTGATGGATGATTACTTCAAGGGAGACCCAGTTGATCATTTGTTCGAGGGGATGATTGTTGGGAATACAACCAAAGTCACACGTTGGTTAGATAAGATCATGGGTACATAGGTGTACATATAGATTGTTGAGAATACGAACAAAGTCTCACATTAGTTAGATAAGATCACGGTTACATAGGTGTACATAAAATTTTAATTGATTGAAAGTATTTATTGAGCATGTTTAGGATCTTGAAAAAAGAAAATGAAGATTGATTATTTATAATTGTCATATGATTTAGCAACTTATGAAGAGACATTATGAATTAAACATGGATCTTCAATTTCTGAAAGGAAACAAACCAATTAGGTTTATATGAATCTTCAAATATTTTATGCATATTTTCATATGACTAAAATATTTGAAATAGCCACTATAAACCCTTGATAGCATTTGTATAATACATCGCATGAATGTAAAGAAGTATTTACTCAAGTTATTTAAGCTAATCATGTGAGTATTTGTTAATGTTCTTTGAGACATGCGTTTACTCAAATTTATTTGAGCTGATTGAATGACTATTCGTTTGTATATTGATGATATACCGATCTTTGATAGAAAAATAGATGTAAGTAATAATACTAAGTTATTTATGTCCCCACAATTTGAAATGAAAGATTTAAGTGAGAATGATGTGATACTTGGTGTTAAGATAAGGAAACTGAAAATGGATTTTCTTTATATCAATCATACATTGAAAAATGATATTTGATTGCTTTGATGATGCTCCTGTAAGAATGCCTTATGATGCTAATATGAATCTTAAGAAAAATAAGGAAGGTGGTGTTTCTCGATCCGAATATGCAAAGATTATAGGAAGTGTTATGTTTTTATGAATTATAATAGACTTATGACTAAAGATCATTTTATTGCTCTTCGTTGTTTATTAAGATATCTTAATGGTACAATAGATTATTGTTTACATTTTAATATTCTTCTGCCATACTAGAAGGGTAGTGTATTCAAACTGGGTAACTTAGAATGGTGAAGTAAGTTTTACTAGTGGATGTGTTCTTATTGGGTAGAAGAGTTATTTCATGGAAGTCTGCAAAACATATTTGTATAGCAAGGTCCACCATGGAGTCTAAATTTATTACTCTAGAATTAGCAGGACAAGAGGTTGAGTGACTTAGAAGTCTACTGAGAAATGCATCATTGTGGAGGGCATTTGTATGAGTGGCTTAGAAATCTACTAGGAGATGTACCATTGTAGAGACATTAGTACCAGTCTCTTTGCACTGTGATTCACATGTTGTCATAGGAATTGTCAAGAATAGTGTGTATGATGACAAGAGGAGGCATATACGCCTCAGGCATGGAGCTTTGAAACAATTACTGAAAGGAGGATTAGTTCATTATAGTGTTTAAGAGGAATTTTGCGATTCTTTCACTAAAGGCCTAATAATGAGAGTAATTCTAGAATTTTCAACAAGTATGGGACTTAAATATGGTCTATAGTCCTTTATTTGACTGGTCCATTGTGATAGATTTGGCAGTCCATAGCCCTTCATTTTGGTGGTCATAGCACGGACTTGATGAACAGAACTAAAACCTTTAAAAATTTCATAGCCCTTCCTTTGGGTGGTCCTGATATAGACTTAATGGATAATTATAAAATCTTGTTAGCTCAATTTTTGAGTGATTTGCCTTTGACAAACTTGATGAAGTTGGTCCTGGTATGGACTAGATGTGAAGTCTTCATAGCTCACTCTTTTAGTGGTCTATTGTGATAGACTATGAAGTAATTAACGTGATTCTGAAGGTGTGGTCATCTTCTATGGAAAAGTTTAAGGGGCTTTTTCTAGAGCTTTCACGTTGACCCGAAGTTCTATGTGCATGGTCTTAAATAGCACACTTTTATCGCGGAATCAATGGAAATTTAAGGAGTAAAACGTGTTCTGGAGGTCTCAACTATAATTATTGAAAGTTTAAGAGATAACTCACTCTTTCTAACAAAGTTGTTACCCTACTTCATTATGCATCAATTCAAATTGTTAAGATATTGATGTTTAAGTTTGTTTTTCTATCTTTACTAGAAAAAATAGGTTTTATAAAATGTCCTTTTGTTTTGTTCGCTATAATAGTCATTCATGGGGATTGTTGAGAATGACTTTGGGCTTTTGGCCCATAGCAAAAGAACAAGGAGTTTTTAACAGTTTTGTAACTGTTTATTTAAATTAATTCTAATAATTAATTGTAAAACGATTTTTATTTAATTCTTCAATTAATTCTAAAAAAGCTTTTTATTCATCTTTATTTTTCCTTTAAAAAAGGGTTATTAGTTTTTGAAAAAAGAGACCAAGAAGATTTCGTCTTTTCTTCTTCCTTATGTTTTCCTCTCTAGATCTATTATTTTCTCAAATTTTCATCGATTCCAACCCGTTCTCCGACGAATACACGTCAAAGATCATGAGCTATGATAACCTTGGGAGCAATCAACTTTAGCAATTTAGCACCGAGGTCGGACCGATCTTGCTTTCGAGGTAGTGGGTTTATCCACGACACAATAATTGACATTCGGTTCTAACATTATATTTACCCATAAATTTTAAGAATATCTTACAAAAGTCACATTATACATTTGTTCAATACATATATGTAAAATAAGGGGAAGAAGCACATTGATTTTTTTTCAAAATTGATAGGATGAAAGTTAAAATATGAAAAAAGAAATTTTAAAAGTATTAAGGACAAAAAGAATTGAACTTTTTTAAAATATTAACCATTATATCATTTATTCATTTTTGGTTATGACAAGGTGAGAGGATAATCGAATTAAAATAAAGTTAAATTTGTTATTAGTTTTCTTTAATTTGTGTCTTACATGGTTCAATCAATTTAAGGTGGTTGATGATAATTGTTATATATATGAAAGACTCATAGAATAATTATCAGTCGTGTCCTGCAATAATTGCAGCTAACAATTGCAAATATATATATATATATATAACATTATAATTATTTATATGGGGTAGAATTATTGTTTTGATTTCATTATTGTTGGCTCTGTCAATCTCAATCTAATTCTTATATTAATTTAACAATTAAAAAAAATATTGTGACTATTAAAAAAGTGAAAGTAATTATTTATTTTTCCAAAACTAAAGTTCAGTTATCAATCAATGTTATTGCAAAAGTGACCCACTAACGGTGGCTTAAGTTGCGGAAACTTTTAGTAAAGTTATTTTTATTTTATGAATTCTATGATTAGTAAATATCATGGACAAATTCATACCTTCTTTTCTTTTCTTTTTTTTTTCTTTAGAATATTAATTTTCCAACTTACCATCCAAATATTATAATTTAATTATGACTTAAACTTTGATTCGTATAATCATCAAAATTTTATAAATTTGTCAAATAAAGTGCAAACTCAACTGTATTAAATTATGTGTTAATAGTTAAGAAATTTGTAGTTTTATATATATATATTTAAGCTTTCAAATAAAATAATTATAACATTTATTATTTTTTCATATAATATGAGAAATCGGTTTTGTTAACATCGCACTACTATTTATAAATTGTGATTAATTCGAAAATAGTTAAAATTGACTTAATTGTGACCTCTTAAGCGTTTGGTTAGATATTTTCGCCTTGCTTCTTCAATCCATTTATTGAGAAACAGGAAGTGAAGAACTAGAGCTAAAGCTTAGTTCAGTTTAGATAAAGAAAGTAAGCAGGTAAATTGGGATAAAGGAGGACGTGTTTGTACAATTTAAAATGTATGATACTTATTCGTATTGGAAAACTTTCACTTCTCTATATTTTAAATGTGTCATTATAAGAAGATTACAATCAGCCATTTCAAATATTCCTTTATGAGGTTCATTATCTTAGGTATTATTACATAGTAGGCTTATATACATGGTGTTTATTTATTGTTATATATTACTAAAAGTATATAATTTTAGAAATAACCCTTACCTTTAATAATTGTGTTTAAGATGTTTAACTATATATATATATATATTATATATATATAAAAATAAAATTTAACTTTCTTTTAATATTGAAAGTAAATGTAGAAAACAAATAGATTTGGACTTTGTGTGATGTGAATCAACTTAGTTTCATTAATAAAGCTCACATTAATGAGAAGTTGAGCACTATTTTCTTTGTCCAATTGCATGAATTTATTTTGAAGTGGAAGTTGATGATTATTGATTATATTTAATAGAAAATTACCAATTAATTTAGTGAAACTTTAGCAGCATTATTGGTGACAAAATAATTTCTTTGGTAAGAAATGATTTCTTTTTGGGCAATTGAATTTCTTCTCTTTTTTTTTTCTCCATTTTAACTACAAATATTTTCAAACTAAATTTAAAATTATTATTCTTAAGACTAACTTTAAAAATTTATGTGAATTTAAATTTAACCACTAAATCAAGTAGTCAAATGTGTCCAAAATTTAACATCAAATAAGCTAAGTTTAAATAAAAAATCAACTTAAAAATATAGGTTCATTTTAGTAATATTTGACTTTTTTTTTAAAAAAAAAATAAGTTATTAAAAATACTTTCCACCTCCAAATTCTTGAAAAAGCTTTAAAAAACTTATTTTTATTTTTTAAAAATTTTGTAAGAATTCACACTATCTTTAACTTAAACCAATATGCAGATCATTATAAAAATCGAGGAGGAAATATACCTTAAATTTTTTTTAAACAAAAATAACAAACAAAAAATGGATTACCAAATAGAGTTCATATTTTTTCATTCGAGTGTATAAGCAATTCTCCAACTAACCATAATCTTTTATATAAAATAAAAAATAACTCTTGCACAAGTAGGTTAAATTATTCAAGTTTTAGATTTTAATATAAGAAATAAGTCTAGATTATGTGACTCGAAATTGCAACTTTTAACCCATTTGAGACTAATATTAATATAACGTATTGATTTCAAATTAGAACTATTGTTGAATTAAGCATTAAACGCTTAAAAATTAATTTTAAGTTAAATTATTAATTCATCTTAATTTTTTGAGCTACATCTATTTTATCTTTATATTTTAAAATGTTTTCAATAGATAATTGTAGGTGAAATTGGATTTGAAAAAATAAGCCAAAAATAAATAAAAGACTAAGAAAGAGTTTCAAGATGGAAGATGACATAAACTTCACGCGCTCGTGTTCCTCCCTCACAGCCTCATGTAGGCAATAAACGATTAGAAGGTAGAAGGTGACTAGAAGCACGAGTACTAGCGTTCATCGGGGTGTTTAGCCCACTAACTCATCACCCAACTACATACTTTCTAATTTCAATATATTAACCCCATGTCTCCTCAAGATAATACCTTTTTTTGGACTCTTATACCACATTTGATAGTATGAGGTTTCATCTCAAAACCAATTGGCAATGAGAATAGTAACTCATCTATCTTATAAGGAGTGTGAGATCTCTTAATTTTTCTAATGTGGGATTTTCAATAGTCCCAAATACCTTTTTAGAAATTTTATAAGAAAAAATCATTTTATTAAAAAATTAAATGAATGAAGGGAAGTTTCTATGAATTTAAATATTTCATCATCGATATTATACGACATCTTAAATCCTATTTTAATACATGAACTTTGAATTTTTTTTAATCTTGTTATATTTTAGTCCTAAACTTTAAAATACATTTGTTTAGTCCCTAAACTTTTAAAAAGTATTTATGTTAGTCCTTACTATTAAAATTATATTAACTCTCTAACAGAAATGCGATGGAGCTTGTATTTTTAGATGAGTAGACTTTAAATATATCGAGCAAGTTGATGATAAAGTAAAATATCAACAATAGTATATCAAAATACTGAATGGCCAATATTTTGAATTAAAAATATCTTTTAAATTCTTTTGCTTTACCATCCTATTCAAAATTAAAACCTTAAAATTTATTTTAACGTAGCTATCATATTTAAACTTTACACGAAAATGAAAAGATAAATGAAATTGTTGGGCCACTAAATTCCGCCTCACACTACCTCTACACCAAAGACAAGACAAAAAACAAGAAAAATAATTTGCCCTTTGTCCCTTTTTTATATACATAATTTGCCCCCTTTGCATCTTAAATAGCGGCGATTAAAAAAAAAAAAATTGTCACCCTTCAAAATTTTTTACATTATCTATCTCTCTTCCTTCTAATTTCTAGAGAGAAAAAAATTCTTGTTCTTAGAATTTCCAACTTCCCATGTGAGGATATATTAGAAAGAGAGAAGAATCCTTGAAAACCCAATATCTCTTTAAAAGCAAAAGCTTGAGCAAAAAAGCAAAGTGGGGAAGGAACATGGAAGGTAGAGCAAAAAACAAGCTTCATTACAATCTCCTGATCCTTCTTCCATCTCATTCAGATTCTCTTCTCCTTCCCCTTTTGCCTCTAATGTAGCTCAAACAACTTCCCATTTGCTCTCTGCCATTATTCCCTCTTCTGTAAGTTTTTTTTTTTTGTCTTTCTTTTGTTCTTATGTTTTCAGATTTGATTTGGGTTTTTCTGGAAATTGTTGGATTCACTTAAATTTCTGTTTATGGGATCTGGGATTTGTGTGAAATTGAATTTGCTTTGAGCTTTTTAGGGCTTAGATTGCTTTGTTGATACTAGGATTTGGTTTTGGATTTAGGGGTTTGTTTCTTTTGGCTTGTTGAGTTGTATGTTGGTTCTTGTTAACTTTATGAACTTGAGTTGATTCGATATTCAAATCTCTATTCTAGTACAAGAAAGAACACTGGAGATGGTCTTGTTCACTGTTTCTTATTCTTCTTCTTGAAGATGAAAGCTAGATTGGACCTGTCTTGGGGGTGTTTTTTAATAAGAGCTTGGAATTTTTGGTGATACTAAGTTGTATTGAAACCTCTTAGATGAAAACTTAAAGAACTTGAAATTCCTGTTGGCTAAACTTAAGAAGTTAAAAGAACAGATGAACTTGAAACCTCTAGGTTGAAAGTTTAGTCCCCCTTTTGATAACTTTATAACTTTTTTTTTAAAAAAAAGTAAACTAATAGACACTACTTCAACCCATAAGTTTATATATTTTGTTTTCCATCTACTAATGTTTTAAAAAATCAAGTTCGAAAAATAAAAGAAAATAATTTTCAAAAATTTATTTTTTGTTTTTAGAATTCGACTAGGAATTCAAGTGCTTCTTTAACAAAAGTGAAGACTATAATTAAGAAATTGGGAGGAAACAGACATAAATTTCTAAAACATATGATAAAAAACGAAATTATTATCAAACAAGGCCTTAATAACTTAAAATCTTTTCTGTTTCTCAGAGTCGATTTAGGGTGGATGTAGCCTTTGAGTTGGAAACTTAGTTACTTAATATTCTTGTTGTGTCTTGATGTTGAGTTTAGAGCTTTCCTTTGGTCCATTGGGGAAAAAATTAATTTCTTTGGCAATGTTGCCCAACCTCATCTTATCAATAAAAATGAAGGAATCCTTGTTTCTCATCAAAGAAGTTGGTTTTAGGGTGGGTGAAGTCTCATGTGAAAGTAATACGGATTAAAAGGGAAAAAATAACGTTATTTTAAATCACCAATTGACCTAAAAGCTTAAACTTGTGGGTGAAGGTAAATTTAATATCATATCATCTAAATACTCTCCCTCACTTGTGGATTTGAAATATGAAGAAGAACCAACAAGTGGAAATCAATATTAATATTAGATTTGAATATAGGACCTCCTTGGACCACCTATCCTAATACTATCCTAAATCACGATTGACCCAAAAGCTTATGTTTGTGGGTGAAGGCAAATTTAATATCATATAATCTAACAGTTAAATTGAACCTTTGACGTTTACATGATTACCTTTATTTGATTTCTTTCAATTTTGATGAATAGTTCATATGTCATCCACTCAAAATCTTCGATCTCTGGGTTTTCTTTCGATTCCAGAAAACTTGTTCTCATTTTTACTTCAGTTTACACCCATGAATACATTGTTTGGCTAGTTTTGAGTCGTTCTCAGTCAAAAAAATATACTGAAACTTATGTGAAGACTTTGTTTGACCAAAAACTTTAAAGCAGTCTGTCTCCCAACAGTTGTGCTTAACAAACCAAAAATTCGAATGTCGATGTGCCCTGTCCTTGTCCCTGATTTCCAAATGTTTCCCGTGTTCATAATCATTCAAATATATATCGATGAACTTGCTTCCGGACTTGGATTGCTGTCTTTGGTTTTCTTCAATTACTGAATTTAATAACATTTTTACTATGCAGCTTGGAAATGGCAGCTTCAGAACTTGAAACCGAAGATGTTTGCTCGGATATTTATGTTAATCTGGGGCTTAAGTCATTGCGCAAAGGAATCCGGAGAAATCCACGGGTTCTCACACTTCTTTCTTCACTTTTGGAAAGATCTGTCAAAAAAAATGAATTACTAATGGAGGCCACACAAGTCAAAGAAGCTCGTACAATGTTTCATGGTCTACGAGCTCCTACCCTGAGTATTCAATGTTATATTGATCGTATCTTCAAGTATTTTGGCTGCAGTCCATCTTGCTTTGTCATTGCAAATATTTACGTTGATCGATTCCTCAAGTGCACAGAGATTCAGTTAACTTCCCTCAACGTTCATCGACTGCTGATAACGAGCATCATGCTGGCTGCAAAGTTCATCGATGACTCGTAAGCACCAATCACAAATAAATTTTGCACTCTTGATTTTTCCATTTTGTGATAATACTTTGTCAACTTGTTTTACTCGATTTTGCAGATTCTTCAACAATGCCTATTACGCGAAAGTTGGGGGAGTTAGCACGGCGGAGTTAAACAAACTGGAGATGAAGTTTTTGTTTAGTATTGACTTCAGACTTCAAGTGAATATACAGACGTTCAGTCGATACTGTTATAAACTGGAAAAAGAAGGCACCGAAACACGTCAGATCGAACGCTCAATTCGAGCCTGTAGGATTAAGGAGAGCTGGTCAAATAAAGATGAGAAATCCTGTGCTTCCACAACAGCCAGATGATATTTTCAACCACAAGCCATTGCATGTAAAATTCACAACTTTTTTTTTTATTGCTTTATATATGATTCATTTAGAAAATTTGCATTGTTGAGAAAGATGGCAATTATTTCCAATGGATTCTTTTATTTTCTTGTGACTTTGTCTTCATATAGGCATTGGTGAGAGTCCATTGGATAAGTAGAAAAACACTGCTTAAAAATACATATATGTATAAATTGATTGGCAGTTTTGTGAGTAGTTATGATTTTTTATTTCATCACGAACATATGTTTATGGGATGTATCAGTCGTTAACTACTTGAATTATGTTCAGGTCGTGGTAATTACAGTTCTTTTAAAGTGAGGTTGAGCAACATCCATTAGTGTACAAACTATTCTTTAGGACACTTTAGATTGAACGACGAACGAAGCAAACCCAATTGATCCATACAAAACTAAACCAACTAAAGCAATTTGGTTTGTTCTTTTCCTGTACTTTTGTTTGGTTTGGTTAAAACTGATGAACTCATAAGTCATAGCCAAGCGAGCTTAAAAAGTATATAAATCTTAAATGTTTACTTGTTTTATAATCTACAAAATTTCTCAAGTAACTTATAATTAATCTAATGAACAAATATATAATGAAAAGATGGGTTCCTTTAGAATGGAAACCAAACTGAATTGATTTATTTAGGATGAATAATGTCTGATGTTTCACTTTTGTTTCTTGTATTGCATCGAAATGAGATGAAACTCTATGTTAATCTAATATGGTATCATAATCTATAAACCTCAAATCTGTATTCGATCCAAAATATCATTATGAGAAGGCTTATTGAGAATCCCACGTTGAGATTTGTCTTTTGAAATAGTTTAAACTCTTTTAGCAAAAGTCATTTCAAATAGACTCATTCTAAACACAAACTTGAGTCGTCATCAGTAAAAATAAAATAAAGGAAATAATTGTTTCTTTTGTATAATGAAAGGTTTTTTAGTATGACAAATGTAGGGTTTGGAAATTTGAACTTCTGATCTCAATGGAAGAAATGTATGTGAACTATTTCTAAGTTATGCTCGTATTGACTATTGTATAATAAAGTTGATTAAGATATAGTATCAATTAATTAGATATTTTCATCCTTAACAAAAGTGAAAATAACAAATAATCATAATGATAAGAAAAATTATTTAAATTGACACAACTACTGAAAATATTTATAAATAATAACAAATATCATAGATTATCTGTGATAGACTACTTTTTCTATGTCTATCATGACACAGAAAGATACGTATAGTAGTCTATTGAGGTCTATCGCAGTTTATGTAGATAGTGAAATTTTACTATATTTATAAATATTTTAATTCATTTTCTTATATTTAAAAATAGCCCAATAATTGGTATAAAAGAACGAATAGGAATAAATCATTGGGAATTTTTTTAAATATGAACTCAATTTATTTTGTTAACTTGGATTATAATTCAGGAATGGAAATAATAATAATAATAAGTATGAGATTTTCTAAAAATTGCTTGTTGGTCCCACACGAAATAGGGAAAAGGAATAAAATTGATTAGTTTTACAAGGCAATCATATTCTCGCGTTCTCGAAGGAATAATTTCCACAGTCGTTCACTTTTAATTTGTAATTAAGAAAAAAATAAAGTTTCAAATTATATTTGAATTTTTTAAAATAAATTTAAAAGGTTCCCGAATAACTTTTTTTTATATAATATATGATAAAAATATCTGTAACTGAGTACATTTTGAGAAAATGCCTGTAGATTGAGGTAATATATATATTTTTTAAAAAGAGAGATCCATTTTCCGAGTAAAATAGAAATATAATCTTGAATTCATGTATGGGTAAAATAATTCTTTAAAAATATAGGGGTAAAATCGTAATTTTGTTGAACTTTTTTTCCGGCAATGAAAAATGCCTAAAAATATGTAGTATTTACTATTTTGACTTTTTTTTTGGTATAGAGATAAAAAAATCCAATCTTTTATCAGAATGTCATGTCAATTACAGTTAGTTAAACTTGCTTTGACGATATTGAGTTTTTTTTTATTAATAATATTTTATGTATATTCGTGTTTAATGTCCGACCGAACTAAATTGAAGTTTTATTGTTTGTTCATTCTTCCCAATATTTCATCAAATTGAAGTCCTCCTATCTATTTATAGTTGTTCTCCCAACATTTTATCAACTTGAAGTCCTATCCCAATATTTTGCATAATGGATTTCTCGCAAATATTTTTGCATTCAAGTGTGTTTCGGATAAGAAAAATGTATGTGAAAATTACCAATCTGCTTCTGTGCTTATCAATCATGATGATGATACAACTCTTCTTGCATGTTTCAGAGTGATTTTGAAATTGTTAAAATCACTTTTGTCATGTTCAAAATCACTCTGAAACACACCTTTAATCCTTCAAAATTAATTTAATACTTAATTTTAAATTTTTAAATACAATTTTCATATCGTCAAATTTAGTTTTGAATCATTAGAAAAACATGTTTCATAGTGTTTTGAAAAATGATAAAAATGATTATAACCATGGTAGAATCACTCTCAAACATGCTTTTAATCATCTAACAGAATCAATCACCCCTTGTCTTGACCGTTGACGAGAGAATTTCGACTTCCTCTTTCTCTATACAAAAATTATGTAAATAATTCATTTAGCATGCTTCTTACTGAAGACAAACATTTTGTAGACCATTATTGGATTTTCAAACAAGATATATTAATATTATGACTATTGTTTCATCATGGATGTTGAATATGTAGATACTGATAAACACGATGCCTGTACCACAATAAATGGTCGTTTGAATCGCAAATATTATTTTATGGATATGGAATTAAATGTTTTGAATTTAAATGTCTAGGTCTTCAACATCTAGATAATTAATGTTTGTACTTGTGTTTGAAAATGCAAGATAATTAATGTCTGAAAGTTAAGTGAATCTGTTTTATTTATCTATTTTGTATGTAGAAATCAAAACTAAATAATTATTTATCAAATGTAAGAGAACAAGTAATGTATTCATAACTAAATTTAACCATTTAATATATGGTTATAGTGATTAATTATTTAATCAATTAAAATATTTTTAAATTAACATTATTTACATTATTTTATTTAATTAATAAAACCAATTAAATTAATATAAAGTAAATAGAATATTAATAATTAATAATAAAATTTATATTAAATAGTTAAGATAACATAAAATATTAATGGTAAATGTATTAGTAGAAATTTATTAAGTCTAAATAATATATTTATATTTAATAATTAATTAAAATTAATAGTAATTATTACTTAATCAAACTATATCCATCTTTAGATATAAAAGTCCCACAAGTATGGAGGGTATTACCCATGTCATATGGGTTTTAAAGTTCATTGGATAATAATATCCTAAGTTTTAAAGAGTAAAATGTTGCGAAACAAATACAAATATTGAAATCTCATGTCAATGTTTATGAAACAAACATACCCTAAATTCAATAAGGAGAAACAAAAAGCAAAATATTCTATTTCGTAAACTCGGTAGAGATTAACTTCATTCTAATGATTGTACTGTCACTAGACTTACTAAAAAAAAAAAGTTGGTATTGTTTGTTTAGTTTTTTAAGGTGTCTATACACTCTGTAGATTCCTCTCACTTCTACTAAAGTCGATGAGATATAGTTGGTGAGACATATATCCTAAGACATACACTCCATGGATTCTTATATTCACGACATCTTTTTACAAGGACTTAAATTGCATAAACAATGAAAGAAGGTCTAAATGCTCTACAAGGGTTTTAGAAAGTAAGTATTCATAGGGTTTTTTTTTTTTGGGTTGCATTCAATCGTAGTAGGTTAGTGTTTTTATAAGGGGATATAATCAACGACTATATAAATGTTTTTAAAAGTGTTTTTTTTAAAAAAAAATCATTTTTATTTAAACACTTTTGATAAAAAAAAATTAAAATACACTCGACAAATATATTAAGTGGTTATCAAACACTCCAATTTCTTCCAAAATAACTTATTTTTAAAATTAAACACTTGAAAATGTATTCCAACCATACCATTCCTATTACTTTCAAATTTATATCTCAAGATGTGATATAACCGATTTGCACTAAACATATTTCCATACACTCATATTTAAAATTACAATCGGGTTGTGATAGCTACAATTACGTGTATATATATACACACATTATTAACATGTTTATATAATTTGTGTTAATGTGAATTTGATCCCAAAAATTTATCCCATAAGTATTTAGACAGATTTTAGAGTACAGTTTAATTTTATTTAATTATGGTTGCCAAAATTTACTTTTATTTGTTACGATATCTTATCTTCCTAATTTTTAGCCATTTGGGTAGTTGAAAATATTACCTGAATTTTAGTTTTGATATTTTGTAATAGCGTAATTTAATAGATTCTATTCATATAAATGTTTAGTCATATTCTCAAAATCTATAATTATTTTAGGTCTTATGTACAAATCTTTTTTTTTTTAAATTAAGTCTATGAACACTACTTTCACATGTGTTATCTACTTTTTACCAATACTTTAAAAAATCAATTCAAATTTTCAAAACTAAAAAAAAAAGTAAGTTTTTAAAAAGTTTTTTTTTTTTTTAGAATTTGACTAAAAATTCAATCATTTTATTTAAGAAAGATACAAAATATTATAAGTAATATGGATGAAATAATCTTAATTTTCAAGAACCAAAAACAAAAAACAAATCGGTGACCAAACGGGACTTAGCAATTTTTCAAACACTACTATTGAAATATAGTGATTGAGAAATGCCTTTGAAGAAATTGGGCCGAAGTTATTGAGCCGAAGTAATTGGGCCAACGCTTTGAAACTCGGTGAGCTTTTAGTTGGTAGTGAGGGGCAGTATGGTCCTAGAACAAAGGCAAATGTAGTGGGATGAAAAAAATAAATATTACGTATTGAAAAAGTAGATTTACAATTTTCTATTAAAAATAAGCTAAAAAAATTTCTAATAAAATGTAATCTTTTATTTAAAAAAAAAAAGAAGAAGAAGAAAAGAAACGAATTTTTAATGATTATATTATATTTTCTTTTAAAAATTGTTTAATTTTCCAAATAAGATGGTCAAATATTTCCTTTTAAGAAAAATGGATATTGTGAGAGTAAATTATCTATGTCTATATTATATATAAATGGGACTAAAGAGGACAATCTTTAATTCTCTCTTTTGTCTTTACAATTTTAACAAATTTCTATTTTGTCCTTCATCAAATAATTGTAATTATATTGGGAGACACGACTATTCAAATAGAAGTGGTTATACATTAAATTGATGCATCCAATAATATACGGGTACGTTTCAAATCGTAGATGTGAAACATAATGATCTATATCAGTGAGGATGTGCATAAAATGTTCTTTATAAAGAGATTTTCCTATATTTCAAGTTCATTTGATTAAATATTCTTTTCGTTCTTTATATATGTATATAGAATTACTCATCAGGTAAAAAAGTTATCTTACAATGTCATTTATTTGTCAACTAAGAAGCACAGATAAATGTATAAAATACGGATACGATACGATATGACGATGCGCCAACTTCTAAAAACTATGATACGGATATGTTGAAGATACATTGTTATATATATGTGTGTATTCATATATGATAACGCCCAATTAATTGTTATAACACTTATCTTAAGTTATATTAGAATAGATTTAAGAAGAGAGTGAAAACGTGAAAAAAAATCCAATAACGTTGAGTCGTGGTGGAACAACTAGAGCAGCCGGTATGAAAGAATTAGAAGATGAAGATTGAAAAATGAAGTTGAGGATGAAGGGGGTGTGAATCATGATTTACATAGTGAGAGAAGAGAAGAATGAAGATTTAATTACGTTTCGGATTTTTTTTAAAACTTTTTACGTTTTTATCATTTTTTTTTAATTCATTTTGTTTTGGATTGCTTGATTTAAGTGGACTTTTATGTTCGTGAGTGATTTTTAAATTGTTAAAATTAGTTTTGTCATTTTCAAAATCACCGTGAAATATGTTTAATCCTTCAAAACTAATTTTGATAATATGAAAATTGCATTTAAAAGTGTAAAATTGAAAATTAAATTAATTTTGTGTAATTAAAAGTACGTTTTCGAATGATTTTAAAAATGAAAAAAGTGATTTTGATGGTTTTAAAATCATTCTAAAACACGCATTTAAATAAAATGGGTTATGGGTTGGGCTTCTTAAGCTGTTGGGCTTAAATTTGAAAGAGAAAAAAAAAATTAATGTATTCCCTTCACATATTTGGAAGTTACGCGTATATGATACCGATTCTCTGCATAATTAAAAGTATTTGTGCTTCCTATCTTATCAAAGTTTTAATTTGCTATTGTGGAGTATGATATTTATTCTCTTATTTTTATTTTCAATTTAAACTAATTAAGATGAAATGTTTTGTTCTTCAGTATTGCTATTTTTTTTATGTATGACCAAGTCTCAAACTAAAACAAAGATGGTATACATCGTTGGTCCTTCGACAAGTTCACATAAAATGATAGTGAAATTTGTAGAAACTTGGATCAAGGAATGCAATATATATGTTTAAACATGTCCATATGGATATCAGTACTCTTCCCCACAATAAAACCATTTATTTGGTTAAGGAATATAATATCCGAAGGCATGCTCTTCTATCTTTTATATATTTATTGAATGTCGAATTACAATGTAGAATTACGCTCTTAAAATATAGTTTATAATGAGATTTTTCTATAATGAATGTCTTATTTATTTCTTTCTTTTTATCTTAGAATCAATCTCTTCTAGGAACACTAAACGTTTACCTATGAAATAATCTTATCATGCCACTTATTTATCACAATTTTAATTTACAACTTTTTTTATTTCATTTGCATTATATGTGTATTTTAATTTTAATCATTTATGTGTGTTTTCAATACTTTTTTTTACACATTTTTTCAATAGTTTTAAATTTAATGGGGTTATTGAGCATGAAAGAACTTTGTTTTCCTCTTTTACCCTATAACTTTTATAAATTTATATTTTACCCTTCAATCATTGCTAGTAGGATTTCGTCAAGAGAAATTAAATAGTTACAATGTTTGCTAACAAGACACGATTGTTCAAATGGACATGACTACACATTGGATTAGCTCATCCATTCACGTATGAACGCAATCCAAACATTAGATGTAAAACATCACAATTGGACAGTGAGAAATGTGCCTAAAATATTATTTATAAATATTAATATTATCGTATAATCAAATCCGATTTATAAAAATATTTCTTTTTTCTTCCTCCAAGAATACCAAAGAATTTCCTTTGAAGTAATAAACTATCATGTTATGTTATTCATTTGTCAAATTCAATTGCATTCTATGTTTTGTAATTTTAATCATTTATATGGTCTCTTTTAATTATTTTCTATCTCTTCCATTATTCTTCTAATTTCATATCAAATATTTACCACTTAAACTCAACAAAGAATATAATAATTCAAATTTCAAATATTACTTTATAAAATTAAGTTTTAAAATTCCGAAACTACATGCAACCCATTTCAAATTTATTCTAAATTAACTTATATAACAAGAAAATTAGGATTTCTACACTACCTTTTTATTTTTACTTTCAATTAAAACTATAAATTTCCACGTACATTTTACGTGTCTTCTAACTAGTTATATAAAATATTAAAAGAGTGAAATGTCATATCTATGATTGATTGTATAATCTTAATTACAATAATATAGACCCCGTTTGATAATCATTTGATATTTTATTTTTATTTTTTAAAATTAGACCTATTCATCCACATTTCTTTTAATGAAAATAATCAATTTATATAAGAGTTGTAAAAATTAATTATATAATTAATCACATATAGGTATACACATTTTCAAAATACGTACTTATGCTACTCACTAAAAGTTTTTGCCTTTCTAAAACATTAATTTCAATCTCTAAATTGTAGAATGTGTCGTCATTTTAGTCTTGTGAATAGAGACTAATAAGATCAAATATCATGTATTTCAAAATAATTATTTTCAAATATAAGATTATATATATTTATACAAAATATATGAAAGCTTTAACTAAATCTTAAAACCTTTGAAGATTTAGAAACTAAATATAAGTTTTTAGTACAAAAATAAATAAGAATTTAACTTATGAAGCATATATATTTCATGTGAGACAAAGAATTCGTAACAGACACGCATCAGATATCGATATTTCTACATACTTCTCAGATAATGTATCTGACGAGCGATTTGATGTATCTATTTTTACGCTTAATTTTTTTTAGAGAAAAAAGACAAACAACCTATCTAATCTTTTTCAATCTAAAATTATGCAACCTATTTTTTTAAGCAAGAGAAAATATACCTTCAATATATCAGTATCCTCGTTTTTTTATAAATATATATTAAAATAATATATAAAAAATGATGTATCCTTCAACGTATTTGTATCTTAATTTGTTAGAAATTGACGAATCGTCCTATCTAATCGTATCTGTATCGTGTAGTCATATCCATATCTGCTTCATAAGATTTAACCCATCAATCATTATTGCAAATATTTAATGGAATTGATATTTTAATTTTTAATTGATATATTTGGCAATATTTTCCTTGGGAATATAGCATCTAAATAATTTAACTTTTATGTTCAATAATTGGGTTGATGGATATTGTGTTGTCTTTATATTGGATATCCTTTTGTTTTTGTACTTTGTTTTATTGGTTGTTTGCTTGTGGTGTAATGACTAACACTCCTAACCCCATTTCTCATAAAATACCAAAAGAAAATTGTCTTATTTGATTATTTAAGATGTACCTAAAATGTAGATTAAAGAATCCAAGGTTCACTTTTGAATATTGTTAGTTCTTTTTGGAGGTTTTTCAAAATTAGAAAAATAAGATAAACGGTTTGTATAAAAAAGTAAAATTTAATCTTCTTTGTTAGAAGCTGATAAAAATATATTAGTATCTATCATAAATTCATAAAAGTCTATCATTGATATAAATAGTTTGACATTTTTTCTATTGGTGAAAATTCCATTTTATTTTTCCTATTTAGTTTAACTATTTTCCTACAAAACCTAAATAATCAAAATAATGGGTTCTCTAAAAATGATGGACTTGTTAATTTGATAACCATATCCACTCTTATTTTCAAGTAATAAAAGGATAGAATAAATAATGAATATTAGGTGAACTATATATATATATATATATATTACCTAGCTAAAATTTCATCAATATTTCTAAAATGCAAAGAATTGTAAGGATAAAATTTATTGTATGGTTATTTCTAAAATACAAAGAAAAAGAAAAGAGTAAACCTCTTGTACACATGTGTAGAATTATAAGGAGAAAATTTATTGTATGATTTAGTGACCTATGACATAAAAGAGAAATAAGATTAAAACCTATATGATGCATAAAAAATGGACTAAGTTAAGATCGAATATAATTAAGATTATTAGTATACTTAATTTTATACAATGTGTGTAGATATAACGCACACGCATACATATATAACAATTATAAATAATTATTATGTGTTTAAAATTATACTCAATTATGGACTATCATATATGTTCTAAAGTTAAGGACTTCCCTATGTATATATATATATAGGGAAGTCCTTAACTTTAGAACACATAATCATATTGTCAGAAAACAAATAATCGAATTGAGAGTTTCATTCTATTGGAAAAGAAAAACCATATCTTACCCTAATTAATAGAATGTAATCAAATAAACTTAGTAATGCTCACAGCCTCGAACATGACAACACATATAGAAATCTTCACAATCATGTAAAATGTGTGTGCTTGCACTCACACACACTTTTACTTACTAGGTTACAAGAACACATATTTTCTTGATTGTTGCACAAAGATCATCCTAACAATTTGATGACGATCTTTCGAGATTGAAAATAATGATCCTTTCACTTAAATCAAGTAGTATCGAACAGAGCATAACATAAAGATCTTATTCAAAGATTCATATTATAATCTCAAGACGAAGATAACTCATTTGACTCCATCACTAAATTATTAACTCATGTGATAGAGTAGATTCAATTCAACCTAAACATGATTAAAAGATTTAAAGGAGAAAGAAACAGATTAATTAATAAACAAACCTTAAGAAAAACAAAAATTGGAATTATATAGAAGCCAAATCTTTTAAAAAAAAAAAAAAAAAAAGTTTGCAATCTAATAACAAAGAAGCTACGTGTTGTGTTTCCTTCCACGTTTTGGTGTTGGTCAACGAAATCTAATTTGTTTATGGATTAATTAAATTTTAATTAAATGAATAATAATAAAATTAAAGCAGAAACGAACAAAAGTTTCACGAGATTGGATGCTATATTAATAAAATAAATAATTAATTTTTTTTTTTAAAAAAAATGGATGCAGAACTGTTAAATTAAATTAAATTTTCCACCTCACAGGATTTTGGCTTTAGGGAAAAAGAAAAACTTATGAAGTGGCCACGTGATAAACTGCGTCCTTACTGTGTACCTGCCACCACCAGAGTATGCCTCTTACCGACCATTTCCAGTACAGTACTACACTTGTTCCCTACACTTGCTCCCCGTGTGTTTATATATATATTCCTTTATTATTATTATTCTTATTAAGTTTTTTTATAGAGAAATTCTTATAAATATAAAAATATCATTTTAGTTCATACATTTTTAGTCCATAATATTTAATTTTAGAAAAAAATTTTACAGATGGAAAAAAATGTCTAACTATTTATAAAATAGCAAAAAAAAAAACATTAATAAACACTCGTAAGATTAAATTTTTTCTATTTTGTACAAATAGTTTATTTTATTTTTCTATTTTTTAAAAATCTCCTAATTTTATGTTAATTTTCTTTTTAAAATAAACTATTTAGGTTTCTCTTGGATTTGGTTTTGGAGGTATTGAAAACAATTTTGTAACTATTTCAATCATTTTTTTATTTTGGTTAAATCCAATATTAACCTATTCAAAGAAAGTTACTTTTAAATTAAGTTCATCTCTAAAATCTAGTTAACATAACTTCTTGAATTGATTTTCTCATTTTATTTAATTTTTTTACCTTTTAATGTGAAATTTATCCCACTATGTTTATTTAAAAGCAAACAATTGAGATTAAAAGTAGTATTAAAAACAACAATAAAAGTGACCGACGGACCAAAGTCGAGACTTTAAGTCTCGAGATGGGTTAGCGTCGCAATGTGGCAGGATGATGTCGAATGTTGAAAACTCGATCATTCTTACTTTTTTTTCCCTCAAATTTCTAAAAAACTGACAAACTACCACAAAAAATCTAAATACTTTTAAAGTTACAGTAATTTACTAAAATATTTCTTCAATTTGCAATATTAAAATAAAACATTCTTTATTTACTTCGTAATAATAATAGATTTTTCTTAAAAACATAATTAAAAGTTCCATCCATATAATCTTAAATCAAACTTTAGTCTCAGATTAACCTTCCTTGTATAGTTTTTAATATATGGTCACATTATAACTTAAAACTTAAAAAAATTACATAAATCACCCATAAATTAATAAAGTTTATAGTTGAAACTTACTCTTCGAACTTTGTTATTGCTCTTTTGAGTGGACAAAGTCGTGATTATGGTAGTTGAGAAGGTTTACGACAAAATTACGATAAACAATTAGTTATTTTTAATACCACAAATGAGAGTTTACGGGTTTGAATCGATCTAAAAAATGTTAGTACATATCAATTTCAATTGACCTATACTTTCTTTAACATAATTGACAATTACAACAACACATATCCTCGCTACATTGTCCTTCTTGATAATACTTAAAACTTTAATTGATAGTGTTTTAGATGAAATAATGATTTTATTTTCATGAACATACACGCCTATCCTTCCATCATATATAAGTTTGAAATTAGGAAAAATTCAATTTCACCACAAATTCATAAATGTCAATCAATCAAATAAATGTCAATGTTTGCATAAATCAAATTACTTTAAATCGAATAAGTTTGAAATTATAACCCCTATAGATCAATCAATTTCATTGATTTGTTTTTTTATTATTATTATTTATAAGTTGACTTGTATAAATGCCAATGTTTTGTTTAACATAAACTCTTTTTTTTTAATCAATTGAATTTAAAGTACACTTTAATTAAAGAAAAATGAAGAAGCATGACTTTGTTGGGAATCAGTTTTAATGAATGCTAATTAATTAAGATTTATAGGGAAGTGAATTAAATTAATAAATAAATAAAAGTGCGTTTTGAGTGTACAATTTTCTAGATAACTTGGAAGCGCGTTTGACCCAATGTCAGTTGTCTCATTTGTTGGACAAAAAAGTCAAAAACGAATCTCAGCCGTCGGATCCCACTAATAAAAACATGCACACGTGGATACTATCCTTTTGCATGGATGCCACATGTTCGTACCCATAACCTTGGAAGCGACGCCGTTTTAAACAAATAGTTCGTACGTTTTCATTTGCCACGCGTTTTTCAATTCTCGATTTTCGAAAGTAATTAAAATTACCAAAAATATAAATTTATGATACCTCTAAATTTAGATTTTTAATTATGATTTATTTTAAATAGTCATCCTTAGTTCCTATTTTATTAATCCACAATGTAAAAATTAATGTATGGATAATTTTCAAATTTAATCTCAATAAAGAGTCTACATTCAATTGATTTATTGAGGGGTTTAATTTTTAAAAAAATTATAAATTTCACATAATATTTTTTTTCAATAAAATCTAGAAAAATGTAAATTTGAAATACTTACAAATGTTTATGTTAACATTTAAAATAAATAAATAAATAAAAGGAGAGTTGTTTTAGTTTATGGGTCGTTTAATAAAAACACCCAATTGTTTTAATATAGTTTTTTTTTCTTTTGAATATGAAGTTTAATTAAATTATGAGTGTCCGTGGAGATTTTTTTTAATAATGTTTTTTGCTTTCTAAATTTAATGTGGTCGGCTCAATTGTACAATCCGTAAATAAATTTAAATTAATAAATGTCACTACTTGAACAAGAAAAGGATTAAATTAGAAGTCTAGAATGATCTTAGCTCCTTCCTAAATTAAATTAATATCTTTAGAATGATCTTAGCACCTTCCTAAATTAAATTAATGAGTAATTTAAGTTTCATTAGATAATCATTTCGTTTTTATTTTTATTTTAAAAATAGAAGTCTATTTTCATTTCTTTTTTATAATAATTTGCATCTTGTTTAAGTAGAAGAGTTAAATTCTTAGCTAAATTTTAAAATAAAAAACAAGTTTTTAAAAACTATGGTCCCATTTGGTAATCATTTGATTTTTTTTTCATTTTTGAAAATTAAACTTATTTCATTCACATTTCTTATAATGATTTGCATTTTTCCTAAATACAATAGTTGAATTCTTAGTCATATTCCAAAAATAAAACACAAAATTCTAAAAAAAAAAAAAAAAAAAAAAAAAAAAAAAAAACAACAACGTTAAGAAAGCCATTTTTTAAAGTTCTCAAATTTTGGTTTGATTTTTTAAACAATAGATAAAAAGTAGATAACAAGAGAATAAACTTTGAGCTAGACGTAGTGTCTATATATAAACTTAATTTTCAGAAACATAAAACAAAATAGTTACCAAATATGGTCTATATTTTAGTTTTCAAATTTTAACTTGAGTTTTAAAAACGTAGTTAAAAAATAGTTTTAAAAAATCAAGAAATTTAGATGTGAAATGATTGTTTATAGGCTTAATTTTTAAATACTAAAAATAAAAAAACAAAATAGTTACTAAACAAGACCTTAGCAATTTAGACAAGAGATTTGAAAGATGGATGGTTTGATCTTCCATCTCTTTAGTTGCTTATAATATATTAAAATTGCAACATAAGAAGCACAGACACGAATACGTATATAGGATACGGATACGTACAACGGTACGCCAATTTCTAAAAAACTAAGCTACAGATATATATATTTTAGTTTCTTAGAAATTGGTAATGCCCAATTAATTGTTATAATACTTATTTTATCAACGTATCCCTCCACTTATGTGGAAGCAGATACACGTACCTAAAAATTAAAAAATAAAATAAAATAATCAGATATTTCAAATCACGTATCAAATACATACTTGCCACGTATCTAGACATATCCATATCTGATACCAATTCTCTACACAATTAGAAGTATCTGTGTTTTCTATATTATGATTATAAAATAAAAAGAAAAATTCTTATAAATAAAAAAATCTCAAAAATATTTATCTTTTATAGCAAAAAGTGCTTAGAAAGTTCATATATTTACTATAAAGTATAAATATTTTTAAATATTTTTTATTTAATTTTTGCTTATAAAATAGAAAATTTCAATAAAATGAAATAGTTATTTAAACGTTAGGTAATGAAATTTTCACTCTCTAAACAATAGAAAATGGTTTTTGTAAGACAGTTTCCAGGTAGCATCTTACTATAGATTTGTAGTTTGAAAAATGATTATATAATACTCTATATATAAATTTAAGGCTTAAGAATATAGTTTTATATTAGTCTCTCAAATCTATATGTGAACATACAACACGGTTTAATTTAATTGATATTAAAGCAATATGTGTGACTATTTTAAATAATTATACAACTATTGTTTTTTCCAGTGGTATATAATCTAACATTATTATAATTAAAGCTAAAGTGAGAGAATGAATTACTTCCTACTAATATAAAAATGTTGTTGGGAGTAGTTTTAGGAAAAATGAACTTTTTAGTATAATTTTTAATCAGAAATGAATAATAATTAAATCATTTTGATATTTAATTCTACTTTTTTTAATAAATATTCTTTTGATAACTTTAGCATGCATCAAGTGTTTGGAAGCAAAGGGCTTTACTAGTCAAAGTGCTTTAAAATGCTTTTGATTTTTCTTCAAACACACTTTTTTGTTAGTTTAAATATAATTTGTGAGAAATATAGTCTATATGTAGTCAAATCTTACCGATTATTTTGGTAATATTGCAAATATACATTCAATAATATATTTGGTTTAACTGTTCAAATATTTAATTTTGAAAAAAGTTATTTAAAAATAGTATTCGACAAATACTTAAAATAGCTTTTGAAATACTTCAAATTGAATTTTATACTTCAGAGTGAATTTTAAATGATTTTTATAAAAGAAAAAAAATTTAAATCCTCTTTTGATCCCTAAACTATGAACTTTGTTCTATTTTGGTCTTTGAACTTTTAAAGTCGTTTGTTTTAGTTCTTAAACTTTTAAAAAGTACTTATTTTGGTCCCCACTTTTAAGATTATGTTAACATTAACAGAATTGTGAGATACCTTGTAGTGTTTACTCATTCCCTCGATACCGCTCTTCTTCTTCTTCGTAAATTGTTACCCCTTTTTTTTTCTCCGGCCATGAGTGCCGCCACTAAAGTCGGTGCTTATTCCACAAGATTGTCAAGCAATTCATCACCCTCCTCCGTCGTGGCTACAACTCCTTCAAATGGTACTAATTTTATTTTTTATAAATGGGTTTCAGATTTTGGTTTTCTGATTCATCTCATTTTGCTTTAAAATGTTGGTAAATGGGAGTCACTGGTTTTGGGGGCATTACGAAAAGCTGGTGAGAAATGGGGTTTTCTTTATTCAACAATTTTTATTATTTCCTTATAACAAGAACAGGGATTAATTGATTGGTTTTTTTTCTTTTTGTTTTGGTGGAGTTTTGATGATAATAAAAAAGACGGTGAAAATGGTCTGGCGAGGATAAAGCTGCTAAGAAATAAGTGAGAGGCGGTGGTGAATTACATTAGACATGACATCACTATGCTTCTTCAATTTGGTTAGGAAGCCACTGCTAGTATTCACGTGGGCTATTCATTTGTTCACTTTCTTCGTTATAATTGATTTAATTGATGTCCTTTTCGACATTATTTTTCTCTGTTTTCTAAAATATTTTAATCAAAGAGATGAAGCAATGATGCTTGTTTTTTGTTGGACATGTGATAAGAGAACAAAACGTTTTAACCGCACAATGCTTATCACTGGAAGGGATCAAGACAAATACTATTTAAAATTTAAGGACTAAAATGAACGCTTTTAAACGTCAAGGACCAAAATAGAACAAAGTTCTTAGTTTATGGACCAAAATAGGATTCAAGCAAATAAATAAATAAAATAAAAATAACTTTTCTAAAAAAACAATTTTTTTCTCTATTCAATCAATATATGTCATTTGTTTTTATGTAACAATAAATTGTTAGTGACTATATTAGAATTTAAAGTTGGTCAAATTAAAACGAAATATGGAATTCTTGACATGATGTAAAAGACGTTTTTTGAAACACCAAAAATTGAAAGTATACCCCAACAATATAAATTATATTGAAAAAGCACCTTTTTTTTTGTTTGCTCTTAACTTTTTTTTCCCTCTCTATAAGTAATTTTCATTATTAGTCAACTTAATTTCTCTTAGTTATCACAATGTATTTATCGATGTAATTGACCTAAACTCTTCTTCTTAAGGTTTTGAAGTTGTAGGATTATCCTTTGACTCATTAGATTAGGTTGTGTCTCATTTGATACTTTTCGAGAATCGACTTCAACCAAAATTAAGGATAAACACCTACTTTTAATTATATTTTGGACCTAAGATGATCCCTTAAATTGTAACATACGTGAAATATGCCACATTAGATATTTTGGGAGGCTTGATCTCTCTGTCATGGTTGAAGTCAAGCACACTGGTTTGAACCCCATACCAACTAATTTTTCTTGGCTGATTATGATCATAAGTTGCTACTTTAAACTAAAATCATGCTATCTTTTTTAGTCTATTATTTCTATTTTTGATTAAACGTCAATTATGTTAATTAATCTAAAATCACTCGTAACAAACCCGTTCTTAAAAGGTCATTTTTTTTTTTTTTTTTGTTAACTCTCTTCAGACAAGAAAAGCTTTTGAACTCCCTCTTAAAATTATTAACAAATTAGACCAATATTTTGTATGAGTGTGTGATTTTATATTATTTTATATTATTTGGGTAATGAGGAGTAAGTAGAAGGAAATGTTAAGGTTAGAATTATTGAAGGTACAAAGAGGGTAATAATATGGAAAATACAAAAGGTGATTTTGCAGGTGGTAAAAAGACTAAAGATCATAGAAAAAAGAAAAACAAAACAAAACAAAAAAAAAAACCCAAAGGGATTTAAGTTTGTATGGAAAAACTATTTTGTGTCATCGCTGACATCCTTTTTTTCATATCCACTATCAAATTTAAATGGCTGCAAATATTCTCAAGCCTTTCCCAATAGTGTAAACACACCCCATTTTCAACTCTTTGCACATGACCCCTCACGTGCCTTCCCCTCCCAAAACATGTTTTAAAAAAAATGAAAATAATTTTTGAACCTAGTTTCTATTCCGTCATTAAATTTTAAAATATTATACTTTTAGAAAAATTGAAAACGAAAAATTGAAAGCAGGAGATTTAAAGAAAACATAATTGTATTTTATGTTTTCAGATATGCGTTTGGTAGCAAATTTAAAAATTGAATTCTAATTTAAACAATGGTTTAAAATGTATTTCATACTATATATTTATAAATAAAATTAAGTTAAAATTACTCATTCATATTTAATTGACATAAAATATTATTAATTTATTTATCAATATGATTTACGTTTAAAAAATTTATATAAAATTATTTTGTAGTATTATATTAATTTATAAAACTTTACATAATACATATTATATTTTTTAAAAAAATAAATTGAGTTTATAACATGATATACTATATTTTTGAATGTTTTTATCTTTGATTAATATAATCTGCTTTTAAAAAAATTTAATTCAAAATCTAGATACAATGAAAAGATTAAAATATTTTTTCAGAATTTGCACTGTCTGGATCACAGAATCCAAAAACAAATTTCAGAAATAGAATATGAGTGGTCTACTAAACACATATTTGTATTGAGTAGTTAGAATATCTCAAATTAAAATTGAAAGTGATGGAACTTGGTAAAACATTTATTTATTATTATTATTTTTTTTAAAAAAAAAAAAAGAAGAAAGAGAGAAAAATTTCCATTAAATATAAGGAAAGTATATGGGTATAAATGTAATTAAATAGATTTGTTCTTAAATAAGATTGAGAATGTTAGAATAGAGAAATAAATGGGGGAAGGTTAGAAGGTGTGAAAGGAGCGTATAATAAAAAGAATAGAATTTATGATTGAGTAGCCATATACATCTAATGCTCACTCACTAGACATGTGAGTGTGTCTATATGGTTATTAGTGGGATTTGAAAATATTAAGAAACAAGATGAAGAAGAGACACCATAGGAAAATACAAAACCAGACAGGATCTTTACATGATCTTTATTTTTATATATATATTGCTACTTTTTACAAACATGAGAGAGAGAAAGCACGTGTGTGACTATGAAAGAGAGACACACGTGTGTATTCTCATAGTTTCGTTTCTTTTTTTCGATTTCTTGGTGTGGTATTCGAATCTCTAACTTTTCTTTTCTTTTTTTTTTAATTAATGTATATATATATTATGTCAACTGATTTATGTATTTTTACTTTAGTGGTTTAAATCCTATTTTGATCCCTAAACTTTTAATCTTATTCTATTTTGGTCTCTAACCTTTCAAAGATGTTTATTTTAGTTCTTGAACTTTAGAAAAATGTCTACATTGGTCCTTGGTGTTAAGATTCCATTAATTTTTTAATAGAATGGTGAGTTGGACCGTATTTGTAGATGACTAAGCTACCAAATACATTGTTCTCCTTAAAAAAAAAAAAAAAAATAGGGTTTTAATTTTCAATTAGAGGGTAAATCAAAAGTTAGTCTGATTTTGGTCGTTCATTATTTTAGCCCGTTGGATGTGGCATTCTACTTCAATTTCTCAACTCATTGTCATATACAAATTCATCCAATATATAGTCTTGAGTGCTTTGTTTCTTCAAGTTTGGGATATTTTTGTGATTCATTAATGTACTTTTTTTTTCCCTAACTCCCAATCCTTTTTTTTAATGAACCTAGTTATGTGATTCATTTGATAGAGTATAGATGCGAGGCTAACAAAATCATTAAATACTCTAATTACACTTAATATTTGAGTTAAAAGCATGTTAAAACAAGTTTTAAAACAGAAAAGGGTTTCAACATATACACCCTTTGTAGATTTTCCCTTGCTCTATGCTATATCCACGAAATTGGATCTCCAAATCTCTAGTAGACCAACAAGAGGATCTTCTCTACTATTATCAATCTTGGATTAAGTGGTGGAAGCTCATAATTGAGAGGGATTTAGGTGGATTTTGGAGAGTTTGAGAGCAAAACAGTTTTTGCTGATTTTCTTTTTTTCAAAATTCAGAATGCATGAAGCCTCAATCTCTGAATATTGAAGCTTTTATCATGTTCAAGCATGCAGCACAAACTAATTCAGTTGATTGACACTTTAATTAGCACTTAGATAGTGGGCAAGGTGTTAAAATTTGGAATAATCTACTAACATTTAGTGAATTTGGGGTAAACCCACTCTTACTTTTAAAAAAAAATTATTTTATTTTTAATCTAATTAATTTTACTTTAAAATTAAATTAGATAAAAAAAAAAACTAAAATTCAATACTAAAATTAAATTTTATAAATTAAAAAATGATTTATTTAAATAATTTAATTAATTAAGCACATTTAATGAATTAAATAATAATTTAATACCATATATTAAATTAATAAAACATCTAATTTAAACATGAATCCTATTCATGTAAACAATATTTAAATCAACATTTAAATATTTTAAACTCTCCGATTACGTTTAATTTCAACAAAATTAAATGTTAATTATATTGAATATAATTATCCAAACCCTAAAACTGAAATTGAAAATTTCAAATTTCAAACCTTAATTTCGAATTTGAACACTTCAACTTCGGTCAATTTTCTAATCCAAGGTTTAATATTTTACGAGCAAGTAGAGGGACCTTATGGACCTACAGATCATGAACTTCAACATTTGAGATTAATTGGTTAAACTCACCGAATTAATCAATATTCGTTAACTACCGAGACACGCCACTATAGCTCGATAGTTGCACTCTCCTCACTATAAATATATTTCTGTCCACTTGATTTAACCAGAATCAGTAAGTCGATCCTTCACAAGTTGTTGGTATTTACAGCTAGGTCAAAATTACCATTTTACCCCTGTAAATACATCTTGCTCCTTAAGTCACCAATAATCCTCTATTGAACAATTAGTTTATAGTCTACTAATAAACCATGTCCCTCTCAGCCATGAGAGGATGGGGTCCCTTTGTTCAAGACCATGAATCAGTACTTAAGGGAATAATCTATCTGCTAATCCTAGGTAGGAGTGAATTCCATCTTGCAAGACTATGTCCCCAGCTACCTATACGATCTCCAGGATGACGTACACAATTTCATCCATATACTTATAGACCTTTTTTGCTATATACTATAATTTGATCATCTTTTATGTCTATACATAAAGTTAAAGTATTCATACTATACCCATAGATTTGTTTATTGGATTTTATAACATAATGCAATTTCAATAACACTTTTATTGAATAAATTCTTCAACAATACTTTTATTAATGAATAGAATATGTTTCCATGATTACGAACTGCGAATTTTAGATATTTTCAACCTCATTGAGGTAACATTATTTTAGAGTTTATTTTCTATATGAGTTGGATTTATTTGATTATACTCTATTTTGATTCTACTTCATTTTTATCGTTCTTCTTCTTCTTTTTTTTTTTTTAGATTCTAATTTGAAGGAAAAGAAAAAGAAAGAAATCAATGTTTTTTTTTCTTTCTTTTCACTTCAATTTTGTTTAAGCTTCTTGATTTTCCATAGATTTTGGCGAGCTTTCGACTATAATTCTGATGGAGACTCCGAGTCGATTAAATTTTCATTTTGTCTGAGCCAATTGCAATTTCATCATCGTCTTCATCTTAGACTCCAATATCTTCCTAAACTAATTTCAATGTTCAATCTCTTTCAGTTATTGTCGTCGTCATCGTTTTTTTGTATACCTCAAAATTAACCTCTGAAGTAGAGTAGCTCCAAAAGAAGGAGAAAACGAAGGAGCGAGAAGCAGATGGGTATTGATATTTCAACCTAGTTGATAAGAAAATAAATTAGAATCCTGGAATTCTTAATCTAAAGTTGATTAGCTTATTTAACATCTTAATCAAACTATTTAGTACCTAATCATCTAAAAATACAGCCACCTACACTATATTTTGTTGAAGAGTTAACAAAATCTTAACAGCATGCACTACAAGAAATTGCACTTCTCCCGACACCATAAATTGTCGGGAAAGAGTGGAAAATGCATCGGGAGAGTTTGATCGTTGGAAGTTTGGTCGAAAAAAATCCATCGGGAGAGGAACTCCCAACGCATAAAGCAGGGTGTCGAGAGTTGTTCTAGGAACTCCCGACGCCCTATTCTATGTATCGGGAGTTCTCATATATCGATGGTTTGTTACCCTCTAGTATCAATGGTTTGTTTTATTCATTGGGAGTTATGGGAACTCCCGATGCGCTAAAATATGCGTGGGGAGTTCCTTCATTAGTTGAATATTGGCTTTTAAATTTTTTTAATTTATAATTTGTAATTTTTTTAAATTTGATCGTAAAGCATCATTAACCAACTCAAACAGATTCACATAATAAATAAAACAAAGAAAATGAAGTCCATACTATGACAAATAAATAAAAAGTTACAATATCCTACAATAAAACAAAATCGATACTAAATAAAAGAAATTTGTTTTAAAAAATACATGGAAGAAATAAAATGAAAACAACGTCAATAAATACAGAAAAGAAAACAACGTCTGGAACACAACATCTTGAATAATCTTCCAACCTCATCTCGAACAGCATCCTACAATAAAACCAAAACATTCAAATGTCATAATCTTTAAACATTCACAACACGTTTAAACTTCATAAACAAAAACATTCACAAATGTCATAATCGTCCAACTAAACTTCATAAATAAACAATCTAAACCAAACTCATAAACAAGAACATAAAACTCAAACTTTCTTCCCAAAACAATCTAAACCAATCTCGTTCCACCCCCATAATACATTCAAACTTCATAAACATTCATAAACACACAAAAATTCCAAATTCAATGACAAAATGAGCAAAACGAGTATAATAAAACTCTATCCACCCCCCACGACAAACATGAAACCTCTCAAACATAAAAAAACACACAAAAACCTATAAATTAAACTCCAAAACGATTAGAATCAAACTTTATGCACCCCCACAACATATTCAAACTTCATAAATAAGAACAAACACACATAAAACTCAAACTTTCCAATACAATACACAATCATATTTGCACGCATGAATAGACTCATAACCTAGGTCTAAATCACGCAATTTTCGCTTAGCTTCATAAAAGGAAGTAGGTATAGTGGTGCCTGCTTGAAACGTTGTTTTTAACAATTCCAGCAACATGTCAAACGATTTGTTACTCCACCCGTTGAGAAATTTGATATGCATTAACTTCACTAAAAAATTCAAGGACAAAAATTACGAACAACCAGGGTATAGTTCATTACGTGCTTCAGTCATTAAATCATCGAATAACTTTGTGGTATCTCTTTCTTGACCATTAGAGGACATTTCATCCTCAATCCCTTCTTCATTTGCATCTTCGTTTTCAATTGGAACTTGTAGATCGTTTATAAGATTCAACATCTCATTTTCTTCGACAACATTACCCACTATACTATCTATTTCAACATTCTGTATTGAATGAGTTGTATGACTTTCAAAACCTCTAGATAAGTTTATTGGCTCTCCATGATATACCCATTCACAGTATGAGGGAGATATTCCATATGTTAATAGATGTCATTTCACAATATCTATTTTTTCCCAAATTGAATTCATAGAATTCTTGCATGGACATCTTATTCGTCCGAAATTATTAACATGAAACTTTGCCATTGGGATACTCCTTCTCTATACTCCACTGATAACTTATTCCTTAGTTTAATCCATTCTTTATTCATCCTTAAAAATAAATCTTTTCTGACCAACTTGTAATCCAAAAGAATAACCTGGATTAGAGGACAAAGTATAAAGTCTTTATTAAGCATGAATTTTGATTAATTTAATAAATAATTCCAAGTTTGTTCGGAGAATTTAAAATTTTAAATAATCTCTAATAGGTGATTTGATTTTTTTGCCCGTAATGTTATTGATTTTTTTGCCCCTAAACTAAGTCCAAAACTAAGTAATGGGTAAAAAAGGTCCATTTTTTTTTACCCCTAATGTTATTGATTTGGTTTGAAAACCAAAGTGTTTTTAGGGTTATAAAGTTCAATTTTCCCTCGTTAAGTTAGTTGAATTAACAGAGGTGAACACTATGTGATGTATCATTTTACTTGTACATGTGTCAACATCTCACAAACATCATAGTAAATTTGAAATATATTTTTAATTAGTTTTAATCAAGCAAGTCATTAAATCCCTAACCTTAAGAATTAAAAGGAAAAAAAAACTCAATCCACCAAATTGTAAAAATTGTAACATCCATAATCCACAATTCACAATAACATCTATAATATTAATTACATGTAACATCCATATTCCACAATTCACAATAACATCCACAATCCACCAAATTGCAGAAATTGTAACGTAATGAAATGAAATCAATTAGTGCAACAAGGAAGAAAAAACCATATGCTAGAAACATTAGATTTAATTTAAAGAACAACAAATGAGATAGATGTTAAATGACAATAAATCAAAGCAATAGTAATCGGATTTCAAATTCATAAGAAATTAAACAATGACTTAAATTCGTAAAATAAGAGAAAGAAAATGAAAGGGATGTGAGCGCTCCTATTGAAAGCTTCCGAAGGGCACTGGAGCGGCGGACGACAAGCAATGGAACGGCAGCGGCAAGGAAATGAATGGCGAAGGAAATGGAGAAAAGACGCGAAGAGAAGGGGTTTTTAGTTTGGGTTAAAGAAAGGGTTAATGGGGAAGAAGTAAGAGAGAAGGGAAAGGAAATAGGCAGTGGCGAAGGGGGAAGGGGAAGGGGCGGCGATGAAGGGGGAAAAGGAAGGAAATAGGCGGCGGCGAAGGGGAAAGGGAAGGATGCGGCGGCAACGTAAGGGAGAAGGGGCGGCGGCGACGCAAAAGGGAAGGGGAAGGGGAAGGGGCGACAGCTAGGGTTCTAAAAACTTGAGTAATGGAGAAGAAGGGGGATCTGGTTTTACCAGATGGGATCTCCCGACATCGCCTGACGGACGTTGGGAGATCCGTCAAGAGTTCCAAAGGAACTCTTGACGATTAAAAGAGGCATCGAGAGTTCCTTAGGAACTCCCAACAAACTTCTTCATGCATCGGGACTTCTTTATGAGGAACTCCCGATGGGCCTTTACGTCATCGGGAGTTCCTAACGGTCCATTACGTCGTTGGGAGAGAGACCTTATCTCTCGACGACCGATTTAAGTATCGAGAGAACTTCTTTTTCTTGTAGTGATGGACCAAAGTAAGCAATTTTTAAAAGTTCAATAATTAACAAATGTTTTAAAAAGTTTAGAGACCAAAATAAAACAAAAATAAAAGTTTAGTGAACGATTTAGATGTATCTTTTAACATTATTATATATGTTGAACAATGTATATAATTTACTTTGTTTTATTTAGATTCTTTATTAAAGATCGTGACATTGAGATAGGGACATGGGCGAGATGTGTACTTCTCCTCCCACCTTACAAAAATACATTTATTTTAATTTTTTGTCTCTGACTTCATTCTCTAATTTAATTTTTATGAAAAATATAATAGTAACTATTTTACCTAGTTTGATGATTTGAAGAAAAAAATAGATCATAATGGATATTCATGAGAGAGAGAGACGGTGATTCATGAATTTTTATGAAGCGATAATTACCTAAAAGAAATAAACATGTGTGAAAATTACATATACTTTCAATCCTATTTTAGGTTATTCTATTTTCATCTCTAAATTTTTTAAAATGTCTATTTTAGTCTCTAAACTTTTAAAAAAAATGTTTACTTTGATCCCTGCTATTAAGATTTTGTTAACTTTTAAATAAAATAATGAGATGACTTGTATTTTTAGATGACTAAACTATCAAATAAGTTAATCATGCTAAAAGATGTAGGTTTTTAACTTTAAATTAGGTGATAAAGCGATTTTCAATCGAATTCAAAAGTTATTATGCGCTCAAGATTTTGGTCGCTCAGTATTTTAGCGCGTTAGATGTTGGCATTTTACTTCATTTTCATTTTGCACAACACATGTTCGATGCAATTTCATTAAAGAGTTAACGAAATCTTAATAGTAGTGACCAAAATAAATACTTTTTTAAAAAAATAAAGATTAAAATAGTTATTTTCAAAAATTTGAAATCAAAATAGAATAACATTCAAAGTTTAAAGATCAAAATAGAATAACATTTGAAGTTTAATGAATTTCTTGGTCCGCCGTGTCTCAGTCCCAGTGTGGCTGATCATCCTCTCGGACCAGCTACTGATCATCGCCTTGGTAAGCTATGCCTTTCACACATTTCAAAGTCTAATTCTAGTATTTCTGTTTTAAATAAATCTTGAATATAGTCATTTTAATGACCATATATGTAGTTATTTATAATTTTTATTGAGATTAGTTAAATAATAAAGGTAATATTCTATTTTAGTCTCTGAACTTTGAATTTTGTTCTATTTTGGTCCCTAAATTTTTAAAAGGTATTTAATTTGGTCCTTAGTATTCTATTAACTCTTTTAAGAGAAGGTTGAGATGGCTTATATTTTGTTGACTAGACTACCAAATAAGTTCATCACCCTAGAAAATTTAGGATTTTAAATTTGAATTAGAGGGATTTTTTATAGAAGAAAGCAAAAGTCACTTTGCCTTTCAGATTTTAGTCGTTCACTTTACCTTTCAAATTTTGGTCGTTTATTGAGGTACTTTTCTCTATTCCTCTCAATCACTTCCTCCTCTCTTTTTTTCTAGCTATCCCATATATAGTGGTTGTCAAGAATGTTAAAGAATAAATTGGTTTAGTAATTATATTATTTTTCTGTTATGATTTTTGTAACAAACTTTGGCATGTTGCCTTCTGTATACTTGTATATACAAGTGTGATTATTCCTTTAATTCAATGAAGAATGAGAGAATTATCTCTTTTATGATATTCTGTTTTAATCTATTGTACCTCACATTTTTTTCTGTCTAAGTTTTTGGATTTTATATAGATTTTGGCGAGCATTCAACTATAGTTCCAACAGAGATTTTGATTTTCGTTTTGTCTCAACTTACAGCAATTTCATCGTCGTTTTCGTCTCTCATACTCCAATTTCTGCTTAAGTCGATTGTAACGTTCCATCTATTTCGATTCTTTTTGTTGTCATTGGACATCCGACGTAGCTCCCAAACAAGGAGAAGATGATGAAACCATGGAGAGAGAAGGAGCTAGGTATTCTTTTTTCTTTTCTTTTTTTTTTTTTGGGGGGGGGGGGGGGGGTTTGTATAATAGAAATCGTCCAACCTAGACAAAAAATTAAAACCATACTTTTTTAGCCTAAATTGATAAGCTTATTTGGCTTCCTGGTCAAGTAGTGAAGTGAGAGCCTTGTCATAAATATATATAAGCCACCTCAACCTTCAGTTAACAGAATCCTAATGGCAGAGATCAAATGAAGTACTTTTTAAAAGTTCAAATACTAAAATAAACGTTTTTGAAAGTTTAAGAATCAAAATAGAACAAGATTAAGTTTAAAAGTATAAAGACAAATATGATTAAATGTATCATGAGAAATTGTCCAACCTCGTAAGAAAAACAAAATAATACTTTATAAAAATTTACATTTAGAGTTCCTTAAACACATATAAATATATGCATTAAAAATAAAAGAAAGGAAATTAGAGCAATGATGGAAACAATTACAAAGCTCTCATTCATCTATATTTAAAAAAAAAATAAAAAAAAAAAAAAAATCTATTTGAATCAATATGAACATAATTCAACTAACATGAACTTTATATTTCAACCTTCGATTTGATATATTCAACCTAGTAATTCTTGAAATGAATTTGAATTGAGGACAATTTTATTTAAGTTCTAATTGTCTTGTGCCTAAAATCCTTCATACAAATATGAGTGAAGATAACATCAATGATAATTTGTCTAACTCTCATGCTAATTAAATAGCATTCATCTAATGTATAGTATATGTTTTTTAAGCATATTTTTATTTTCATCACTATTTAGACATGTTCTAGTGGATACAAAAACAATAGTATATTATTATAAATAATAATATGCAAATCATTCTAACACGAAGAACATATAGCTAAACTTCACATAAAATATATTATAATGATTAATGATTAATGGAACTATATGGAACAACAAAGACACATATCAAATAAACTTTTCCAACATCTTGGAAAAATCAACTTAAATCCTCTTTTTATTCAAAATATCCTTTAAAAAACGTTGTGGTTGTTTTATGACAATTCTTTATCTATTTTTTTTTTAATGAAAATACTTTTGTATTTATAAAATAATCTTAATATCTTAATCAGATCATTAAAGAAATGTTCAATGTTTTTTTTTTGGGTAAATTACTTAATAAAATATAATAATAGACTTGTGCTTTGTTTTTTTTTTTTTTCCCCTTCAATAGAAAACCTCATGTTAGAGTCCATGTTCAAATTTGAAAACATAATAATATATTCGTATTAAATTATTTATGAAAATTTAATAACAAAAATTAAAGTATCAAAGTCAACTTAACTTAACGACATAACTTTCTATCTTAGAGGTGGAAGGTTTAAATCCCCCAACCCCCAATTGTTGTATTAAAAAAAAACAACAAAGTCTAAAGTAACCTTTTAGGTAAAATTTAGGGACTAAAAATTTTTTTAAAGAAAAATACATTATTAGTCCCTAGGTTTTGGATATAGTTTCTATTTGGTCCCTAGTTTTCAAATGTTACACATTTGATCTTTAAATTTTAAGTTTTGTTTCAATTTATTCCTTAAGTTTCAAAATGTTATAATTTAGCCTTAAAATTTGAGTTTTGTTTCAATTTGGTATAGAGGTTTCAAGATTTTACATTATTAACATTAATTTTTCATTAAATACCCACTTTCAATCATTAATGTCAATTTCTATTAATTAATTAAAAATAAATATGAAGTGAAATTTTGAATTTAATTTTAAAAGTTATAAAACATGGTGAAATTTAATTAGTTATAATTCTTTTAATGATTTTTAAATTATTAACGAAAATTGATACTAAAGACAAAAAATGAGTATTTAGTGACATAAATTAATACTAAAGATAAACAATAAGTATTTAATGAATAATCGAGATTAAAAATGTAAATTTTGAAATATATGGACCAAATTGAAGCAAAACTCAAATGTGAAGAGTAAAATTGTTAACATTTTGAAACTTAGAGACAAAATTGAAATTAAACTTAAAACTTAAGGACTATATTTTGAAACCTAAACACTAAATAGAAACTATACCCAAAATCTAAGGATGAAAAAGTATTTTTCCCAAAATTTTAAAATTGAGAAACTAAAACAAATTATTTGAAAATATTTATGGAGGAAAAATAGGATTGAAATCTAAATATATTAAATGGGAAATTATAATTTTAAAACATTGATTCATTTACTTAAGTGAAGGTTCTTGCATTTGAGCATACTCAAAGGTATTGGCTTTGAACAAACACATAAAATTCCATCATAAACACTTAAAGTGATCTTTAATTTGTTAGGTCCATTTAATCATTGATTTTTTTTCTTCAAGTAAGGGATCAATGAATTAAAATGAAATGTTCTTATTAATGCTTGATTTGGAGAAAAAGAACAATACTTTTTAGGTCATAAATAACATTTTTTTCCTTCTTTTCCCCAATTATTCTTGCTTCTAATATCTTCATGAGAATCTTGAATTTTGATTTTTATTTAATAAATTCAATTTTTTTTTTAGGCTAACACGACTTCAATATTTAAACCTACCATAAAAATTACAAAAGGTACGAATCTATCGTTATGAATGGAATAAAACAACGAATCAAGGATCAAATGATCTACCTCTTTATTTTGTATGATATTCAAAGACATGGAGTTTCTTTACTTAATTTTTTTTTTAATTATAAATATTTTATTTTAATAATATATTCATTCTAGAGATATTCTTTTAAATAGATATTAATTATAAAAAGTCATATTATTTTTTCGGTTAAAATATCATTTTGGTCCCTATACTTTAGAGTTTGTTCAATTTTACTCTCTATACTTTCAGATCTCTAATTTTAATCTCTATACTTTTAATAAATATTAAATTTAATCCCTACCACTAACCTATTGTGTATTATTTATTATTTATTATTTTTCATTAGTATTTTTACTATAATAATTATGAAAACATATTCACATATTGTGTTTTCTTTACATGAAAATTATTATTATTATTATTTAATCAATTTTGATAAAAATTAACTTTGAGTGACTAAATTTACTTAAAGTACATAGAGTAAAATAGACATTTGAAAATATAGGGACGAAAATTGAACAATTCTCAAAGTACAAAAACCAAAATGATATTTTAACCTAATTTTTATTAGACAAAAGATAACGTTACATAACGATTAAAGATTAAAATACCATTTTTGTCTAGTTCATGTGTACTCTCAATCATCTAATTTTAGTGTTTATATTTTCATTAAATCTTAAATTTAATTTCTAAAAGTTAATTTTTACCTAAATTGTTTAAATAAATATAATTTAATAGATAATTAAAAAAAATTTAAAAATCAACATTAAACTCATGGTGGACTAAATTTAAGATTTACGAAAAGTAGATAACTAAAATTAAACAAATATGCAAGGATGAATATTTTGGAAATGCAATAAATTTTATTGATTTCAATAGTAGTTTTTTTTCTAATGAAAAAAAAATGCAACCAATTTAATATCCATTATTAAATGTCAACTACCGTGTGTAGGGGCCATATTTGTTAAACAATTCAAAATTTTCCCTTTTTTTTTTTATTCCTTTGGTCTAATTTATATTATTGAGGTCTGCTTTATTGACCACTTACCATTATAGTGAAGTATTATTTTATTTTAAACAAAAGTATAAAGCCTACAATAAGCTTAATTAATTTAATAAAGCTTGGAGCTTTCTCTACTATAGAATCTAGCCTTTTTAATTGAATGGGAAATGCTTTAGCCTACTTTAGAAAATTTTAGAAGTTGTTTAATAATAATTATGTTTAGGCCACTTTAATATTTTAAGTAAATAAAAAGCAACTACTTGTCCTAATGTAGAGGTGTTCATGAAAGTTTCAATTCGATATTTTTGTATATTATCTTATAAATGTTAAATAATTAGTAGTGAAAATGGATTCGAAATCTTTAATTTATAAAATTAGGCGTCTATCAATAAATATTTACTAATCGAATCATGGAAGAGATTTAAAACGATATTTTTCTTTTTTCTGAGCGTGAGGTAGTTGTTACTCTAATAATATTATTTTAATTTAATAAATATTATTTTATGTTGATGATAACAGATTATTTAAATTTCAATAGATTATTAATAAATTGATCAAATATAGACATCCATAGGCCTAACTTATTAAACTACACATAAGGTATTTCTAATTAAGTTAATAAAATTAATGTCATATATCATTTTGTTAAATGGACTTTTTAGTGATGATAGGTATTTTATTGAGAAAAAATAACACATTAGAGATGAAATTGAAGGGTTTTGTAAAAGATTAAAAAAAATTAATAAAATAGGAGGCACAAAGTATATACAATATGTTAAACCATAAAAATTACAAAAATAGCATTATAGAAATGGAATATTATAAAAGTATTAATCAATTCTTAAATTTAAATTTAGAAACATGACAAAATACAAATTGGAAAATAAGCCAAAAACATCTCAATTGTAATGCCTAAAAAAAGAAGCAATATTATGTGAAGATATAGAAATGCTTATATATTTAAAAATACATTATTCCTTTTCAATGCCATGTTCTATGTAAATGTATGCATGTGAACTAATTAATATATTTATTTAAAATTATTTTTTTAAAAAGAAAATCATCAAATTGATATATTTTTCATCTCAATAATAATATCATCTTCAAAATACGTTTTACATAAATGAGTAAAAACTCAATCGACGTTTGCATAAATTAACGAAGAAATTACTCATTGTCCTATTAACAATGTTAACTAAGAGCACAGGTGGTTCGATTCAGCTAGATTACTATGCAAAATCGAAGTAGAACTGACGATTTCAGTTATGAAAAAACAACAATCACGATTGAACTATTTAGACTGGTAGTTTGGTTGGTTTAAATCACGATTCGTTATTTATGTTTATGCACATAGGTCAGAACGAATAAAGTTTCAAACTCAAACCAATCGAATTATTGATGAAAATGAATAAATAGAAATATTATTTGAAGTTGTAAGAGACTATATTCCAAAATTTACATATAGTAAAAATAGAAAACATATATGCTCATAGGATTCTTGTTAGAAGGGATTTTGCAAGAGGTTGTCCACATCAACCAGGTTGGATAATTAATCAAGGTCAGTGATAGAGACTCACATGAAAGATACATTTAATTTCTTAATGTTTAAAAATCTTGTCTCTACCCCAAAAATAAATCTTTTCTTTCAATAAATTTAAGATAAATTCAATATTTTAAATTTACCCAACTTGTTCCAATGCTTCCAAATCTATTTAAAAATTTAAAAATAGGAGGGAAAATATGAGAATCAAGTGGCCAAATAGTATGAATAATTCAATATTAATTTAAGAGGTCACATTATATGCAAATGGTTGAATTATTTTCATGTATGTGTCAATCTTGATTCTATAATTTAATTTCTTGCATTTGATGTTAAAATATTGTTTATATTTTAAAGACTTGTAAATCTAATGTCAGATTTAATAACATTTAGTTGGTAGGGACCAATAAAATTAAATAAAAATTATATGGGATTAAATACTATTTTGGTCTCTGTATTCTTGGTTTTGGTACATTTTAGTCTCTGTATTTTTACTTTTAATTTTGATCATTTTGGTCTTTACACTTTCAAGTTTGGTTCATTTTCATTTCTTTATTTTCAAAATGTTCATTTTGGTCCCTAAATTTCAACTTTGATTTATTTTTATCTCTATACTTAAAAAATGTTCATTTTGGTCCTTGTACTTTCAACTTTGGTTTATTGTGATCCTCGAACTTTAAAAAAAAAAAAAAAGTGACTATTTTTATCCTTTAAAAGTGAAAATGTAGGGATCAAAATGACAACTTTTTAGAAGTATAAGGACCAAAATGTATCAAAGTTAAAAATACAATTACTAAAATGAATATTTTTAAAGTATAGAGACCAAAATGAATTAAAATTGAAAGTATAAGGACCAAAACGAACAATTTGAAAGTATAAAGACCGAAATGAATTAAAACCAAAAGTATAGGGACTAAAATAGTATTTAAACAAAAAAAAATCATTTTAACCTTTAAAAATAAAATAAAATTAAAAATGAAGGAACCAAAATAGTCACTTTTTAAAAATACATGTACTATCAACATGAACCAAATTTGAAACTACATGTACCAAAATTAATATTTTGAAAGTATAGATACCAAAATGAACCAAAATTGAAAGTATAAAAATAAAAATTAATATTTTAAAAGTAAAGGGACTAAAATCAACCAAAATAAAAAATACAAAGACGAAAATAGTATTTAAACTAATTTATTTCTAAACAAAATATAAGTGACAAAATTGTAAAATTATACAAAGATGAAATGCACTTATTATGGAGTAAATGTTTTTCTAAAGTTAGTTATGGATTAAATAATTGGAAGTTGGGTAGCATTGAGCATAATTTTCTTTTTTTAAAAAAAAAAAAATCAACGATGGAGAATGAATTTTAGGACACTTTTTAAAAATTATATTTAAAAAAAAAAAAAACTACTTTTAAGTAATTTTTTAATTTATACATCATGGTGTTTGATTATATAGACATCTCAAACCTATTCTAATAAATAAATTTGCAATATTTGAACATCTTTCCAAAATCAAACAATGTGAAATATAGATGATTAAATGATATAATGAAAGTTGTATAATGTTGGAATAGATCTAAAATTAATATCAATTATGACAATTATATTGTTTAAAAGATATAGAAAGTAATATTAAATTGACAAGAGATATAATGGCCATGTTTCAAAATCAAATCTCACTCTCTCTCTCTCTCTTCTTCCTTTTTTTTTTCCCCCTTTTTTTTTCTGTTTTCCATAATTTTTAGAAAAAAATGGAACCCAAAATCTAAAAAATAAATTTAAAAAAAATTAACATATCATTTATTTTAATAAGAAAATGTATTATATCATATTGGTATGTTATGAGACACCTTAATTATAGAGATATGGATTCTCTTGCCTTAATTTTCCATGTTATTTTTTTTCTTTGTTTGTCAAAATTATGTTAATTCATCATAATGCGTTAAATATGAAATTAGGTTTTGGAATTCATGTAAAATAAAATACATATGATTTTTTATTGACCCACTGTAATTTTTAAGATTCAATCAAACTCATTGTTTTAGGAGTTGCTAAAAATTACAAACTCAATCAAACTATCCCCTCACACTAATGTTTTCAATAACAGTTTGCTATAAATAATAATATTACAAAAAAAAAAAAATTCTAGAAACTAATAACGTTTAACCATTTCTAATTTTTAAAAGTATTTGAATAATTTTATAAATTATTTACTTTAAATAAGAGAAATATATATCAAAATGAGTATAATTCAACTAACATAAATATCACGTTTATTTATATATTTTTTTTTTCAAAATTTTGTGTAATTTTTTAAAAGTTCCAAAATTTTCTATTAAGAATTACATTTCTCAATCTTGGGGTTTCTTTTTAAGGTTATAGGCTTCAAACTTACAATAACCAAAATTGTTTTTTTTTTCTTTTTTGGTAAACAATCCCAAAAAAAATTGAATGTGGAATCTTTTGATCAGGTATTTTTAACCCAATCTTTTTCTATATAGCAATTATTCATTTCATTATCTAAAAATTTATTAGAAATCAAGTCATGTGGAATAGGCAGTTTTTTTTAAAAAAAAATAAAAAAATAGGTAGTTTTTTCTTTTTATTTGGGAAATTCGACATGTTGAGCTAATCAAATTAAAGCTCAATATATTTTCAACATAATTAATAAAAGTTGTCGAAAGGGTCAAATTTTATAAATAAATAAAAACATGAACATAACATCTGTATTCGTTCAGGCCTTAGAACAATTACAAGTATTTAAATTAATAAATAAATGTATTACACATGTTAAATAAGTTGTGAAATCTCATAATTGTCTTTCTCATAATATATACATTTATATATTTACATCATGATTGTTAAATTGTATTATTTTGTATCAATATATTCTTATTTCTTTCAAAATAAAAAAAAATCAATCATATTCTTATTGGCATTCTTATATGGTTTTAAATCTTTTTTGTCACTAATTTTCTAATAAAAAAATTAGTTTTGAAAATATCTATTTTGATTCTTATTATAAATATCATAAAAATAGATATCCAAGGTGTCCTAAAAGCAATGTGTCATTTTTCATATTGTCCACATGCCTTGTAATAATTCATGCTTAGTGTCCATGTAAATCCACATTCTACTTGTCATTTTACCTATAAATAGTGGTATTTTGTGGTCTCGAAAAATTGTACATTAGTGAGAAATACACTTCAAATTCCATTAATTTTCATTTTATCCAATTTTATAATTTTAGTTATTTTATTTTTTTGTATTTTATTTATTTATTATTATTATATAAATATATTATTATATTACATTTTCTCCATATTCGTGTTCCTGTCGTGCTTCTCAATTTCAAAACATATTATCAGCACGAGCTCCTGTTACTTCTATCGTTGAAGGTAGGTCCTAAAAGTTTCCTCAATTTTGTTCTTCTTTATTATAATTATAAATTAAATGTTATTTTGCATATTTAGTACATATTAAATTTCTAATATAAATATAATATTTTTGTGATAGTGTTGTCATGACAAACCTCACAAAATTAGAATTTGTAGACCTGACATCAATGACAATAATTATTTTTCATAGGTGCTCAATGCCGAAATTCACCTGATGCTATGAACTTTGGAGAAATAATTAAAGAAAGAAATACAACATCCACTCAGGACATAGCAAAAACTGTGATTTTCCTTCATCATTATCTCCACTAGAGATTAAAAATGAAATATCTTACAATAAAAAATCCGTATATCTTGTGGAAAATTTTGAAAGAAAGGTATGATCAACAAAAGACAGTTATTCTTCCTAAAGATTTTAAATCAGTAAGTGATTACAATTCTGCATGATTTAAAATCAGTTCAAAATTGTTATTATGCGAAGAAAAAAATACTGGTGTTGATATGTTAAAAGAAGACATTTTCTACATTTCATTTCTCGAATATGCTCCTGCAGCAACAATATCGAGAGAAAAGTATTAAACAATATTTGGTGGAACATCAAGTGTTTCTTTTGACTTTGAGAATATCTAGACTTAATGTTGTTTTTTTTCTTTTATCTATCTTCATGTTTTTTTTTTAGTAACTTTTGTATATTTTAAGTTTTTTTTCTTATTGTAATTATTTTCTTTTAATGAAAAAACATGGATCATTTTCATATGTTGGGTGTTTCAAAAATGAGCAAAGAAAATCTATATCTGGCAAACAGTGCAACTACACACACAATACTTACAAATAAAAATTACTTTTCCAAATTGACAATGCTAAAAATTCTACAAACTTGATCAAAGGTTTTGGAAAAGTAAATATTATTTTTCCCAAAGGAACAAAATTAACAATTGGTAATGTATTGTTCTCTAGTCAATCAAAGAGAAATCTTCTAAGTTTTAAAGATATACGTTGCAATAATATCATATTGAGACCGATAGTAAGAATAATGTGGAATATCTATATATTATCTCTACTGTCTCAAATGAAAAACGTATATTGAAAAAAATTGTATGTTTTATCTTCTGAATTGTATTATAATTATATACGAGTAATTGAAACATATGCAACAATGATCCTGAAGTTCATGAATCCAGACATATTTACAATTTGACATGACCGATTGGGTTATTCGAGATCTATAATGATGAGGAGAATTATTAAGAATTCAAATGGACACATATTGATGAACCAGAAGATTCTTCAATCTAATGAATTATCATGTGATACTTGCTCTCAAGCAAATTAATAATTAGACCATCACTAGCTAAAGTGGGACTGAATCACCTGCATTTTTAGAACGAATTTATGGTGATATATGTGGGCCTATTAACCCACCAAGTGGACCATTTAGATATTTTATGGTATTAATAGATGCATCCAGTAGATAGTCACACATGTACTTATTATCAAGTTGAAATCTTGCATTATTGCATGTTAAGAGCACAATTTCCTGATTATATAATTAAAACCATTCGTCTTGAATGTTGGTGAATTTACATCTTAAGCTTTTGATAATTATTGTATGTCAAATGGGATAAGTATTGAACATCTTGTAGCTCATATTCAAACACAAAATGGTTTAATAGAACCATTCATAAAATGTTTGTAATTAATTGCAAGACCATTACTTATGAGAGCTAAGTTTCTTTCATCTGTATAAGTACATGCTATTTTGCATACAACATCACTTGTACACATTAGACCGGACTAGTAGCTTATGATAAGTACTCGCCATTACAATTAGCTTATGGTCATGAGCCAAATATTTTCCATCTAAGAATTTTCAAGTGTGCGGTATATGTTCCAATTTTCAAGTGTGCGGTATATGTTCCAATTAGCTTATGGTCATGAGCCAAACATTAAGATGGGTCATTAAAAAAGGTTAGGAATATATGTTGGATATGATTCCCTATCAATTATTAAATATCTTGAACCCCTGATGGGTGATGTATTTACTGCACAATTTTCTAATTGTCATTTTAATGAGACAAATTTTTCAACATTAGGGGATGAATTAAAAAATTGGAAAAACAAATTACATGAAATGTGTTGTTATTGTCTCATTTAGATAGATCAATGTGAACTTGAAGATTAGAAAATAATTTATTTGCAAAATATAGCAAATCAATTACCATATGCAAGTAACTAAGCACTACTACAAAAATTGGATTACTTGACGTTTTTCAAGTGTCAAGTAAAGGGTATATACTTGATACTTATAAAAGCGTCAACTATTCGAGTGTCAAGTATAGTGTGATAACTTGACTCCGAAAAAATGTCAAGTAATATGTTTCTTGATACAATTTTCGTGTCAAGTAAGATAATACACTTGACATTGGTGGTATGTCAAGTTTATTCGAGTGTCAAGTATAACGTGATACTCTTTGACGTTTTTTATGTGTCAAGTATATGTCTTTTTGTTTTCAAATTAAATGCCCCAATCGATATTCTCATTTTCTACCTTATATTCCAATAATACAATTAAATAAAATAAATAAACATATACATTTAAGATCTATCAACTCAATATATTCACTAAAAATCCATATGTTCAACCATGAACACTCCTCACAAATTACAACAATATTTCTCTTTCACATGTACATGCACAAAATAAAATCTTAACTATTGCTTTTGTATACAAAACTCAACTTTCAACAAACACAAAAGTGACAAATTGTTTAATAAATAATCTCTCAACAAAGTACATTATTTAATCTATACATTGAGCTTTGAAGTCTAAAGATCGATAACTAAGGGTTAGGCAAGCCATGTTTAAGTAAGTCAACCTGTAAAATAGAATAAAGGGCGATAACATCAAATTTCAAAATAGATAAATAAGTGTTAAAATACAATAACGTAATCCAACCTACGAAAAGTTCAATAATAATGGTTACAAAACACAAATTCCAACAACTATGTAATAATTCCAAAAGAGTTTCAAGGCCTTAATACCTATCAAAACGTCCAAACATCGTTAACTTTGTGATAGTGACTCCAATCCCTTGAAATCTTTGAATTGAACATCAAAAATTGAAGATAACTCAATTATTAGACCAATACTTCAATGGGTAACAAAGAACTATCAATACTAACCTTCAAACTTACCAAAACCTTGCCAAAATTGGTCTCAAACCTATTGGATAGCAACTCAACTCCTTCCAACACTTCAATATAACACCAAAAAAGTGACAAGTATTACTGAGTTAATGTCAAAACTAGTGTTAAAAAAATTTGAAGTAAAACCACCAACACCAACCAAAATATTGTAGGCAACAATGGAACAAACTCAATATCGAACAGTAAACAAGATATATCTCATATACTTACCGAAAATCTTACCGAAATCAATATCAACCTGTTGGACAACACATTAATGTTCTCTGAATCTTAAATCTAAAGCCAAATCACAAAGAGCATCAATCAATTTGGATTAAAAAAAAAACTTATGGGTATTCAAAAATTTCCAAGAAACCGACTAAAGTAATCAAAACTCACCAAACTTGCCAAAACCTTACCCAAAAATACAAGATTCCAACGAGATGGAGTATAGATCTTATAAGATAGAGTGAAGCCCACACTTGAACAAATATGTTACAAAACCAGACCTCAACAAAGATGTGGACGACCTCGACGACGACAAGCAGATTTGGCTGGACCAACTTGATTGAAGCGACAGAAGCGATTGGGGGCGTTTGGCTACAGATCTAGGCGGGATTGAAGCGACGAAAGTGACGAAAGTGACGAAAACGACAGAAGCGTTCGACTACAGATCTGGGCGCGGTTGAAGTGACGAAAGCAGTTGAGGGCGTTCAATTGCAAATCTGGGTGCACCAGAAGTATGGTAGACTAGTGGGTTCCAAAGATAAAAATCCTTGAAAACGAAAAATAATTAATAGTAAAACAGACTTGGTTGAGGATGTAAATAATGAAGAAATCCTTGATATGACTAGTGATGAAAGTGAAATATCTAAAGATAATAATGAGATTTTAATAAACTATGTCATGACAGAAAAAAGATGGAATGGAATTAATGTAGTTATTGACAATATTTTTCTGTATAATATTGCTTTTGATATTATATCTGAAAATGAAGATACTGAATCAAAATCTGTTGAAAAATGTCGACATAGAAAAGATTGGCTTCAGTGGCAATTAAAGCAGAATTAAACTCAGTTTCAAAACAGCAGGTTTTTGGACTAGTAGTCAAAACACCAAAAGGTGTCAAACCTATGGGATACAAATAGCTATTTGTGAGAAAAAGAAATGAAAATAATAAGGTCACAAGATACAAAGTAAGACTAGTTGCACAAGATTTTTCACAAAGACCTAGAATTGATTATGAAGAGATATATTTTCCAGTTGTGGATGCAATTACATTAAGATATTTAACTGGCTTGACTATGTATAAAAGTCTCAATATGCATCTTATAGATGTAGTCACAACATATTTATATAGTCTCTTGATAATGATATTTATATGAGAATGCCAGCAGGATTTAAGGTACCTGAAACATATACATCAAATTCCTAGGAATGGTATTCAATAAAGTTACAGAGATCACTATATGGATTGAAATAATCAGGACGGATGCGATACGATCGCCTAAGTGGATATTTATGAAAGAATGATATCAAAATAATATGATATGTTCATGTACTTTTATAAAGAAATCACAATTAGGATTTGTTATTATAACTATATATGTTGATGACTTAAATATAGTTGGAACTCCTGAAGAGCTTTCAAAGACAATATAATACCTTAAGAAAGAATTTGAGATGAAACATCTCAAAAAAAATAAAATTTTGCCTTGGTTTGTAAATTGAGCATTTAGCATATGAAATATTATTCATCAGTCAACTTATACAGGAAAAATTTTGAAAAAATTTTATATGGACAAAGTACATCCATTAAATGTTTCAATTAAAGTCCGTTCATTAGATATAAAGAAAGATATAGTTCGACCTCGAGAAGATAATGAAAAACTTCTTGGTACTGACGTACCATATCTTACTGTAATTTGTGCACTTATGTATCTTGCTAATAATAAAAGACCATATATTACATTTTTAGTAAATTTATAAGCTAGATATAGTTCTTCTCCTCCAAAAAGACATTAGAACAGAATTAAGCATATACTTCATTGTCTCCGAGAAACAATCGATATGAGTTTATTTTATTTAAATAAATCAAATGTTGATCTAGTTGGTTATGCGGATTTTGGATATTTATCTGATCCATATAAAACTAGATCTCAAATATGTTATTTGTTCACATGTGGAGGAACTGTTATATCATGGCGATCGGTAAAACAAACCATAACGGCAACTTTCTCAAACCATGCTGAAATTCTTGCACCTTTAATATTCATGGAACATACGCCCAGCACCACTGTTTCACGTGGACCATAACGGCCACTTTCCCAAATCATGCTGAAATTCTTGCAATTTACGAAGCTAGTCGAGAATATGTATGGCTAAGGTCAATGACTCAATACATTCATGAAACGTGTGGCTTGTCTTCTAATAAAAATCTTCCAACAATATTATACGAAGATAACACAGCTTGCATAGTCTAAATCAAAGGAGGATATATTAATAGAACAAAGCATATTTCACCGAAGTTTTTCTACACTCATGATTTTAAAGAAAATGGCTACATCACTGTACAATAAATTTGTTCGAAAGATAACCTGACGGACTCATTTACAAAAGCATTACCAACAACAACTTTTGAAATTTTGGTGCATAACATTGAAATGCGGCGACTCAGAGATCTTAAATGATGTTTCGTGAGAGAGAGTAAAATATTGTATTCTTTTAGAAGTGTGTATTATATGAAATATGTACTCTTTTTCCTTTACTAGGTTTTTTCTATTAGATTTTTCCTAGTAAGGTTTTAACGTGGCATATTTCATATATATATATATATATGAGCATCTAAGGGGGAAGTATTATAAATATCATAAAAAAGATGTCCAATGTTTAGTATCCTAAAAGCCATGTGTCATTTTTCATATTGTCCATATAAGTCCACATCCTACTTATCACTTTGTCTATAAATGGTGGCATTTTGTGGATCTCAAAAGAATGCACATTGGTGAGAATTCCACTTCAAAATTCCATTAATTTTCATTTTATCCAATTTTATAATGTTAGTTATTTTATTTTATTTTATTATTTATTTATTTATTATTATTATATAAATATATTATTATATTATATTTTATTCATATTCGTGTTCCCATCGTACTCCTCAATTTCACGACAATTCTCAAACTTTCTAGCCATGTGTTAATTTTGATCTATATATGTCATTTTCATATAGATTTTTTTAGACTTTAAAAATGTCTTTTGTTTTTAATTCAACCCTATGTAATATTAGGTAGTAGAAGTTGCAAGTTTCAATTAGAAAAATAATATGTTGCAAATAAAATCTCATATTGATTAAAAAATGAAATATATGTAGACCGTCTTTTGTCGTTAATCATTTTAGTTCTTACCTTTATTTTTCATTTAACATATATATATATATATATATATATATATAATGTCTTTTGTCCAAAAAAAAAATGCTTTCTTGAATGTTTAAGAACTAGAGAGAACTTTTTTTTAATTCAAAAAACCTAAAATTGACATTTAAAAAGTTTAGGACCAAAATGATTGTTTTTTTTAAAAAAAAAAATCTAAATATCATTTTAGTTATCATACTTTGAGATTTGTTCAAATTTAGTCCCTACACTTTCAATTATTCAATTTTACTTTCTACATGTTCAATACTTTCATTATTATTTTATAAATTAAATATGAAATATGAAAATTTGAACTTTCTAGACTTCAAAACATAATAGAATCGAGCTGGAATGAACATCTTTAATGCGAGAAGAGGTTGAATGGAAAAAACATGAAAAAATAAAATATCATATTAACCGAAGTAATCGCGTCAGGGATTCACAATTATCAAACTGGACATATCATCCCTACCACGACGCAAGTAAAAATGTTAATAGTATATTATAACATAAGCATAAGAATAGAAAACTTGAGTTTGTAAGGTATGAATCAAAAAGCATAAGTGCTCCTGAGAATGGATGATCCGAAAAAAAATCATGATTTGATATCCAACATTATTGAAAAACGAAAATGAAAATGAAAAATAGAAGAGAGAGAGAACGAAATTGGGAATTCCATTATATGTCGACACTTCAATTCCACCGACATGTTCTCCTTTATTCTTCTCTTCTATTTGCATTACTTTTTTTTTTTTTCTTTTTTTAAAAAATATCTTTTTGGTTTTCAATTTTATTCCATCCTTGTATTTTAAAAGATTATATTTTTAGTGGTAAATTTTGAGTTTCGTTTCCATTTAGTTCCTAGATTTCAAAATATTATAATCTTACCGGAGATTAAAGTTTTATTTCAATTTAGTCTCTAAATTTTCGTATTTATATTTATAACCTCGTTTTTTCACTAAATAATCACTTTTAAATTTGAGTATCAATGTCTATTAATAACTTAAAAAGATGACTTTCACTATATTTTTCATCATTATTAAAATTAATTTTAAAATTAGAACTATATAATTATTTTTAATTAATTAACAAACATTAACTTCAAAGACTGAACTAAGTATTTGATAATAATAATAAAATCTATAGGCCAAATTGAAACAAGACCAAAATCTCAATGGTAAAATTGAAACGTTTAAAAACTTAAGGACTAAGTTGAAGTCAAACTCAAAAATTAAGAGGTAGAAAGTGTAACATTTTGAAACTTATGTCTATAGATCAAATGGAAACTAGACCTACAAATTAGGAACTAGTTTTTTCTCATTTTTTATTTCGAACTATATCCCTTTAAATCGCTAATACATACTATATGAGATATATTTTCTTTTAACCAAATGGTGAATATAATTAACACTTTTGGTGCTAAATTAGTGAATTTGCATTAAAACTTAATTTCATGGTAAAAGTTAATTTATTTTAACACCGCAAGGTTTATGAGTAAAGATTAAATTTTGATTTTAATAATTACGAAAAGTAATTAACAATTTAAGACGGTTACTTCCAATTAGCGGCTACTCCATAACTAACTCAAACGGAAGTTAAAATGTGAACCTGAGGTAGGTTACATGTTAAAATTAAAAAGATCAAATAAAATAATAACAACAATAATTTTTTTTCCTTCCCAAAAAGAAAAAAAGAAAAAAGAAAAAAAATATATATGTTCATAATATTTGAACTCAACGGCCGGAAAGTGGGCTGACGGCAGCCAGATTTTTGCACGGACTCGGCGGCAGACTGCTCCGCCCTGAAGCCACCAACCGTTCCACAAAGCTCTCAATTCTCTGCCCGTTACTCTCCGTTAGTAACCGTTTCCCGCCAAACGGCAACGTTTCAACCCCTCTCTCCTTTAACACCTCACCTTCTTCGTCCACTAACCCGTTTGCCTGCACGTTAATTTTAACGCCGTTACAAAAAGAAGAAACAAAAAAAAATTAATTCAGTTACCAATTTCATTGTTAGATGAATTTCTAGTTAAACTAATGCCTTATACATTTATATTATGGTTTGAGCTTTTAAAAAATTCCTTTAGTTAAATTTCATCTATTCTTTTTAGAGTATCCAATTAAAAATGGTCACCTATAATTATTTTTTAAAAAAAAAGTTAAAAAAAATTATTGTTATGTGTATGAAGAAAAAATGAGACTTAGATACAATCTAAACAGTAAAATTTATCGATCTTTTTTACCTCTAACAATGAAAAAATGTCCCTCACATCGTGAATATTGCAAACTATAGGTATAATAAATGTACTTTGGATAGTAAGATTTGACAAAATTATTGAGGGAAAATTAAAGATTTTAAAAGGATATGAAATAAATATAAAGAATAATTTGGCAATTGAAAAGAAAAAAGTTAAGAGGTCAAAAAAGTAAACATGCTTCTTTTACTTTGGGGTGTATTTTCTTGGATTTTCTCAGCAACCAAACAAACAAAATCTTTGCGTGTCGGAGAAAGTAGAAAACCAGAGAATTTCAATCGTACCTGAATTCTCACATAGTCCGTTCGATTCCAGCAAAAAGCATTTCCAAGCATTTGATCGACGGTATCGGAGACGCCGTCAAGTACAATGCCGACGACGACGGAGGTAGAGCACTCACCGTTACGGCGGACCTTACCATTGCCACCACTCGCCGATCCGTTACCTAACGACAGAACAAGCAAATCCTCGACGCCATTGACAGACGGAAAATCGCGTTTGTTGTGGAGAACGTGCGTGACGGCGGCAGCGGTTGGATTGTTCATAACCAAGCCGCCGTCAACGGCGGTGCAAGAGGTCTTTCCATCAACAGAAGTGAGATGAAACGGTTTAAAAGAACTCGGCGTCGCCGCCGTAGCACGGCAGACTTTCCAGAGCTCGAAGTTGAAACTCGGCGATTCAGAAGCATCGGCACGAGAGAAAACAAAAGGAGCCGAACTCTTGAGGTCAAAACAAGGAATCAAAAGAGGCTTACAAGTATCCTTGAGAGACAAATCCTTTCCATTCTCACCTCTAAAAAACTCCTTCAACACTCCATCCATAGACCTACCAGAGAATCTCCGTCGTCGGCAAATTCCACTACCGAATTTCACTCTAAACATCTCCGAGTTCCTAGAGGAAATCGCATTGACAGCATCCCTAGCAGAGAACAGAGGACGACCAGAGCCATCATCCGCTACAATCATCGAAGCGAGAATAGCTCCAACGCCAGTACCAGCAATGAGGTCGAAGAAATCGGCAATGCGAGCGTGAGGATCGCCGGTTCTGAAGCGGATCTGGTCTTCAAGATGAATGAGTGAAGCAGCAGCAACGGTGGCGGTGGTTCCGCCGCCGTCGATGCAGAGAATGCGAATCTTCTTGACGGCGTCGCATTGATGAGAGAGCCATTGCTGCTCGAGTTTGGTGAAGATCTCTAAGGTGAGCTTGCTTAACTCCATAATCGGGAAGGAAAAGAGAAGAAATAGAGAGGAATTAGTGAGAGAAAATAGAAGAATTGAGAGAAATGGTGGATTTGAGGTTTAGGATTCGTAGGTGGAAGCCATTAATGGAGGAAGGAAGAAGTTCTGTGAGGTTTTTTTTTAGTAACAGTGAGGGGGAAAAGAAGCCCTAATTGGTTCTGAGAGAGAGAAAGAGAGAGTTGAAAGTCGTTGAAGGTTTAAGAGAGGGCGACGAGAGGGACGGGATATTCTTCCTTTTATTGCCTATTTATATATTTATTTATTTTCTTTTTTTTAAATAAATATTATTATTTTCTTTTTTTCTAATTAAAAATTGCTTTAATTATAATTTATAATAATAGGAAGGCAGTAGGCAGTGGCTTAAAACGTGCTGTTCGGCGTGTGTTTTGTTTGAGTGAACAGTGCGCGAATCTCGGCTTTTTAGCCGGCTCGGCTCGCGCTTCTTACATTTTTTTTTTTTAATTAGGAAAATTTTAATTTATTCCCCTAAATTTTGGAATTGAATCAATTAAAACTAAAATTTCCGTAAATGTGTGAATTTATATATTTCATATTATTTGGAAAAACTTTGTGTGAAACTTATAATTATATAATTAAACACTTAAATTTTCCGTAGTAAACCAATTTAGACTTTTCATTAGAATTTTCTTTGAGAATTGTCGGTCATATATTAACTCTAATCGTCCATTTTGTAAAACACGCATTTGAAGAAGTCTACACAAAATTTAGAAGTTTAATTTATGCCAAATATAAATTTCACATGATATTTTTTAAACAAAATCTAGAAAAAATTGGTATACTTACGAAATTTCATTGTTTAAATTGATATAGTTTTTAATTAATACGACATCCAAGATTTAAGGGTATAAATTGATTTTTTTTTTCTTTTTTTATTTCTATTTATATTTTTTTTAATTGAATAATGTAAATGGAGTAGAAACAACAAGGAAACAACCAAACGGAGTGAGTGGGTGAGTAATAGCTTATAATTTTATATGTGTTTTAATCTAGAAAAAATATTTTTTTTCTATTAAAAAATTGTTATTTACTGTTCTTAATTTTTTTTTTTTAATTGTAGTTTTATGTAAATTTACATTATGGTGAAATTTTTTTAGAGTGTTGATGTGGTGTGGAGAATTAAAAGTATGTTTTTAAATTCTATTATATGATCTTTCAAAAAATTATATATATATAATATGAACCATCCCCAATAGGTTTTGAAGTAGCATGCTCTTTTCAACAAATTATTAAGTCAAAGTTTGTCACACCAATACAATTTCTTAAGATGACACCACACTAGTCTTCTATCTTTGACTTTACTTAGCCTTTTTCTGCTTATATTTATATGTAGAGATTAGATTAGGACGATTAATTTTTGGTATTACACATTATTGACTTCTATGATGATAAATATAGAATTGTATAAAATGTTTCATGCAACTTTTATGCTATCAATTTTCATTTGAAGTAGAAACAAAATCATCATTTTATGTCAATATGCATATATAGTATAGCTCAGTAGTTAAAATATTTCTACTTCTTCTAAGAGACCGTTAATTTGAATCTTTACCTTATATTTATGAAATGATATGTTGTTTAAATAAACCACACATTCTATTATATATGTTTGAATGTAAATGGGAGGGAAAACTATAGTAAATTGAATAAAAAAAAATTGAAAAGAGAAATTCATTCCAAATAAATGTTAATAAAAATAATGAAGTAAAGAAGCATATGGTTGGGGAAAATGGAATTTACAAGAAGAGTTGGGAGGCCAATATAATAAACATATGATGGGTAATGGGTCAGATGTTTATTAATTTCTGGTATTATTATTATTATTATTATTGTTATTGTTATTATTATTATTTAAAAAAAAAATGAAATGAAATAAAACGGGCATTAATGTCAATGACCCATTGTATTTAATTAAAAAGATGAATGATGGTTGTAAAACCAACCTTAAATTTAAGATTTCAACAGTGAAAAGGACCAAAATACCATCACAATAGAGATGGATGAATATATAATCAAGTAATGACTCCACTTGGAGGAGTGAGTTAAATAATTGCAAAGAAATTAACAGGAATCTTTTATTAAATTTTAAAGGGTAAAAATTAGATTATTTTCGATGCATAACTCAATGATAATTGACATATATATTTTTTTCTTTTGGAATTGAAAATCTAAATCTAACACTTTAATAATCCACCATATGACTAAAACATCATTTTATTTTATGATAAAGCAATTGCTAACTTTCTACTCTAGAAAATTTTGTTTTCTTAAAAAAAATCTATATAACTTTTCATAGTCATTTTTTGTGTTGGAAATTACTTAGATATATTTAGATTGCACCTATCTTTATGAAGTTTGCCCAGTTATTCAACTACGATTTATTAGTGGCAAATCCTTATGTCTTCTTTTTTAAAATATTTGTGATTTTTATTGAATAATTAAAATGGATTGTATAAAAATGAATATAGTCGATCAGGATGTGCTAGAAATATTATTCTTTTTTATTTGAAAATATTTTTACTAATTTCTATCCAAAATCCTAAAACACTTTTAAAGTTTCCATAAAAATTAAAGTTGTTAGATATGAAACTTTCTTGCTTTAAAAGAGAACCCATATGAGAGTTTTTGTTAGAACATTCAAATCTTTGATTTAGTTTTCCATTTTTTTTCCCTTCCAACAAAAATGGTAACCTTTCCTTTCATATTTATTTTGATATCTTGAGTGGTTGTATTTAGAAAGTTGTTTTTGAATAATGCCCTTTAATTGGTTAAATAAATCTATCTTTCGTTTATAATATTTGTCCTTTTTCCAATTCCGTCTAACATTTTAAAATTCTACAACTTATATGTTGTATCGAATTCTTGTTATAATGGATTAAGGTTAAAGACATTAGTAACTTTTTCTATAAACGAAAATTCAAATCTCTACTCTTTTTTTTTTTTTAATTAAATACAAAAATTTTGGAACACGTTTGATACATTATTACTAGATTATAGATATATCTATTCCAACAAATTCTTCCTTACACCCTAAAAAACTTCCCCATCACTTTCTTGAGGTTACTAAACACTAAATAAGGATTGAATTTTCCTTGGGGCTTTTTTTCCCTTTGCACCAAAAGAAGAAGGGGAAAAAAAAAAAAAAAACTTTGCTCCTAAATAACATTTCCCTTCCTTTTCTCTCTCTGTTTTTTTTTTTTTTTTTTTTTTTAGTATAACACTTCCTTGAGCTGCCATAGCTTTTAAGAGCTATATAATGCATCCAATTAAATGTAGCTGTCTTTTTTTAATATTATTATTATAGTTATTATAATGCACATTGAGCATTGAACACTATTGACTGTTTTATATGCCTAATGTAGACAATGGCATCTAGCTAGGATCATAGGGTAAACACACAAAACCTAACCTAACTTGGTTATCATATTGTTACTCCCCTAGTCTTTTTGGGTAATCACTATGCCTTTTTATAGACTAAATTAAAATCGGTCCCTAAAGTTTGGAAAAAGTTAGCATTTGGTCCTTAAAATTTGATGAAATCTTCCGAAACAGTCCATATTAGTAGAGACTATTTGTGATTGAACTTGGCCGCATACGAACTTTTCATGACGTTTTATCATATTATAAGGACTAAATTCTCACTTTTAAAATCATAGAGTCTAAGTTCTAGCTTTTTCCTAACTATAGGCATCAAAATTGTAATTTATCCCTTTTTGTTTTTGGGAAAAAAATTCCTTTTTGGTCCTTAGGTTTTTGTGTCTAGTTTCCATTTGATTTTTAAGTTTCGAAATATTACACATTTAGTCTTTAAGTTTTGAATTTGATTTCAATATATTGCAATTCTACAATTAACATTTGAGTTTTGTTTCAAATTGGTCCTTAGATTTCAAGATATACACTTTTAAACTTGATTTTTCACTTTAATACTCATTTTTCGTCTTTATCGTAAATGTATCTTAATAATTTTAAAATAATTAAAAGAACTATAATTAATCAAGTTTCATTATTTTTCATCAATTTTAAAATTAGATTCAAATTTTTGCTTCATAATTATTTTAAATTAATTAAAGACATTGACGTCAATGATTGAAAATGAATATTTAATAAAATATTAAGGTTAAAAATGTAAAATCTTGAAAATAGGGACCAAATCGAAACAAAAGCAAAATATTAAAGGTAAAATTGTAACATTTTGAAAACTATGGACCAAATAGAAACTAGACTCAAAACCTAAGATACTTTTCCCTTACTTCTATCTCAAAGTCAAATTTTAACCTCTTACCAAGGTTTAATATCTTTTTCTTATTAAAGGGATGTGGTTGGGTCTTATTTCACCATTGGTGATGGAGTCTGACACGTTGGAGATCATCTCATCAGGCATCTCAATAGGAAAATTTACGCTTATGTTGAGTTAGAAGTCATTATCGAGGATATTTTTTCTCTTGGTAACTCTGTTAATATTAAGTGCTCGGGTCATTGTCTCTAAGAGGAAAACAAAGTGACCATGCTATTGTGGTATTGACTTTCTTCTTGAGACGCTCTTTGATAAGGAAAGATGTTTTTCTAGATAGTGGTTTTCCCTCGTGCTTGAGTGTAGTGGGTTTGAGTTGGTATGATTTTTACTCTTTTTCCTTTTTAAGATATAAAAGAAATTTTCAAATCCATTTATGATATATTTGATTTGTAAGGGACTTTTTATTTTAGGTTAACTAAGTGATAATAATTGGATGAAGTACAAACCACACAAAAAGAAAATTGAAGAGAGAGAATTTTATTATTATTTGGAAGGTAAGATACATAGATGAATAATGGAAAAAAAAAAGGGGGAAATAATTGTAATGTCTAAGATTATTCTTGGGGTAGGTATAAAGGACAGTGAATTATTTTGAAATTCTATGGTGTGTATTTGGGCTCATAAATATTCTCAAACCAAATAAGCCCACAAAAAGAGGCCCACTAAGCTAATTGTCTCTAAAAACCAGACAATAGGCATATACGTAGGCTTCTCAATTTAAGCACTCCCTTTTTAAAAATATAATTAGGTCAAAGTCAATATTTTTAATTATCTTTTCTTCTTCCCTCCCAAACTTAATTTCTCAACCACCCTTTTCATAATTTAGAGGCATCAAATTATTTATGTTATAACTTTTGGCATTTCAACTGCTAATTTTGTTTAAAATGTTGTCCCACCCCACCTTTATTTTACTTGCTTAACCAACTCTCTTATGCTATCTATCTATTTCAACTTCTTTGTCAAATTGATACTTATTTGATAATATATCATAATATATTTCGTCTATTCATTGTCACATTATGTCAAATCATTCATTCATAAATTCCATCGATTTGCTCACACATTTCACGTAATAGGTTAAGTTCAAAACAATTTATATATTTATATAGATACAACCATTAAAATTTAATAGAATATACATTTTTAGTTCTTACATTTTAGGTTTAGTTTCCCTTTGATCGATTCATAGGTTTCAAGATGTTATAATGTTAGTTCTTTAAGTTCTGAGTTTAATTTTAATTTAGTCCGTAGATTTTAAAATGCAAAGATTTTAAATATGTTAAAATTTACTTTTTCTCCATAAACTTTCATGGATGTAATAGTTTAGTCATTGAACTTTGATTTGTAATAACTTAGTCATATTTCTTTCAATTTTGGAACAATTTAGTTTTGTACTTTAATATGTAAGCCCTTATACTTTCAAATTTGAAGCCGTTTAATCTATGTCATAAAAAATTCATCAATCTTATTATTTAACGAGTTAGACTTTGTGGCTTCGAAACATATTGAATCTTTAATTAATTTAGTGATCGCCTATGTTAGAAATTGCATTGAATTTTAACGTTAATTTTCACAATGAAAACCATATCGGTATATATTATAAAGTAAAGTTTAGAGACTAAATTGTTACTTTTATAAAAATTCATGGATCAAAACTGATTTTTAACTTACTATTACAAACTAAAGTTTAAACTGTTTTTTTAAAGTACAGCAAGTGAGAATATTAGAACTAAAACTTACGACTTTATGGATAAAAAAAAATATGTCAATAACTATCGAGATATACTCATTTTGACAATTAAAGTTTGTCAATCAAATCATTACTTTTATGAAGCGTTTTTTTTAACAATGGTAATTTCATTGAAATCTCCTTAAAGTTGGGATAAGATTTTCATTTGAACTATGATTTTGATTCATTGATGATACATTAGTAGAAAGGACTTTTCTCACCTATAGGTAGCCAATTAATGCTATTTCATAGTGAAGTTAATTAGAAAAACATCAAAATAACATAATCTGATTTTGATATGCTTTTATTTTTTTAGGAAGGAGAGGTGCTTTTAGCTTAGTTAAAATCATAAATCATAAGACATCACTAAAGATTTTACTCAAAAGAATTTTAATGCATTGATGATGAAATCAAAACTTTTGAAACATCAAAAAATTAAAGATGAGATGATATGTTTAGCCAAAAATATAAAAGGATGTAAATTTTTAAAAATTCTAAAATTAGAGAATTTTGGTGAAAGAAATCAAATAAGAAGAAAAAAGAATTTGTGAAATCATTAATTTTCAATTTCATTACTTTAGTTGCCCTGATTGTTAGGTAAGCCTTGAAGGTGATTGAATAGACCATGATGGGCTGAGCTTGGATAGGATGTTGGGCCTATCAAAAGTGGGCCTCCTAAGACTTTGATTTTTGGTTTAATAAATTTCGGTATTAATTTAGTCCCTGAACTTTAATTGATAACGTTGTATTTTTAAATTTATAGCAATTTAATCTTTGAACTTTGGTAAATAATAATTTAGTCCTTATACTTTGAAACTTTAACAAATTTATCCATGCATGAAATTTTTCATCAAGACTAAGTGTCAACTATGGGTGTTCGTGGGTTGGCTTGGGGTTGGATTGGATTGAAGAACTTTTTAGACCCAACCTGATTTTTCGGTTTGTTAATTTCTTCCGCCAAAATAACTCTTATTAAAAAAGAGCTTTCTACACATGAAACCCTAATAAATGATCTATATTTTGTTCATGTTCAAGTGTTTCCTTATTTACAAGAATGTCTAACTTTTTTAAAAAATTACAATAAAATTATGATTAAATTACCATTTAATCCCAAGAGTAAATTAATTATACGTTTTTTAAATAGGGAAGAGAAAAGGGTTTTAAATGGGGCACATTTTCTAGGAAAAATAGATTATCACAATTTTTCATATTCTTCAATTTCTCTTTTAAAACCCACATATATAGGAATATATACTTTTTCTCTCTCTTTTTTTAGCTATTAGGAAATTTAATATATAACATGATATGTATCCGTTTATTTGATATAAATGAGAGTTTTTTTATAAAAAAAATTAGACTTCATGTATTGTGATATACAAACTTGTTGAGATTTCTGATTATGTAAATGGTACTAATGATATATACTGTGATTTATGTCGAACATTAAGCTAATATGTGATTTATAGACTGTGATATATTTCATACATTAGTTTATATTGTGATATACCTCAAGCAAGTGAAACTCTAATTTAAATATTGTTCTAAATTTCATATATTAGTTAGGATATTTACAAATACCTAACAAAATGTTTTAAGTATATTTAAAATAATCATGAATGCATAGATAAACCAATAAGTTATACATGAAACCAACATAAATAGAAAATAAATTTTCATTAAACTTATTTTCTCTTTCCAATTAAGCAAAAATAATAAAATATCAACAAACAAATGCATTTTTTCTCTCTAATTAAACAAAAGAATAAAATCTTAACCAATAAATGCATGTTCTCTCCTACATTAAGAGTGCTAGTAAATATGGATTCTTTTTTTCTAATGCCACATTCTCTCTCCAACCACGCACACTCAAGGGTATTTTAGTTCGAAAAATTCATTAAACCTCATATAAAAAAATATCAAAAAGTTTATCTTTATGAAAATAAGTTTTGAAAATGGATTGGATCTATAATAATCCTATTAAAAAATAAATCCAACCTAACCCAACCATGAAACATTCATTCGGATTGGGTTAATTCAGGTTAATTGTTATTATTCAAATTTAGGTTCTAAAAAAATAAGATGTTAATATGAAAAAAAAATTAATTTAATTATTTTCATATATTGAATTAAGATTTAAACATAGTTTCAATTTATATAATGGATTTTTCTTTCCAAAGTGCTAAAAACTATTTTGAGGAGTTGTTGAAGAATAAATCATTTAAAAAGAAAAACTTCAATAAATATATGTGTATATAATTATATCATAAGTTTATATATATATAAATTAAAATTAACAATAAGTTCGAGCTGATTAATGGATTCATCTAAAATAACCCCAACCCAACCTACAAAATTTTTATTTAGTTAGTTAGAATTTTGATTTCATTTTTAATCGAAAATTTACTAGATTGTTATTGTGATATTTTTAATTTAACATCAGAAAACATAACATTTTAATAAATCAAACGGGGAATAGAAATTTGGAATAAAATTTTATTTTCAAATTACAACTCAAAAAAATCTTTCAAATTCAAGTAGGAATATGTTATTTACACGATTTTCTTGGTGTGCACATGGTGTCATTAGTTGGCATCCAATTGACAAATCTATTATCATGCAAGTTAACTCGTGTATGAGTACACGATTTACTCCTAAATTTGTGGACATGGTACACGAACTCGTGTACTCTGTCCATGATTTAGCAACCCTATTTTTAGGAATAGTTTCATTTAAACCATATTTTTGTAATTAATTATTTAAATTACAAACAAAATTCTAAATTTGTCATGAATTTTACACTTAAATTTTAAGAATTGCACGTTAAACTTAGGCTTGTATACGTTGATCTGAATTTTTAAAAGTGTCAGCAATTTTAATCCGATAACAAATTTTCCCTTCAAAGCTCATTTTTCTAAAAAAAATAAATAAGTAAATAAATAATCTCTTACGCGTTCAATTAATTATAAGCAAAACTATTTATTATTATTATTTTTAATTTATTATTTGGAAACACTATTTAATGGTGAAATCATGCTTATCAAACTCATTTTAAGCAAAACTTTATTTTATTTAAATTTATGAGTTTATGAAAATTTTTATATTATTTTATGTTAAAATCAATGTACAAATTATCGAAAATTGAATTGAGCGATAATTATTTGAGTTTAGGTTTGTCAATTTGATACAACCAAGTTTAAGATCATGAAACTTTGAACGTCGTTTTTAAAAAATAATTGTAGAAGAAATTATTTATATATAAGCGGAGATTAAAATACGAGTGTCAATATGATATCAATATTTTTAAATTTATGGATATATCTGATTATTGTAAACAAAGAAATATAAAATATTTAAACTAATAATCTTTTTTACCATCCATTTAACTCAATAATTAAATTAATTTTATATACCTAATAAGGGATAGGTTTTTATATTAGAGTACATTTTCATATTTGGATTAATAGATGATATATTTTTGTTTTATGGATATTTCTATTAACATATCACAAATTTTGATTAATCTTTAACTCTATAGTTTACAGATATATCGACATATATGCACAAATATTGTAATTCTTTTTTATTTGAATTCTATTATGTAATTTCAAATTTTGAAAAAAGACAATGAAGAATAAAATGGAATTTGGGCTGGGCTTGGGTTTGGTCTTGGGCTGGTTGAAATATTTCCTCAAATTATTTCAGTACTTCTATTTTTGAAAAAGAGAGCTTTTTGGGCTTGTATCATTAAAACTCCAAAATAATAATAATAATAATAATAATTAATTAAATACCCAAAATACAAAACTATATTAAATTGAACTCATAAACCTTCTAAATAAATCAATTTAGACAATGAGGCTTTTTTAAATATAAAATATTTAAAAATATTTACACTTTATAGTAAAAAGTTTCAAAAATACAAAACACTTTTGGAGTGTTTTATAATAAAGTGTAAATATTTTTTGAATTTTTCTGTTTATAAGAATTTCCCTTTAAACTATCCATTGGTGATTTATAACTATCTTTAATTAATTCCATTCAAAGTCAACCAAAAATTGATAAAATATAACATTTTTTTTCTAAAAATCCTACTAAAGTAACAAAAATAATTATCGTGTAGTTTTTAATAGGTTTTTTTTTTTAATATAAAAAATATTTAAACATATTTACACTTTATAGCAAAGTTTCAAAAGTGATTTTGGAATTTTTTACAATAAAGTGTAAATATTTTTAAGATTTTTTTATTTATAAGAATTTCTCTTCTTCTAATAAGTAAATAAAATGAAAAAAATAATAATATAAAATTGCTCATATTAACGAAAAGCCATTATTAATCGATTGATATCAACCTTATCTCTAATATAGATTAATCTATGGATTTAAAAAGCCTTATGTGGATGGAAAAATATATATAAAATAGGAACCAAATGTGATGTATATAAACTAAAATAGTTATTTTTTTAAAATATATAGACTAAGATAGAAATTTTGAAAGTACAATAATTAAATTGAAAAAAAAAATAAAAAGTATATCATCAAATTTAATATTTTAAAAGTATAGTAATCAAAATTGAACATATTAGTCTGAGTTTAAAAATAAAAGAAAATTTTGAATTTTGAATAATGGAGGCTTAAATTAAAACAACAAAAATTTCTAAGAATTAAGCTTTCAATTGGTTTTGTTAATTGCCATAAACCCATCTTCCTTGATGATGATTTAAAATCATTTATATTTTGATTGGTCCATTTTTGTTATTTTGGTCAACAAATTGATATTTCTTGGTTAGGTCAATTTTTTTTAAAGTCAGTTTTAAAATTTATTTTTCTAAACTAATTTAAGAACTTGACATCAATTATACTTTATAGCTAAAAATAAGTTAAATCAATCAGCCTCCTATAAAAATAGAGGATAGACTTTTTTGCTCATTTATTTTATCTTCAAAAGAATATAATATAAGAATAATGAACTCTCAAATTATGTTCTTCAATTGTTTACTTCATTCATTTTTTCCTATTTCCACTATTAATTTCTCCTTATAATTTCTTTTACTTCATTATAATAAACCTCTCTCTAAAATTTATGTTATTTTTCAATTTTTCCATAAGTCATTGAACAAATTAAAATTCAGATATCGATGTTATTACCAAAGAGGTGAAATATATTTTTAGTCTCTAAAATTTGAACATTATTTAGTTTTTGAAATTTTGAAATAAATACTTTAATCTCGAGGTTTGTAAAGTACTTCTAAATTGTCCTTAAATTAATTTTAGTGATAGTTAGCGTGCCATTTTTAAAATGAGACGACAAATTTTTACTCATTATATAGATAATTCAAGAATTAAATGTTACCCTACTTGCCTTTAATTCCAATTAACTAAGATAAGTAATTCTAATTATCTTTGGTCAATTCAAGTAGATTAGTGGGTAAGCTTTATTAAATTAAAAAAATAAAAATCACAATTTTATGTATGGAAATTATTCTGAAATGGTGAAATTTTCATTTCTAAAATAACTCTAAAATATATTTTTAATCATTCAAAACTAAAATTTTGATAATATGTAAATTACATTTTAAAATGTAATATAAAATATTAAATTAATTTTGAGTGATAAAAATCATATATTTTTTTAATGATTTTAAATCTAACAAAAGTGATTTTAACCATTTAAAAATTAATCCAAAATGGTAACTTAATCTCTCTAAAAAAAAATGTCAATACAGAATTGTATTTGTACCTACTTTAATAGTGAAGAAATAAATTGTTGCTGATTTATCTGAATTGACAATAAAGACAATAGTTCAAAATCCTTAATATTTGAGAATATAATTAATGAAAATTACAAAAGTCTAATGGTTTAGAAGAGTATTTTTCACTTTACCTCCATGAAAAAAAAAAAAACCAATTAATCAAACTACAAAAATTAGTTAACTAATTTGATTCCTGTGGTATTAAATTTTAAATTATTATGATTTGGATTTAATATCAGTTTTATTAATATTTTATAAAAAAATCAAATAACATAAATAGTCTTTGAGGACCTGTTTAGTAATCATTTGACTTTTTGTTTTTAAAAGTTAAGCCTATAAATACTACTTCACATTTTCAAATTTATTTATTTGTTATATACTTTACTTTTTACCAATGGTTTATAAAATCAAGCGAAATTTTGAGAACTAAAAAAAGTAGTTTTTAAAAACATGTTTTTGTTGTTGAAATTTGACTAAGAATTCAATCGTTGTACTTAAAAAAGATGCAAATCATTGTAAGAAGTGTGGAGAAAATAGGTTATTTTTTAAAAATTAAAAACAAAAAATGAAATGATTACTAAATGGATCTAAACAAATTTATCCACTTTGAAACTCGTTCATTTTTTATTTTTATTTTATAATCAATCTTAATTTCTACGGTCAACAATAAGAAACATGAATTTGTTGTCATATAAATATAAAATATATCTAATGTTGGAGTAATTTAGAATAGTTTAGAATAGTTTTACTAATAAAAATTTTGACGGTAAAAGCCTAATTGAAGGTGGTTAATCATCTAATAACTTGACTACTTACTTTTTTATCTCACACACATTCTCTTGCAAGAAAGACGTACCAAGACCAAATGTCTTCTCTTCTATGTATTTTCTTAAAATAAAATAAATAAATAAATAAATAAAGATAATTTAACCAAATTTTGTTTGTGGTCAGTTTTTTATTTTTTTTAAAGTAATAATGGTAAAATAGTAACAAATAGGATTTTGCCAAGTTGAGATGATCTTATAAGTCCTTAAATTTAGATACCTAATAAATACACTCACCTTCTCATTTTATTATTATTATTTTTTAAGAAATAAACAAATCCAAGAATTTTTTTTTTTAATTATCAAATTGACAACTTTTTAATAACAATTCCTTATTTAAAATTATATATATATAAAGGTAAAGTTGAAAATAGAATGATTAAGAAGATATTGCATGGATTTTTCTACTTTAGAGAGAATATAAATAATGCAAATGGGGAAAACTTAACCTTTCTCTCAAAATGTTTGGACTTCATTGGCTAAATTTCCTCCACTTCTTTAATGGTATTCATTATTCCAAACAAGGTTAAATTATGATTCCTTTACCAAACAATGGTTAAATTTTGATTTATTATATATATATAGATCCAAAAGAATTATATTATTATAATAAAAATCATGATGATGATGATGATCATAATAAACAAAAGTGGTGTGTTTCTCTTTGAGATTTTCCCAACATGGAAAATGGAATTGATGCTTAGAAAAGCCATCATGCTAGAGAAAGAAAGATATAGAGATTCTAAATCCATCTAATCCTTTGAATTTTTATGTTTTTTTTTTTTGGAATTTTTTTTAATTGTTAATAAAACTAAAAATACTTTTTTTTAATCACAAAACTAAATCTAGTTATTTCCAATGATATAACATATAGTAATTAACTTACTCAAAATGTCATGCTATTATAAGTAATAACCCATTAAAAAGATTATTATTCTCGATTCATACTCTAAAATTCTAAAATTATATATATATACACAAGCTTAAGTTCATAAATACAATGAACAAAGGGAAATACCAATGAATATTCAAGTGGAAGATGCAAAAATAAATCAGCAAAATAATAATAATAATAATAATTGTGCTATTAACAATAGAAAGATTTTTTTTAAAAAAAAAAAATAATAAAGAAATTATTATAAGATAAAATATTGAAAATGAAAATACAATTGAAAGGACAATTTTTTAAATTGGATTGGAGTTTCTAGGAAGCTTCCATCAATCAAATGATGGTATATTGTTTACATATTGATGATAAAAAAGTGGTGAGTTGCTTCAATTCTAATTAAAGCTATTTTGAATTAGTGAACTCCTTAAAAGTTAAAAGCCATTTATAAAATTAATTAGATCCCCCACATAAAATTCATATGGGGTCCAATCAGAATTTTATAAATAAAGGAAACAATTAATTTATACTGAAACTTGGATTTGTATCAAGTGATAACTCTCTCAGTCCAATTTTGTTTTTAATTTTAATCTTTCACGGGTTCGAAAGTACCTATAACATTAGTTCCCTTCTCCCGTGTTGAGATTTTGAGGTTAATTTGTTAAGGATTTGGTAATAAGATCCCAAATTGGGAGTATATGTGATGTTGTTTTGCCATGGTACTAATAGTAAGACATGTTTGTTCGTCTTTTGACGTGTCCATTTTTTGACTTGTAAATGCTTTATCTATAAGATGTGTACCTCTTGAATTTTGGGTTGAGTGTGTGGCCATCGATGTGACTTAGTTTAGTAAATTTTTCGAATGGTCCTTAGATCATTTTTACTTTGGGAGTAGCATATCAAGCTCGTTAGATGACTTTTGGCTCTCCTTACCTTAAAGGTTATGGGGTTCTTAATCCATATGTTTTCCATGGAAGTACCTTATCAAGCTCTCCTGGGCCGATTTTAGATTTTCCTTTCCTTGGCGAATTAACCGACTACAACTCTTCCTATGAAGCAGGCCATGTAGAAATGGGTTTTCCTCGGCCAAGGCCCATCCACCCCATAAAGAGATGCCAACTCGGATTGACCCTCTTAGTTAGAACATTCATCGCGACTCAATCTAGGGTTCGAGTGTTCGATTTCAAAATAAGAAGCATGACAGCCCTACGGAAGGTAAGCTCAAACTCCTCCCTAAAACTACTTACCCCAACATTTGTGCAAAATATCGACTTAAGCATCAGAGTGTCTGTGACAAGCACTACATTGGTGTGTTATTTTTTTATTATTTTGCAAGTGACTTCTTTTCCAAAATACAATTTACCAATGGGGGCACGTGACAGTCAGGTGAGATCACTTGACCAGATTTTTCCATCAACAATATTAATTTAAATCCTAAATTTTTATGAATTAAACAATTTTATGTCATCCACCAGTAGTTTATAAGTATTATAACTTGATTTTATATAAGATACGTTAAAAATTATCTAAACAAAACTATTAATCTACAGTAGCAATATAATAAAAATCATAAATAATTCTTCCTAAATAAGTAAAAAAAAAAAAATAGACGAGGACAAGAATATCATTCTTATATACCATGGATTGTTTCCTTCCTGGATCAATGTTAGACTTATTAAACCCAGCAACTCTCTCCCCGAACAAATTATCGCTTTAGCCTCCTTGTTGAATCCCTTAATTTCAAGGCACATCCAATTCGATCCTTAGTACATTATGGAATGTACTTGGTATTGATCACTTGTCATATTCTTAATCTTCTCATCTTGAAATAAAGATCTATCCCTTTACGAGCACTTTTTGGTTCAATCTATGGATTTAATCCACAATGTCGACTATAGGGCTTCACTATTCTTTATTCGAAATCCATTATAGGCATAAACTCTTATGATATTACTTTTAAAATCATTCAAAAAAATTTATATCAATGAAGATAATTTTCTTTATTTATATACCATAAATCGTTTCCATCCATAATTTTTAATCTATTAATTTATTTGAATCTAACATCGTATTCAGAGAAAAAAATTCAGACATACACACAAATTATTCCTGAATAAATAGAGTAAAACATAGAGACAATGAGGAATGATAAACCACTCGTATCAATAAATTTTGTACATGTGTGAAATTATATTGTAACAATTTTATAACAAAATCTAATGGAGTATCTAAATTGTTTATGTAGGTAGGTTATTTCAAAACTTTTCTTTAACTTTATTAGAAATTAGTTTATATTTTGTTATAAGTTTGTTATACAAGTAGTTAAATGGTTAGTCACTGTTGTAATTATGCCTATTTATAGGCCTCTTTTGGTTAATAAATGATATAGCAAATTTATTTACTCTACTTTGATATGGTATCAGAGCAAAATTAAAACTATTTGACTTTTCGTTTTCCCTCCAACTACCCTTTTTCTCATGTCTTTTCTTCTTCTCGAGTCGATCTCGCTCCCCGACCTTCCAGACGCTAACACTGATCTCGCTTGCCTCCGCCCACAGTGTCGAGCGAGATTTTTCTGGTGATTTTTCGTTCTCCTTCTTCATCCGAAACTACGATCATTACCAGATCCGATGACCCAACCTCATCCGGAAACTCCAACTCCATGGAGAATGTTCGAGCTTCCCCATCTTTCATTCTTGAACAATATCATAACCCTTATTTTCTTCATCCCTCAGACAACACCAGTCTTGTGCTCGTTTCCAATCTTCTTACTGAATCGAATTACGACTCGTGGAGTCAGGCGATGAAGATCGGGCTCACTGTCAAGAATAAACTCAGCTTCATCAATGGTGAAATCCCTCGACCTTCTAGTGAGTTACTCAATTCTTGGATCATATGTAATGGCATTGTCACCGCGTGGATTCTTAACTCTCTTTCTAAAGAGATTTCTACTAGTTTCAACTTAATTTCCATAAGCTCTTTAACTTCCTATTTACCCGTCATGGTCACTTTTTTTAGTGATTTCTGTCTCATTCAGGACAAGTACTCTTTGAAGACGATTAGCAAGGCTAACAAATGGAATGGATTATACTTGTGGCAAGCATCAGTTGATAAATCCTTACATTCATTTTCACATACTATAGAACTTGTTTGTTCTTCCACTACTACTTTCTCTGCTTCTACTTGGCATAATCGGCTTGGACATCCATTATATAAACATCTTAGTTTCCTAAAAGACATTTTACATGTAGACATGGATAGTACTTATACTAAATGCATGATTTGTCCTCTAGCAAAATAAAAACGACTGTCTTTTCAAAGCCATAATAGACTTGCTGCTCATGCTTTTGATCTTATACATTGTGACATTTGGGGCCCTTACAATGAACCTATTCATGCTAGATATCGTTACTTTTTAACACTAGTTGATGATTATTCTCGGTACACTTGGGTTTTTTTTATGAGGAACAAAAGTGAAGCTCTTACTATTATCCCTCATTTCTTTCAGTTGATTGAAACTCAATATGGTTTTTCCATAAAAGCGAATAATGCACCAAAACTGGCCTTTACTGATTTTTTTGCTGCCTAAGGTGTTCTCCATCAGTTTTCTTGTGTTGAACGGCCTCAAAAAATTCGATAGTAGAATGAAAATATCAACATCTGTTAAATGTCGCACGATCTCTGTTATTTCAAGCTAGGTTACCTATCTTCTTTTGGGGAGAGTGCACATTGACCGCATCTTATTTGATCAACCGCATTCCATCTCATATCTTGTCCTAGCAAACACCTTACTATTGTTTGACTGCTGAACATGCTGACTATACTTCACTACGAACTTTTGGTTGTCTTTGTTTTGCCTCTACTTTACCTTCTCACAGGACCAAGTTTCAGCCTCGGGCCATTGCCTATGTTTTTTTGGGATATCCTACTGGCATCAAAGGCTATCGCAAAGGCTATCGCTTATATGACATTGAAAAGAAGCAATTCTTTATTTCAAGGGATGTTGTGTTTCATGAAGACATATTCCCTTTTCATCAAATCAGTTCTCAAGCAGCAATACTTGATCCTTTTCCCGATCTAGTTTTACCATTATCACTTCCATTTTCAGATGATTTATCCAGCAGTGAAGCCTCTTCATCATCCGCTTCAGCTACTCCTGAGCTTTCTGACCAGCCTACTTCACATGAAGTTTCTCAACCTACTGCTCCCTTTGCACCTGCTGATGATGATGCTACAGTCACTAATCAGCCCCATCTGTCTTTACTTGACAATTCTTCTCACTGTCGCCGCTCTACAAGGACGACTAAACCACCCTCATATCTCAGGGACTATCATTGCAACCTCCTTTTACACAATCATTCTCAGCAGACAGTTACTAAGTATCCTTTGCAAGCTGTTTTATCTTATGACAAATTGAATCTTATCTACAAGATGTTTGCCCTCGATATCTCAGCCGCATATGAGCCTCAGTTTTATCACCAGGCTGTCCATCATGAACATTGGCGCCAAGCTATGCACGATGAACTTCTAGCAATGGAAACCAATCGTACTTGGTCTGTTGTGCCCTTACCTCAAGGCCAACACTCTATTGGATGCAAATGGATATACAAAATCAAGTATCGTGCAGATGGGACCATTGACCGCTACAAGGCACGGTTAGTAGCCAAAGGATACATGCAGCAAAAAGGCCTCAACTATATTGAGACATTTTCTCCTGTTGCCAAGCTTGTCTCAAAAGGTTGGTCTCTACTTCAACTAGATGTTAATAATACTTTCTTACATGGTGATGTAGTTGAAGAGGTATACATGGATCTACCCTTGGGTTACAAGCACAATGTTGTTCAACTACACGAATCAAATTATTGTCATTTTATTTCATAATGATATGATATTGTCCACTTTGGACATAAATCCTCATGGCTTTGTTTTTTATTTCACCCAAAAAACCTGTACCAATGGAGATAGTTGTTCTTACTTATATAACCATGATCCCCCTCTTATCTAATTAATGTGGGACTTTGGTCGCATTTCCAACAATATTAACATAGAACATCTCAAGTATAAGAATACAAATTGATATATTTTTTTTCTAAAAATAAAGTAGGCAACTTTTAGTTTAATAATGTTTGTGAAAATTGATGATGAGACAAGCATTTTTATTTGAACACTTTTGATTAAAACTTATTAAAATGCACTTGAAAAGTTATTTTGAGTGGTTACCAAACACTTAAATTTCTTTCAAAATGATTTATTTTTCAAATTAAATACTTGAAAATGCATTCCAAACATACCCTAAAATATTATATCGTATCATCGATGGTTCTAACTTCTATGAGTAAAGTTTAGTTTAATTAGAATATTTTGAGATGAATTTTTAGAATTTTATTTAAATATTTATTCAATAAGCATATTCTAAAACAACACCCAAGTTGGTTCAAAATTTACATAATTACACATATTGATTGATAACTAACCGAGAACAAAATTTATTTATAAACTATATAATGACAAAGTTGACATGTACTAAAAATTAATACTTAATTTTGATGAGATATTTCATGATACGAACTAAACTATTACAAATTTTAAAGTATAAATATTAAATTATTATAAATTTTAAAATACAAAAATCTCGTTTGATAACCATTTTGTTTTTTAAAATTAAGTCTATGAACACTATTTATGCTTTCAAATTTCTTCATTTATTATCTACTTTTCACTAATGATTTGAAAAATCAAGCCAAATTTTGAAAACTAAGAAAAGTAGTTTTCAAAAATTAGTTCTTGTTTTTAGAATTTTGCTAAGAATTCAATCATTATACTTAAGAAAGATGCAAATAATTGTAAGAAATGTAAAGAAAATAGACTCCATTTTTTTAAATAAATGAAAAATAAAATAATTACCAAACAAATCTTCTATTATCAACTAAAGTTTGAAAATTAAATTATTTCTATCATGAAAGTTTGACCAAAAGTATTTTTTTTGAAAAAAAGAAAGAAAATCAATCCACGAAGCTTTTTTGGAGTGTATAAAAGCAAATGTAAATTATGGCCCCTCAATTTTCGGAACTTTGTTTTTTTTTTTTTTTTTTGTGGTTAAATTTTTAACCACTTTACATTTTGGTTTTTTTTTTAACTTTTACAAAATTCAACATTTTTCATTTGAAATTTGAATTATCATTAGATTTCATATCTACTCTCTATAATAAAAATGTTATTTTTAACTTATTGAAAATGATTGTTTAATTACCAAATTAGAATGTAAAAATACAATTCTAGATCCAAAACTAAACGTTAAAATTATTTTTAAAAAATACTTCATTAGAAATAAATAGAATTAGAGAGAAAAAAATAACATTTGTGAATAGAATTAGAGAGAAAAAAGAACATTTGTTTAGTTAAGAATAATTTTGATCAACTTATAATATATATATAGAAATACATATAAAGCAATCATCGGCCATCGTTGCAATAGAAAATTAAGATCACAAAATATATATCTAATGGTAACTGAATTCTTTTCTTAATTATTGAATAATGAATATTTCAAGAGAGTACTATTAAAAATAATATGGTCTTTCATATAATAATGATATAATAAAGGGAGGCTAAAGATCACCATTTTAATAATATTTTTTTATTTAACTTTTTAAAATGGAATTATTTATGCCTACTTGCCCCACCACTTTTTTTTTTCTTTTTTCTTTTTTTGCACAATTAGATAATCATTTTTATTTGAATATTAATATATTGAGAATATAGTGTAAAATAATACCAATAAAATATGTTGCCCCATTTGAATATGTAATAGAGCCCATATCCCAAGTCATTGCATACCAAAATATTAATAATAAATTGAATAATACTCAATAATTTATTCTTTTAGACAACTTTGGAAAAATTTTATTTAAATAAATATTGTTCTTGGAATTTATAAAATATTGAAAAAGATTGACATGTTAAGATTTATTGTTTAGTTAATTATCATATGACTTATAAAGTATTCATGTTTTCATCATTATTTTAATTTTATTCAAATCCATCATGGTTTGGGTTTAGTGAACATATTATATACGTAGAGAGAGATGCATACAATTAGAAAATTAAAAATTATTTCTCGTGAATTTACTAATTTCACTTTCTTACATCTTTGTCTTTCTCTTACAAAATTTCATCTTATTGTTTCATTAACAATTAAAATTAAATTTGAATACAAACATAGTTCAACTTATATGAATTTTTATCGTTACCTTTGAGGTTTGAGTTTAAATCTTTTTTAATAAAAATTCATTAAAAATAAATTGAAAAAAGAAAAAAAAACGTTTTTAGTGCTTAGATTTTGGATTTAGTGTCCATTTATTCCTTAGGTTTTAAAATGTTACATTTTTAGTACTCGAGTTTTTACGAATCTTTTTTTAACGAATGACTCTTTGTAGGTGCCTTTGTGATTAATGACCCGTTCCCGTACAAACGTATGAAATCTAGCATTTTGCTTATGCCAGTGCACACTAACAGTTTATACAATATCATGTTAGGGATAATCATGTTTAACGTGTTGGGTTGTATGTCCTAAAACTCGCAGTTTGTAAAGTTATATATATTCTATTATCAATAAAGATGTTATTCGACATTGCTTCAATAAAATTGTTATTGAGTATATAAATTGCACTTATAAAGTCTAAATCCAATAAACTAAGATCCATAGCTACTATATGAATACCTGAACTTTATGTAGAGGCATAAAAGTGGACCAAGTTCAAGTAAATAGTCAAAATGATCTATAGTATACGAATAAGGTTGGGTGCCTTATTCTAGTAACACTATCGGATGCAGCCCACTCTGTAGTTGTTACAAGTTATTGTAAAGGTGCTACAAACGAAGTGATCCTGATTCGTTTGTGTAATGATACGAGGAGTGGGGCCATTCTATACAATAGTTTGCATAAGATTGGACCAAGAAATAAGTCATTCTTACTTTATAACGTTGTTTACTGTTTAAGCTGACCATTTCGCTTAGATGACCTAGGTAACTCGATCTTAATCTTGAGCTAACTATGAACTTCTGTTTATTCGGGATTATCCTTAGATTTTCATAGGTGGGGGTTGGCTCAACAGCGCCGGCTCAATAAGCATCCCATTTCAGGGGTAAGACCAGGTAGATAGCTGGGAACATAGAGTGCAATAAGTAATTCACGCCTACCCGATTTAAGAATAGAAGAAATGTTGTTCTCTTAAATACTGAATCCATGTCTTGAACAAGGGGCCTCACCCTCTCTTTGGCTCGAGAAGGGTCCGATTTAGTGATTGGGTTACAAACCAATTGTTCATTAGATGATCAGTAAAACTTAAGGAGTAAGATGTAATGTCGGGGGTAAAAACAACATATTGACCTAATCGTTATTACGAACAACCTGTGAAGGGTCGACTTACTGATTATGGTTAAATCATGTAGACACAAATATATATACAATGGGGAGAGTGCAACTATCGAGCTATAGTGATGTGACTGTTGGATTGTATCAGCGCACAATGGAAGTAACCAGGATCCATAAGCACTCTAATTCATTAATTTTGGCATAAATGAAAGTATGTTTCAGCAAAAAAAAAATATGTTTCGTGACATACCTTTGTAGAACTTCCTCAAAGTTTGAATCCAGCTGCAAATCTTCTTTGAATCTTGATGTAGACCACCCTAAAATCTTTCCTACTATCCTCTTGGTGCTCTAGTAGGACTCAAAATAAGCCCGAATTAAGGGAATTTGAAGACAAACTTACTGCAGTAACCCAGCAGAAGAACAACTTTCACCCGAATTTTTCAGAAAAATTTGATTGGTTGCATTACCTAAAAAATACTCCAATCTCTTCAATATATTGCAGACACTCATGCAAAGAGATTAGCTGCATGAGATGCAACTCATGCTTGGAGTTAATGAAGATGGTGGGTTGTTAGTGAGCTACTTGAAGAAGTAATGGAAAATGTCAATTTTTCATTTTTGTGATTTTTCATTCTTTTTCAATTTTTCAAATATTGATTTCATAAATAAATTTTTTAATAAAATTGAAAATATTATTAATTTTACAAAATTAAAATAAATTAATTTTCTTAATAAAATTAGTAAATAATTATTTAAACAATTTAAATAATTGTAATTGATTTAATATTTGATATTACACAATTCTATCTTCAAATATTTAAATCATATCAAATATTATTTCTCCAATTTCATTTAATTCTAATTTGAACGTTTCAAATTAACTTATCACGCTACTCTAGAACTAATCCATTTATGAGCTAGTAAGGGGACCTCGCTGTAGATATATTATGTCCCCTCGATCATAGGCTCTAACGATCCAAGATTAATCAGCTAAACTCATTAGACCGAATTAACCCTCATTCGTTGACTAATAAGTGATTCCACTAAAGTCCATAGCTGAACTCCCCTCACTATAGATATATTATGTCCAGTCGATATAACCATGATTAGTAAGTTAACCCTTTACAGGTTGTTCGTAATAACGACTGGGTCGAATCTCTATTTTACCCTTGAAATTACCTATTGTTTCTTAAGTCCCACCGATCCCTTAATGAACAATTGATTTGTGATCTAATCATCAAATCGAATCCCTCTCAGGCCATTGAGAGGGTGAGGCCTCTTGTTCAAGACCTAGAACTAACACTTGAAGGGAACAACTTCTCTACTAACCCTAATCGGGTAGGAGTAAATTCTGTCTTGCACCCTATGTCCATAGATATTCATTCGATCTTATTCCAAAATGGGAGGCTTATTAAGCAGAGATATTTGGTCTACTATCGCCATTTGCAGATCAAAGGATAATCCCGAACAAACAGAAGTTCATAGTTAGCTCAGGATTAAGGTCAAGTTACGTAGGTCATCGCTTTGAAATAGTCAGTCTTAAATAGCAAATAACGTTATAAAGTAAGAGTGACTGGTTTCATGGTCCGATCTTGCACAAAACTCATTTGCACATGACACCCTCACTCCTCATTTCCCAACATGAACGAATTAGGATCACTTCGTTTGTTTTTACCATTCTTTGTAACAACTACAGAGTAGGCCGCATCTAGTAGTGTTACCAGAATAAGGCACACATCCTTATTCATATACTATAGATCATTTTGACTATTTACTCTAACCCGATTCACTTGTATGTCTCCACATAAAGTTCAAGTACTCATATAATAGTCAAGAAACTTAAGTTTATTGAATTTCGAAAAAAAAAACAATATATTCAATAACAACTTATTGAATTTTCATAATAAGTTCTATTGTTCACAAATCACGAGTTTTCGAATATAAAACCCAACAGAGACTTGATAGTTAACGAATACTGATTAATTTGGTCTAAAGAGTTTTAACCAATTAATCTTAAATTGTTGGAACTCACGATCCGTAGGTCCATAAGGTCCCTCTACTAGCTCGTAAAACATGAACATCTTCGATTAATAAATTGAGTGAACTTGGAATGATATAAATTTTAAGTGTTCAAATTGAATTTCAAATTGAAATGTTCAAATTGAAATTAGGCTGTGAATTTGAATAAGTTCAAATTCAAATTAGGGTTTGTACAATTATATTTGATATAATCAATCAATGTATGGTTTATCGAAATTAAACGAAATTGGATGACTTTATAATATTTAAATATTGATTATATGAATAGGATTCATGTCTTAAATTAGGTGTGTGATTAATTTAATATTTGATATTAAATTATTATTTCATTAATTAAATATGTTTAATTAATTTCTCATTTTTTTTTCAAATGTGAGAATTTGATATTTGATATTTTGATTTTGATTTTAATTAATTTTTGAATTAATTGAAATTAAAAACAAATAAAATAAAATGAAAATTATATGAAAGTGAAAATTTCCCACTTATTGGTTGAAGGATAGGTGTTCCTCCATGAATCACACACATTTTCCACTTTCTTCAGCAAATCGAAGTGTCAAGGTTATTGAACTTGAGTACCTGCATGTGGGTAATGTATAAAACACTCCATTTTTGCTTATGAAAAGAGAGGCTTGTTGCTGGAAATAGATTTTCTACATAAAGCTTGTTCATCATCTAAAAACTCGTTTTCCCTTGAAAAATTCACTCTAATTTGAGTTCCACCACTCAAATTCAAGGTTGAGAATAGTAAAAAAGTTCTTTTGGTGGTTCACTATTGAATTTGAGTTGGAGTCGCAGCTTGGAATTGGGAGAATTCACCATATATATGTAGTTTAAAAACCCTATTCTGAAGTTTATGTTTAAACATGCTTTTAGAACTCAAATATAATTAGAGTGCTTATTGATTATATTCGCTTCCGTTGTATGCTAGATCCTATCATAACGTAGCCCTAATGCAATTGTTATTTTTCTAGTTGTGTTTTCTCCCTGAATATTGTAGTAGACTGGAGAAAAATTAAGATCGCGATAGAAATGAATATTGCGTTAAGACTATGATAGACATGACATCCCTAATGCAATACATTATAAATACGTGGTAGGGAATTTTGACTTAAGCATAAGATTAGGTTTCATATGTTTGCGAGGGGTGGGTCATTAATCATTTAAAGGGCTGGGAAGGGTCATCCGTACAAAAATCTCCTTTGATTTCAATTTAATATCTAAGTTTCAAAATGTTACAATTTTACTTTTGAGGTTTGAACTTTTGTATCATTTTGGTCCTTAGGTTTTATAGTTTATACTTTTAACCTCAAATTTTCACTAAATATGCAGTTTTCAGTCTTTAGTATTGATGTTTATTAATTAATTTGAAAATTTTATAATTAATTAAGTTTCATTATTTTTTTTAATCACTATTAAAATTAATTTTAAATTTTCACTTTCTAATTATTTTAAATCAAGTAATAAACATTAATGTGAAAAACTGAAGCGAATATCAAAATTGAGGTTAAAAGTGTAAGTCTTGAAACCTAAGAACCAAATTGAAATAAAATTCAAAGATCAAACATGAAATATAACACTTCAAAACTTATAGATCAGATTGAAATCAAATTTAAAAGCTTAAAAATGTAACATTTCAAAAGCTATTAATCAAACGAAAATCATATTTAAAAATCTAAGAACCAAAAAGATATTTCTCACTCGAAAAAATGAAAACTTAAAAATATATATATATTATATATAATATATATTATATTATATATTAATATTTCATTGAAGTTTCATTTTTAATGGATAGTGACCTAATTACTCAGGTATTATAAAGTTTCAATTATAGCCCTTAATTTTGGATTACGTTTCTTAATAACATTTTTATAACACTGAGTTAGCATGTCTATTATATTTACAATTTTAAATTAAATTAGTCTAACATAGTAGATGGTTGAATAGATTAATAAACATGATGCTTGAAACGTTAACGTTAACGTATGATTAGTAGTTTTTATATTAGTCGTGATTAAATTTAACAAAACTATATTAATCCAAATTTCAAGCTAGATAAAATTGAGCAATCTAGTTAGCTATAAAATTAACTGAATATGGGAATGGAAATTTCATTTCAATAAAAATAAAATTTGAACTTATTATTATAATACTCCATGGATATGTGGTAACAAACAAGACAACTTGCTAAAAAAACAAACCTAAGGTCCAATTTATAATATTATAAGAATTGAATAAACTATTCTATAGTTTAAATTATTTTAATATTTCCTTATGAATATTATATGATAATGGTGAATTTGTCTCCATCCACTAATATATAAAAATATTTAAACTCCCTTCCAGTCCTATATATCTATTAAAATAATATACAAAACCAAACTTAGGTCAAAATAAAATAATTGAAATGATTACATTATTTAAAAAAGCAAAAAAGGAAGATAAAAACGCAGTGGCCTTTGTAAATAATCACGTTTATATGAGTTGAAATCTAATGTTTAAATATTAAAAATCTGATCAAGATGCGCGTAAGCTACTTTACTAATAATAATAATAAATTAAGGATAATTATGTTTAAATATTTGTTCAAATCCTATTTTGATATCTATGTATATGTTGATATGTATGTTATTTTATTCTCTAAACTTTCAAATAATTTATTTTATTTTATTAAAGTTTAAATATCTCGTTTTCATTTCCAAATTTTGTTTAAAATAAAAAGTTATTTAAGAATCTCACACATATTATGTGCTGTTTTTAAATATTGATTAGATATTCGAAATAAAAAGAAAATACGTCGATATTAGATTTTAATTGATTATTTTGAGACAAAGTATAAAGATTTTAATTGATTCTTTTAGACCAAAATACAGTAAACATGAAAATCTATGAATCAATTATATACACATTTTTTAAAATAAAATAGTCGTTTTAGTGTGTTGGATGTTGGTTTATGACTAGTTCATTTTATGTTTCAAGCTGAAATAGGTTGCGATTCTAAAGGCATTATCGATTGTGGCTATCTATTAATGAATTGTAATCCATCATCATCGAATTTGATTGCTTAGAGATGATTTATCTTCTGCATTGGAATGATCTCAATCGTTAAATTCTTAGTAGTATGAGTGGTGTTTTGTTTGGTTCAATCACATAGGGTTTGTAGTTCCTGGCACATCAAACAACTACAAAATGATGTGCCTAATGACATTGTCAATATGGCGGCTTTGGTAACAACTTTGAAAAATTGGGATAACAATATTTTGTATTGATTTTTGCCCTGATCGATAGGGACGTTGTGGGTGTTATTTAGGATGCATATGGTTTGTTTGTCTTTTTTAATACAGTAGGCAAATTCAAACCACATATCTTTTGATAGGAGATGTTATGAGTGTTGTTTAGCATAATGATTTGTTTATTTATTAAAAAAATGATAAAATATTTACTACCATCCTTAAAGTTAATAATTGAATTTTTAGTCTTATAATGGTTGAACTAGCTAGAAGGAATATATATATATATATATGAATCTTTTTTTTTATTAAAATAATAATTATGATTATAATAAAGTATGTTTGAAAATTGGGCAAGTGGTAGAGGAGATGGATTCTTTTGCCTAGTGTCTTGTTACTTAATATTAAAAATTAGCAAAAAGCCTGATGGGATGTTGTTTTCTTTTCCTTTTTTTAATTAAAAAAAAATATTAGTTTTTTAGTGAGAGGAAACATGGTAAGAGAAAAGATAATGTTTGTACTTTTAATATTAATTAATCAATAAAATAATGATTTTTTAAATACTAGCAATAAAATAATGTCTCTTTGGTCATCATCTTTTATTGCCCAAAAGACAAAGGAAAAAAATATAATATTATTGTAATAGTAAACAAATTGTCAAAGCTAATCTTTCTTTTTATTATTTTTTTAATCTTATTAAATTATTGAAACTTTAATATTCTAAAATATATTTTTTATACTTTATTTTATTAATATTATTTTTTTGTAACCATGACTTTGTTTTCTCCGAGGCATATTTTGAGGGTAACAAACAAGTTCCTTTCTTTTTTTAATTATTAAATTGTTTTTATTTTTAGGTAATCATTTTTGACCGATTCGAAAATCTCTAGCCAATTATTTATTACTTTTTTGCCATTACTTATTTCTTGATTTAAATAAAAAGAATGAATGAAAATAGTTTATTTTTATTAAATTCAATCACCTTTTAATTAATTTTTTTTTCTTTTAGAATTAAATAAGAGAAGTAAAAGAGAAATTAGGAGTTCAGTATTTAATATGGTATAGCTAGAAAATATTTCATATAAATAAATATCATACCATTTATATGTTCATCTTTTTACTATTTAAATAGCTTGAATAGTTATTAATTTATTTTATATTCATTAGATTAATATAAAACTTATCATAAACATCATATTAATATATAATTATTTTTAAAGAAAATATTATACGACTCCGAGAGAAAATAATTTTTTTAGTATAACAATAAGGATGAACCTTTGAATTCAAAAAAACGTATATGTCGATTATCACTAAACTAAGTTCATTTTGACTTTAGGATCGTGTAATTAAATATATTGTTTTTTTGATAAATTATATATTTTTATTTTAGGAGGGATGATCAGATTTATTTATCATAATACATAAAAATAAATAAGTATCCTTCGGATAAATACATGAATAATTATAAATATTAATAATACATAATAAGGTATATTTATACGTCTTTGTAGTTAGTTTTTAGATATTGTTTAAGCTATATTAAATTATTGAAGTTCAAAAGTGTCTAGTAATTCTTTAAATTTTAATATCGTACGTAATAGAATGTTGAAATTTAAAAAAGTTTTAAGATTGATTATACATTTTTTAAGTTCATAGACTCATTAAATACAAAATTTAAAATTTAAATACTAAATTTGTAAACTAATTTCATTTTTAACGGCTATAATATGTTGCTCTTGATAGTTTCTACATTTTTTTTCTTATTATACAACGATACGTGGGAGTAGAGATTTAAATATCTATCCTTTTGATCAATAATATAACATTTTAATCAACCGAGCTAGTTTACTAACATTCATGTCACATCAATTGTTTTTTTAATATTGAATAAAATATTTATATTCTTAATAAAATTCTAAAAACATAACAAATGTTGTATTTGAAATAATTGGTAAAAGATTTTTTAAATAATAAATTAGTTTTTAAAAAAAAAACCCTTCTGAGATAATAATAATTTCAAGATTAATTCCAAAAAACTAGTATATCTATCTACACCTCTAAATGTTGGAGTTCTAACATTTAAAAATCAGAACTAATAATATTAACAATTCAAACACAAAACTATTAAAATTGTATCATAATTAATTTACCGTTTTCTTCATGCCTCGTTAAAAAAAAAAAATGACTTATAATTATTTTAATTAAATTTCTAAATTTTTATGAATTAGTTAAACCATTTTATTAAGATGGTCTTTGAAAATCACCAAAAGTATAGATGAAAATTTTTATAAGAAAAACAAGTACAATTCTTAAATGAAAGGAATTTAAAATTATTAAATAATAAATATTGGAAATCTAATCGATTCTTGTAAAAGTAAATCAAATAAGAAAATATAGGGACACGAGTATGTAACTCAAATTCTTTGAATGGGGAATATAAAATTCCACAATTAAGATTTAATTAATACACAAAAAGAAAGGATGCTTTGGAATTGTGACGTGGCAAGTCGTAATTGGCCAATTTTTAAGAATAGTAATAAGACAAAAGAAAAAGGAGCGGTTGAATTAAATGAATGTTGAAATATATCCATTAAAAAAATGAAGTTTGAGGAGAAAAAATAATAATAAATAAATAATACAAAAGTGGGGGGTGCAGATAGCAAAATTAATAAAACAATAAAAAAATTTCTTTCTACATACACACTTCCATCACTCAACCAGCTTCCATGCTGTCAAAGCGACACGTCGTGTTTGACGCCACATTTTCCCACGTGGCGATCTCTTCCATTTCCGCGACACGTCACTTCTAATCTCAACCGTCCGATAGTATTGACTTGTAAAAAGTCAACGAATGTCCATGACTCTAAGATGCTCCCACCCGTAACTTACTATTACCATCCTCCACGCGCCCACGTCAGCTTTTTAAGGCGCGTGAAAACAAGGAGTAGACGGCTAGGTAGGCGACCAACCCGGGCCCACAATTTTTAATTTGATTCACTGAGGAGGCAGGTGGTTATGGCTGCCAGTTCAGAGACCTTTTTAATTTTTACAAATATTTTAGATATTGCCACGTCGGATTCTAATCTTACGGTTTGTAACTGCTTTTGATTGAAATAAGCGATGTCGTCCGTTGGTTTAGTAGTTAACCGGTGGTCCCAGGTGCATGTAATTAATACTTGTGCCGAGTGGGCCCGTGTGGAGATTTTGAGAATGGAATTGACCGGGTGGAACGGTCAGCTGGGCCCACTTGATTGTCTCCGAGTAGCTTGTGAAAAGTTTTGGAGTTTGATCGTACTGGTGACCAGCTACCGGCTACGCCTGTTTCCGATGTTGAGATATTTGTTGGACTGTTGAATTTCACGTCACGAATGTGGGGGAAAAAAATAAATAAATATCATTTTCATGAAAATCCAATTTTATTTTCATTTCATTTGTTTAAAAAAGAGAATAAAAAATCCGTACCAGAGAATTGGAATATTTTTGTGATTGGGTTATTTTATGTATATTGTATGAACTACCCACAGTTGTTAATCTGGTTAATTAAAAGTTAATTTATAATTTTAGTCCTGGAACAATTAAGTGAATTCATTATTTTATATAGATTCGTAAAATTTAAAATATGTATTAAGCTTACGATCTGTATTTAATAGGTCATTACATTTTTAATTTTGTGTCTAATAGATTATGACATTCAATATTTTTTCTTTAAGTTACGGATTTAATAAGCACGAAATTTAAAATTTGATATTTCAATCAATGTAAAAATGAATTTTACATTTAATATATAAATTAAGTTTTAATTTTTTTTATATGTCAGTGACTAATTAGACAAAAATTAAAAGTTGAGGGAGTGTTTTACCTTTATAAAATTTATAATTTTATTAGACACGAAATTATTCAAGGATATTAGATAATTATTAAATTCTAGAGACCAAATTGAGACAAACCCATAAATTTAGGAGTTACCATTGTAATTAAAGTATGATAACCATTTAGCTTTTGATCTTTGGTTTTTCAAATTTATGTTTGTTTTCCCACAAGTATTTTTTTTTTCTTACATAAGTCATTGAATGAATTATTCTTATTCAATTGTTGAGTACAATTATTAAGAGTGAGATTAGTTTGTTTTAAATGGTTAATTGACCATCTCGTGACATGTGAATATACTTTTATTATTACTCTTTTTTTTAGAGTACAACAACATCAACAAATGAGAATTCAAACTTTTAATTTTTGATTGAGGATATATATTTTTGGTACCTAAATTTTAACTCTTTTAAAACGTACCATGATAGCTTTGATCTTAACCAATCTGTGTATTTTGACTTAGATATTCAACTTGGCTACTATATACTACATGATCATGACATTTAAACTTATAAGTAAATAATAAAAATGTATCTTAATTTTGCGTTTTCTTTTATTGTCCTCTAAACAAGGGTTGTAACTATTGCGAATGTAATGGTCACATTAAAGAAGCAAAAATATAGAGGGAAAAGAATTAAATGTTTATATAGACTTGTCTCACCTTAGGGGTGTTCATGGGTTTGGTTGAAAGACTTTTTAGAACTAACCCAATTATTCAGGTTATAAATTTAACCCAAATAACCCTTATTAAAAAAATGAACCCAACCCAACCATTAAATATTTGAGTTGGGTTGTTCAGGTTAATCGGGTCATTTACTTAAAATTCTGTTCTAAAAAAAAGCCAAACATAAATATGTCAAAATCTAATTTAATTATTTTCGTATATTGAATTAAGATTAATAACTCAATTTCAATTTATATAGTGAAAAAAAGTGCAAAGAAACTACTTTTAAGAATTGTTGAATAATAAATTATTAAAAAATATTGGAATTAAATAAAATTAAAATCAATATATGTATAAATAATTGTGTTATAAGTAATAAAAAAATATATTTTAAAGTTAATAATAAATTCGGGTTGATTTGGGTTATATTAAGTGAACCCATAAACCAACCCATCTCATAAATTTTTCATTTATTTGAACACAACTCAACTCAAATAAGTTGATAATCCAACTCAAATCGCACGAATTGGGTTGGGTTGATCGGTTTTTTTCGAGTCATCGGATTTTTTGAACACCCCTACTCACCATGAACAACATATGGTATTTTTCAAGCTTTATATGCTTAGCCATGAAAGAATATGTTGTTTACAAGAGAGAAATATGCATTAATCTCTTATTTGTCCTTTATTTATTAGATCTGCAAGAAAAACCTATCGTTTTACTGATTCTTCTAACATTATTATTACATCATAAAAAGTATTACAAATTTTATCGTGTTACGTATTTTTTAAGATAGGTGAAACCCATTATGTAGAATTTAAGATGAAACCATAAAATTAAAAACGAAATCATTATAAAACAAGATATGGGACTTGTGTCTATTAAACGAAATCATTATCATAACTTTTAAACAACTATAATATAAGAATGAAACCTAAAGTGTATATAGTTTTGTGTAATAATCTAAATGTAGATAGGCACGATGAGTGTTTCATGTGGTACCAAAAACAATTTCCTAATTCCTATACATTCTAATGTGATTAGCCACTAAGAGTTGTTTAATTATTTACATATGTTTGATAATCACTTTTTTTTTTTTTCGTTGTTTTAAAACGAAGTCTATAGACACTATTTATACTTCCAAATTTTTTCATTTGCTATCTACCTTTTACCAATGGTTTAAAAAATCAAGTCAAAATTTGAAAACTAAAAAAATAGTTTTTGAAATTTTGTTTTTGTTTTTAAAAATTTGGCTAAAAATTCAACCATCGTACTTAGAAAAGATAGAAATCAATGGAAAAAATGACAAGAAAATAGGCGTAATTTTCCAAAACAAAAACAAAAACGAAATGATTACTAAATGGTGCTGTAGCTATATATTTTCATTTCGTAATTAATTTACTTAACATTTAAAATGTCATTCAAAAGTTAAGGTTCCGTTTGATAGCCATTATGTTTTTTGTTTTTGTTTTTGAAAATTAAACTTATTTCCTCCACATTTTTTACAATGGTTTACATATTTCTTAAGTACAATTGTTGAATTATTAATCAAATTCTAAAAACAAAACAACTTTTTGAAAAATACTTTATTTAATTATCAAATTTTAGCTTGATTTTCTAAACAATTGATAAGAAGTAAATGTAATAGGAAGAAATTTGGAAGTAGAAGTGGAAGTAGTACCATGAACTCATTTTCAAAGTAAAAACAATAAACAAAATGGACTTAAATTAACAATTAAGTTTTTTTTTTTTTTTTTTAAAAAAAAAGAGAGAAAGAGTGAGAGAGACACCATTTAATATAATGTATAAAGGAGTATTGTCTTTATTAATTAATATTTAAGTATTATTAATTAAATACTAATTAAATATTTCAGTTTTGAAACTCTCAAAACTTTAATACTTATTAAATTTTCTTAAACTTTTAAATATTAAGAAAATTCAAACCCTATATATACACACACATATAAAATTTTAATTACATATTTGAATTGTACATTTATCTATAGAAAATTCCATGGTTAATAATATTGATGTTGATATGTAATACTAATTAAATTATGATATGTGAGGAAAATTTTCTTATACTAACTATACTTCTTATATTCATAAATTGACGCATTGTTAAGTGATATGTTATTTCATTATTTCAATAAATCTTAAATTTAATTTTCATCGTAAATTTGTCATTAATTTTGTCGAGCCAGTAAAAATTCATAATAAATTTTATTAAAAAATCATACAAATATGACTATATTTGTTAAATCTCTTATAGAAATTGCTTTATTCTTTTAGCAAAAGTTAAACATAAAATTATTGATGATGACTAATTGTAGGATTTATTGGAAAATATAAAGGCTAAATTTGAATTTAAAACTAAAAGGATGATAATAGAACAAGTCAAACATATCAACAATTAAAATGGTATTTTAACAAAATAAAAGAAAATGTAGCATGCATCCTCTTTAGTTGTCACATAACTAATTTTTGGGAAAATATCAATTTATATCTAACTTTCGGTGCCGTATCAAATTAAATTATAAACTAATAATTGTATCAATTTATACTCTGAATTCTGACAATTGTATCAATTTAAACTTCAAACAATTTATTAGATAAGAAAACCAAGACAGTTTCGTTTTCACCTTTAGTTTGTTTCTTATTAATGTAAATAACAAAAAAATAATTATAAGTAAAGGGAATTTGCAATAAAAAACTAAAAATCAATTAGTTTTTAATGTGGTCTAAAATTTTAGAGATATAATCGAATTTTTTTAAAAGTGGATCACAAATATTTTATTTATTAAACAATGTTCAGGTGGACAATTGTTTAGATGACTAAATAAATAAAATTATCTTGAGTTAAATTAGTAAAATATGATTTTAAATGTAACAAATATTGCATTAAAAAAAAAAGAGACAAATATTAAAATAAAACAAAGGAAAATGGGTGGTGGTGTCGTTAATTGAGATCCACGTCAGCAACTGTAGAACCGTCCTCTGACCGAATTGGAGAATTGAGAAAGGAGGAGAGATTATTCCTCACGCGTTATAAAGCGCGTGGCGAGTTAAGTGGAAGTGAAACGAAAAAAAAAAAAAAAAGAAGAGAAAAATATATTTCGATACGGATAACTAAAAAATACATTAAAATAAAAAAAGTTACACGTGGCTTATGTGTGCAAAGTGGCAATATTCCATCGAAAAACGACTCTCTTTCTCTTTGCCTTGCTGGCGCCGGCCAATCACAACCGTCCGATTCATTTTCCATTCCAATGATTTTACTTAGTTAGGCAGCCCTCTTCCTGCAATCTCAACCGTCCATTCTTCCCCCTTCCAAAGCAGGTTTTGCGTGAAAGTGTCAAATTCCCCTAAATGATTTTTTCAAAAAATAAAATTAAAAAAAAAAGTAAGAGAAAGTGATTAGATTAAAAGCACATAAAAGCACACAAAATAAACACCAGGAAGCTAGAGAGAGAGAGAGAGCATTTTGCTGTGCATTTTGTCATCGGAGGTTCGCCGGAGTTTATGGTTGGTTTCCGGCGAGGGTGGATTTGATTAAACTTCAAGACGGTGAAGAGGAATCTCGATTCATTTCCGGAGAGAGAGTTTGATTTCATGATTGAGACGCATGATCATGGAGAAGAACAGAGAAGCGAGGAGTTCGTCGAGTATAGTGGCTGCGAATGGATCCTCAAGGCGACGTAGTAGAGCTACGGCCTTCAGAGATTTACCTGGTTTGAACTTCGATTTTCGTTGTTTCTTTGCCTTTTGTTTACTTTTGTTGTGTTTGATTCTTTATTGACGGTGGTTGTTTTTTGTTGCAGAGGAAGGTCAAGTGGAGTTGCAGGAGACGGTCCGGTTAAGGGATAGAGGAGGGAAGAGGGATCGAGATCGAGAGTTTGCGAGTCGGAGTAAGCGGAGGAGGGGAGGAGGAAATAGAGAAGAAGAGGTGGAGGAAGAAGGAGGAGATACTAGTGCTGAAGATATTGTTGCCGATGGAGATAGTTATGAGGTTGAAGACGGTGGAGGAGTTTCTCGGATTCTTTCTTCTTCTACTACGGCTTCTTCGGTTTCAAATCAGAACCAGAAGAGAAACTCTCTTCCGCCGAGAGTTGCGAAGCAACAATGGAAGGTTGTTGATGACGCGATGATTGGTGTTCCGGTTCCGAGAAAGGCTCGCTCAGGTATAGTGTAAAGCGAAGAAAGTAAAAATGAAATAGAACGATTGGTTTCTTTTTTTTGTGTTTTATGGAATCATGCTCTGTTTCATGATGGTGAAGATTGTTTTTAATTCTTTTTGTACAGCTTCTGTCAAAAGATCACATGATTGCACGGTTTCAGGAAATAGTGGTGTTGGAGGAGCCGGAGAAGACATTGCGGACGACCACAGTCATCGGAATCAATCCGATTCGCCGGCGCGGTCGTCTGCTGAGGTTGTTTCGCCGTCGACTTCCATTATTTCGGCTAAGAAGAAGATGGTTAGTTTCCTCCCTTGTAATCATTGTTCAATACATATATTTTTGAAATATTAGTGTGATTTTTTTTCCATGAATTTTTTAGAAATCAACTGGACCAAAGACTCGATCAATGAAGACTTCGAAGGATTCTTCTCGGTCTGCCAAGGAAGGGGATATTGAGATTGAGATCGCTGAGGTTCTTTTCGGACTAAAGAAACAACCACAGTGCTCCAAAAAGCAAGAAGTTAACGTGAAACAATCATCGAAGCAAGAAACAGAGAATTCCAGTGTTCTTCGTGACGCTTCCAAGTCTTCAGTAACATCTACAACGGCAAACTCTTCGCCAACCGCCTTCCAAAAATCTGCTTCGCTTCAAAAGAATTGTGCTATCTCTGATTTGTCACTTAATGTTGGTGGGTATTCTAAATCCTTGAGCTATAGCAAACATTTCCAATTGGAAATTTAATTACCCTTCTCTATTCCGATTATCCTCTATTGATAACGTTCATTTTCGCTCTGTTTTCCATTATAGCTGGGGAGAAGAAAAAGGTTGATAGTTCGTCATTGGATGGTACAGCTAAAGGGGAATCCGAGAAACCTGCAGAGGTTGAAATTTACCCCTCAAAGTTGGAAGTAGCATCTGAGGAAAGTAAACCGGCAAAGGAAGTTTGCACTGGTGGAGATGAAAATAAGGGAAGCAAGAGAACTGGGTTGGCGCCAGAAGATGCAAATTCATGCGCAAAAGGGGATGTTGATCCTGAAGATTCACTACGAACAAGATCGTAAGCGATATAAGATCTTCATTTTCATCTTTAGTTCTTGAAACAATTAATTTCAATATAATTTTGTGTGCGTTCTTAGGATTCCAGAGGCTGTGAACCAGAAAGAAGAGAAATTCAAATTTGACTTAATGGTCAGGGTCTGCAGTTTTACATTTCAATTTTGATTTCCTCCCGTTTTCCAAGTGTGAAGATTCTAAAAAGTGCCTTCGTTTGAACAGGCTCCTCCAACATCTCCAGAAAGGGATGGCTTGACTGATATGGTACCGGATGCTAAGCCTTTGAGTTTGGGAATAGAAATGGTGAACAAGATTTTTTTCACTTTTAGCCATATACCTGGTTTTCATTTTTTCAAACTTTTGATTAATAGATATGTTTTTTCTCATAAATCTGGTGTAGGGGAAAGAGACTTCAAATAAGGTTGAAAATGAAGTAGAAGGATTTAAGGAAAAAGAAAAGGTGATCGATGAAGATAAGATAGTGACAAGTGGGACAAAGTTTGAATTCTTTAAACTGGATTTGGAGAAACCACAATTAGATAGCAATAGCATCGCAATGCAAGAGCAGAGTCAAAAACAGCAACCTAAAGGAGCCGCCAGCACAGTTGAAAAAAATGGTACCCATCATTTCATCTTGAAACTCTGTTCATTATGTTGATTAAAATACGATTATATGCTAAACTGTCTTCTCAACTGTTATGATAACTGTTTTTCCCTCAGAACCATCCACTTCAGTGCGCTTGCCCATTATCCTGGGTGGCTGGCCAACTACCGAAATTCCTTCTGTCGGGTTAGAAATCATTTCTTTAGAACTATATACTTAAGCCAACGACTGGGTTATATGTATTTTGTTGTAAGAATTTTCCTATTCAACCCAAAGTGAAACGTGTTCGTTTTTCCCCTTTGTAATACAGGTACATGCCACCCTTCCGGACAGTGCTACCCGTGGATAGTGTTGACAAATCATCCACTAAACTACAGGTACCTTTCAGGATTTTTCTGAATTTGAGTCCATCTGTGGATTCATCACTGAATTTTTTGACATTGTATGTCCATAATCATGCAGCATCCGAATTTTATTCTCTCGTACCCTCGACCAAAGAGATGCTTAACCCATTACGACGTTGCTCGAAACATTTACTTACACCAGCAATTTACAAAGACGAACTATTTCCACCCAGCAGGTGATGCTTCTGCATCTCTTGCAGAGGCCAAACTCAAAAACATGTCCTCAAAAGAAGGCATGCTTTTGAGTAACCCATTGACCGGAAATCATTTGGATGTGAACCTTAATTCTGTGCAACAGAGAGAGCAAGCTGAAGGTGATTTTCCTGGTAATGTTGTAAATGATAAAAGTCCTGAGGCTGCTAACTTTGCCGATATTGCTAAAAGCAAGCAGCTTGTATTTCAGCAGAGACCGGGAGCGCCTTTTGGTAACTCAATGGTATGATCTTCTTGACTATTTTTCTGCATTGAGTTTCTGTAATTTATTTACTTTCATTTGGTTGATCGGTATATAACATCAAATAATTTATTTTCTTTCTACAGCAGCCTGGTTCTGGATTCATATTCCCTATCGGTCAGCATCAAGCACCGATAGCCGCAGCCACTGCAAATCAATCTGGGTCCGCCAAATCTCCCAATAACCAATCAACATCTCTGTTCAATAATCCAGAAGCTGGCACACTTGTGAGCTTTCCAGCATTTCCTCCAGTATCTACCAACATGAGCTACAGTCACCCCAATGTGGTTTCAGTAGAAGCTCCATACTTGGCGAAACTTCAGAGCAATGGCTATCCATTCACCTTCTCTACTCCTGCGGGGACGAGCGCAACATATAGAGCAAGCAATGCACAACCCTTGCCTCTTTTCAATGGATCTTTCTATCCATCTCAGCTGTTCCATCCATCCCAAATTCAGCCAGCACAAACTCAAACTCATCACCAACCAAGTGGCTCCCATAAACAACCACAAACTCAGCAGCAGCAATGGAGTGTGCATGTACCTGGGAACAATGTACTGCCATCAAATGGTATGCAAGTAAAGCAGTCGACAGAACAGCATTTGCCACTGTCTAATCAATCTCGCAAGCATGAGAATGAAACCAGTGGAGAGGACACTACATCCCTTTCCGACAAGCGAGCAGCTTCAGTTCAGAAAAATGCTTATGGACAAAACTACATTTTGCCTGTTCAGGCATTGGGTTTCACCTTGATGCCATCTGCAACAATGAATAATGGCAATGGTGGATATCATGGTGAGAAGAAACAGTCTCATTCACAAAATTTGAAGAGCACAGTTGCCTTAGTTCCATCTCAGGGACTCACAATGTCCTTTGCTTCATATAATGGAAATGGTACACCATCTAACCTCAACTTCACACCGATAGCGCAAAACACAACGGTCTATCAGAATCTTCCTGATATACAGCGGACAGGGTTTCAGGTAGCACCTACACCTCAAGCTACAAAGCAGAAGAATCACCAAACTTCAGAAGGGAGGAACGGAGTCATTCTATCCGGTACCAGTGATAGGAACACTGGAAATTCTTCTACAAAGCCTTCCACTGCAACTTCAGGGCAGACCCTAGTTTTTGGTAATTCTTCAAGGACTCTCAACTTCATGACATCTTCTGTCCCTGTAAACTGGCCCTCTCACTCCACCAAATCTGCTGCATCAACAACAAACCGACCCGCTGGCAGTTCTTCAGGTAACCAACAGCAACAAGCAACCATGGCATCTCGTATGGCTCCTCGTACTAAAGTACCAACTAATAATACTTTGCCCTCATCAGCTACAACCAAGTTTCCTTGTAATGCTCCTCCTGGTTTCTCACAACCTTTGATACAATGTGACAATTCTATCCAGTCTCCTGCGCAGAAAAACTCGGGAAGATTAGTGGCCTCGGTCGTCCCTATGACATCTCTCCATCTTGCTTCCTCTGCTGCAGTCCATAAGAATTCCATTCAGCAAAAAGGAAGTAATACTCAAGGTCAGACCCAGATATCGTTTGGGGGAGGAGATTTCAAGCCAGCTTATACACAGATGCAACACATTCCAACTAGCGGTCACTCCCCATCTAGCAGTGGAAAATTAAGAAACAACATCAGCAGTAAAACCAGTCCCTCAGTTACTCCCACGCAACCGAAGCAGGATGAAAGCTCATCGACCGGAGCTGGCCAGAAATCGTCTCCTGTGTGCGGTAGAAATGTGCCTTCAATCTTGAACACGTGCCCCAGTCATCTATCAGAACTTAAATACTAGACTCCTTTTTTGCTCCAGCAGTTATAGAAAACACTAACATCAAGTTCAATTAATTCCAGCTCCTCCCCATTAGATGTTTTGGTTTCCTCGTGAAAGGACAATCAAGAATCAATTTGATGAAGCGCGAGGCATTTTGGGGAATTGAAGGCTCGAGAAGTTTACAACCAACAACACATTTTGATACATGATTCACCAGAAGCACGACGAGGAGCATAACGACGGACGGGGCATGGATTTTTGTTGAAACTTCCAAGTTTAACTCTAGTGAGATTATATTTTGGTTGGGTTAGGCTATGTATATTGTAAGTCATTGCATATTAGTAGGGCCAATTTTTTGGTTATATATTGTTTATTGCTAGACAGACCTGTGAATATGATATTATACTTGGGGGAAAAAAAAACAGTGTATTCATTTTTTGATTAGGTAATTTTATTACTTCATTCTGAATTTCTGGTATGCAACAGGGAAAGAAGATTAATAAATATCTGGAGGGAGAAAAAAGGGAAGAACGAGGAGAATCTTGGAAGATAGGTAAGCATTATTGGGAAGGGCTGTCAAACTTTTCCACTATGATATTCTAATTTTCTGTCATTTTCAGTGGTGAAAAATAATAAATAATACAGTTTGATGCACTGAAAAAAGAAGGAAATTATTGGGGAAAGCACATGGAAGAAAGGAGATTTATAGAGTTGAAAATTTTCATTTTTCTGTTGGAAAAGTGACGACTTCTTGTCTACTTTTATTTGGGTAATCAGATGGGTATGATCTAATTATTTGATAGCAAAATGACAACTAATAAATATCAATAAATGTGGAAGTTGATTTGACAACCATCTGTTTTGTTTTAAATTTGTGCACTTTATTAGCTTTTTAGATGAATGAAGTAATAGCAATAAATTTCATTTCTCGTACTATGGGTTTTAATTGTAATCGGGGGAGCGTTAAAATTTAGTTCATATAGTCTTTATAGTCTGATAAAATTTTCATAAATAGTTCATATGTTAGAGACTATTTACGAAGATTTTATGAAACTTATAAAAACTAAATTTTAATTATAAACTATAGGGATTAAATTCTTTCTCCAAATTATAGGTACCAAATTTATCATTTAACATGTGATTTACTTTGTTTCAAATTTATTTGATTTTAGTCTATTATCTGAATTTTTAAATTTCTTTTATTTAATTATGAACCTTCATAATGTATATTTTAATCTCTAACTTTTTCTTTTTTTTTTTCCCAAAAAACCTAACCATCTTGGTATATAATTTAGTCGTCTAATATTCACTTGTCAATTTTTTTTCTCCAATCTCTATAGCTTAAATACACTCATATCAACATGCTAATACACATATTTAAGGCTATGCTATTAATTTGTTGAAAGTAAAATCAATATAAAGACTCAAATAATAAAAAAGTTTGAGGACTAAAATAAATATTTTAAAATTTCTTGGATAAAAGTAAAAACAAATTTGAAAAAAGAAAAAAAAATCGAAATTCATATCAGACATTTAAAAACCAAAATTTTATTTTTCAACTTTATCCTCCTTAAATAAAATAACAAAAAATTGTCCTTATGAAAAAAATAAGATGATATTATGAATATTATAATAATAAATAGATGTTATTGCTTAGTGTCCCAAAGCCATGTGTCACCCTTCATGTTGTCCATGTGCCTGGTAATTATTAGTGTTCATATAAGTTCACATCCTACTTGCCACTTTGCCTATAAATAGTGGTATTTGGTGGATCTTAAAATCACACATACATCACTTCAAAATTCTAATAATTTTCATATTATCCAATTTTATGATTTTAGTTATTTTATTTTATATATTTAATATTATTATATTATATTTTATCTATATTTATGTTCCCGTTGTGCTCCTCAAATTCAATATACGTTATCAGCACGAGCTCCTGTCATTTTTCTCGCTAAAGGTAGGTCCTAATTGTTGGGGTTGATGCCCTAAAGTCTCGTGTCCTGTAGTTTGTAAACAGTTTATACGAACGCTTGTGATGTATAATATATGATGTTTTACTTAACTTCTTGTTTTTGCTCAGTTGAATGTTTTATTTGCTTTACCACAAACCAATAAACCTAAAATCACTGGTTATCTGGATATAACTTAAGCATGTATGTGGTGGCATACAAGTGGATCATGTTTTAAGTGATAACCAAAATGGTTTGTAGTATATGGATATAGGAGGAAAACCTTATCTTGGTAATGCTACGAATGCGGTCCACTTTGTGGAATAGTCACAAGTGTTGTGACTTGTCTCAGATGGTTTGATCCTGATCATTCGTGTAGGGGACATGCGAGTGGGGGCATCCTATACAAAGAGTTTGTATAAGACCTCACCATGAAGTGTTAATATCTCGTTATATAACACCGTTCATGACAGAGACTTCACTTCACTAGGATGATCATAGATAACATGACCTCAAACCTGAGTGAGTTGAGAACTCCTGTCATTGAGGGCGGTCCTTTGATTTGCATGGGTGCGAATGGCCAAGTCGCCGACTCAAACCTACCACTTTGGTGATTCGTCTGATTTGGAAGCTGAGAACTCAGCTACACAAGATGAAATTCACTCATTCTCCAAAGCAGGGGCAAGTAAATAGATAGCTCCCTTAAGGGTTGATTCTAAGGCTTGAAAGATGTGGCGCCACACACCTTCTCTTGGCCCGAGAGGTGTTCACACATAGTTGGACTATGTTGTATTGTTCATTAGAGGAATCAATGGTACTTAAGGAGTGAGATGTAACTACAGAGGCAAAACGGTAAATTGGCCCACCTGTACTTACGAGCATCTGTGAAGGGTCATCATACTCATGATTGGTTATATCCAATGGACATAAAAATATATCTGTGGTAAGAAGAGTTCAGCTGTTGGTCTTTAGTGGAACGCATGGTAGTTAATGGATGGTGGATCTCGTGGCTAAAGAGTTTAGTCGGCTATTCACGTACTGTTGGAGCTTCGATCCATAAGGTCCCCTTAGTAACTTGGATATAGTTGAGAATAAGTTTTTGGGTCAATTTGAAATGTTCAAATTGACAAGAGAGAGTTCGATTATATATGATATAATTGAACTAGTTAATTATATATGATATAATTGACTAAATGTATGAGATACATTTTTTTAAGAAATTGGATATAAATATAATTTATATCAAGTAGAAGAGAAATTACTATAGTAGATGTATATCATATCAAACTATATGTTAAAAATATAATATGATTATATTCATTATTTAATTAATTAAGCGGTTATGAAATAACTGGCCGAGACTTTCTCCGGAATTGTGCGAAAGTAGAAAGATTGAATTCGGTTCTTGTAACTGAAGAATAAAATGAAAATTGTTTTCATTTTGTAAGAGATTTGAAAATTCGCTCACGGTGTGAAAAGTTTACGATCGCTTAGCATTGAGAGCCTATGCGATACTGCCCATCGTCCTAAACGATCGCACACCCACGCACTAAACGATCACATGCGATTTCTAAACGACTGCTTACCTTTTCTAAACGATCGCTTAGCGCGCCAAGTAAACCTAAATGATGGCTTACTATTTGATAGACAATCGCTTAGCAAAACCTATACGATCGTGCACCTTTTCCTAAACGACAAGCACTCGACTATACGATAGTCATCTACTATCTCCCACTTGCTTGTTCGTACTATACGATCGTCTTTTCCTTCTCTCTCTACCAATTCCATCAAAGTCCACCCTTTGGATTCTCACTCCGAGAATACCGAGGGCTTTGAGTGGTGGTGTCGTTCTCGGTTGCTGGTGGTTCGTGCATTGCCGATCGTGTAGACAACCATGGTATTGTTAGGGGACTGTTTGCTGGGCGATAAGGATCATAGAGGAGTTCGCTTCTGCTGGACTGTGTTCGAGTGAAGATTGTCTTCAACTAGTACATTTACTCAGTATTTTGTATAATTTTTTTGTTAAAGCATGCCTGTAATTAGTATAACAATGCATATCTATTTGTTAGAATGCATGTATAATAATTCTGTCACAATAAAATCGGAAAGATCCGCATCCGCTCATAGATACTCATGTTTAAGAGTCCCTTCACTAAAGGTATGTCCGTTTTTCCTTCTTCGTTATAATTAACAAATTTAATGTTATTTTTCATATTCAATATATATTAAATTTCTAACATAAATACAATATATTTTTTTTGATAATGGTGCCATGACAAATCTCACAAAATTAGAATTTTTCACCCTTGATATTAAAGAAAATAATTATTTGTCATGGATACTTGATGCCGAAATCCACTGGATGCTATGAATTTTAGGGAGGCTATTAAAGAAGAAAATACGACATCCAGTCAGGACAAAGCAAAAGCTATGATTTTCCTTTGTCATTATCTCCACAAGGGATTGAAAATGAGGTATCTTACCATAAAAGATCCTCGTATCTTGTGGAAAAATTTAAAAGAGAGGTATGATCATAAAAAAAGTTATTTTTTCCTTAAGCTCGTTATGAGTGGATGCACTTGAGACTACAAGATTTCAAATCAGTAAATGTTTACAACTCCGCAATATTTAAATCCAGTTCAAAATTGTTATTATGCGGAGAGAAAATTACTGATGTCGATATGTTAGAGAAGACATTTTCTATATTTCATGTCTCGAATATGCTCTTACAGCAGCAATATCGAGAGAAAGGTTTTTAACAGTATTATGAATTAATTTCATGTCTTCTCGTGGCCAAAGAAAATAACGAGCTATTGATGAAAAATCATAAATCTCGACCAATCGGAACGACACCATTCCTTGAGGTAAATGCTGTGAATTTTAATAATAATCGTGGTTGAGGTCATGGTCGTGACCATAGTAGAGGAAGAAATAATGATCATTTTCATGATGGTCGTTTTAATCATTCAAATTTCAAAAGAACCACACAAAATGATGATCACAGAAAAGAAAAAAAAAAACTCCATAAGATAAGAATTCAAAAAGATGTGGAATGCCTGGGCATTGGTCACATACTTATGGTACGTCAAACACTTAATTGACCTCTATCAAGCCTCACTGAAAAAAAAAAAAAGAAAAGAAAAAGGTGGAAGCAAATTTTGCATACTAGGATAATGACATATTTGACCCATATGACAAATTTGGATGTGGTGGACTTTTTTGAATCTCCTGAAAAGAAGATTGGCACAATTGATGGAACATCAAATATTTCTTTTGATTTTGAGAATATCTAGACTTAATATTATTATTATTATTATTTTTTATCTATCTTCATTTTTTTTGTAACTTTTGTATATTTTAAGTGTTGTTTTTCTTATTGTAATTATTTTTTTTTAATGAATAAACATGGATCATTCTCATATGTTGGGTGTTTCAGAAATAGCAAAGAAGATCTATGTCCGGCAGATAGTGCAACTACACATAATACTTACAAATAAAAAAAATACTTTTCCAAATTGATAATACCGAAAGCAAAAGTAAATACAATATCAGATTTTGCAAACTTGATCGAAGGTTTGGAAAAGCAAATATTATTTTGCCTAGAGGAACAAAATTTACAATTGACAAAGCATTGTTCTCTAGTCAATCAAAGAAAAATCTTCTAAGTTTTAAAGAAATACGTTGCAATGGTTATCATATTGAGACTGATAGTAAGAATAATGTGGAATATCTATATATCATATCCGCTGTCTTAAATAAAAAACGTATATTAGAAGAGTTGCCTGCTTTACCTTCTAGAATGTATTATACTCATATATGAGTAATTGAAACATATGCAACAATGAAGCTGAAGTTCATGGTTCCAGACATATTTACAATTTGGCACGACCGATTGAGTCATCCAGGATCTATAATGATGAAGAGAATTATTGAGAATTCAAATGGACATCTATTGAACAACCAGAAGATTCTTCAATCTAATGAATTATCATGTGATACTTGCTCTCAAAGAAAATTGATAATTAGACTATTACTAGCTAAAGTGGGGACGTAATTACCTACATTTTTAGAATGAATTCATGGTGATATATGTGGACCCATGAACCCATCAAGTGGACTATTTAGATATTTTATGGTATTAATAGATGCATCCAGCAGATGGTCACACATGTGTTTATTATCAAGTCGAGATCTTGCATTTGTAAGATTACTTGCTCAAATTAAGAGTACAATTTCCTGATTATACAATTAAGACCAATCATCTTGATAATGCTGGTGAATTTACATCCCAAGCTTTTGATAATTATTGTATGTCAATTAGGATAAGTGTTAAACATCATGTAGTTCATGTTCATACATAAAATGGTTTAACAGAATCATTTATCAAACGTTTGCAATTAATTGTAAGATCATTGCTTATGAGAGCTAAGCTTCCTTCATCTGTATGGAGATGTGCTATTTTACATGCAACATTACTTGTACGCATTAGGCCAGTAGCTTATCATAAGTACTCGCCATTACAATTAGCTTATGGTCATGAGGCAAATATTTTCCATCTGAGAATTTTTGGATGTGTTCACTAAGATGGGTCCTCAAAGGATGTTAGGACTATATGTTGGATATGATTCCCTATCAATTATTAAATATCTTGAGCCTGACGGGTGATGTATTTACTGCACGATTTGCTGATTGTCATTTTAATGAGATAAATTTTTCAATATTAAGGAAAGGAATTAAGAAGTTGGAAAAAGGAATTACATGAAATGCATCGGTATTGTCTCATTTATATCCTCGTACAGATCAATGTGAACTTGAAGTTCAAAAAACAATTCATTTGCAAAATATAGCAAATTAATTACAAGATGCATTTACGGATGCAAAGAAAGTAACTAAGTCACATAAATCAGCTGCAAATGTTCCATAAAAAATTGATATCCAAATACAACAAGTTGTCATTAATGAGGTTGGAACACGCCAGAAGCGTGGTAGACCAATGGGTTCCAAAAGACTTGGTTGATGATGTAAATACCCATAAAGAAATCCTCGATATGACTAGTGAGGAAGGTGAAATACCTAAAGATAATAATGAGATTTCAATAAACTATTTCATGACAGGAAAAGGATGGAATTGAACTGATGTAATTATTGACAACATTTTTGCGTATAATGTTGCTCTTGATATTATATCTAAAAATGAGGATCCTGAACCAAAATCTGTTGAAGAATGTTGACATAGAAAAAATTGGCTTCAGTGGAAAGAAGCAATCGAGACAGAATTAAACTCACTTTCAAAACGTTAGTTTTTGGACTAGTAGTCCAAACACTAAAAGGTGTTAAAATTATGGGATACAAATGGGTATTTGTGAAGAAAAGAAATGAAAATAATGAGGTCACAAGATATAAGCAAGACTAGTTGCACAAGGTTTTTCACAAAAGACCTGATATTGATTTTGAGGAGACATATTCTCCGATGGTATATGCAATTACATTAAGATACTTAATTGGCTTGACTGTGTATAAAAGTCTGTATTAATCACAGATATTTATATGAATCTTTTGATAATGATATTTATGTGAGAATTCCAGAAGTATTTAAGGTACTTGAAACATATACATCAAATTCTCAGGAATGATATTCAATAAAGTTACAGAGGTCACTATATGAATTGAACCAATCAAGACGGATGTGGTACAATCGCTTGAGTGGATATTTATTGAAAGAAGGATATAAAGATAATCTAATATGTCTGTGCGTTTTTATAAAGAAATCACAATCAGAATTTACTTTTATAACTGTATATGTTGATGACTTAAATATAATTAAAACTCCTAAAAAGCTTTAAAAGGTAATAGAATATCTTTAAAAAGAATTTGAGATGAAAGATCTTGGAAAAATAAAATTTTGTCTTGGTTTGCAAATTGAACATTTACCAGTTGGAATATTTATTCACCAGTCAAATTATACTGGAAAATTTTTTAAAAGATTTTATATGGACAAAACACATCCATTAAATATTCCAATGGAAGTCCATTCATTGGATATAAAGAAATATACATTTCGACTTCGAGAAGATGATGAACTTTTTGGTCCTGAAGTACCATATCTTAGTGCAATTGGTATACTTATGTGTCTTGCTAATAATACAAGACCAGATATTGCATTTTTAGTAAATTTATTAGCTAGATATAGTTTTCTCTTACAAAAAGACATTGGAACAGAATTAAGCATATACTACGTTATCTCTGAGAAACAATCGATATGAGTTTGTTTTATTCAAATAAATCAAAATTTGATCTAGTTGGTTATGCAAATTCTGGATATTTATCTGATCCACACAAAGCTAGATCTCAAATAGGTTATCTATTCACATGTGAAGGAACTACTATATCATGGCGATCGGTGAAATATACTATAACTGCCACTTCCTTAAATCATGTTGAAATTCTTGAAATTCTCGAGGTTAATCGAGAATGTGTATGGCTAAGGTCAATGACTCAGCACATTCGTGAAACGTGTGGCTTGTCTTCTAATAAAAAGCTTCCAGTAATATTATTCGAAGACAATATAGCTTGCATAGCCCAAATCAAAGGAGGATATATTAAAGAAGATAGAACAAAGCATATTTCACCGAAGCTTTACTATACTCATGATCTTGAAGAAAGTGGCGACATCACTGTACAACAAATTTGTTCGAATGATAACCTGATAAACTTATTTACAAACGCATTACTAACCACAACTTTTGAAAAATTGGTGCACAACATTGGAATGCGGCGACTCAGAGATCTTAAGTGATGTTTTCATGAGGGGGAGTAAATATATTGTATTCTTTTAGGAGTATATATTATATGAAATATGTACTCTTTTTCATTCACTAGGGTATTTTCCCATAAGGTTTTAACGAGACATATTTCATATATATATATATGAGCATCTAAGGGGGAGTATTATGAATATTATGATAATAAATAGATACCCATTGTTTAGTGTCCCAAAGCCATGTGTTACTCTTCATGTTGTCGATGTACCTTATAATTATTCATACTTTGTGTCAATGTAAGTCCACATCCTATTTGTCACTTTGCCTATAAATAGTGGCATTTGGTAGATCTTAAAATCACACATACATAGAATTCCACTTCAAAATTCCACTAATTTTCATATTATCCAATATTATAATTTTAATTATTTTATTTTATATATTTAATATTATTATATAAATATATTATTATGTTATATTTTCTCTATCTCTATGTTTCCGTTATGCTCCTCAAATTCACAACAAATGACAATTTTAACATGTAACTTGAATATTAAATTTATCTTAAAGGATTATAATTAACACACTTTATGATGTCAATTGAGTTACTATGACTGCACATATAAACTACAAATAATTGAAATGTCCAACATAATATAGAAACTTAATTTCAATTGAAATTAAGGTGTAGACATAAACATAATTAACTATTCAATTGAAAGCTTATACCATAGACTTTATGTCTTTTTTTTTTTCTTCCATAGAATAGGATCCCATAGGGGTCCGTCCTGAAAGAGCCAAGGAATTCCCAAATGGACGGAGAATAGAAAGAAATTTCTCTCTATTGACTAAACGGGACGGAGATTACATTTCCCATCCCATAGTAAAAATTATATACATATATATTATTTTCTTATAATTACTATATATATATATTACTCACATTCTTTAACTCACATGCTCCAACAATTAGTTTTGTGTAAAAAAATTAAAAAAATATAAAGCGCTGTTATAAAGTGTAAATATTTTCAGATTTTTTATTTATTTATAAGAATTTCATATTCGTTCCCAATTGTTTTTCTAATTTCCATCTTAATTTTGTATACACATATATAATTTTTATTATTTTTAAGACCATAAATGTTATAATATTCAAGCCGAAGGATTAAACTTGTAATATTTAAAGTTTATACCTTTCTGAAATTATAGAATTAAATATTTTAATTATATTTTTAATATAAAATATTATTGTTTTATTAAAATAATTAGTATTATTTTAATAAAAAATTATTGAAAATAACCTATTTAATATATAAAATCTTATCAAAGTTGAGAATAAAATTACAACTTTAAATAATGAATGAATTTAAAAAATACAAACGGAAAATTTCTTCTTCACAAGGAATCCGATCCCCGCAAATTTCACACGGAAAATCCTCACCCCGATCTCTACGAAGACTTTTTATAGGGATGGGGATTGAAATAGGGGGTGAAGATGAGAACGGAAAAGGCTTTTCCATCCCTATAGACATCTCTATTGAAGTCAAAAGTTTGATTCCTCACCCACGAATGGTTAAAAAAAATTGAAATTAGGGTTAAAAGAGCACAAAAATGCAGATTGACCAGAAAAATCTAAATTCAACCGCTAAAAAAAAAGAAAAATCATTTTAAATATCAGCAATTTCAAAACAAAAAGGAAGCATCAACCTCTCCTCTTTTTTCCTCTCTCTTTTATTTTGCCCTAAAATTGCCTTTCTTTTGTTTTCCTTTTTCCCCTCTTACTTCTGAAGAATGGAAGTTAAAGCTTGTCTGATGTCTTCTTTGGCTTGTCTATCAAATGGATCTTCACCAATATAGAGATCTAAAATAGCTCTACACAGTAATTGACTCTGGATGCTTCCCACTTCCTTCCCATCAACTACAAAAGAGATTAAGAAAAAATGGTTACATTCCATATTCAGAAGATAAGTAAATGTTTGTCAGTAACATTTCAACAACAAAACTCAACCAAGCAAATGCATGAGTAAAATTCTTCATAGAATGCAATCCAAGATTTTCTTTTCTTTCTCCAAAAACAATGTATAAGATCATTCATAGCTGCACTAATAAGGACCAAAATCTCACTTATTGTACGGAGGACATGCCCTCGTTCTCTCGAGAGATCAATCACAGATCCTCGAGGTATTTTATACTCGTCTTTGAATTGGGAAGTGAATCTGCAAAGAAACAAGCTATAAGGACACAAAAGTAGGGTATAGAGTCGCATTTTGATGACATTCGTTTCTAAGACGATGACTTCAAGTCATAGAATGACTCACTTGTGAAGCAATTCTTTGTTGTCTGAACCCCCAAACTTCTGGAGTCGGTTTCCAACCGACTCTTCAAATGCACTTCGAACCGATCGGATGCTCAGTTTTCCATAGACTATTTGAAGTCTAACAGTCATGCATATATCACCTTCCATGACATCTTTGTCAAAGTCCTTTTCTTGTAGTTCAGATACAGTGAGTTTCCCATACTTCTCACTCAGTGATTCCTTTATGTCATCATTGTCAGCATAAACACCTACACGCAGTCACTCATTTGAATAACAGACAACTTAGGATGAAAAAATTTTCAATATCACAAAAACAGAAAAGCATATTGACAATGCCATAAAGGATTTCTAGATATCATACATATTGGTGGATCAGGAAAATTCCTCTCATAACAAATATTGTAACTCGTGAATCTTGCCGAATCTCGACCACTCACCTTTCCATCATCTTCTGCTCAATTGAAGTTCATTCCATTTTTTTTTTCCAAACGATTTAAAATGTGTGAAACTCCTACGGACACCATGGTAGATGACAGTTCAACAAAGAAACTTGATGCAGAGCTAGAAGTATAGAATGTTAAAGTGAAGGTGGGCACAGATTTGAAGTCTAAGCTTGGTTGATTTCTTTAGAATTCAAAGAGAGAGTTGTACGACCTAAAGATCATGTTCAAATAAGGTCGTAAATCAGTTCATTTCTGACTTCTATTGAAGCCGAAATGAATCCCACAGAGTTAGAAACAGTCAAGCCAAAGCTTATTATCTAAATCATCAAAAAGATTATCTGATTGAACCGGAAATACCCCATTACCGGTGAACCACTTTTGTAAAAGATAAATACTACAGTAGCTTCAGTTATCCCTTCAGTAAAGCCCAACACAGTAGTTTCCGTTTGATATGAGGGGGAAATAACTAAGCCTCCGTTTGATAAGTATATGGTTTTTGGTTTTTGAAAATTATACTTGTTTTCTTACTTCTTTACCATGGTTTTCATCTTTTCTAACTAAACACTTGAATTCAAATTTCAAAAACAACAATAAGTTTGGTAACCATTTGGTATTTTATTTTTAGTTTCGAAAATTAAACCTATAAACACCCCTTTCACCTCTAAATTTCTTGCTTTGTGATCTACTTTTTATCATTGTTTTCAAAAACCAACTCTAGTTTTGTAAATAAAAAAAGTAGTTTTAAGAACTTGCTTTTGTTTTTTGAATTCGGCTAAGAACTCAACTCTTTTACTAAAGAAAATTGTAACAAATTGTGAGAAATTGAGAGAAAATAGACTTAATTTACATAAACCAAAAACAAAAAACAAAATGGTTACCAAACGGGAGTTTTAGTTTTCAAAACTTAACTTGGTTTAATTTTTAAAACACTCTACAAAGTAGATAATAAAACTATGAAATCAATGGAAGTAGTCTTTATAACCTTAATTTTCAATAACCACAAACCCTAACCTAAATGGTTATCAAACGGTGCATAAAATATCTAATCTATTATCTAACAATGGTGAATCTCGTGGTTTTTTTAGTTCAATAATAATATACAAGACGAGAGATTCAAACCTTTGACCTTGGAAGTTGAGACGAATCTTGTGGTTTGCTTCAGAAATGGTTTTCAAAACAATCTTTCATTTTATCCAAAACAAAAAATCAGCGAAAGTATATTTGAGTCACTGTCCTGTACCAGTTATCTTCTTTTGCTTTCCTATCTTCTTTAAATGATTCTTTTTTGTTTTCTTTTGTTCTCTTCAGTTATCTGTTTTGAGAATTAACTGAAGATGTTACACTTACACACACCTTTCAAACTCAAATCATGATTTCAAGTGGAAAATAACACAAACAAAATATGTATGGGTCATCCAGTGCCACTATTAAAAACAGATTAGAGAAGGAAAAACTCTAAAAACAGTCACCAAAAGCCCTAGATGATTACGGATCAATGCTATTTTCGAAAGTAATAAAATCTTCTTAATCCTGTGAAAATGACAAATACCCATTTGCTCAATCAGCACAAATTCAACATTCAAAATTAAATTACAAAGCTCCTCAAAAGTAAAAAGGTGAGATAACATACCAAATGCATAAACATTGATGTTCTTCAGTCCCAAAATGGCTTTTCTCCGCAACCCAATTCCGAGAAGCTGCTGAGAATCTCCAATTACAGACGGAAACGAAAATCCAGTCTTCGAGTCAACAACTGAAGAGGCGGCCGAATTGTCCGCCAGAGATAGAGAAGCCCACAAGGGCGATGAATGATTTGAGAAGAGCGAATTCAATGCGCTTTCAAGAAATGGGCTGTGTGGGTTCGTCCAATTTTTAGTTGCAGCGATAAATCCGACTGCCACCGCAGCGCCGCCGGCTACAGCGGCGGCGGCGACGGCGTAGGAGGGGCGGAGAAAGCTATGGCGAGGGGGCTTTGGTGGCTGAGGAAACGAGAATGGGAAGCGGAGAGATACCATTTTTTTTTTTTTTGGCGGTTCGATTCGGAAAAGTGTCCTTTTTTTAGTTGAAAGAAAATTATAATAAAAAAATTCAGAAGGAACTAAAGCCGAGAAATATCCTAATACAACTCCCAAATATATTTGTACGAATGACACAAATTTAATTATACAGATATCAAATGATCTAAATTTTAAAAACAATAAAACTAATATTTTGCTTATGCTACAAACCACTTAATATCTCTCTTCAAACACAAGATGTCATTGTGCTCGTGACTACGAGTGTAATAAAGAACCAAAAAACTAAAAAATCAAACTAATCCAAATAGATCTAATGGTTTAGATTGGATTTTAAGCATAAAATTAGACATATTGATTTGTATTTAGATAAAACAAAAAAGTATTGGTTCATATCAATTTTTATGTGAAAAATCAATCAAAACTGAACCGAACTGATGGTATATATACTCTATTATTAGATATCTTTTAGTATTTTAATTATTATGATGTATATATATATATACTCTATTATTAGATATCTTTTAGTATTTTAATTATTATGATGTATATATATATATATATATTTGCAAAAATGCTATTTATTATGGCATTTGTATACTTTTTATTTTAAAAAATCAAGAAAAGAACAAAAATATCACATTTAACTCTATGCAAAAAAAAAAAAGAAAAAGAAATAGACTCAATTTTGGTTTAAAACTAGCAAAAATAACTAATTCAAAAAAAAAAATGGAAATAAAAATAAAAATTTGGAAGGAAAAAAAAAAGAAAGAAAATATCAAAATTGGAGAACCAAACTGATAGCAAACTGAACTAAATAAAAACCAATTCATTGATTTTGTTTTTTTGTTGGACATTGGTTTGGATCATTTATTTGTAAAAATATTGGTTTGGTTTGGTTCTTGTTTGGCCTGAAAACTAACAAAACCGAATTGGCTATCACCCTTACTCGTTGAAAGAAAGCTAGAAGCGAAGAGCACGAGCAAGAGACACAGAGAAACTAGGGAATAAGACCTAAGTGATATATGATGTAGCCAGGATGTTAGTATTTATTGTTTTCATAATTTAACACAACTGCAGTGTCAAAACTCATGGTACACATTCTTCTATTGAACATATGACATTTCATTTAATGAAAAATTATTTTATTTTTATTAAGTACGAAATCTTTTTAATACTACAATAGTATCTACTATTATCATTACTTTGACGCATATATATTCATTTATTATTCCTTTATTTGGTAGATTCCATATAATTCTTACAGTATGGAATATTTTTCACACTACTCTCGTTCGTAATTTGACATGTCATTAAATGATATATTAATTTATTTTGTAGACCATACCTTGAGCATTTGGTGCATCATAGAAGATTTGTAGTAAAACGAGGATAACTCAATTGACATATAATATATGTTAACGAACAAGAGGTCTGTGAATCTAATCCTTCATCTCAGAAAAAGATAAAAACAATAGTAGTATCGACCACTTAATGATGTGTCGAATTATAAATGGTAATAGTAATTACGTAAATTTTCAAATGATCCACGTGGTACACAGGGTGTTGAGTTCATATGGGCTTTTTATATTGGAGAAGATCAATGTCAATAGCCCAGGCCCAGATTTAACTAGCCTAACCCATTTTGGCATTAAGGAATTTTCACTAGAAAAGTGCTACTTCTTAAAAAGAAAAAAGAAATGTCTATTAAAGTTCATTATAATTTATGAACTTTGCATGTTTTCCTTCTAGTATAATAGACCTCGAGTATGAAGATTTGAACCTCGATATCAAAAGAAAATTTTCATGCAAATTACAAATTAGCCCTGCTTATTTTCATAATCGTATATCTAATATTCTTCTAAACTTTAAAAATATCAAGTAGGATTTTAATTTGATAAATTAGCATGTATTAATAGGATAATAACTAAAGTAACTTGTCATTCTAGTAAATATATAATTGTCTTCCTAAGTCAATTTGAGCATAACTCATATTTAAAGTATAAATTACCATCTCAAATATCGATAATTCAAGTTCCACCCACTATTATTATTTTTTTTCTTCTTTTAAAACATCTCCATAGTATTTATGTATTTATTAGAGAATAACTCGTGGTGAATTAAGTTAACTATCGTCCTTATTTTTCACTTGACTAACGTCGTTGTATTTGTTTTCTAGACTGTTTAATCTTGGCATTATCTATGATTCTTTGCGAATATTGATTTTTCCTTTTAATTATTTTGAAAATACTTTATCATCAAAATATGTGTAAGGGTTGTTTTAGACATTGAGATGAGATATAGTGTCGGATGTTCATATGTTTGTGGAGTTCATATATTAGTGTTTTAGGTGTTTATGGTGTTGAGTTGAGTTTAAAGGCCAAGGGTATCTAGTATAATTTTTTCAAATATAAATAAACTGTTTTTATGGTGATTATTTTTGTTTGAAAACTTTTTAACAATAATTTTACATATTTTTCTTAACAAACTATGGATTATATTTTGATTTATTGTTCTTTTTAAGGTACACGCTGGGAGTATAGGAAATAAAGTTTATGATTTACTTTGCATCATGCATTTTTTTTTAAAAAAAAATTTAAGTAATCATTTTATAAATTTGTGCATGTAGCATTTCTAGTTAAGTTGGATAAAATATATTCGATTCATGGAACATAACAAGTTTGGATTTATATTGTAAGTGAAATATCCTCAAAATGTAATTGTACTATAATGACCCTATTAATGTCATGTTACATCATTGGTAGAAAAAGAAAAATGTAACAAAAGTCACATTTTTCGGACTAGTTATATGATGTAAAAAAATATATGTGATATGTGCCAACAGATGACCAAGTTCACCTACACAAAAGAGTTACATAAACGTCTATCCAAATCTTCTATCTGAGATATATGAGATATATTCGACAACTTCCTTTTACCTCTCAAACTCCAGTTTATAATCTTTTTGCCATGATACACGTTTATGTTTGGACTAACTTGAAAAAAATATTTTTAAAAAGTTATTTTAACATAATGCCATTACATTGATGACAAAACAGAATTTGGTTGTTGTTTGTTTTTATAATTTTTGAAATTATTGTATAATTCATTTCTCCAATGAACAATATAGAAGATCTTTAATTTCATTCATGAATATTGGTTTTTTCCCCCCCTTTTTTGGGTGCGTATAGAAAACAATTCCATTGAAGGGAGAAAACTCATTCGAAGAAGGGGGGAAAACAAAAACCTCTCCAATTGAATATTTTGACTAAATGTAGCCCTTAATTGCAAAAAGGGAAAACCCTTCCAAAATAATTTAGGTAAATGCTTGGAAATCCTTGAGCACATTAAGATATACAAGGGCAGCAGCTTGTGAGGATATTGAGGTTCTTCACCTTAAAACAAAAAAGGTCCAGAAATAGAGTATTCCAAAAACATTAGTGACATTGAAAAAGAATTAGATGAAATAACAGTTTCAAGTTTAAGTACAGGCTATTACATAGTTGAAGTAAAATGTTTAGCTTGATTATTCATTAGGATAATACAAGTTAAATAAACATGTTTAGGATACACGTACAACACGTTTTCAAGATGACAATAGCTAACCTCGCTATCCTCAACTCATTGAGTACATGATGTTTCTTCTCCATCAATGATCAAACTCCATTTCTCTTACGTTAATCATATTCTAGTTCGTCGGGAGTCACTGGCCTTTTCAGGGGGATGACGGACTTCTTATCGACATCCCGGGATAATGCTTTCCTCATATCTGAACATAAACCATAATAAAGTAAATTAAGAGATTAACCTAAGAGAGGAGGGGAACTTTAGTTCTCTGGAGTAGGGTAGACTTACCTAATCCATCTTCCTCCCCGGAATAATAACGCAGCACACGCCGATAGATAACATAGCCAAGCTGGTTGAGGGAAAGAAAGAAACAACAAGAAAATGTCCAAGGTAAGTATCACTATCACCTTCCTCAATATGAGGATAGAAAAATCATTCCAACAAGGGAACTTATAAATACACAACTGAGCATTAAATTCAAAACAAAAGGTTCAGTAACGCAAGTAATATATACTTTTTTTTTTTCCCTATGTAACTTATAAGAAGAAATATGACCAATAACACATGTTCTAACTGGAACCTCTTCGAATTGTTCTTTGAGGTTGTTTGAGAATCCTAGTTAGAGAAACAGTAGGATTACTAATAAAATATTAGTATAGTTATTAGAAGAGGCATATTAGTAAATAGTTAGTAAGTTTGTTAGGAGATAGAGGAGAGGGGTTGAGAGGAAGGTGTGAAGAATTTTGTAGGATTTCTGTAAGACCCCTTGGTTAGGATTACCTGGGGATAATTAGTGAAATATTAGTATGGGTATTAGAAGGGGCAAATTAGTAAATAGTTAGTAAGTGGGTTAGGTATTTTTACTATAAATAGGAGAAGGGTTGGAGAAAGGCATGAAAAATTTTATGGGAATTTCCTTTGGAGAATTCCCCAAAAGAGAGAGTAGTCCTCTCGAAAGGTTATGGCATATTGTAATTTCATTATTGATATTGCAATATAAATCTATCTTTTACGGTTCTTATTTGTTTTTGTGTTCTTGAGAATTTCCTTGTTAGGTGGTATCCTAACAATTTTCTTTGAAGAATTTGGGGGAGAGCAGCCCTCCCGAAAGGCTATAGTATATCATAGTTTCTTCATTAATATAACAATATATATTTCTATCTTTTAGTATTCTTGTGTTCTTTGTTGCTCTTGAGTGTTTTTGTTAGGAGGAGGTAGCCTAACAGGTTGCCATAAATAATACTAAACCACTCGGGGACTTTTTTGCGTTTTTCTCTACTTTTCTATAGAATACTTCTCTCAAACTAGCATTTCCAGAGTTTTAATTTTAGATAGTAAATTTCCATTAGGCATATAATACAATATATATTTTTATTACAATTATAACATCATTTGGGGTGGGGGATTTAAACCCGTGCCTAAACTAGTTGAGCTACATTAAGGCTGGCTATTTGATTACAAATATATGAAACTAATGAAGAATTCTTGGGTGAAGATTCCAATAATTAAATGAACACCTATAATAACTACCAATCCTAAGACAATCCACAGTTACAGGTATATGATAATATTGGTAAAGACCATAACACTGCAACCTGTCCGGCAGACACGAGCATCATCTATAATTGCCTCCTAATCAATGAAGTATTATCGCAATTTTCAATATCTTTCCATCCATTCTCAACCATCTCCACAGAACAAATAACAACTAGGCGAGATAGTAATGAATTTCTAAGTAGAAAAGCTACTAAAGCAGGCATGACCATATAATCCATTTGCAGAAAAGCCAAAAACTTGGGCCGGGAGCAAGATCTCATAAAGGGCTGAGAAATCTTCACTTAATCCCAGGAGGGATTATAAAAGTCTTAAATTGAGCAGGAAAAATATATATATATTTTTAAATTACTTATTATACTATGAGAAATTAGGGCTTAGAAACTACATAACATTCAAAGAACTCCACAAAGAGGTCACCGTAAAACTGGAATAAACTTGATACCACTTGCAGAAAGTTGAAACGGAATAGCAATTTTAGCTTCGAATGAATACATACTAGAAGATAGAGCGAAGACAATTAAATGGTAAATATTACACTTTAAATTTACTAGTGCTGATTTTGACACTGAAAGCCCTTGCCAAACAACTTAAAAGCGTGCATTGAGCATAAGTCCAGTATTTCTAAGTTCTAACTTCCAATCAGCTATTATTGGTAGAAGCAAATCATATAATCCATCCTTGTGGCTTTCATTGTTGATGGTCATAAAAGAAGAAAAAGAAGGATGGGTCTTCAAGCTTGAGAAGAGGAGGGCTCATGATAAGGTCAACTGGAGCTTTTCGGTTGCTATCCTAAAAGTTAAGTTTTGGAAATAAATGGGAGAAAGGGTTTCACGGTTGTGTTTCAAGTACCAATTATGAGAGATCTAGAGGTTAAATTATTGCTTCAGGGGTTAGGCAAGAAAGGACCCACTTCTCCCCTTCTAATTTGTGTTTCAGCTAACTACCTCAACTGGTTAATCTCTAAAACAATGAATAGATTTGAAAGAGGGTATGGATGGCTTCCAACATTTTCCTGTGAAGTGAAATTAATGATCTCTCTTCTTACTACTAGATAATTTTCCCATCCTTACCCTCCTTTCATCCGTCTTACTGTTGTCGCTAACATTCTCCCCCTTTTGGCCATCAACAGAACAAAAATTATTCAATAAAATTGAGGATTTTGAACAAGTTTGTAAAAGTTTTTTCCCCCCCCCCCTCTTTTTGAAGAAATAAGCATATTTCATTCTCTCCATAATCAAATTTTATGTCTCAATATTCATCGATGTATGAAATGAAGGTTGTGGGTTAAGGTATATCTATCTGAATCTTCCATGTTGGGTAGGAACTGTTCTATGAAGAAGTTCTATTGGTGGCAGGTTTGTTTGGCTTAGTATTTAAGGTTGGCCGCTACTTTGTCTAAGGCTTCCCCATCATAGTAACTAAGACTCTAAGGGGGCGTTTGGCCCCCCAAGTTGGGTTGGGTTGGGTGGGTAAAAAAACCCACCCACCGTTTGGTTCACCAATTATTAAAGAGGTTTATTACCTTGTTATTCGCGTTAACTCACATTTCTCACCTCGTTGATCGCATTAGCTCTCCCAATTACTCTCCTACAATAAACAACTCAACTCAATTCAACTATGCGCGTCAAACGCCCCCTAAAAGTTTATGGAATTCATCGTCAGATATACTCCTTTGTTTTGATGCGATAGGCTAACATAGTCTTCTACAAGCTTTTCTTCTGGTCTCCTTATTTATTATATTTTTGATGTTGCAACCATTATAATGTAGATCTTGTAAAACGTTTATGAATCTTTTTAAGTACATACCAAACTTGGGTACAAATTCTCACTTGGACAGGTGGAATATTTTGCTATTTTGCCCAAAGAATATCGTCCCCTTATCTTTCTAATGTCAAATGTCACTTTGGTATCCTAATTTTGGAAAAATGTTTACAAATTTTTTAAGGTCCTAACTTGAATAGAGATTCTCACTTGGTTAGGTGGAATGTTGCTACCTTACCAAGAAAAATATGGAGCTAGGCATTGGAAATTGAAGAAAAAAATGTGAACCTCCTTATTAGATGGCTGCAGGGGTTCCCATTGGAAAGGGAGATAAAAGTTGGAAAATTGTTGAATTACTTACCAGCAAGGCATCAAAGTTTGGAACTTGGAAGTGATTCCTCGGCCTTACTTTCACCTATCAAGCTCTTTGACTCTATTCAGTGAAATCCAAGGCTGGTATTCCTTCAGAATTATGTCAGATTATATCATAAGGAAGCATAATCACCTAAAGAAGGCCAAGGTCTAGACATGGAGTATTTTGTTAGCACTAACAGCCATCAGTTCTTAGAACAAAGTTCAAACAAAAAAAATTAACTTCCTTCTTCCGAAATTGGTGTAGCCTGCATATAAAGGCAGATGAGACTATTAATCCTTTAATCTTTTGGAGCCCAATCAAACTTTTAACAATCTTCAGCCTAAATATGGTAACTCCTAGGTTGCTTCACGACTTTAGTTCTTTGATGCTTTGTGTTTGTCTCCTAAGTCCTGGAAAGGAAGGCTAAAACCATTTGGGTGAACAATAGTAGAGTGATTGGACATGACATTTGGGTCCAGGGGGAGGAAAGAGATATTATTTGGAAGCTTACTGCCTTCCTCTTCTTTTTTTCTAACTACGTTCTCTTTTTCACTTATGCCACCTGGAGGCTTTGTATCCCTGAATATTTCATTACTTTGAATCTTCGACGCTATACAACTTTGATAGAACTGAAGTATTAATAAGGACTTAAGAAACTAAACTATCATAATATGAGTAGCATGCAGCACTGGCACATTTCTTAAAAAATGAAGCATCAAAGATAGAACTACACTAATTAAAAATTTAGAGGACTTGATGGTTTGCAGGAAATCTACCTTTTCATACATCTTGATTGCAGGGGTGTTTGATGCCCTCACAAAGAGATCAACAAAATAAGCTTTATCACTGCCAGAAAGGGAAAAAAGCCTCTCATTAAATACAAGGCTCAAGGCGAAGAGAAAAGCTAAATTAAACATTAAACCTTAAACCAGAAATAATCTTTTTTCAAGGTCTTATTATATTACCATCTTACATCTTGTTGTGCATACAATAATGTTTCTCAGACATATAACCATAATCACATTGATCTTACACTTTATCGCTAATATCCTCAAGCAAGTTCATAAGCTTCTTAGCTAATTGTTGCCTGCGATATTCTGGAGCAACAGTTACAGCAGTTACATGACCGTGCCATGACTCGCCTTGCCCCTCAACTTTTCCCATGACTGCAATTGCAAATCAGACAAAAACCAAATAATTAGAAACATCATGAAATAAAGGTCAACAATATTCTGAACGAACTCACTTCAGTTTTCTAATAATTTGGTTCCTATTCAGATTGGCAGCTCAGTGATGAGAATGAACATGAAAACTTAACTAAAATTAACCGGCTTTCTGAAATTCAAATAGTTTAATAATTCTTTAGCTCTAAAGTTCAACAGAATTGACAATCCCATACAAATTAGAAGTAGCTGTGTAAATGCGTGTCTCTAACCATTCAATTCATAAATTACACACCCACAGCTCAAAATTAAAGTTCCAGGCAACGAAATTAATCCAAGCAAGAAGAAAGAGAAACACAAAACATTCAGCCAATCCAAAAGACAATACGAGAAAAGAATTAGCAAAACAAACTAATAGCGAGACTCACTGTAGCCCATTATGTGGTTCCCAGGGGCCTCCGCGACATGGAAGTAATCAGGCCATCTGGCTAAGTAGGTCATATAGAAAGACATGTTGAACTGCAAAAAAAAAAAAAAAAAAAAAAAAGCCCGAAGGAGATTGTCATCACAACCGAATCGACACCTACAAAATTCAGAGCGCATTTAAAAACCGGAAAACCAATTTGAAATCAGAACTAGAGTTGAAACAGATAAATTTACGGTTTCCGTGAGGTGATCGAGATTGACGGAAGTGAAACGAAGCAGATCATTGCAGCAAAATCTGCGCAACGTCGTCATAGCTTTTTCTCTTGCTCTTGTGTGTTGTATGCTCTGTCTTGGCTTGCCTTCTTCTTTACAAGTGAAGAGAGGGTTTTTTTTTTTTTTTTTTTTTTTAATTTTTTTTTTTTTTGCAGTGTACTTTGTTTAAAATAGGAGGGTCCAATTTTGGACGTGAAATTCCCTTTTGGTCCCTCAAAGGTTAAAAAAAACATTTTGCTCCATTACTTTTTAAAAACAACAATTTAGTTTATGAAATTTATAGTTTCTAATATTTTATTTATTTATTTTTGATAATTTAAACTGATAACTATTTCAATTTTTGTTTTTTATTTTTGAAAATTAAGTTTCTTTCCTCCATATTTCTAATAATGATTTGCATATTTCTTAAGTACAATGAATTTTTGGCCAAATTATAAAAACAAAAATAAATTTTTAAAAGCTATTTTTTTTTTAGTTTTCAAAATTTAGCTTGGTTTTTAAACATTAGTAAAAAGTAGATAACAAATGAAGAAATTTGGAGAAATTTAGAGGTGAAAGTAGTGTTTATAGGCTTAATTTTCAAAAACAAATAACCAATAACCAAAAGGTTACCAAACAGGACTTTAGTTAACAATATAATCTCTATATTTTTTTAATTAAAAATATTAGTCTTTATTCATAACATATTAGGATAGTAAAAGAAGAGATCGAGAGTGGAAGAGAAAATCCTATATTTCATTATATGAATGGGAAGAACAACCATTATATAAGAAAAAACTAGGAAAGAAAAACTCTTGCAAAAGTTAAACGCACTCATACTTAATCGATACCCTAATAACAACTTATAATTGTTTCTAGAAGGGAATCACACAGCGAAATAACAATGATCAAAGAAGAGCCCTTAAACAATAGACTTTGGGCCTGCTCAATACAGATCAAAATAAAAAAACATTTGGGCTGCCTTTACATAATAATTAATGGGTTGTCTTAACACCCCTTACAAACCGATGGCGGTAGCTGCAACCACATTAAACTTGTTCTTAAGTTCCATAAAGGTAGATGTTGACATAGGTTTGGTAAGAACATTGACGATATGCTCTAAAGCTAAAAGATGTTGCACGCTAACTTGTTTCTTAAACACAAGATCTCGAACATAATAAATATCAAATTCAGTATGTTTAGTTTTAGAATGTAAAATCGGATTCACACTGAAATGAGCAGCACTCAAATTGTCACACTAGATAATAAGAATGAAAGATGAAACTCAAGAACAAGCTTATATCAAGGCAACCCCTTAGTCATTATGTCAAGGCGGCCCAAATGTTTTTTTATTTTGATATGTATTAAGCAGACCCAAGCTCATTGTTTAAGGGCTCTTCGTGATTCCCTTGTAGAAACAATTCTAAGTTGTTATTAGGGTATTGATTCAATGTCGATGTGTTTTGTTCTTACAAGAGTTTTTCTTCCCATTTTTTTCTTATATAATCGTTGTCCTTCTTCCCATTCATACAATGAGAAAATAAAGAGTTTTCTCTTGCACTATTGATCTCTTCATTTATTCTTCTTCTATCTTATGGTGATATCAGAGCCAATAACATAGCGGGAGAATAAAAGAAGAGATCAAGAGTGCGAGAGAAAACCTTATATTTTTCATTATATGAATTAATGCCTCGATAATAACTCATAATTGTTTATAGAATGGAATCACACAACAAAATAACAATGATAAGAGAAAAGCCCTTAAACAATGGGCTTTGGGCTTGCTCAATACAGATCAAAACAAAAAACACTTAGGCCACCTTAACATAATGACTAATGGGCTGCTTTAACATTTATCGTGATAAATTTCATCAGAATGAACTATCAATTTTAATCATGTAATGACTCGGTCTTGCTAGTTTATAAACAAATTTGATAGGTAATTAAGTTATCATTGTATGTGTCTAAGAAATTTTATTCAATCTTAATAATATTTTTTTTTTTACAAATAGAGACTAAATCATGATTGAAGGAATCAAATCCCACAATGGAAACTCGTAAACACATGTGTTTTCAATTAATGTTTCGAATTTACATGAAATTACAGAGGACACGAACACATTCTAATCAAACATGCTTTAAACAGTAAATTAATTCAAGGAAAAGAGGTTACCTTTAAAGACTACTTCCTCAATTTTCTCCAAATCCTCGTTGTGAACATGATTTCAATAATTCTTCGTCGATTACGAACAAGGGAAGAAATCCACAGAGAAACTTATAACTGAATCTCATTCATATGATTTAATATTTGCATTTTATTCGAATATATTTTCTCTCATATTATATAGCTTAATTGTAACGCCCCAAGCCTAGGATTTGGAATTCGAATTTGATACCTTATTTGCTCCGACATTTTCCTGCATCCTCTACAATCTGACACGTTGTCCTCTTATGCTTCCAAGACTAAAGACCATCCCCATAAACTTAAAGGAAATCTAAATAGACATCCTATAAGTGGAAGTTGATCGTTCCAAATCCCATTGAGAAAGAACACAAAACAATTACAGTCTAAACGGAACCGATTATGCATAATCAGAAATTACAACATGCTACTTTAAAGGAATAAATAGGGATAGAGTATGCAAACCAACTCTTCTTCAAGTATCCCTTGATCGTTCAGCAACTGGTTAAACAACACGAACTCAAATGCAACGATCGGAACTCGATCTCAACGAACGTCTGAATGAACCTTGATCCTAATTAAGTCCAACTCGATTCTCAAATGGAACTAGAACACCACCACAATGGTTACCTTGGTATTCTTGGTGTGAGAATCCAAGAGTTGTGGACTTTGTATGATTTTGGATTGAGGAAAGTAGGAGGTAGACGATCGAGTAAGTGGGAGATGAATGTTGTCAATCGTATAGACAAAATACTCGATCGTTTAGAAAGATAAAGCCTATCGTATAGACTTTGCTACTCGATTGTGTAGCAACGAGTAAGCGAGTAACTATCATATAGTAAACTCGTAACTCGATCATGTATGCTCTCTATGCTATCGTTTAATAAAACTCTTTTGTGAGACTATTCCGAATGAATCATCAATTTTTTTATTTGGAAAACAAATTTTCTTTTATCTCATAATTACAATAAAACTTCCAATAACCTCCCACTCAATTCAGTTATTAGAGAAAAAGAATAATTAATTATCATATAATTAATATGCTATAAATAAATATAATAACCAACTTATCATATTATATTTATAACCTATAGTTTTAAAATTTCATCATATGAAACATATAAACTATAGTTCTTTTTATATTTTATGGTATTTAATATAAATCATATTTATATTAATTCCTCCAATGATATTGTGTCAAATACATTGAATCAATTATATCACATATAATTGAATTTCTTCTTGTTAATTTGAACACTTCAAATTACCCAAAATCTGATTCTCAACTTGAACCCATTAAGCTACCAAGGGGACCTCATGGACCTGTAGCTTGAAGCTCCAACAGTACGTGAATAACTAATTAAACTCTTTAATCACGAGATCCACCATCTGTTAATTGTTGGTCACTCCACTAAAGACCTACAGTTGCATTCTTTACACTACATATATATTTTTGTGTCCATATGACCAATCAACGGTGCGATGACCCTTCACAAATCGCTCGTAAGTACAACTGGGTCAATTCAACTTTTTGCCCCGTGTAGTTACATCTAACTCCTTAAGTACCACTGATTCCTCTAATGAATAATAAGTCATAGTCCTACTATGACTAAGTTCTCTTGGGCTAGGAGAGGGTGTGGCCACTATGTTCAAGACTCAGAATCAGCTCTTAAGGGAGCAATTTATCTACTTATTCTTAATACGGGGAATGAGTGAATTATGTCTTATGTAACTAAGTTGCCAGCTCCCCAATCAGAGGAATCCCCAAAATGGTAGGCTTGTTGAGTTGGCAATCAAATCAAAGAACAGCCCTTGTGAGCAGAAGTTCCCAACTCACTCAGGATTAAGGTCAGTCACCTATGGTCATTTTGTCTCAATTATTAACAGCGTTATATAAAGAGACTAATCATTTCGTAGTCCGGTCTTATACAAACTCTTTGTATAGGATACCCCCGCTCACATGTCTCCACATAAATGGTCAGGATCAGACCATTTGTAGCACTTTACAACACTTGTAACATCTACAAAGCGGGTCGTATTCCGCTCGCATGTCTCCACATAAATGGTCAGGATCAGACCATTTGTAGCACTTTACAACACTTATGACATCTACAAAATGGGTCGTATTCGTAGTGTCATCAGGATAAGGTATCCCTCCTTATCCATCTACAACAGACCATTTAGGTTATTACTTGAGGCATGATCCACTTGTATGTCTCCACATACATGCTTAAGTTACATGAAATAACCATGAATCTTAGTTTATTGGATTTGAGTAAATGCTTATAAAATAACATTTATTTTATTAATAACAATATGTGTACAAAATGTTTATAAACTACGAGACCACCGAGAGAATTAAGACACCAATCCCAACAATTGTCCTTTCAGCATGCTTTGTCCTTACTCACATGCATCTTAGGAAATTTCTAAAAGGTCACCCCATATAGGATTACTCCAAGCTAACCACGCTTAACTTTAGAGTTCCTATGATTGAGCCACCGAAAAGGAAGGTGCACCTTGTTAATATAGGTAGTAACTTTCAATCCTTTTAAGCTTTTTCAACCCTACTTTCAGGTCCTTAGGATCCTTCTCATTCAGATGTAATCTCGGTTCATTCATGTACCCCTCATAAACTCGGGTCGTTACATTAATTTTGAATCTCATTCATAATTAAATTTATAATATAATGTATGTATATACATTATATTAATTGTATCATATACAATATATTAATTGTATCATGTACGATTAATTTAAATTCCCTTATAATTTAAACAATTCAAAGTCTTCCAAAACTAAATATTCCCTGTTTTTTCCTTAGTGAGCTAGTAGGGGGACCTAATGGACATACATATTAAAGGCTCCATTGATTCGAGATTAATTAATTAAACTCTTTAGTTAAATTAATCAATATTCATTAGTTGTGGGTAACTCCACCAAAGACTAACAACTGCTCTCTTCGCACTGTAAAATATTTTTTTGTGTCCATGGATTTAATCAACAGTACATCAATCCTTCTGAATTGCTCGTAACTATAGTTTGGTCAAATTACTATTTACCCTTATACTTACCTCATACTCCTTAAGTACCACTGATCTTTCTAATGAACAATCAGTTTATAGTCTAACTATAAATAAAATTTCTCTCAAGCCAGTAAAAGGTGAGACCTCATTGTTCAAGACCTAGAATAGGCTCTTAAGGGAGCAATTCATCTACTTACCCTAAAGATGAGAATGAGTGAATTCCATCTTTTCCTATCTTTTGTAACTATGTTCCCAGCTCTCTATTTGAAACAATCCCCAAAATGGTAGACTTGTTGAGATGGCAAATCAAGTCACTTTTGAAGATTTGTGAAAATCGTTCAGAAGCGAGATTGAATCCAATTTTATTTTTTCACATAAACATAAAATTATAGAGATGAAAAATGTTATGCATTCAACAAAAAACTTATGCTTAAAGAAAAGATAATAGAGAGAAAATTAGTATTTTTAAAGAAAACTTACCCTTGAAGTCACAAAGTTCTTCATAATTCGCCTCCTTCGAATTGCACCAAAAACAACGACCACCCAGAAACGGACAACACCAATCGGAAACTTCTGTATTCTCCTTTAGGGTGAGAATCCACAAGAGTTCATGGGCTCTGTGATTAATTTTTAGGAGATGGATAGAGAGTTTTTTTAGAGGAAGCTTTTGCTCAGAGATTGATTTTGGAAGTCGTAGGAGAAAATCACAGACCTTTTTTGTTTTAGGGAAGAAGACCACTAATTGAAAAACCACCCTACTCCCACGATTTAATTGAGATAATTCAGGGGGAATTTTTTTCATAATTCCCCTTTTTAAATTAATTCAAAAATAAAATTTAAGCAACAACTTTTTTAAATTAATTTAATATAATATAATTATATGATAACTAACTTATTATATAGTATATATTATACTATATGTTACATCTAATATAACATATCCTATAGTTTATATTATATCAAATATAATATACTCTATAGTTTGAAATTTTCTCAATAAACATATAGTTATTTAATATAAATCAAATTCATATTAAATTTAACTTATAGTTTTTATATGAATCAAATTCATTTAATTAATATTAGAATCACATTCAAATATTTATTTCCTCTCAAATTAAATTTATATTATAATGTATCAAATACATTGTATTAATTATAGCATATATAGTTAATTCCCTCAATTAATTTAAACAATTCAAATTAACCCAAAATTAATTTGATTCTCAATAATCCCCAATTGAGCTACCGAAGGGAGCTTATGGACCTATAGATTGAGGCTCCCAATGGTACTTGGATAATTAATTAAACTCTTTAATTAAATTACCCAACTTCCATTAACTGCCGGTCACTCTACTAAAGATCGAGAGTTGCACTCTTCGCAATATAAATATATTTTTGTGTCCGTTGGTTATAACCAATCAATGGTACGTTGTTGCTCATAAGTTATAAGTATAACTGGACAAAAATTACCGTTTTGTCCCTTAGTTACATCAACTCCTTAAGTACCACTAATCCCTCTAATGAACAATAAGTCATGGTTTAACTATGACCAAACCCCTTTCGGACCAAGAGAGGGTGTGGCGCTACATTGTTTAAGCCTTGGAATCAGCCCTTAAGGGAGCAATTTCTTTACTTTCTCTAATTATAAAGAATGAGTGAATTCCTTCTTGTGTAGTTGCATTCCCAACTCCCTAATCAGACGAATCCCCAAAATGGTAGGCATATTAAGTTGGCGACACTGACCTCGCCCATGCAAATAAAAGGACAGTCTTCATAGGTAGAAGTTCACAACTCACTCATGTTCAGGTCATGTCACCTATGGTCATCCTGGTAAAATGCAAGTCTCTTCTATCAATAGTGTTATATAGTGAGACTAGTCATTTCGTGGTTCGGTCTTATACAAACTCTTTGTGATAGAATATTCCCGCTCATGTTTCTCCATATGAATGATTAGGATCAGTCATTTATAGCATTTTACAACAATTGTAACATCTATAAAGCGGGTCACATTCGTAGTGTCACTGGGATAAGGTACTCAATCTTATACATCTACTATAAACCATTTAAGTTGTCTCTTAAACATGATCCATCTATATGTCTTCACGTACATGTTTAAGTTACAGAAGACAATGTTGGATCTTAGTTTATTGGTTTTGTGGGTTAATTCTACTAAATGTCAAATAAAATACTACTTATTTTATTAAATAAATAAATTGTTTGTACATTACAATTACAAACTACAGGATCCACGAGATTTAGGACATCAACCCCAACAATCTATCACTTGTCCTAAAGCTAGTAGGGTGTACATCATAAAAGTCAAACTATTACAAAAGTACACATAAAACAAGAAATTAGGGCATACAGTATATGCCAAGTACAAAATCTCCCACTTTCCCTAGACAAAATGTGTCATATCCCGTAGACCCATATTCTGCAGGTGACCCTCAAACACCTTAGCCGTGAGGGCCTTTGTAAACGAATCAACGTCGTTGTGCACTGAAGCTATCTACGTGACGATCACATCCCCTCGATGCACAATATCTCGTATTAAGTGATACTTTTGCTCTATGTGCTTCTGACGGTATGCATAAGTGCATGCAATCAAAGTAATAAATCCCAAATAGGGTATCGTCTTCAGGGACCAGCATGAGAAAAATTTTTCTAACTTAGTTATCACAATTCTTCGTCAATTTTATCCAGGCAACCAAAAGATGATTTTTATCTATAACTACGGATAACAAAAATTTAGTCACACAAGAACAATTGAGAGCAAAACAATTCCAAGATGTTGTTTCATTTAGGGAATACAATGAATATGACATGCAGTTGATTGAAATTGATAGATTGAGGCTAGAAGTTCTAAAATCAGGAAATCCTCTCTCGAGCTCAAACCATCCTAATAACTACCCATCGACCTGAATCTCTTCTATTGCTTGAATAGTTAAAGCATTAGGACCCTTCAATTGCACACCTTATTATTCTAAATTCACTCTCATGTAATTTCGAATAACAATCTAAATTATTGGGTCCAGCAAATTAAATTTTCTCTCGAGACATCTAATTAACTTAGGTTCATTCAATTAATGGCTAATTAAACAAAAGCATTAAACACAAATAATTTAGACATCCATGAAAAATTAATCAATTGTAAATTCAATATTCAAAGTTACATCCCTAAAATCCACAAACATCCTAGAAACAGAGTTTAACCACACGTGATTCTGATAACAATTCAATAAACAAACAATCATTATGGTAGAAAATAAATTAACAAAGAAGAACGATCTTCCCTCAATAGGTTCGAATCCCAATCACGATCTTCTTGACTCTCGCCATAAATACCAGACTATTCTTCAACAAAACTGCACGATCACGATCAATCTTCCCATCAAGATCAATCCAAAAATTCTCTCAGATCAACTCTCAATCAAAATCTCGAGTCTTCAACCAAAAATTATCAGAATTGCTCTGTTTTGGCTCTTGTACGGACTATAATTTAGGTAAAATCTATCAAAGTTGGCGCTCTCTCTTCCTCCTCAGACCTAGCGGCGCAACACTATTATTTATAATATGCTCGTAGAGTTTAAATGATGCCGTCATGCCAGTCGCGTGTAGAAGTCGTAGCGTTGCAACACTACTCTGTTCCAAATTGCTCTCGGGTCTGCAGCATCAGGGAGTAGCATTACAACGCTCTTCCAATGCTGGCTCCCCCAAATTGCCTTCCAAATTTTCCTCTTTTCTTGATCTTGTGTCCTTGGTTTCTTCCTAATTCCATGGCCAACGCGTAATTGCTCAAAATTGGAGTTTTGCCCTGGTTTTTTTTTTTTTTTTTTTTTATCATTTTTGTATAAATTGCTCATGATGCTTAGTTTCTTGAAATTGCTCGATAAACCACATCAAACTAAACAAAACTAGCAATATTAGTTCTAAATTTGAAGGTAATAAAAGCACTTTTTAGATGGTTTTCACCACCCTAAACTTAAAACTTTACTAGTTCCAAGCAAAGAAAAGAAAGAAACACAAATTAGGAGAAATAATGAATACTGAAATGAAAAGGTTCAAGGCATACATTCTCTTATTTTGGTTTCATCAGCTTCTCAACATATACAACACTCATCCATAGAAAAATTCAGACACATCCTAATCGTTGAGAGTTTCTAAAGCCAAAAATTTTTATCCTCTGTATGTGTGTGACTCCTCCTTTAATTCAAAACTAAAAAACTGACTTAAGATTTAATTAAGCTTTATCAGTTTTCCCTCTAATCTAGCTCAAGCACCAATCATCAAGCATCACCACACTCAAGAAAGTAATATGTCCACTAAGGTGCCTGCACTACGTATTTTAATTGGATCCCAACTTGCATCATTTTACCTAGGGGCACTAGCTTCCACACATCCATTGTAGGGAACCATACCTAGTTAATTCTTAGGTGTCCTAACTGATCATAGCAAAGGTAACTCTTTTTACCCCATCCATGCATACACATTACAAGTTTACAATAAGAAAAAGATATTTCTTTTAAGCGCATGAGTATACTTTTCTCTTTATTTATTTATTTTTTCTTTAAGGTAAAAACAATATTATTTTCTTTCCTCTTTGTCTAACATTACCAACCATCATGCAAGACACTCTCTAACCAGTGGGGCCATTCGAGGTAACAACTAAATTGACTTAAATTAATCAGTTAGAGGTTTTAAATTAAAATGGTTCATGCTCAAGACAACAAAGGATACAAAGAGGGATTCAGAACAAAGAACACTCAAGACATGACTATGTTATCCAATTTCTACTTCAAAGCATGACATACATTACGAGTGACTCATCAACCACCATAGTAAAAGAAAGCGACCAAAGAACACAATTCAATCAGTCTCGACATTCTTCGTAACCAAAATCAACTCTTTTTCAAAATTTTCAAAAATTTTCAATTTTTCCTCTAAATCAACAATAACATGCATAAAACAATCAACTCAAAATAGTATGCATAAAAGCATAAGATTCAAGCACAAAGTATGCCCCCCACTCTAAACTTAAAAAGATGCATTGTCCCCATGCATAACATCTAAAACATTCACACAACAGATGAGTGATACAAGGCTAGGTAACGAGTAGGGATTCACGAATCTGGATGGCGAATTGGTGCTTGAAAACACTTGAGGATCATCTCCAACCTGAGGATCAAAACAAAATAATCATGAAGTGGCTTTCTATCCTAAAAAAAAAGTCAAATAACAAATAAAATCAAAACTGGATTAAAACTAAAACACTTGAGTTGCATCTTAAAAAGCGCTTAGTTTAACGTCTTTAGCTAGACCATGTCTCTAGTTCAGATGACTTTTAAGGTGGCTTCATCATTCCATGCATAGGAACACCTGAAATATATAATTTTTTCTCGCACTGACCTTCACATAAAAAATTAGTCGAAGAATAGTTATTAGAAAAAGCATAATTTTCTCTCCCTTCGTCCACCAGTTCAATATCTCCCTTACGAATATAATCGAGAAAATTTATGTACCTTCCTTTGGAGATTGTTTAAAACAACTTGCCTTTTCCTTTCCCATTCCTTTACCAAGAGATTGTTTAGAATGTTTACCATCTACTTTGTTGATCTCTTGGTACAAATTTACAGGCTCATTAGGTTTGGAAGAATGAAAGATGTTGAATTTTACCTTTTCATCGTTCACCCGAAGTATAAGCTTGCCATCATGAACATCAATCAAAGCTCTGCCTGTTGCTAGGAATGGCTGTCCAAGGATGATGAAAATTTTAGCATCTTCTTCCATGTTTAGGACCAAAAAATCTGCCGGAAAGATGAAATCGCCGACTTTAACCAAAACATCCTCTACTACACCACGAGGGTAAGTGAGGGAACGATCTGCCAACTGCAATGAGATCGTTGTCGATTGTATCTCTCCTATGTCCAGTTTCCTGTACAAAGAAAAAGGCATCAGATTAATTGAAGCTCCTAAATCACATAAGGCCTTATTTACCATCAGATTTCCTATAGTGTAGGGGATCATAAAACTCCTAAGATCCTTCAATTTTTGCGGTAGCTTCTTTTGCAATATAACACTGCATTCCTCATTTAAGCTAACTGTCTCACATTTTTCGAATTTTTTCTTTGAAGACAACACTTTTCGAATTAGAGTCATATAATTAAATTTTAATAAAATTTGATCTAGATTAAATATCTTAGAATAATGAGAGAATTTCAAACTATGAGTTATATTATATTTGATATAATATAAACTAGGTTATATATATATATATATTATATTAGATAAAATATATAGTATAATACATATTATCTGATAAGTTGGTTATCATATAAATGTATTATATTAATTTTTTTTTAGAAAATAATTAATTAAGGGAGGACTCCCTCCACTTAAATCTTTCTTAATAGATACGTGGGAGATAGGGGAGGTTATGGATGATTTATCATCTTCCCTAAAAGTTTGCAGAGACTAGATTTGATAGGGGCAGAGAATACCATTCTCTCAATAACAAGAAGAAAGTCACAATTCCGTTTACAATGGTTTGAGCTTGGACGCAACCTATTATCTATCAATAGGCGAGAACATACAACTATTTATTGGCAGCTTTGCCTTGCAACCTCTGTACAGCTCAATGTGCGTCTGCCCCATTCGCCTAGTTAGATGAAAGGAAGTGTAGTAGCATAGCGATGAAGGAGAACATAGTTAAGGTCTATAATCTCAGGCACTTCCAAGAACGATTTGTAAGAAAAATTTCCTCATCACTTAGAAAACTCTCCATTTCCCAAAATCATTACAGAGCCCAGAATTCCTGTGGATTCTTAATGTTATTTAGATTATTTCAATAAAATTGTTATTGATATTGTAAATTGCATTGATAGTTAATTAAATCCAATAAACTAATGAACTCATGGCTATAAAATGAATACTCAAGCTTTATGTAGAGACATAAAAGAGGATCAAGTTTGAGTATATAGCCAAAACCATGTATAAGTATATGGATAGGGTTTGATACCTTATTCTGGAGATACTATTGGATGCTGCCCACTTTGTATATTGATACAAATGATGTGATCCCAAAATCGTTCATGTGGAAACAAGCGAGTGGAGGCATTCTATGCAAAATATGTTTGCATAAGACAGGATCATGAAATAATCACTTTTTCTTTATAACGTCATTTACTGTTAAAAACTGATTTTTTCTAACTAAATGACCTAAGGTAACTCGATCTCAATCCTGTGCTAACTATGAACTCTTGTTTATTTGGGATTATCCTTAGATTTGCATGGGTGAGGGTTAGCTTAACAGCGTCAGCTCAATAAGCGCTTCATTTCAGAGATAATACAGGGTAGATAGCTAGAGATATAGTCCTGTAAGATGGAATTCAAACCTACCCACTTTAGGGATAGTTGATAGGTTGTTCCCTTAAGTACTGACTCCTAGCCTTGAACAAATGGGCCCCACCCTCTCCATGGCTGAGAGGGACTCGGTTTATTGGTAGGACCATAAACCAATTGTTCATTAGTGGATCAGTGGAGACTTAAGGAGAAAGATGCATTACAGGGTAAAATGGTAACTTTGACCTAGCTGTAAATATGAACGACTTGTGAAAGTGTGACTTACTGATTATGGTTAAATCAAGTGGACATAAATATATCTTTAGTGAGGAGAGTGTAACTACTGAGCTTTAGTGGAGTGTCTCGGTAGTTAAGGAATATCAATTAATTTTGCTAAAGAAGTTTGACCAATTAATCTTAAATTGTTGGAGCTCATGATCTATAGGTTCATTAGGTCCCTCTTCTAGCTCATAAAAGGATTAAAGTTAAATTAGAACATTGAGTAAATTTGAAATGTTCAAATTCAAATTAGGGTTTGGATAATTATATTCGATATAATTACGTTTAAATTTATTGAAATTAAACATATTTGGAGAGTTCAATATGTTTAAATATTGATTACATGAATAGGGATTCATGTTTGAATTAGGTGTTTTATTAATTTAATTATTATTATTTGATTAATTATTTAATAAATTAATAAATCAATTTTAAATTTCTTAAAATTAAATTTTAGAAATTGAATTTAGTTTATATTTAATTTGATTTTAATTGAAAATTAAATAAAATAAAATTGAAATTGAAATTGAAAATTGTTTTTTAATCCATAATGGATTTTTCCCAATTTGAATACCTAATCCACTAAATTAGTGATATTTGAAGTGTCAAATTGTCAATTAATCTTTTTGCATGTTTAATATGATTGAATACTTCATAATTCATTTGAATTAGGGCATGCAAAAATTGAAATTAAAAAGAAAAAGAACTCTGCTAAAGGAAAGATTGTTTTCTCTCTAATTCAATCCCAAATTCACCTTCAATTTGAAGTTCCACCACTCAATCTAAGGCCTGAGATTAGTAGAAAGATACTTGTGGAAGTCTACTACAAAAAGTTGAAGGTCAATTTCGTGGAGATTGCAAGAAACAATTAGAAATCATCAAAGGTATTCAACATGAAATCTTATTGTTGGAAACCATGAATATGCATGCATGTTACTTAAATAAATGGAATTAGAGTGCTTAATGATTTTGTTTGCTTCCGTGTTATGCATGCTAACTCTATCATTTGATATTAAAGCATGATTTAAACACCCAATTTACGTTAATTTGAGTATGGTGGGTGAATTTCTTAAGATACATGAGATGGTTGTTGAAATGGATATTTAATGGTTTTGGCATCAAATTTTTTGTTCAATTTGCAATTAATTGTTGTAATCGACTATTTGTTTATGGGCCTTAATGTGTGATTAAGAGTCTATAAATTTATTAGAGTCAATAAAGTTGCAATTAAGTTGTAATTGAAAGAAATTTGAACAAGCTCAATAATAGATGTTCAAAATTGAAGCCTCTGTGAGACAGCATTGCAACGCTCCCCTCACAGCGTCGCAACGTTGTTCTTCAACCAACCCAGAATGAAGAAAAAATCTTGAGGCATTGTAACACTGGGATGAAGCATTGCGATGCTATTCATCACAGCCCAGTTCGCGCGTGCACCAAATGTCCAACGATTCAACTGAATCGATTTGACCGATTCAGGTCTTGGAGGTCGGTTCAGTTTGATTTTGACCGGTTCAACCCTTTTTGAAGCCATGGAAGTCCAGTTTAGGCAGTTAGAGTCTGGTTCGGTTCAGTTGTAGTAGTCCAAAGGCTTTAGGTAGTTGTTTTTTTATTTATTAATGTACTAATTAGTTTGTTTGCTTGTTTAGGATGCCAAAACCAGTCCATTCTAGTGTGTGTTTAATTATTTATGCATTATGAATGTATGTTTAATTAAATTAAATCATGTATGTACATATTGTATGCCATGTAAATTTAAACCCACCATAAGAAAGCATGTATCATGCATTGAGAGTATGATATAAATAGTTATAACGTATAATATGCATGTTTTGGGTTTCATAAGTTTAATATAATTGTTATATTAAAGTATGGAATGCTTGATGTATGTTATAACATGTCTACAGTTTTATAAAAAGTTATAAAATGGATTAGACATTTAAATTCTATAACAAAGATAAGATGCATGCTCACCTAGGGTTAATAAATAACAACTTGTTTTAATAGTTGAAATAGGTCGTTATCTTGTAAAACTGAGGTTACAAACTCAACAAATTTTATAATCCTGTATAAGGATAGAGGTACTTAAGTTGATGGTTTACGGACCACCTACTACCTAGGGATTATAGCCAAAGATTTGAACATTGTTAACCCAGTTTTATGAGCATGTGTGAGCGATGTGAGGTAATAAAACGATTTTATCACTTAGACAACATAGATTAAAATCCAAATATAAATGTTATACTAGGGTAATCCACATAGACTTAGGATATTTTTAGCTAGGATATACCTAAGTAAAAGCATATACCCAAACAATCAGAACACTTCAGTGGGAGAATAGGGTTTCTTAGTAACATTTTCAACATTGTTTTCCAATTTGGAGGGGAGGAGTTGTTGATACTGTTCTTTGAAATCTAAAAAAGGAGGGTCACACTTACGAGAGTTACCAAGTGTTAGTAAGTTCTTGACCGAAAACAATAGCTAAATAACTAATAGAATAAAGAGTTATTCTTAAATTAGTATTTAGTCAAGAATGTTTTATTTCAGTGAAGGAGTATTTATATGAAACCCGGATTTCCATTATTCCTACTTAAGCAGGTGTTAAAAGGAATTAACTAAGTGAAAGTTAAATCCTATGTTGAAGTGAAGAAAATTTCTAAGTGTTGAGTAGATTTTCCTTGAGTAGTTGTGAGTTAAGCTTTAATTGATGAAATTTGGCTAGGTGTAAGGTTAAAAAGGACCCATGCTTTAAGAGTTAGGAGACATTAACACGTACGTTGAGAAGGAAACCATGCATTTGTAAGGTTGGACGCATGATTGGCAGAAGTATTGGCAAGAGGCATTGCCAAGAGTTGTCATGCGTTGGAAGCCAAGGAGAAAAATGACTAAGTGTTGGACTATGCATTGATGTGGTGCCATGCGTTGACCATGAATTCTTGAGAGGTTACATGGGCATGGAGAAAGGCTGAAGTGTGGCGAAGAGAAACACATGCAATGAGAGGTAAGAACAAAGCATGCGGCAGCCTCAAGTTGCGCATCCAAGGGTGCCGGACGTTGGACACGATGGATGCGATGGATAGAGTCATGCGGCGATGAAGGCAGGTGTGATGGATACGTTGGACACGATGGATGCGATGGTAAGCAGCCGAAGGCATGAGAGGGCATGCGGTGAAGGGAGGGCATGCTATGATGCGGTGCGAGGCATGCGACGTTGGAAGTGGCAGTGCTATGCGATGGTATGCTGCGATGGACGCGATGGACACGGCAGTGCTATGCGATGGTAAGTAGCGATGGATGCTGGTGGCGCGTGCGGCAGTGCTAACTAATGCGTTGGTGATGTGTATGCGTCGGACATGTGTTATGCATTGGACATCCAAGGGCATGTGGGCGCATAGGACACTCTAGTAGTATGCGTTGAAGGATGTTGGTCATATATCCTAGTTGAATGCATATGAAGTTGGATGAATGCATATGAAGGATGGACGCAATTCGAACATCAATCCGGACATGTGGCTTGTTAGAAGGAATTCTTAAGCCTTAAGTAAAAGAATGGATGCATAAGAAGACATGCAAATTGAGGGCTATGCGTTGGTAAAAAGGGAGCAAGACACCTTGGGTTGCGCTGATGTAGATTGTATTGATAGTTTGGGGAAAGACACTTGAACATGCGACCAAGTAGGGGGTATAGAAGATTTCTTGGACGTTTATAAATAGGGCCAAGGACTTCAGATGAGAGCTCAAATTCTCTTCAAAGTGCATAAAGAAGAGTGTATTGGGAGGAAGAACTATGCGTTGGTAGCAAGACCATGCGTTGGTTAAGAGGTTCCAAGAGGGGAGATGTTGTCGGACAGAAAGGACAGAAAGTAGCATCAAATTGGGACAAGGAGTTCTCTCAGAATACTTATGCGTTTGAAGTGATTTCAAAGCCATCTGAAAGCTATGAAAGTCTAGTTTTCAGAGTAGGGCTGCCGGAGAAGAAGATTCAAGGAATTAGGCTGGAAAGTGAGGACAAGATAGAGGGGTCAAGCTGTCGGGTAAGCTGGGCCAGTCTTGATGTTTTGATGTTTCCAGCCAAACCACGAGTAATTATGAGCTAAGATTTTGAGATAAGCTTCCTGAGACATTTTAGAGCATATTTGTACCAGGAAGAAACTCGAGATAAAGCTTAGAACTATGGGTAACCTGATCTTTAAATTGAATCTGGAATTTAGGGTTCAAGGGGAGTCCGAGATGATCAAGGAACTTCTGGAGAGGAAGGTTCCTAAACGACCAAGGTGAGTGGTACTTTCCTTTAAGTCTTAAAGTATATCTTTTAGAGTAAATTGTATATGCTTATGTTATGAATGAGTACCTAGCATGAGAGTGAGATTATGTGATCGGGATGATTAGGGGGTCAATAGACCTAGTTCCTGAGCCTATAAGCAAAACCTCACGGGATGGTCAGGGGACCGAGAGGTCTAGTTCCTGAACCTGTGGGAGGATCCTCGTATGGGATGGTCAGAGGGCTGACGGGCCTAGCTTCTGAGCCCATGAGTGGGGAGCTATGTGCACATAGGAGACATAGGAGACAAAAGAAACGTAAAAAGTAAGCGTTGTATTTAGTAACAGTTATCTATCTACCGTGTGTGTAGGTTGACAACATACTCATTCTAAGTAGTTATCAGTTTAGCTATCTACCGTGCGCGTAGATAAAGTTGAGACCAGACTCACTCAAGGCGAAGGTTTGAATGTAACCTCGTATTTATGATATGCTTGTTATTTATGAGTTGAAATAGACTCTAGAAGTTGCTTACCACTCACTAAGCTTTGTGAAGCTCATTCTGTTATTTCATGTTTTCTTCCCAGGTAGCGAAAGGTGAGGAGTTCCAGGGTGTTGCTAAGGTCAAGGTCTGCCACAAACCACAGTTACACTTCCGGAGGGTTTTACAGNCTTCCCAGGTAGCGAAAGGTGAGGAGTTCCAGGGTGTTGCTAAGGTCAAGGTCTGCCACAAACCACAGTTACACTTCCGGAGGGTTTTACAGTTATTGTTGTAAACTTTGTAGTTAAGTCGTGGAGTTGTATAAACGTTTCATTGTTGTTGTATAAAATGGGCCTACTTAATCAATTGTTGTTTGGCTCCTTGACTTAATCAGTTGGTTGTTGAAATTAGTTCATTAGTATCAGAGTTATTTTTGCAAGAGTTATTACGCAGTAAGTGTCAACAAAGGGGTTGATAACTGTTGCAGTCATGTCCTTTCCTAGGCTCAGAGGGTAGTCTGGGACGAGGTGTGACAATTTGACTGCCCCTCAATAGCATCTATTCTAACTCACTAAAGTATCATTGCAAATAAATAAAGAATTTTGGGTACATCGTTATTTTTTTTTGCTAAAAATTGGATTTAGTGTTGGGATTGATGCCCTAAAGTCTCATGTCTTGTAGTTTGTAAACTGTTTGTACGAACGCTCATGTTGTAGAATATATGATATTTACTTCACATCTTAATTTTGCTTAGTTGTATGTTTTATTTTCTTTATCAAAAACCAATAAATATAAAATCCCTGGTTATTAGTATGTAACTTAAGCATGTATGTGGTCACATACAAGTGGATCATGTCTTAAGTGATAACCAAAATGGTCTGTTGTATATGGATATAGGAGGGAAACCTTATCCTGGTAACCCTACGGATGTGGCCTGTGGAATGGTCACAAGTGTTGTGACTTGTCATAGATGGTCTGATCCTGATCATTCGTGTAGGGGACATGCGAGCGGAGGCATCCTATACAAAGAGTTTGTATAAGACCTGACCACGAAGTGTTAACGTCTCATTATATATCACCGTTCATGACAGAGACTTCACTTCACTAAGATGACCATAGGTAACATGACCTCAATCCTGAGTGAGTTGGGAATTTCTGCAATTGAGGGCGGTCCTTTGATTCGTATGGTTGCGAGTGGCCAGGTCGCCAATTCAAACCTATCATTTTAGGGATTCGTCTGATTTGGGAGCTAGGAGCTCAGCTACACAAGAAGGAATTCACTCCTTCCCCGAAGTAGGGGTAAGTAGATAGATAAGTCCCTTAAAGACTAATTCCAGGGCTTGAACGATGTGGTGCCACACACCTTCTCTTGGCCCGAGAGTTGTTCACACATAGTTGGACTATGTTGTTTTTTTCATTAGAGGAATCAATGGTACTTAAGGAGTGAGATGTAACCACAGGGGCAAAATAGTAAAGTGGCCCAACTACACTTACGAGCATCTATGAAAGGTCATCGTACTCATGATTGGTTATATACGATGGACACAGAAATATATCTATGGTAAGAAGAGTTCAGCTGTTGGTCTTTAGTGGAATACCTGACAGTTAACGGATGGTGGATCTTGTAGCTAAAGAGTTTAGTCAGCTATTCACGTACCGTTGGAGCTTCGAGCCACAGGTCCATTAGGTCCCCTAGATAGCTTGGATAAAGTCGAGAATCAGTATTTGGGTCAGTTTGAAATGTTCAAATTGACAAGAGTGAGTTTGATTATATATGATATAATTGGATTGGTTAATTATATATATGGTATAATTGGCTAAATGTATGAGATTCAATATTTTGAAGGAAATTAGATATAAATATGATTTATATCAATGGAGGAGAAATTACTATAGTAGATATGTGATATTAAACTATAGGGTAAGACTATAATATGATTATATTCATTTTTTATTAAATTGGTTAATTATGAGATAATTGGCTGTATTATTCTCCTCAATCGTGCGTTAGTGGGAGCAGTCGCATTCAGTTATGGTAACCGATGAATAAAATGAAAATTGGTTTCATTTTGCAAAGTTCGAAAATTCGCAATCAGTGTGAAAACGTAAATGATCGCCTAGCTTTAGAGCCTATACGATAGTATCTCATCGTCTAAATGATCGCACACCAGCGTCTAAATGATCGCATGCCTTTCCCTAAACGATCACATAATGTGCCGCGTTTTCTAAATGATCGTATACTTTTTACTAGATAATCGCTTAGTAAAATCTACACGATCGTGTAGCTTTGTCTAAATGATAAGCATCCCTGCTATGCGATAGTTGTCTTCATCTCTCCCACTTACTTATCGTCTACACGATCAGCTTTTCCTCCTACCTCTACCAAATTCACCAAAGACCACACTTTGGATTCTCACTCCGACAATACCAAGGGCTACTACTGGTGGTGTCGTCCCTGCTGCTTACTTGTTCGTGCTTGTTCGTGTTTGTTATCGTTCGTGTAGACGATCGTCCTATCGCAACTGACTGTTTTGCTGGGTGATAGAGTTCGTGTAGAGGTTCTTCCACTGCTTTGAGTTCGATGTTTGAAGAGAGTCTTCAACTGGTATGAGAACTCTTTCCCTTGTGTTTTATTTATCAAAGCATGTCGCTAATTAGTGTTAATTTGCATAACCATCTATTAAAATGTATATGATGTATTTCGTTCACAATGAAATCGGAAAGATCCGAGCGCGCTTATGGATGCTCTTCGTCAAGAGATCGTTCATTTAGATACAATTTTCTGATGGAATTTATTTATGTTTCAACATGTTGAACTCGATAATTCAACTCTTAGCTTTCGATAAATTCAATGGCGAGGGTTATTCAAGCTAGAAATCAAACATAAATATGATATTAGTTGTTAATGACATGAGGTTCGTTTTAACAGAGGAATGTCCTCCTCTTCCCAGTTCAAATACAAACGAAAGTATTCGAGATGCCTATGACAGGTGGGTTAGGGCTAATAAAAAGGCCAAAGCCCACATTTTAGCAAGCATATATGACGTGCTTACTAAAAAGCATGAAACCATGGTCATCGCTAGGGAGATCATGAAGTCGTTACAAACGATGTTTGGACAACCGTCCTCATCAGTACGACATGATGCTATTAAATATATTTATAATTCTCGCATGAAAGAATGGACCCCTGTTAGAGAACACGTCTTGGATATGATGGTCCACTTCAACATAGCAAAAGCAAATGGTGTTGTCATAGACGAAAAGAATCAAGTCAATATGATCTTGGAATCTCTTCCGAAAAGTTTTCTGATCTTTCGCACAAATTTTGTGATGAGTAAAATCAAATATAATTTAACAACTCTTTTAGATGAACTTCAGACTTACCAATCATTGATGAAAAATAAAAATCAAGAAGGGGAAGCAAATGTTGTTACCTAAAAGAAGTTTCAGAAAGGATCGATATCTGGCATGAAACCTTTTGAAAAGAAGTCTAGTCCTTCAAATGATAAGGGTGTCCAAATGAAGAAAAAGAGAAAAGGAAAGAAGAAGGCTCCACTAAAAAGACCAAGACGAAGGTTGCAAAAGGAAAATGTTTCCACTGCAACGTAGATGGACATTGGAAGCGAAATTGCCCAAAATATCTTGCAGAAAAGAAAGCTGAGAAAGAAAACCCAGGTAAATCTAACTTACTTATAATTGAAACATGTTTAGTGGAAAGTTCTCATTTAACCTGGATATGGATTCAGGCGCCGCTAATCATATTTGCACTTTCCTTCAAGAAACTAGTTCTTGGAGGCAGCGAATGGAGAACGAGATGACTTTTAAGGTAGGAACAGGTAAAGTCATTTCGGCTCAAGCAATGGGAGATCTCAAGTTATTTTTTGGAGAAGCTTACATTTTTCTAAAAAAATGTATATTATTTCCCTAATATGAAAATGAACTTAATCTTTGTCTTCTGTTTATTAGAACATATGTATAAAGTTACTTTTGACATAAATGAAGTGTTCAAATATGTTCTGTTAAATTTGAATATAACTTATATGTGTTAAAACCCACTGAGGAAAACTTATATCATCCTAGGGTGTGGAGGATTGTCTCAACTTACACATTATTAGTATCTATGTAATCCACCTTCTACTTGCCAAATTGTCTATAAATAGTGCCATTTGGTGGGTTTTTGAAGACACACACATTAGGTAAAGTTCATAAAAATTGGAGAAAGTGGAGAATTTAGAAAATTTTCTTATTTTATATTTTATTAATTTATTTTGTTTTGTTAAATTATATTTTTATTCTCATTGTACGTCGTCGTACTCCTCAAATTCACAACAACAATAATATTATTGATTTTTCTATTCCACCTATTATCTAAAACATTCTTTTGACGGTTATGTTTATCTAATTTGAATTTGAAAGAAAGTTGGTTATCACGTGTTGGTGTTTGGGTATTTTGAATTTTGTATCATCAACATCTTTACATTTTTAATGAATCCAAATTAAAATGTAAAAATAGGAAATTATACGAAAAATGATAAGAGAAAAATCTTTAATAAATATAGCATTTATCTTATAAACTCAAATCATATATTGTTGGGGAAAAACCTCCCAAATACTATAGTAGGAACAATCACAAAATTATAAAGAAATTGAAAAAAAAACACTAAAACTACAAGAATTAATTGAAAAAATTCCAAACTGGAGAAAAGAATCACAAACCAAAAGAATTTCACTACGTGGAAAGTTATTACAATAACACGGAACAATTCTCTCCCTCAATCTCAATTACAAGAGCACTCAAAGATTTCGTATTACTAATACCATTTAATCTCTCTCAAACTAAAGAATATAAAAGAGAATTTAAATAGAGTTAGCAAATCCAAACTTAAAGTGTTTCTGACTCAACAATTTGAAACTAAAATTCTTTTATAGTGTTTGGAGCCTATGACTTCCTCGAACTTCTTTAATGTGAGACAACTGCACTTCTAATATTTTGTCATAACTCAATAAATTGTCTTGACAAGATATGTGAAGAATCCACAATTTCCTTTTTCATCACATACTGATCAACCTTGCTGAAATTTATGGTGCAACTTCCACATACTTAACTCACCTAGAAGTTTTTCAGCCAACAACATAACTTCCACCACACATATTGAATAACGGCCACGTCAATGCCTGTGCAAACTTGTGGAATTATTAATATCACATCCTTTATTATATTAAAACGAACATATCAAAAGGATGAATTTTGTTTTCTTTAGAAGAAGTCATCGTCTCTCCTACTGAGAAAGACCACATTTGCTTCTTAGAATCTTTGATAGAGCAGCCACTAGACTCTACTGGACCACATCACCGCTTAACTTGCACTTGTGTAATCCATATTATATTAACACACCATTGACTTGCATTTGGCATAGCCACAACATTGATAATTCCATCAAATTTTTTCACATCAAATTTCATTGGACTTGTAAAACTTGACATATCTCCTTCACTTCCTAGAAATCAGCAAATAATAAATAATCCACACTATTCACAATACCGTAGTCTATTTAAAAAATTCTTTTATGATTTGGAATTTCTGTTTCAACCACAAAGCATACTCATAAATTCGAGAAACTACGAATTTAAAGTTCTGATGCCACTTGTTGTAAAACATCTCTCACCACTAAGGTAAAGATAAAAAGAAAAATAACAAAGAAAGTAAAAGAAAGCATAAAACTAGAAATACGAGAATTAACGTGGAGAAACTCCAAAGTGGAGAAAAAAACTACGGACCAAAAAAAAAATTCATTATGTGTAAAATTACTACAATCACATAGAATAATTCTCTCTCACCACCTCAATTATAAAAGCACTCTCTCAAAATTTTTGTAACCTTTAATTTCACTCTTAAACTAGACAATACAAAAGGAAGTTTAACTAAACTTAACACACTCAAACTTAAAAATGTTTCTAATTGGGACGATTTGAAATCAAAGACATAGGCTCCTCTTATAATGCTTGGAGCACATATTTGCTTAAACTTTTCCGATGTGAGTGATTTTTTATTTTTAATTTTTTAAAGAAGTATATTTTCATCCATTGATTTTTGTGTTTTTGTTGTATAAATTTTAGGAGTATTTTCAAAATCGAAACCCATCTTTAAAAGCTAAAGAAAATAGTTAAAAGAAAAACTTTCATTTTTTAAATTCGACTAAAAATTACCGTGTTTATTTAACAGACCATATTTTTCAAATTTATCTAGCAAAGGTCTCTTCAATGAACTCGGATGGATCCTCAATCTGTACTAGCGATGTTACTAACAATCGAAAGCTAATAACAAAACGCCAACAAAATAATGAAAGCGATAACAACATTTCAAAGCCTAACTCTTTATTGATTGTCGGCAACTTTGCTCTTAGAAAGATTATTTAGCAAATAAAAGAAATTACGTTTCGTTAATTTTAAGCTTTAAACCTAAAAAAGTAAATTATAGTGTTGGATAAATAATGTTAAATTGTTATGACTAAGAATAATGGCTAAATAGACCCACGGTCTAAATTTGTCCGACTTTTTTGTTGATAATTTTTATTTTTAAATAATTATTTAAAATGCTATATCATATATGCTTGTTAAATATACGAGAAATAAGTGCATTTTTTTGTTTTAAAAAGTATGATGTTATTTAAAGAAAAAATTGGTGGGATTGAACACAACTAATCAATTTGCAATTTTAGAACATAGAAATTGGGTATGAAATATACTAAATATTCAAAATAAATTTAAATTTATAAACAATAAAATTGAAAATTGAAGGGAACAAAGTTTTAAAAATAAAGACTCAACATGTGGTTAAAAAAATGATTTTCACAAATTCATTCACAATTTATCTTACCGAACACTCAAAACAGTTGGGACGTAATAACTTTCAACACTTTAATCTGATAATTTGAAAGCAACCTAAAACTAACATCCTTTTACGGCTTGCACACAAGCCCATTTTGGTTAATTACTTGAACCTAAAATTCTAACAGGTGAAGAACTTTTTCTTCAAATTTGCAGAAAATGTTAAAAGGAAGAAGAGAGGCAAAAAGAAAAGAAAAATGAAGCAGAGAAAGGCCTAGCTAGCTCCTATATTAAGTTGAGTGACAGTTGAGGCAATGTACAAGTGGTAATGATCTTTGAATTAGTACTCAACTTACACTGTTGCCTCCTTGAAGCTCTTGGCCAACCATATAGCAGTTTCCCTGGGAGAAACTTTCTCAGGTCCAAAGGGCTTCAGCAACACCCCAAGCTCTTCAAACCTCTCTTGCTGTAGTAATTTAGCGCTGAACTCCAGAAGCCCTTCCAGTGCCTCGGCTCGTTGCTGGTACGACGAGGTGTCGAACCGTCGCTGCCGTGACTCCAAGGATAAACGGCTTGAAGAGGCGATTGCTGGATTGTGATCAAAGTAATCACTTTCATTTCCAGGAACTCTAAAGCTGGAACTGAGAAGATCAGCTTTCTTTGTCGTGGTTTTGTCCACAACCTGGACGGTGCATTTGTCCTTCGTAATCGAGCAGTTGGTGAAATCTTGTGAGTTGAGAGAGCATTGTGCAGATGTTGATGATGTTCCACGGATGTGAAGGAGAGGATCCTCGGAAGAAACCAAGGGGAATTCTGCAATCTTATCGATTCTAGGGGCATTGACAGAGATATCAGGAGAGTTCATGCCGTGAAGCAGCCCGGTATTCGACCTGTAAGGGGTGCCAAAGCCTGCAGCTTTTGTTGACAGTGGAAGAGATGCTCGGCGACTTGAATGTGAAGATCTTCTAGCTGGAGTATGTGATGCTGGAATCTGCAAAATCAACAGACCGAAAATGAATAATTTCAATAGTTGGTGTTTAACTTGACCTCAGGATTAAAAAGCATAAATTTTAAAACATTACAAAAGAATCAGACATATTAGAAAACACTTAAGCTCAGCTTGAATAGTGTATCTTAGCCAGTTATGGCAAAACATCTAATAAATCTCTGCTACAGGCGAGCTAAACACAGGTTCACGAGATATTATCCTCCACTCATCTAGAAGCTTCAACCTAATGAAGATAACGGTTGGCACTAAACTGCTTTTGATAATACTAAGGTTTCTTAAGCACTTCTACTACTAAGGATCTATAAAACATCTGACGTTAGTATGATATTAGGGAAGCTAAAGCACGTTTAGTAAATATAGAGACGGATGAATCTCCTAACAAAGATACTTTTGCAGAAGCATTCAAAAGTCTTTTTTCAGTTGAGGATACAAGGAATTTGGTCGAAGTTTCATAATCAGCAGCATCAGCAGTTAAGCATCCTTTAAATCCTCCCAAATTTCATTTCTTAATTGTGGTTTGTTTACTACCGATGAAAGAAATCATGCCTCAATCACCATAAGTTAAGATCTAATTGTGATTCACTAGTCTGTAATGATTGTCCTGCAATGTGTAGTTCTTGGTATTTCAGAGGCTTTGGGGGTTGTTATTTTTGCATTGTCTCAAATATCTTGTTCAGTTTCATTTTGAAATTCGAAGTTTTTACGGTTGAAGCTTTTTTTGGAAATCTATGGAGCCTTTTATTTGGGTAGTCTGAAGTTTTTTGCGGTTGGGCATTTTTTTTACTTCCAAGTCCTCCGTTCTTCCATTTCTTTTGGCTCCTGCTTCCTTCGGTGTCTCTTTTTGCCCAAAGCTCAACATTCTTGGCCCTTTTTTTTTTTTTTTTGGTGTTTTGTTTGGTTTATTATGTTGGTTTTCTTGAGGAGGTTTAACTTTATTTGAATAGTTTTTTTCCTCCCCGGCAGAGCTTTGTATTTTTTAGTATTAGTCTTTTTTTCATTGTTTCCATGAAATTCTTTTGTTTCTCATTTCAAGAAATAAAGGTATAAATCAGTCAAGGAAAAAAAGAAAGACATGCCCAAACAGATGGGACTCAGGGGAACGGGAACACTATACACAAAATTTATTATAAACTTACAGGATTGAAGTTTGCAGGTGAAAACTTTGATGAGATCGTCTGCTTTTTGGGTGTAGCGGAAACCTTAGCATTAGTCAACCTCGGCGTTTTCGAAATTGTTGGAAACTTTGAGGTTCTTGACAGGTTAACATCACTTTCTTTCTCAGCGCAACTGCCAACAGATAATTCCTCAAACTTTTTATTCAAATAACTAGGCAACTGCAGTGATCTTCGAGAGGAACATTGCGACTCTTCCTCGGTTACAGAGACACTTGGATTTACTACCCTGTCGTTGCTAAAAGACAGTCTCTTCTCTCTGAAAGTTCTTGAGCTATCAGATCCTGGCTCTTCAAATCTTGTTTTCTTGATATAGTTTGTATCAGACCGTTGAAGAGGAAAAGTATTGCGCCTGGGGCTATTCAACTTAAGGTGAACCTTAAGAATGTAGGGCTGGAAATGTGGATGATTGAGTAATTCAGCAGCCTACAAAGTAAAACCAAATGAGCAACGTCAAGAAAAACCCACCAAAATGATTAAAAAAAAAATTATCAATGCTCCATAGAACTCCATGCATATTATACAATATATAGACATGAAGAAAAGACATACACTTGGTCGGAGCTCTGGATTTTTTCGCAGCATGCTTTTGACGAGCCCTCGACTGAACAATGATCAAAGAAATACTTCAGAAAACTTGAGTGCAATATTCAATGACCATATTAGATAAATGATGATAAAATTATAGGATAAGTTGATAATTTATAATAATGGTTGGTCCTTAAGGGAAATGCAGGAAGGGGGGAAATAACATCATTGTTTTAAATCAGACAAAAGAAAGTTAAGGTTTCAGCAACTACTAGTTAATTGTACAAACTAAATTGGGACTCACAATGCACCCGAATAAATGGTTGGAAGTGGAGCCACAATCGACTTGTTAATTTTATTGATCAAGGACTGCATATCCTGGTTTGGAAAAATATCAAATTAGTCTTCCCAAGAAAACAGGACCACATTGTTGTGCTATCTAATTTGACTATCGATAAGCATGGCAACTACAAGCAACTTACAAAGGCTTTAAATGCTGGCTTGTGGGCAGCCATTTCATATATGCAACATCCTGAACAGAAGTTGGTGTTGGTGCCATATAGATATTCAAGAAATCACAACTGATATAAGATAGGAATACAAGGATCAATAATAGGTGGTTTACCAAGAGACCATATATCTGACTTTGAACCATAAGGTATGTCAGCAAGAAGCTCAGGGCACATGTAACTTGGAGTACCCACAACCTGCAGTGCATCAAGAATATTACAACTCTAACTAACAATCTCTCTTGCTCGCTAACACCAACACCACCAAACACGAAAAAGATACACATGATTGCTGAAAAAACACACTATAAATGTATCCAGACTCTTAGCCATGGTACTCACAGATGAAGCAAGGTCATCCGAGGTCAACATTTTAGCAAGGCCAAAATCACCTGCGCAGCCAATACAGGCATATATTCATTTATTGAAACTAAAAATAAAATATTGTGTGAACGTTCAAGACAAAAACTATATAGAGAGAAACAAGACTAAGGCATATGGGTTACCTAGGCGTATGTCTTGATCTTTTGTCAAGAATATATTTGAACACTGTACCAACCATGAAAAAAATTAATTCAATTTAATTATTAAATAAATAAAAACTTTAAAAAATATAGTAGCTCAAAGGATTGCATAATGTCATCTAACAAGGGCATACGCAGTGAGGTATCAACCTTGACATCACGGTGAAGAATATGGTTACAATGAAGGTAATCAAGTGCCATAAGAAGTTGAACAAGCCACCGACAAAGTTTCTGCACAGTACAGTGTTATTTGTTAAACAAACCAGGTTGATCAGCTGAACAGTTAAACAATAGTAATATTGGTGAAGCTGAAGAATCTAGCCGGCAAACAAGAAGGGCACCTCTTCAGGAAAAAAAACACCATTGGCTCTTTTTATGGCCTCAGCCCTGTCAAAAATAAGGAATACAGGGAAGTTATAGAGATACCACAGAAGAATAAAACTGAAGATGAAATTGAACGAGATATCATAGAGTTGGTGACTAAATTCAATTTAGACAGCTTCTTAGGGTTCTACAGAGTTTAGATACAATTTTTTGTAATTATTCCCCCATCCAAGTAGATGACTACAGAAAGGTTTTCTGTATTCTTCTGGCCAGCCTAGGAGGACAGCTCATCTAAATTTCTTTTGATAACAATGAAATTGATGCTTCTTAGTTCTTACCACAAAAATAAGCTATTATGGAATAAATTTCAGCAGAACTTACATGTCTCCTCCTTCGCAATATCCTATCACAATGCACACAAAACAGCCCTGGAAGAGAATTTTTTAACAAATCAGGCACACTGCAGAGAATGATCTCCTTAAAACCAAAAAAAGGAAGGAAAAGAAAAGGCTATATCATACATAGAAACAAATAATAAAACTGAAAAAGAGAAACAAGGTTAATAAAATTGACATTATTCAATTCTGAGGAATGCTACAAGTAAAATGACAATGATGAACAGAGTAACTGAAATCTGATAGGTTGTTTGTTATAAAAAAAAAAAGGAGTGGAGAAGGAGATAGGCAAGCAATATTTTGAAAAATGAATTAGGACTTGAGAGTGTTCTCAAGATTGTGAGGGTCCAAGTATCTCTAACACTCAATGTTTTGAAAAGCTCAAGGCGCAATAAAGTGTAATAGTTTTATGAGGTTTACGCGTAAGACGCCCAAAAAAAAAACTTTTTTTTTTGTGAGGCACATTATATATAAAAGTGATACATAAAGAAGAGAAAACAAATGAAAATTATGGGGGAAAAAACAAAAATAAAAACAAATTTTGCATTTAGCTTAGTAAATTTGATTTTTTTTAGTTAATAATGAAGCAAAAACCTTAATTATTACAATTTTTAAAAATAATGAAGAAACTCCAAGGTTAGAGGCTTAGAGGCCTAGGGCTTGGAGACTTGGAGATTCACAAAAAAGGCATGCCTAGTTTTGTGAGCAAAGCACTGCGTGCCCGAGAGGGATTTTTAAAACTCCGCTAACATTTGGGTTTATCTTGTAGTTTGGTTACCTTTTATCTCTCGAATGTTTGGGTTCTATTAAAATCTCATACGTAGATACCGCAAGGATGTTAAAATTTTAAAAATGAGTTCTAAAGATAATGGAATCAAATCCACACCACAGATTCAGAAGACCCATAAGAAAATAGACATTAAAATAAATCTCCCCGAAGCAACATTATAAAATGGTTTTAAACGCATACAGTAATCTAAGATATACAACCTTTTCTACCCAAGAATCTTTATACTCCACAATAAAAGGGTTGCGTGCTTTAGATATAAGCTCCATCTGAAGAAAAATAATAGAAAAATGTCACTAACCATGTGATATTTGATAACGTATTTTACAAGATTAATCATGTAAACATCAACTAGAAGACACAAGCTTTAAATAGACTAATCAAGTTCGTCATTTTCAAACATAGGTTCCCAAAACTAGAATAATTTCCATACTGCTAGATTACCACAAACCTCTTGATGAGCTGATCTTCTTGTTCTATCAGTTTGGCGAGCAAGACGAATCTTCTTGAGAACATACCTAAGAAAATGTAAAGGTAAAATGACAATTCCCATAGTCACTAAACCATTTCTGTCATCCTACTTATATTTCAACTAAAGCCATAATCCGTAAACTGCATATAAGCGGGGAAGTATTATACCTTTTCTTTTCAAGCCTATGCCTTACAAGAAGAGCAGAGCCAAACGAACCCTTGCCAATTTGCTCTAGAATTTCATACTGCTCCATTTTAATATCGTTACACTGTTGCCCTTTGATAAACAAAAAAGGCGAGAACCCAAAACAAGGCCACTAACTGACATTCATCAAAAAGATAAAATTAGACATGTAGAGTATCACCATCGCTTTGGCTCTGAACTATAAACATCCATAAATTTCCAACTGAAGCGCATAAAACTTTTGGTGGCATAAGACAATAAAGATAAGAAAAGCGTGGTTTGCCACCCACAACCCAAATGTCATAATTCAAATATTTCGGCAGCCAAATTCATCTTAACAATTAAAATGCCTAAAGCTCAAATTAATTAGGCAGAGCTCGATTGTCAAATGGAAACTAGGTTAGGTTACGGAGAAAATCCGGTGCCACTGGATCCAAAAATTCAAACAGGACGCACGTGGTTTTGAATTTAAACACAGAACCAAAACGGCATAAAATCACGTGATCGTAACGTAGCCTTTACACTTTCGCTAAAGCATTCAACTCAAAGTCACAATGAAGTAACATTCTAGTCCTCCTCTCACTCATCCTCACCATTCACTCAACATAAACTGTTTTGTAAAGCATAAGAAACATTTCGGAGCACAGATTAACCAAATGCAAGAAGGAAAACAGTCGCAGCAAATCAGAAGAAGCGCGCAACCGACGAGAGACTTTTTCAACCAGAAACAAGACAAGAAACCAAATGCAAGTAGAAACAAGAACTATGCTATCTGTTTAGGGCAAAAAAACGACATATAGCATCAAAATTTCGCCAACAAGTTCCGTAATCAGAAAGAAACTAAAAATGAAGTACAGAGAGAGTTGCAACCTGGAGGTAGGAGAAGCGATTCTCCGGCGAGCAACACAACGATGGAACAAGAAGAAGAAGAAGCGAAGAAGCGAATATGAAGTAAGGTTGGAGTGGGAAAAATGCAGAGAGAAATTGACAGGAGGGTTGGATGGACACTCTTCAACCATTTTTTATTGTAAAATCCATTATTGTAATGAGAGAGAAAAGAGAGAGAGGGGGATTTGGAAAAAAGCAAAAGAGAGAGAAATTCAAAGTTTCAAATTTGCAAGTGAGAGAAAGAGATGTAGAGAGAGGGGAGGGCAGGGGTCTTTTTGCAAATTTTCAAATTTGATCTTTAAATCCAAAATTTCAATTTAGTCCTTATAATTCTAAGAGTTTTGATTTGATATCATAATCTATTAAAGAATATTATTTTAAATAACAGAGCTGTTGAGAATATTTATAAATAATAGTAAAATATTATCGCCTGTCTATCATAGATTGCGATCACGATGGATAGACAATAAAATTTTGTTATATTTATAAATATTTGTATTTATTTTTCTATATTTTAAAAAGTCCTATCTATTAATCTTAAGAATTTCAATTTAGTTTCACCAATTGAAACGATTTCATTTATATGGTTTGGATTTAGTTTTGGATTTATTTCTAATTTTGTCGGTTTATTTGCATTGTTATCATTTTAACAACTTTTTTTTCATGGTATAATTTTCTATTTGAATAGTTGTGTTAGTTCCCTATATTAAAATTTAGGTTAAGTAAAAAAAATAAAAAAGGAGTATAATTTTATATAAGGTAACACACAATTTAGAGATATGTGAGACTTAATTACTACTAAAGTATAAGAATCAAATTGAAACTATATAGATCAAATCACAACTTTTTAAACAATAAGGTAAATTGAAGTTACCTTTCTTTCAAGTATAACAAGTGGACGATGATTTAAATTTATCTAAAGAGAAAGAGTACATGTCTTTTTTTTTCTTTTTTTTTTTTTTTTTGCATTTTGGCATTTTGACTTATATTTATACTATGAGAACTAAATAAAGAAAATTGAAATCATCGAAATAAAATTAAAAAGTTAGCAAAATAAGAAAAAAAAGTTATATTGTATCTATTAAAATTTGAAATTAATAATTATATCAATTTAAATTATAAATAATCATAAGTGAATCAATTTAGATCTATTTGTTTATATAAGTGTTAGAAGTTATTTTAATCCTAGGATTTTCATCCATCTATCTTCCTACATTTTTTCATACTTTTAGTAAATTTTTTCATACTTTTAGTAAATTTTGGTTATATTACCATTTTGATATTTGTATTTTTTAAGTTTATTCAATTTTAATTGTTATATTTTCAAGAAAGCTTAAATTTAGTTTTTACAGTTTGTTTAATGTTATTTTTTATTTATTGTTATTGCATTTTGACTTGAAATTTTGAAAACATGTCTACTTATCATATTTTTATTTTAAAGGATTAAATTTAATATTTATTTAACATACATGAATTAGAGTTAGACATTTGAAATTACAAAAACTAAAATTGTGAAATCGGGAGATCAAAAATAATTCATTATTTTTTTGGTTAAAATAACAATAATGATAACCTAATTCTAATTAAAAAATAAAATTGTTATTTTATTTGTATATGTTTAGATTTTGATTTTGTTGGGATTCTTGAAAGGGACGTTGCGTGAGTGAAATCCAGTGCACGGACGGAGGGCCAGGGCTGGATTCGATTCTGTACCCCGCTGTGTACGAAGTCTTACGGTGCTCTTCTGCCGTCACTTCAAACGACGTCGTTACATTTTACACCTTTCATTTCTCTAATTAATATACATAAATTTTAAGAAAATATCATTTTATTTCGAAAGATTTTTAAAAATAGAAAAATAAGTAAAATTATCAGCAAAATTTTAATCTTTTTTTATAGAGACGGATAGAAGTCTATCCGTGATAAAAATTGATAGAAGTCTATTTCTATCAATTTTAGAAATTGATAGAAGTCTATCACTAATAAAAGAAGTTAATCATTTTTTTTTTGTTATTTCTGTAAATAATTTGACATTTCTTTTATCGGTAAACATTTTCCTTTTATTTTATGTCAGTACATCTGGGAGAAAATTCAAATTAGAGTACCCTTGGGTCTTGATCTCTAATGCATAGGATAAATCATTTAAAGCTATTCTTATTTTGGTTTAAAATATCAGTTTATAATTTTAAATTTTGGGTTGTATAAACCCAAACTAATAATTATATCAATTTAAATCTTGAATTTTCGTAAGTCTATGAAACATCCCTTCATATTTCGCTCAAAAATACCGTGTCGAACTTATAAACTGAAATAGTTAAACTCCTAAATTATCATAAAGGGAATCAATGTGGACCCATCATTATAAATATCTTCAAAAACCATTTATGCATCAATTCTCACTCGTGTAGACTTTTTCAAAATGTCGATTTTACAAAATAAATTATTATAGTTGATGCATGAATGAGGAAATGCTAGTGAAAAATTTAACTTGATTCCCATATGAAAGTTTAAAGGGGCTTAATTGATGTAATTATAAGTCTCAAAACTTTAATATTTGCCTTAAGTAGGTCCTCTAGACTTTAAACTTTGTCTAATAGATCCTAAATTTGTAGACCCCATTTGATAGTTGTTTAGTTTTTAAAAATTAAGTTTATAAATATTTTTTTTACCTATAAGATTTTATGTTTTGTTATCCATTTTCTATCAATATTGTTGTACAAAACTAAGCCAAATTTTCAAACCTTAAAAAATATGTACATATTTTTTTTACAAAATTGTTCTTGTTATTAGAATTTTACTTGAAATTCAAGTGTTTTTTCAACAGAAATTAAAGCCATAATTGATAAATTGGTAGGAAACAAGCATAAATTTTAAAAATAGAAAACTAAATCTGAAATCATTATCAAACTGAGATTTAATGTTTTTGTGTTATTTGGTCTTAAACTTTGTACGTTTTTTATCTGTGTATACTTAATGATGAATTTTGTTTAGTTAGAAAAGACGTGGCTGAAAAAAAAATTAGACAATGGTATTGTACTTTCCACATAACCTCTAATGTCTAATAATGAAAAGGATTTAAGGTGTGGCAAGAGTTTGGAGAATTATGATTGACATGCTTCTTCTGAAGTTATAACAACGTACATATAAGCCATATAACCTAGGATTTCTCTCTCTTTAGTTTCAGGCTCTTGGGTCTCATGGCTCCTATTTTCCTTCAGTATTAAGTTTTAGGCGTGCAACTTGCCAAATTGGTTAACACTCAATCTCATCCCTGACTGAGACCAAGATGGGTCCCACGGGTGCTTTGACTCGTGACTCATAAGGTCTTGGGCTTGATATTTCTATTGGGATCGATACCCTAAATCTTGTAGGGTCCTGTAGTTTGTAATTGTATTGTACAAATATTTTATTTATTTAATAAAAATATAAGATATTTTATTTGACATTTAGTAGCATTAAACCCACAAACCAATAAACTAACATCCAAGGTTATCTTTTGTAGCTTAAACATGTATGTAAAGATATACAAGTGAATTATGTTTAAGTGATAACCTAAATGGTTTATAGTAGATAGATAAAGCTGGATACCTTATCCTGGTGACACTATGAGTACGGCCTGCTTTGTAGATGTTACAATGGTTGTAAAGTATCTGATCCTAAACATTCATGTGGAGACATGTGAACGAGGGTATTCTATACAGAGGAGTTTGTATAAGATTGGACCACGAAATGACTAGTCTCATTATATAACACCGTTCATAATAGAGACTTACATTTCACCGGGATGACCATAGGTGACATGATCTGAATCATGAGTGAGTTGTGAACTTTTGCCTATAAAGGCGATCCCTTGATTTGTATGGGTGAGAGTGGTCAGATCGTCGACTCAACAAGCCTAGCATTTTGGGGATTCGTCTAATTGGGGAGCTGGGAACACAACTACACAAAACGGAATTCACTCATTCCCCAATGTTGGAGAAAATAGATAAAATGCTCCCTTAAGGGTTGATTATGGGGCTTGAACAATGTGGCGCCACACTCTCTCATGGTCTAAAGGGGTTTAGTCATAGTTATACTATGATTTATTGTTCATTAGAGGGATTAGTGGTACTTAAGGAGTTAGATGTAACTACTGGGACAAAACGATAATTTTGGCCTAGCTGTACTTACGAGTAATTTGTGAAGGGTCATCGCCCTATTGACTGATTATATCCAATGGACACATAAATATATCTGTAATGTGAAAAGTGCAATTGGTCTTTAATAGAGTGTTTGACAGTTAATGGGTATTACTAATATAATTAAAGGAGTTTAATTAATTGCTTAAAGTACCATTGGAGCTTCAAACTACATATCCATGAGGTCCCCTCTGTAGCTCAACATGGATTAGATGAGAATCAATTTTGATTTAATTTGAATTGTTCAAATTAATTGAGGGAATTAATTATATGTGATTTAATTTAATTATATATGATATAATTTCAGGAATTGCCAAAACATTTGACTCGCAAAAGAGATTTTTTTTTTCAATTAAATTTGGTCATATCCAAAATGATTCTATCATTTTCGCGAGCTACGAGAAAATAGAACACCTTTCATGTTAGTCAGATTAGTCAACATTTCTATGTTTCGATGCAACAAAATTGAATTCGTAGAATTCTACTTACTATAAAGTTTTTTTTCTGAGAGGAAACAAATATTTGAATATAATTCAAATATTAATTATGTGAATTAGATTCATATAATTAAATTTAATATAAATGAGATTGTTTATATTAAACATAGTTGTTGAGAGAATTAAATCTATAGATTATATTGTATGTGATACAATATTAAACAATAGGAGTTATAATAATAATAATAATAATAATAATAATAATAATAATAATAATAAGTTGGTTATTTTATATATATATATATATATTAAAATTAAAATTGATTTATTTATTTTAATTTTTTGAAATTAAGGGTGGGAATAACTTCCCACCCCTATTCTCTCCCAACCAACGTACACGAGTGGATGGTTGGGAGGTTTTCATCTTCTTCTTCATGTTGACAGAGGAGAGGAAACACAGAATTTGTTTTGAGAAAACTATCCTCATCTCTCTTCTCCTCTCTCAATTATCCTTTCCCTTTCAAAAAAAAAATCATAGGTCCCACAAAACTCGAGAATACAGAAGGCCCTAACTGGTGGTGTCTAAATTAGTTTTTGAGTTCGTGGCCAGTTGGAAGTCCTTTTGATCGTGATTGTTCCAGATCGAAGAGGATTCATTTGAAGAAGGATTCTTCAAAGGTAAGAGTATTCTTATCCCCTTTTCTCCTTTATTTATTTTCTTAATTAGCATGCTGTAATTTTTATTTTGATGCATAATGTATAATGATTTTGTAAAATTGTGCGTTCTGTAAAATTGAAATTTGGGACCGATTTGGCTCAAGGACCTTTACCGGTTCTTTCAATTTCGATTTTGAACTTTGTTTCTATCCCATTTGAGTCTAAATAATAATGAATTTAGTTTTATTTGTTGAATCCAAATTTATTCATAATTGCGGATTAGATGGATGTGAAAGAGATGTTTGAAAAGTAATAAATTTTAATATGGTTAATGATATAATAATTATTTTAAAGAAGCAAATACTAATGGATCTCACTTTGTGAATTTTGATTTGTTTTTTCTTTTTCTAAAGGCTACGTGCATAATAATGTTCAAATGAAAGGAAAATTTGGAAAGAAAAATACAGTCAAGGAATTTGAAAAATAGAGGGAAAAGTAAGTGCTTTAAAATTCAAATAAAATATTTACTTTTGAAATTTGAATTTGAATTTAGAAACAGAAGCTTTGGTGAGAGTTATTAAGAATATAATTTACCTATAGTATGGCTTGATAATGCCATTTATGGGCATATCCTATAAGACATAATTGACCTAATTTTCAAAGGGTCCCAAGAAGGACCACTTACAGAAGATGTCGACTCATTTTTCTTGTTTTTTCATATTGTTCTAAGAGGAGTAGAGTCTAAGCTAAGCATTAGCCTTTATAACACTTTTTAGGAAGAATAACATTTTATTATATTATCGAGTTAAGAAACATTCTCTATATCATATTAGATTTTTAATATATACAAGTACAAATCTACTTTTTAGTTTCAAGAGTATCTCATTTTTTTTTTACGCGTTGTGTTCTTATAATTTTACGAGAATTCCTAAAATGTTTAAACTAATTAATCCAAAGATGATTTTGAGATTGTGTGGATAACTCTTGTGCCAAATGATGATGTTGTTCTTTAAGACAATCTCAATTACTAACATTTGATTGTTCCTTAAACTTGAAGCCTATCTTCTTTATTTTAATATGGGTAGAAATATTCAAAGTACATCTTCAATTAAGACATTTACTTAAATATCTCAAATTCCAAATATTGATAAAGAAGAAATAAAGGAAGAAAGCTTGAAAGATTTTGGAAAGCATAAGGCCAAAAGCTAATATTTAGTTTGTTTATTATTATTATTATTTTTAAGTAAAATCGCTTAGAAATTGTTTCGATCGCTTATATTGTTTCATGGGTATTAATATCATATATCTAGAATTTAAATTTCTATGTTTTAAAAATTTGAAACAATTAATGTATGTGTTTGAATATGTAGGATAAATAATATCTAGAAGTTAAATATTTTTATGTTTGATTTACCAATTTTGTATATAGAAACCAAAATTAAATAATTACTTAATTAGATGCAAGAGAATAATTAATGTAGTCATAAATTAAATTAATAATTTATTTAGTATATTGTTATATCATATTATTTAATCATTTAAAATAAAAATAAATAAATAATTTTATATTAACATTAGTTAAACATAATTAGATTATTTAATTTAATTACCAAAAGTAATTAAATAAATATAAATTAATTAGAATATTAACAATTAATAATAAATTTTTTTATATTAAATAGTTAAAGACAAGGTGATATATTAAATCTAAATAATATATTTATATTTAATAATTAATTAAAATTAATAATAATGATTAATTGATATAATTTATTAATTAATTAGGCTATATTTTTATTATTTATCTCTATGTATAAAAATCTTACCTATTTGAAGGTATTAAAAAACTCATGTTACAGGGTTTAAAATTTATGCATAATAATATTATGGATTTTAAAAAGTCAAATTTTGTAAATCAAACAGAGATATTAAATGTTTATTTAAATCCCATGACAAACATGTGAAACAAATATCCCCATAAACATTTGTACTACATTAATGATAACATGTAGGAAAAAAAATTTACACTACCACATAAATACTTGAGGTCACACTACAACTTTGTAATTATATTTTAGTCCTTAAATTTTAAAAAATATTTTTTTATAGTCCCTAAACTTTTAAGATGTGTTTATTTTAGTCCCTACTATTAAATTAAAAGTATGTTAGCTCTTCGATAGAAGTGTGAATGAGCTTGCATTTTTGAATGACTAGAGTAGATATATTGAACAAGATGAATGTGAAGTAAAATGGCAACAACCATTGCGTCAAAATATTGAAAGACCAGAATTTTGAACTAAAATTTCTTTTTTACATTCTCCCAGTTTGCCACTGTTGAATGAGAAATTTTGGATCAATCACAAGTCACCACGTCGTTTGCTAAATTAACGACGAATTTCTAAATCATTGACTTTGGGTCCAATTAGAAGTTAATACATGTCCCGAATTGAATTGAAGACAAGTTTCGATGACGTCACGTGGATGAATCAGATAAGATTAAATTGATCCAATTTGATATTACTATTGGGATTAAAGTCCAAACTACAAAAAAAAGTTGTATTGAACTCAAATTTCAGATCAGGCCCAAAACTAACTAATTGGGCCCAAGGGTCAGGCCCATGGACCAACCAAACCCACGAAGCCCACCTGAGAACTCTATAAATAGAGAAGTTCTCTTCATTTGTAAGGGCAGCATTTTCTACACTCAGAAGACCCAGAGAGAATTCACTAACAAGCAGAGGACTCCTGAAGACTCCTGAAGCTGCACTCTTATAAGGCAGAAGACCTTTGAAGACAAATACTCTTCCAAGACTTCTACTCCAAGCTTCCAACCTTTGAAGACAAATACTCTTCCAAGACTTCTACTCCAAGCTTCCAAGACTTCTAAAGCTGCACTCCTATAAGGCAGAAGACCTTTGAAGACACAAATACTCTTCCAAGACTTCTACTCCAAGCTTCCAAGACTTCTGAACCTGCACTTCTATAAGGCAGAAGACATTTGAAGACACAAATACTCTTCCAAGACTTCTACTTCAAGCTTCCAAGACTCTTGAAGCTGCACTCCTATAAGGCAAAAGACCTTTGAAGACACAAATACTCTTCCAAGACTTCTACTTCAAGCTTCCAAGACTCCTGAAGCTGCACTCCTATAAGGCAGGAGACCTTTGATGACACAAATACTCTTCCAAGACTTCTACTTCAAGCTGCCAAAACTTCTGAAGCTGCACTTCTATAAGGCAGAAGACCTTTGAAGACACAAATACTCTTCCAAGACTTCTACTTCAAGCTTCCAAGACTTCTACTTCAAGAACGTTCAGTGCTTTCCTTCTCCAAGTCAAACATATTCACCCAACTGAGAGAGAATCAGAGGATCAAGTATTAGATATCGAACCACATCGCATCAAATCAACTCCAACATCAACACCAACTCAAGTTCAACTCCACGAAACACGTTTCTTCGGAAACCTCGTGCGAACAGCCACCTTCAAAATTGAAACTCTAGATTTTTTTTAGTGTAGTTAACTTATTTAGTAGCCTAGTCATTAAAAATCTTAATATATCATAGACCAAAATAAACGCTTTTTAAAAGTTCAAAGACTAAAAAAAACATTTTTAAAAATTTAGGGGTCAAAATTAAGCAATATTCAAAATTTAGGGGCTAAAACGAACATTTTAAAAAATTTATGACCAAAATAGACTATTATTAAAAATTCAAGATCAAAATAAAATTTAAACTTGAAAATTGATGTTAACGTGACAAACAATAAATAATAAAAAAAAGAGTACAAACCATTTTTTTTAATAAGATATTTGAAATGTTTGCTTAAAAAGAAGAACCGGATAAATTGGTTCAAAAAGAGAGGAAAATACTCCAAATATCTAAACAACTTTTTGGAATAACTCAAAAGAATTGAAATGAGAGGAGACAAAAGAGGCTTAATTAGCTCATAAATTCTCGAGAAGCACTTTGTTTTCACTATTATTTAATGTGGCTACTTGAGAATCTAATATTGTAATTTGGTTTCTTTCAAAAAGGAATTTCTTATAAATAAAAAATCTAAAAAATATTTACCTTTTATAACAAAAAGTTTCAAAAAAATATTTTGTACTTTTGAAACTTTTTACTATAAAATTTAAATATTTTAAAATATTTTTTATATTTAAAAAAGCCCCTTTCAAAATAATTATTGTCATACCATAACATCTTTTTTTTCAAGTGACACTTTTGTCCTTATTGGAAACCAATGGCAATATATATATGATAAATAACAAAAATAAAAAATTAATTTATAGGCTATATCAATTAAACCCAAACACTGAATTTTACCTTTCAATATGTTTTGTTTGGATAAATATAGTGTGATACTTATATTTTTATTAGTTAAATCTCTAAATTTTTATAAACGAATCAATTTACATTTTCAGATAGGATTTTCTTTGAAAATTGTTCATTCATCAATTTTAATAGTGTATTTTGTTAATATGATATTTTAAAAAGTCTTCACACATGTAAGATTGATGCATTGATGATGATCAAAGGTAATATTTACTATATTAAAAAGGGAGAAGTAGGAGAAGTTTTACTTCCCCAATTTGCCCTCAGTTTTTAAACAAATGACAATGATTCCCTCTAGATTTGGTAGTTAGTTATTAGCAATTCTATTATTAGTTTTGACTCTTTCATGGATTTCCTGTGATCGATACATGATGATTCAATATATTTATAACTCTTTCAACTTCACTGTCACTCTTCACAATCACAAAGGGAATAAACTTAATTTTACGTAAAAAAATGCTTATCAAACTTTTCGGGTAAGTGATTATCCAAGCTCATACATTTGAAATTTGAAGTGTAAAATTGATTCATGCCTATGAATTCTCTTAGTAATCAACTCTCAGTTTAATTAGAATAAATCTCCATTTTAAAAGCATTCTTTGTTACTTTTCATTTTTTTAAATAATTGTTCCTTTGTTTTTCATTTTTAGGAGATTAAATAATTTTGGCAGATTTTATCAACAACTCAAAATATTGCAATGTATTTAGAATTTGTTTGAATTGAGAATTTTTGTAGATTTGATGTCTGAAAAGTATTTGTTAAAATGCGCATCAAAGGTATATTTACTTGGAACACAATGGTTTCTGTTTATGCTTATAATTATAATTAATGCTTAACAATTATTCAATAGAAACTAACATGTTCAATTAGTTCATTAACATATTATTTTTTATGTATTGAATTAGTGTGAAGAGAGACCGGAGATTTAAGAGATAATTAATTAGTATTTGAGAAGTTAAGTGAACAAAGTGATATACATATAATTGAGAAAATTAGGGAGATAATTGATACAAATTGATCTAATCTTCTTAATTTTAAAAGCATACTACCGATTCAACTTCCACATTTTCTTAGAATTTCATTCTTAGAACCATTATGTACATAAAGGAACTTTTTTTTAATTTTCTTTAAACTTACAAAATAGAATATAACTTCATAGTTTTATTAACTTCTAGTTGTATTGTGTTAATGGGATTTATAATTTATATTAAAAAATGGTTATTGTCCTCTTAAGTCTTATACAATAAAAATACTTTTTGGAAAGTTTTATGAGAAATTTTGAAGTAGCAAGTAAATATTTTTTTTAATAAGATAAGAAAGAATATTCATCGTTTAAAAAATATAGTTTTTTTGGACAACAAATATTTTACATAAATGTCAAAATAGAATTTCATAAATGAAAAAAAAATTGATTTGATGTTTCACTTTACAAAAGATATAGGTTATGTGAATTAAAATGAAACTATATAATATTTAGTCATCACATGCTAAAATCTACTATTTTTTACAATGTTTAATTAAAATTACTAGATTCACAGGTATTGCACGTGTTTCTTGACTAGTTTTGATAAATGGTATAAATTAATTCACTTATAAAAGTTTAGGAATTTAATTTAAACAATTATAAGTGTGCAAGATATTTTTCTAAATGAATCTTAATGATGGTTTAAATTAATACAATGAGGAAAATTTAGTATTAAAATTGGTACAATTTAATTTCAATTATACAACTCTAACGTTTAAGAGTATAAATTGATTTTTTATAACCATTTTAAAAAAATTTCAACCACCTCAATATTCTATTGGTATTTCCATCTAGATTTTTATAAAATTGAGATATTGATATTTTTGTCACCATCAACATTTTAAACATTGATCTTCAACTTAATTTTGCTCTTTATTTTCTATTGTTTGTTTTATTTTCTCTCTCTTTTAAATTTTCACGTCTTTCTAACTTCTTTTCTCCATCTTTAATAATTTGTATCCCATTCTTCTAATTTTTGTCTTTCTCAAATGTATATAGTGTTGTGAATTTGAGGAACACAATGGCGTACAACGAAAATACGAATATGGAGAAAATATAATATGAATATTAAAATAAATATAATATATAAATAAATAAATAGCAAAAAGTAAATAAAATAACAAAGAATGAATTTTTCCACTCTCTCCAATCTTTCTTGATTGATTACCAATATGTGTGCGTCTTTCAAAATCCACCAAATGTCACTATTTATAAGTAATTTGGTGAGTAGGAGGTGAATTACATAGATAGTAATAGTGTGTAATCTTGTGATACATGAACAACACATGGATAAGTGACACATGACCAATAGATATTAATAATGGGCATCTACATTACACCCAATTTAACATATTTATAATAATCCCCCTTAGATGTTCATTATATATGAAATATGCCTTGTTAAAACCTTACTAGGAAAAACTCACTGGAAAAAAATCTTAACGAAAGAAAAAGAGTACATATTTCATATAATCTGATACCCTTAAAAGTATATTTACTCCCCTCATGGAAACATCATTTGAGATCTCTAAGTCACTAATATTGTGCACCAGTTTTTCAAAGATTGTGGTACGTAATGCCTTTGTAAATAAGTCTACCAGGTTATCTTTCGAACAAATTTGTTGTACAGTAATGTCGTCATTTTCTTTAAGATCATGAGTGGAGAAAAGCTTCAGTGAAATATGTTTTGTTCTTTCTCCTTTAAAATATCATTCTTTAATTTGGGATATGCATGTTGTGTTGTCTTCGTATAATATCGTTGGAAGATTTTTACTAGAAGACAAACCACATATTCCACGAATATGCCGATTCGTTGATCTTAGCGACTAGCCTCGTGAATTGTAAGAATTTCAGTATGATTTGAGAAAGTGATTGTTGTGGTCTGTTTCACCAATCCCTATGATATAGCAGTTCCTCCACATGTGAATAGATAACCTGATCTAGCTTTGTGTGGATTAGATAAATATTCAGAATCTACATAACCAACTAGATCAAAATTTGATTTATTTGAATAAAACAAACCCATGTCGATCGTTCCTCGGAGATAACAGAGTATATGCTTAATTTTGTTTCAATGTCTTTTTGTTGGAGAATAACTATATCTTGCTAATAAATTTACTAAAAATGCAATATGGGTCTTGTATTATTAATAAGATACATAAGTGCACCAATTACATTAAGATATGGTACTTCTGGACTAAGAAGTTCTTCATTATCATCTCGAGGTCGAAATATATCTTTCTTCACATCTAGTGAATGGATTTCCATTGGAATGTTCAATGGATGTACTTTGTCCACATAAAATCTTTTCAAAACTTTTCCTGTATAAGTTGATTGATGAAAAAATATCTCATATACTAAATATTCAATTTGCAAGCCAAGATAAGATTTTATTTTTCTGAGATCTCTCATCTTAAATTCTTTCTTAAGATATTCTATTTAATTTGAAAGTTCTTCAAGAGTTCCAATTATATTTAAATCATCAACATATACAGTTATAATAACAAATTCTAAGTGTGATTTTCTTTATAAAAACACATGGGCATATTGGATTGTTATGATATCCTTCTTTCAATAAATATCCACTCAAGCGATTGTACTACATTTATCCTGATTGTTTCAATCTATATAACAACCTCTGTAACTTTATTAAATACAGTTCCCGAGAATTCGATTTATATGTTTTAGGTACCTTAAATCTTTTTAGGATTCTCATATAAATATCATTATCAAGTGATCCATATAAATATGCTGTGACTACATCTATAATGTGAACATCCAGACTTTCATACATAGTCAGGCCAATTAAATATCTTAGTGTAATTGCATCCACCACCAGAGAATACGTCTCCTCATAATCAATTCCAGGTTTTTGTGAAAAACCTTGTGCAACTAGTCATGCTTTATATCTTATGACCTCATTATTTTCATTTATTTTCCTCAAAAACACCCATTTGTGTCCCGCAGGTTTGATACCTTTTGGTGTTCGGGCTACTAGTCCAAAAAAAACTGACGTTTTGAAAGTGAGTTTAATTTTGTCTTGATTGTTTCTTTCCGCTGAAACCAATCTTTTCTATGTCGATATTATTCAACAGATTTTGGTTCATAATCCTCATTTTAGATATAATATCAAGAACAATATTGTACGCAAAAATATTGTCAAAAACTACATGAATTCGAGCAAGATATAGTTTATTGAAATCTCATTATTATCTTTATGTATTCCACCTTCCTCATTAGTCATGTCATGAATTTTTTCAAGGGTACATCCTCAACCAAGTCTTATTGATTATTAATTATTTTTTTCAAGGATTTAATCTTTAGAACCCATTGGTTTACCATGTTTCTGGCGTGTTCCAGACTCATTAGTGACAACTTGCTGTGTTGGGATATCAATTTTCGATGGAACATTTGCAGCTGGTATATGTGACTTTGTTACTTTCTTTGCATCTATAAATGCATTTGGTAACTGATATGTTGTATTTTGCAAATGAATTATCTTTTGAATTTCAATAACGATATATTCCATGTAATTTCTTTTTTCAACTTCTTAATTCCTTTCCCTAAAGTTGGAAAATTTGTCTCATTAAAATGACAATCAACAAATCGTGCAGTAAATACGTTACCCGTCAAGGGTTCAAGATATTCGATAACTATTGAGGAATCATATCCAATATATATTCTGAACCTTATTTGAGGGCCTATCTTAGTACGTTGTGGTAGAGCAATTGGAACATATACTGCACATTTAAAAATTTTCAGATGAAAAATATTTGGTTTTGAAAGGATACGAGAGTACCCATTGCGAAAAAGATCGCGTCCTAGTTTTAATTTTACATAATGCGTAAACAATATATGTGAGGGAAACAAAATACACATGATCGATTAACATACATATATAATATATAGAAATTAAAAGGAAGAAATGATTCGGAAAACGTATCCTTGAAGACTAATCTCATCATGATTTTCTCTCCAAAAGTAGAGAGTTTGTGGGCTTATTTGAATAATTTAGAGAAATTATTTTGTTTTGAGAGAAAAAACATTTTTCCAAAATCTTCAACAACTTCAATATTTTCAACACCTTACAACTCCAACACATTTTGGAGTATTTATAATAGTGCAAGTGGAAGATGAAAGAACCTTTCTTTTCATGTTTCCAAATGATAATGAGAGAATTTTATGAAGAAATGGAAAGGTTTATAAGTTGTTTGAAGAAAATGAAACGTTTATGTAATTAAAAATACATATAATTAAATAAAACTAATTTTCATTTAATTAACAACCTATTTTATGTAATTAAAAAATATACATGTAATTAAATAAAACCAATATTTATTTATTATATATATATATATATAATTTAATTTAATATTATAAAAACAAATTCTCTCAATTATTTAATATGAATCAAATTTATATTAAGTTTGATATTTTCTCTCAAATTATATCTCATATAATTTTATATAAATAATTCCCTTTATTAATTTCAACAATTCGAATTAATTCGATTATTTTATCCCAATTGAGCTAACGAGGAAACCTTATGGATCTATATTTTGAAGCTCCAATGGTACTTGATTAATTAATCAAACTCTTTGATTAAATTAAGCAACTTCCATTAACTGTCAGTCACTACATAAAAACTGACAGCTGCACTCTTCGCACTATAAATACAATTTTGTGTCCATAAAAGCGATTCATGTTTACTAAAGTGTTTAATAAACATAAATCAATATTGTGAAACTATCCAACGTAAATGTTACTTTGGACAAATTTTAACAAACAATCAGTAAAATTATTAGCCGAATTTGCTAAGTTAATCAACCCTAGGTAAAACACTCAGCGGGAGGAAAATGAGTATCTGATACTTCATTTTTCCTTTTACGTTTTTCCTTGAACGTTCACACTGTGAGATCTATGCTCGTCTTCGAGGCACCTTTGCTTGTGTCCCCCTACGGTGGTGTTTGCATAGATCAATATCAAAGTGAACAGAGATAGTGTTTATAGTAAGTGGGAGCAGAACGTGTTTCAACATATCTCACAGTCTCTCTCATTAGTTTGTAGTAACCTTTCATGCTTGGCCTCGAGGCATCTTTGCTGGTGTCCTCCTACGGATGACATTTGCTTGAATTTTTTACTCAAATCTCTAAAAATAGATAGGATTGCTTTAGTTTTTGTCCCAATCAATTTTTTCCTATGGTTGGCTCATTGAAGCGAAACTCTAGAATCATAAATGAGGGGTTTCACTTATAAGAAAATATTAAGCAAGTTCATATTTTTAAGGCTAAACAATGCTGACTAATAATTATAGGGACAAAAGTTGTTCTAGTGTAATTATTAGTTGATATTGTTTTAATTCAGCGAAGGGGTATCTCATCACTCTACGGTGGCTTTTACCCTACCCAACTGAAGCATCATTGCAAAATAGATGTCATATAGGGTACATTAGATTTTTGATAAGTTGATTGATTGATTAATTGGGTAACACGTTTAATAACTAATATAAATAAATTGTATGGTTTTAGCAATTTCATAATGACAACCACTACTTTAAACATGCTTTTCGCTGATAAGTTAAATGAAAATAACTATATAAGATGGAAAAATATTATTAATATGGATCTCGATGACCTACGATTCATCCTAGTTGAGGATCGTCCTTAAGCCCCAGCCGCTAATGCATCTCAAAATGTTTGGGAGACATATGAGTGATGGGTAGACTCGGGCGTATATCTTGGCCAGCTTGTTTGAAGTTTTAGCCAAGAAATATGAGCCCATGCTCACTTCCTGTGAGATCATGGAGTCCCAAGAAAAATGTCCATCTTTGACATCTACAATTAAGTCATATTAATTCAATAGGATTGAGAGATTAGTTAAGAACGTACTTCTAAGTGAGTTAGAAAATGATTCATTACCAGTATGTGAGTCATGCCTTGAAGGCAAAATGACTAAGAGATCTTTTATTGGAAAAGGTCATAGAGCCAAAGAACCTTTAGAGCTTGTACATTTGGATCTCTATGGTCCTATGAAGGTTAAAGCAAGAGGAGGGTTTGAATATTTCATCATCTTTACAGATGATTATTCAACTTATGGGTTTGTCTACTTATTGCAATATAAGTATGAAGCTTTTGAAAAGTTTAAAGAGTACAAGGTTGAAGTTGAAAATGCACTAAGTAAAATAATAAAAACACTTTGATATGATCGAGGTAGAGACTATATGGATTTAAAATTCCAGGATTATTTGATGGAACATGGAATTGTATCCTAACTGGTACACCTTAGCAAAACGATGTAACTAGAAAGATCCGTGATGAGTTACACTTCCTTACCTGACTCATTATGAGGATATGCAGTACAAAATGCAACTTATATTTTGAATCGTGTTCCATCTAAGAGTGTTTCTGAACACCTTTGGAATTATGGAATGATCATAAAGGTAATTTAAACAATTTCAAAATCTAGGATTGCCTAGCACATGTGCTTGAGGCTAATCCTAAGAATTTGGAACCTCGTTTAAAATTATGCCTATTTGTAGGCTACCCCAAAAGAACTAGAGGTGGTTACTTCAACGATCCAAAAGATAATAAAGTGTCTGTGTCGATAAATGCTACATCCTTAGAAGAGAACCACATAAAAGAGCACAAACCACACAGTAAAATAGTATTAAATAAGTTTTCCAACGAAACTACTGAACCTTCAACAAGAGTTGTTAAAGGATTCCAAATTGAAGGGAACCTTGAGCGGAAACGAGATCGTCCCAATTCTCATTTCTCATAGAATGTAATTTTTACAGAAAAGAAAGAATAACTTATGCATAAATTAAACAAAAATAGAGTTTCAGAAACTCTTACCTTTGAAGACTTTCTTCAAGAATCACTCGATCAAGAGATGGGTACTACCACGATGGCTTCCTCGATATTCTCAAGTAGAGAATCCAGAAGTGGTGGACTCTGACTATTTTGGAATGAGGGAAAGATTGAGAGTAGAAAGAAGAATAAGGAATTATGATTGGTTTCTAAGAACAACCACTCTCATACAATGTTTCTGTCTTACTTTTTCTCTCATGAAGCAGAAGGAAAAATTCCTTTAAAAAAATGCTAAATATATCAAGAACCACTCACTTACGTGGGTGGAGAGAAAAAATAGGAGAGGGAGTTGTAACTCCCCCCTAGTTCAAATAAATTAATTTATATAAAATAGATATTTAATACATGTAAATATGATAACTAATTTATCATAATATATATATTAACTACAAGTTATATCAAATATAACTTATAATCTATAACTTAAATATTGTATCATATACAATATAACCTATAGTTTCTTTTTATTCTTACTTGACATTTAATATAAATCACATTTATATTAAATTTAACAATTATGAATCAAATTCATATAATTAATATTTGAATCTCATTCAAATATTTATTTCCTCTCACAAATGTTATAATGTATCAAATACATTATAATAATTATATCACATATAATTAAAATAACTTAATTATATCATATATAATTAAATTCATCAATTAATTTGAACAATTCAAATTAATCAAAAAATTGATTCTCATTTAATCCTATTAAGCTACCAAGGAGATCTCATGGACTTATAACTTGAAGCTCCAACGGTACATGAATAATTAATCAAACTCTTCAATTAAATTATTCACCATCCATTAACTATAGGGCATTCCACTAAAGACTGACTGTTGCACTCTTTGCACTACAGATATATTTCTGTGTCCATTAAATATAACCAATCAACAGTATAATGGCCCTTCACAAATTACTCATAAGTATAGTTTGGCCAAAATTATCGTTTTGTCTCTGTAGTTACATTTAACTCCTCAAGTACCACTGATCCCTCTAATGAACAATAGTCCAACTATGACTAAACTCCTCTTGGACCAGGAGAGGGTGTGACGCCACATTGTTCAAGCTTCGGAATCAGCCTTTAAGGGAGCAATTTATCTACTTACCCTGACCTTGGGGAAGGAGTGAATTCCTTCTTGTATAGCTATGTTCTCAGTTCCCCAATCAAACGAATCTCCAAAATGGTAGGCTTTTTGAGTCGGCAGTCTGACCACTCTCACCCATACAAATCAAATAACTACCTTCATAGGTAGGAGTTCACAACTCACTTAGGATTCAGGTCATGTTACCTATGGTCATCATGGTGAAATGTAAGTCTGTATTATGAACGACGTTATATAATGAGACTAAACATTTCATGGTCCGATCTTATACAAACTCCTTTGTATAGAATATTCCTGCTAACATGTCTATATATGAATAATTGGGATCAGATCATTTGTAGCACTTTACAACAATTGTAACACCTACAAAGCGGGCCATACTCATAGTGTCACCAGGATAAGGTACTCAGTGTAAGAATGTATCAGCAACAGCAGAAGCAACAAGGATCATTTAAGCACTCTAATTCATTAATTTTGGCAAGATATAAAGCATGCTCTTGCAGAAAACAAGTGAGTTTCATGAGATACCTTTGTAGAACCACTTCAAAGCTCGTTCTCCAACTGCAATCTTCTCCGAATCTTATTGCAGACCACCTCAAAATCTTTCCCATTATTCTCTTGGTACTTTAAATTGAGTTGTGGGACTCAAAAGATGATTGAATCAAGGGATTATGGAGAATTGCTCACAGCAGCAGTTTTGTTGAAGAACTCTTTCTTCAGCACGAATTTTCTCTAAAATCTCTTGATTGCATGGCCGAAATTCACTCCAAACTCTTCAATATATTGCAGACCATCATGCAAGAAAGAGAGTTGCATGAGTTGCAGCTCATGCTTGGAGTAAATAAAGAAGAGCAAATGGAAAGTGTGTGAGCATGAAGAAGATGGGTAATGGAAAACCATGTTTTTCCATTTTTATCTCAAAATCAAAACTTGATTTTTTTTTCAAAATCCATTTTGATTTTAAAATTGAAAAAATTTAATTTTATAAAATTATTTTTTAAATAAAACTAATTAATTTTTATATGCATCCATATATTTAAATCATATTTAAATATAAATTCTCCTATTTCATTTAATTCTCAAATTAAACATGTAATTATATCTCATATAATTACTAATTCCCTTAATTCTAATTTAAACATTTCAAATTAACTTATCACGCTATTCTAGAGCTAGTCCATTACGAGCTAGTAGGGGGACCTCGCGGACGTACAGATCATGGGCTCCAACGATCCGAGATTAATTGGCTAAACTCATTAGACCACATTAATCCTCATTCGTTAACTAATGGGTCACTCCACTAAAGCCTATAGTTGCACTCCCCTCACTGTAGATATATTATGTCCACATGATTTAGCCATAATCAGCAAGTCGACCCTTCATAGGTTGTTCGTAATAACGGCTGGGTCAAATATCTATTTTACCCCCGATATTACATCTTATTCCTCAAGTTCCTACTGATCCTCTAATGAACAACTGGTTTGTGATCCAATCATTAAACCAAACTCTCTCAGCCTAGTGAGAAGGTAGGGCCCCTTGTTCAAGACATGGATTCAATACTTGAGAGAACAACCTTTCTCTTATCCCTAAATCTGATAGGCTTGAACTCTGTCTTGTACTCTATGTCCCCAGCTATCTATTAGATCTTACCCCTGAAATGGGAGGCTTATTGAGCCGGCGCTGTTGAGCCAACCCTCACCTATGTAAANTCTATGTCCCCAGCTATCTATTAGATCTTACCCCTGAAATGGGAGGCTTATTGAGCCGGCGCTGTTGAGCCAACCCTCACCTATGTAAATCTAAGTATAATCTCGAATAAACAGAAGTTCATAGTTAGCTCAAGATTAAGATCGAGTTACCTAGGTTATCTAAGTGAAATAGCTAGTCTTATACAGTAAACAACGTTATAAAGTAAAAGTGACTTATTTCTCGATCCGATCCTATGCAAACTTATTGCATAGAACGCCCCCACTCCTTATGTCATAACATGTACGAATTAGGATCACATTATATGTAACACTTTACAACTCTTTGTAATAACTACATAGTAGGCCACATCCAATAGTGTTACCAGAACAAGATATCCAATCTTAGTCATGTACTATAGATCATTTTGACTATTTACTTGAACCTGATCCACTCTTATGTCTCCATATAAAGTTCAAGTACTCATGTAATACTCACGGGTCTTAGTTTATTGAATTTAAACTTTCATACAATTTATAAAATCAATAATAAGTTTATTGATTATAGAAAATGTTTATCATTTTACAAACTGTGAGTTTTAGAACATAAAACCCAACACCCAGCCTTATCCATCTACTATAGACCATTTAGGTTATCACTTAAACATGATCCACCTGTATGTCTCTACATACATGTTTAAGTTATAAGATAACCTTGGATGTTAGTTTATTAATTTCTGGTTAATGCAACTAAAAAATGGAATAAAATATCATATGTTTATTAAATAAACAATGAGTCTGTTAAAAAACGTTTACAAGCTTCATTAGAAATTTCACTTAATATTATTTTGCTTCGTGGTTTGTGGTCCCTCATGTGGTATTCTTCTATAAAGGTAGCATTTTTCGATACAAATACCTTATTTTCATTTGGATTAAAGAAGTGCCCACCTCTCTTTTCCTTGGGGTAGCCTACAAATAGGCATACGTTTGAACGAGATTTCAACTTTTTGGGATTTGTCATTAGCACATGTGTCGGACATCCAAATTCTGAAGTAACATAGACTACTTTTACGACCTCTCCAAAGTTCATAAGGTGTTTCAGAAATACTCTTTGAGGGAACATTGTTCAAAATATAAACAATACTCTCTACTGCATATCCTCAAAACGAGTCAGGAAGATGGGCATAGCTCATCATAAACTGAACCATATCTAACAGGGTTCTATTTCTCCTTTTCGATACACCATTCTGCTGAGGTGTACTAGGGGCTGAGAGTTGGGATGTTATTCCATGTTTTATCATATAGTCCTGGAATCTTAGATCCATATACTCTCCATCATGATCAGATAGAAGTGATTTTATCTTTTTACCTAACAATTTTTTAACCTCATTTTTATACTTCTTGAACTTTTCAAGGGCTTTAGACTTGTGTTGCATTAGGTAAAGATACTCATATATTGAATTATCTATGAAAAAGATGAAATATTCATACCCTTCTTTTACTTTTACATTCATCAAACCATAGAGATCTGAATATATAAGCTTCATGGTCTCTTTGGCTCTATGAACTTTTCTAGTAAATGGTTGTTTTGTCATTTTTCTTTCAAGGCATGACTCACATATAAGTAAAGAATTTTCTTCTAAACCATTTAGAAGTCCACTTTTAACCAATCTTTCAATCCTATTGAGATTAATGTAACCTAACCTTAGATGCCAAAGGTGGGCATTTTCTTTAAGAGAAATTCTTAGTATTTTAGTAGTTGCTTCCATTATGAACATTTCAGTATTTAGGACAATCTTTATAACTAACTGTCTTAGTACATACAAGTTACTTTCCATTGAAGTAAGAACACTTTATTTTGTGAAAAAGAAAGAGAATACTTTTGTTCAATGAAACAAGAAAAAAAGATAAAATTCCTCTTGATATTAGGAACAACACATATGTTACTTAATAACATATATTGTTTTTTGTTTAAAATTAACTTGAGCCTACCTACGGCAACGGTTGAGACAATCTGAACTTCCAATTGTGTCTAGGTATTAAAATCCTGAGTGTAAGAACATACGTGGTTAGTGGCCCCGTGAATCAATTATCCAGTTCGAATCATCATTCTTCACTAAACATATATCCAAGACAAGCGAATCAAATTTACTGTCAATGTATTTCTTCTTTTTAAGGAAAGCAGTGGGATCAACTTCAAACCCCTTATTATAAACTCCTAGTTTTACATCAGAGGTCGAACCTCTTTGACATACTTCATTTGAGTTGGCAACATGAATTTCCTCTTTAGTCCCTTGACATTCAATATGGACAGGAGTTCATACAGGGAGTTGACATTACTGGTTTTGTCAAATCAACTCCATTCAGCTTGAATTGCAAGGACTTTCGCCTAAACAATTATTGTACTGATTGTATGATCTAAAGTGCAGTGACCATGCTCTCAAATCTTTTGGCTAATGCATCAGGTATGCTTACCAAAATGTAAACTTGCGTCTTATCATTGACCTTTGTTCATTTTTCATGTACATCACGAACACTTCGTGTTGCATCAGGGGTTGGGACTGGAGGACATTCATCAGTCAAAACGAAATGTAGGTCATCAACCACAAAAATAGTTTTAAGCGAGTTTTTCAAGTTATATAATTAGTTTAAATTAGAGGCAAATATTGGATAAAATGTACTTGACATATTGCTGAAATGAACAAATTGATCTATATTAGCTTTTAGTACAACATTTATATGTCTAATCAATTCAGAAAAATTTTAACAACCCCATTTAACATCTAAATTTTGTAATGATGCTTCAGTGATTTAGGATAAAAGCCACCGAAGGGTGGCCAGTCACCTCTTCACTGAACTGAGACACTCTTAACCAATCATTACACTAGTATAACTCTTATTCCTATAATAATTAGTCATCATTGATTTGGTCAAGAAACCATTAACTTTCTTAACAATTTCTTGTAAGTGTAACCCTCTATTTTAGACCCTAGAATTCTGATCCAATGAGTCAACTGAAAGGAAAAATCGATTAGGACAAAAACTAAAGAGATTCTATCCATTTTTGGAGTTCGCCCTGATATTGACCTAATGCAACACCATCCGAAGGAGGATGCTCCCAGGATGCCTCGAGGCCATGTAAGAAGGTCTCACGATGCAAACCAATTAAAAAAGTCATAGGACATGTTGACACACATTCCTCTCCTACTTACTATAAATGCTCTCTCTATTTATCTTGATATTGATTCATGCAAACACCATCCGAAGGAAGATACTCCCAAGGTGCCTTAAGGCCAAGCATGAGTCTCATGATGTGAACATTAAGGGAGAACATGAGTGAAAAATTGACGTATCATATACGTCTTTTTCTCATACTGAGTATTTTAAAACCTTCGGTTTATTACTAGGTAAATTCGGCTAATTAATTTATCTAAGTGATTGTCAACTTTACCGAATATAACTATTACATTGAATAGTTTAACAATAATGATTCTTGCACTTTAATAAGCATTAATCATTCATTGCATGCTTATAATATATTTATCTAATTCACCTTCTAGGTCGGTTCCCAAGTAGGAGTATTCCGTTTCCGTTAGCTTAAATACCCCAGTCTAGACAGGACATTCCTTAGACAAAGGTTCCTTATAGATAAATATGTTATAAATTTAATCTTTTATTCAAATCCAATTTAATCCTATTAAAGCGGAAGTGAAAGATTAAACCTATTTCTAATCATATTAGAAATAAGATCAACATAGGTCTAACGGTGAGATCAATTTTAAACTATTTTAAAATTAATTTAACCTATGTTTACATGCAACTCTTTATTATAGATTTTAATTCTAATTTCATTTAACTTATAACTCTTATAAGGTTTAATGAAACAACTACAACCTATACATGCATCTAATGACATACTTTAAAAACTATAACAATTATAACTTTACTAAAGTGGTGTCATACATCATGCATTCCATTTTCATTACAACGTACATAACAATTATATAGTAAAGAAATGAAAAAAAAAACATATATCCATTCATTCATGCTATATAATATAACATTTATAATATAAAATGATGCATGAAAATATTATTTATGCATGTATTCATATAATATAACTATTATACAATATGATGCATGAGCATGCTCAATATAAACAAGCAACTTTATAATATAACATTTATATTAAAATGATGCATGAAATAATATTTATCTTATGGTGGGATTTTTATACTATTTGGCATACATAATGCTATATAATTATAAAACCATACATCACATATATAATTAATATAAAAGCAACATTGGACCAAAATGGCATCCTAAAATATTAATTAAATTAATAATTAGAATAATAAATAAATTAAAAACTGCTTGAAAGTGCAGGCCAAAAGATTCAAACCACGATCTGGAACGCCCATTTCTCGCACGCCTCACATCCAGAGCATTACAACGCTCTCCGGCAACGTTGCGACACTGATGGTCGAATCTTTGTAGCATAGTGCTACTCTGCCCGCAGTGTCGCAACGTTGCACCCTCTGCCTTACAGTGTAAGGCGAGCATTGCAACACTCTAGCCTTACGCCTTAAGGCATAATGCTTGCCCTACTTCGCTCGATCATTTGAATTGCTTCATTCTTGTTCCAAATTTCCCCAAATTGAAGGCGAATCAACATCATGAACAATGTAGAATTGAAATACAGACTCAATTGCAAGAAAATTATGCCAAATAATACAACGAACCTTACAAACCAACGAACTGAAAGCAGTAAAAACTAATGCCAATCTCGAAAACATCCGAGTAAAAACCCAAAATATACATCATAATGCAGATCAAACATCCACCATAAACTCTGATTTAATGCTCAAAAAATGAAAATTAGAGACTTGAGATGGCTCTGATACCAATGAAGGGTTTCAAATTCCCAAAGTGGAATCATGTGAATGCAATTGAGTCCCAATTTACATTTTACTGAACCAAATAAAGTAGAGGATGGAAAAATGATAAACAAAATTCATCAAGCATACTTTTACAACTGTGATTTATAGAGGAAAAAGGGAATCGAGAACATACCCTTAAAGATCACTATCTTCACATTTCCTCTCCCAATTCACAGCAAGGCCACGAACAACTGTTCTTCTCCCAAACCCAAATGAAATGCATAGCAAATGTAAAGCCTCGAACACCACCACGAAGGCTTCCTCGTTATTCTCTAGGATGAGAATCAAAGCAGAGGAGTGGAGTCATTGAGAGTAATCTTGGTTGAAGGGGAGTAAAAGTTGTCCTTTCTTGAGAGTTTTATAGAGAGCAAAACACAGAAGGTTGAAGATGATGAACCATCACACTGCAAATTCGTTGAATGAGGGACTAAAGGGGAGGGTGGTTATTCAAAATAACTCCCTCCCTATTATTTAAAATTTAAAAATAAATTAATTTGAATTTTTAATAATAATAATAATAAAATAATATATATTAACTAACTTAATATATATATATATTAAACACAAGGAAAATTATTTCAAATGGTAAAACTGTTGAAAATATTTACAAGATATAACCAATTTTTCGAGTTATCAATGATAGACGTTGATAGACACTGATAAAGTCTATCAGTGTCTATCAGCGTCTATCATTGATATTTCTAAAACTTTGTCATATTTTGTAAATATTTTGATTTATTTTTTTAATATTTAATAACAATCCTAAACTATATGTTATATCACATATAACATATAACAATTCATATTATATCACATATAATATAACCTATAGTTCATTAATCTCTCATATAACCTAGGGTATTAATATAAATTATCATATTAATTTTAACCTATAGTTTCTATATGTATCATATTCATATAGATTAATATCTGAATTATATTCGAATATTTAATTCTCTATATAAAACTTTATATTATAATGTATCGTATACATTATATTTCATAATAATGTATTAACATACATTATATTAATTATATCTCACACAATTAATTTCTTTTAATTAATTTGAACAATTCAAATTAATCCAAAATTAATTTGATTCTCATTAATCCTAATTGAGCTAAATAGGGGACTTTATGGACCTATAGATTGAAGCTCCAACAATAATTGATAATTAATTAAACTCTTTAATTAAATTAATCAACCTTCATTAACTGTGGTCACTCTACTAAAGACTGACAGTTATACTCTTCCATTATAAATATATTTTTGTGTCCATTGGATATAACCAATGAATAGTGTGTTGACCCTTCACAAATTGCTCGTAAGTACACCTGGCCAAAATTACCATTTTTTATCTATAGTTACATCTAACTCCTTAAGTACCACCGATCCTTCTAATGAATAATTAGTCACAGTTTCACTATAACTAGACCGCTTTCTGACCAATGATAGAGTGAGGGCCCTTATTATTCAAGACCTGAAATCAGCCCTTAAAGGAGCAATTCATCTATTTGCCCTAACAAAGGGAATGCGTGAATTCCATCTCGTGTACTTAAGTTTTCAGCTCCTCACTCAGACGAAACCCCAAAATGGTAGGCTTATTGAATTGGTGAATCTGGTCATTCTCACCTATACAAATCAAAGAACCACATTCATAGGCAGAAGTTTACAAACCACTCAGGATTAAGGTCAAGTCACCTATGCATCCTAGTGAAATGTAAGTCTCTTGTGGAAATTGTGTTATAAAAAAAGACTAATCATTTCGTTATTGTCTTATTTAAACTCTTTGTATAGGATACCCTCGCTTACATGTCTCTACATGAATGATCAGGATTAGATCATGTGTAACACTTTACAACAATTGTAACATTTACAGAGCGGGTCGTATCCATAGCGTCATAAGGATAAGGTACCCGATCTTATTCATCTACTACAAACCGTTCAGGTTATTACTTAACATGATCCACATGTATGTCTACATATACCTATTTGAGTTACATGAGATAACCTAAGATCTTATTTTATTAGATTAAGTCAGCGCACATAAATAACAATTATTTTATTGATAACAATTTGTTTACAATATTTACAAACTACGAGAATACAAGAGATTTAGGACACTAATCACAATATAATGATTAGTTGAGATTCTCTCAATTTAGTGAAGGGGTAACTAATCACTCTATAGTGGCTTTTATCCTGACTCACTGAAGCATCATTGCAAAATAGATGTTGTTGGGTTTTATGTCCTAAAACTTGTGGTTTGTAAACAATAGAACTTATTCTGAAAATTCAAAAGTTGTTATTGAATAGATGTTTTGCTTAATAGGAGTCCAATAAACCTAAAAAAGTTCCTTGACTATTACATGAGTATTTGAACTTTATGTGGAGACATAAAAGTGGATCAGGTTCAAGTAAATAAACAAAATGATCTATAGTATATGAATAAGATTGAGTGCCTCATTCTGGTAACATTATTGGATGCGGCCTACTCTGTAGTTGTTACAAAAAATCGTAAAGTGCTACAAACGAAGTGATCCTAATTCATACATGTTATGACATGAGGAGTGGGGGCGTCTTGTGCAAATGGATTTTGTACAAGATCGGACCATGGAATCAGTCACTCTTACTTTATAACGCCGTTTACTATTTAAGACTGACTATTTCAAAGCGATGACCTAGGTAACTTGACCTTAATCTTGAGCTAACTATGAACTCTTGTTTATTCGGGATTATCCTTAGATTTGCATAGGTGAGGGTTGGCTCAACAGCGTCGGCTCATAACCTCCCATTTCAGAGGTAAGACCGGATAGATAGCTGAGGACATAGGGTGCAAGATGGAATTCACTCCTACCCACTTATTAGAGATAGTAGAAAGGTTGTTCCCTTAAGTGCTGATTTTGGGTCTTGAATAAGGGGCCTCACCCTCTCATTGGCATGATAGGGACTTGGTTTGTTGATTGGATGACAAATAAATTGTTCATTAGAGGATTAGTGGGACTTAAGAAACAAGAGGTAATCTTGGGGGTAAAACAGAGATTTGACCCAACTGATATTACAAATAACTTATGAAGGGTTAACTTACTAATCATAGTTATATCGAGTGGACATAATATATCTACAATGAGGGGAGTTCAACTATGGGCTTTATTGGAGTGACCCATTAGTTAATGAATGGGGGTTAATTCAGTCTAATAAGTTTAGCCAATTAATCTCAGATCGTTGGAGCACATGATTTGTAGGTCCGTGAGGTCCCCTACTAGCTCGTAAATGGATTAGCTTTAAAGTAGCATTATAAGTTAATTTGAAATGTCCAAATTAGAATTAAAAGATTAGTAATTATATGAGATATAATCACGCGTTTAATTTTAAGAATTAAATAGAATTGGAGAATTAATTTAAATATATGAAGATGAATCTGTATAAAATTAATTTAATATTTGATATTAAATTAATTAGAATGATTTATATTGTTTAAATAATTATTTATTAATTTTATTTAGAAAAACTAATTTATGAAATTAATTTTGTAAATTTAATAATATTTTCAATTCTATAAATCAAATTGATTTTTGAAATCAATTTTGTAAAATTGAAAAAGATTAGATAATCACAAAATGGAAATGCATTTTTTTCCATTATCATCTTCAAGTTGCTCACACAAAGCCCATAATATTTGGCTTCAATTACTCCAAGCATGAGCTGCATCTCATGCAGCCATCTTCATTGCTTGATAGTCTACAATATATTGAGAAGATTGGAGTGAAATTTAAGGAAGGCAATCGATAGAATTTTGCTGAAAATTCGTGTTGAAGAAGGAGTTCTTCAAGTGGGTTGCTGCTACGAGATCCTCTCCAAGTTCCTTTAATTCAAGCTTATTTTGAATCCCATAACTCAATCTTGAGCACCAAGAGAATAGTGGGGAAAATCTTGGAGTAGTCTACAACTAGATTTGTAGAAATTTGCTGCTAGAAATCGAGATTTCAAGAGTTCTACAAATGTATGACATGAAATCCATTTATTTCTGCAATACCATGCTTTAGTTTCTGCCAAAATTAATGAATTATAATGCTTATTGATCTTTGTAACTTCCACTGCTTGCTGATACAATCCAATAGATATCATAGAGGGTACATTAGAATTTTGCTAAATTGATTGGTTTTTCTTGAGTAATGCCTCAATAACTAATATAAATAATTTGTATGTTTAAATAATTTGCAAAATGACTAGCGTTATACTTAATTTACTAAGTGTTGACAAACTAAACGATGATAACTATACTAGTTGGATGAACATTATAAACACTGTGCTAATTATCAATGACTTAACATTTGTCCTTGTTGAGAAATGTCCTCGACTACCCGGTGTTAGAGCATCTCGAAATGTTATAATCCTTGTAAATTATAAAATTTGAGTTTTTTAAACACAAAAATCTAGTTAAAGCGATGAAACAATTGTTGCCGCCAGAGCGCATGGAAAAACTTGACGCCCAAAATGGAATTGCATAAGTTCAATGCAATAAGAGGAGACAAGACATTAAATACAACTGACGCATGGGCAGAGTTCAAATCAAAGTTGGTAGCTAACATGAAAGGTTCATGATAGAGCCAATGAATTGTTAATGCAAGGAAGGCGACGCGACAAAATATGGAAATTAATGCCTGATGTCAGCGCAATCATTATTAAGAGACGTAAATGCTCCTAATTGGCACCTATAAATAACTACAAGATTTTTGTCCAAAGGGACACCGAAGGAATTGGTGAAAGCTCTGTGAAAATGCTCCATTCCTTCCCCTAGATAACTTCCTCCCAAGCTTTCCATTTGAGAAATCTTGAGTGAGAGCTCAAGATTTCCACTGGTAGCAGAGGAAGAAGGACATCAACACCATCACAACCAACATGAAGCAGTCATTCAAAGAAGCAAGAAGGCGCAAGAAAATTTGTATTATTACCAGGTATGAGCAATATGAATATGAATTCCATTCGTTTTATATTTTCATTAGCATTTGTATTATTGTGTTACCTTGAGAAAATTTTCATTACCAATATGAATTCCATCACATTTTCTTGTCTATCCATCTTCTTTTTACCAGGTATGAGCAACTAATTTCATAATGGGTTGCGGAAAATGAAACTGATATGTACTGAATAAATCATATACTGGCATTCAACTTGTTTAATGCGTGTTTTATAAACTATTTTGATCAAGTCGGTAGATTGCTCTAAATAGAACCAATCACTGTTTGAAAAAACAAGGGATTTTAGATCTCATTAAACAAGGAAAGAAATAACTTTAGACATAAAGATGTGCCTTTTGCATTAAATAGCCATTGGATACGTCCTAGAAATAGGATATTGTGGCTAAATGCACTGAGAAATGTAGCTTATGATTATGGGTAAGTTGCTCGAATGCGTGGTATATGCATTGTTTCAGAAGTGTTAGTAGATATTTTTCTCAACCCTATTTCATTCATTGGAATTTTACATTTCTCTCTGCATCTTGCTTCACTTGAACTTTGGTACTAATTGCACCCCCTTTTTCATGCATTTTAGTAACAATTGTAGAATAGAACAATTATCATCCACATTTTTGACACAAAGTTGCATTAAGATCTAAAACAAGCATTTCACCGCATCTTTAGAGAGCAATCCCTAAGTTCGACCCTAGACTCACCAGGACTCTAGTTAAACTTACACTTGGGTTTGATTAGATAAAACAATGCGTTTACACAATTAAGGAGACCAAAGCATAGAATTATTTCATCGCATCTATAGAAATGCATCAAGGTTTTGGCGTCGTTATCGGGGATTACGGTAACTAAAGCTGTGGTAAATTATTGTTTCTGATTTTCGTAGGTCTCGAGAGTTGGCTTATTTTATCTCTATCTATGGAAGAGGTACAAACATTTTAGAACAAATAAGGAAAGAAGACAAAGGAACTGGGCAAGGAAGATGGCAGATCAATAAAACAATCTTGAAGAGCCAAAGGTAATTAATGTAGGAGATAATGGAAATGAAAATGCGGTTGCTTTTACCAATCCTATTCTTCTAGCTGATGATCGCAATAGACCAATCAGAGCTTATGTTTCGCCTATCTTATACGATTTCTCACCTGGAATTATGTGTCCAGCACTAGATGGTTCTAGGTTTGAAATGAAACCGATCATGCTTCAGATGATCCATACAACTGGACAATTTGGTGGGAGGCCAGGTGAAGACCCTCATACTCACTTTATGCAACACGTTCATATTCCCCAATATTACTCCTGAAGAAATCGGGCTCACTTTATTTCCATTTTCATATATGAAGACGCCAAAAAGTAGGCCTGTTCACTTGAACTCGGTGAAATCACATCATGAGAGCAAGTCGTGCAAAATTTTATGGAGAAATATTTCCTACCTACAAAAAGCACAAAAAGGAGAAGGGAAATCTCAAACTTTCAACAGGGAAAGAATGAAACATTAAGTAACTCATGAGCGAGGTTCAAAAGGCTAGTGAGAAATTATCCACATAATGGACTCTCTGACTATTTACAAATGAAGATTTTTTATGATGGCCTAAATAAAGAATCTCAAACTGCTGCAAACGTTGCCGCAATAGGCAGTTTATTGGATAAAACTTATGTTGAAGCCAAAAATATCCTTGATCGTATTTCAAGGAACCATGAGGACTAAAATGAGAATGAATACGACTCAAGATCAAATGATAGAGGAAGAAAAGAAGGTTTACATAGAAACGATGCCATTGAATCATTATAGACGCGGGTGAATGCGATGACCAATTTGTTGCAAGCAATGGAAATGGCAAAAACTGGCTTAGAAATAGACAAGTGAATGTGGTTACTCAGGTGGTTAACAAGAGTTGCGTTTTATGCGAAGAAGCTCACTCACTTGAGGTATGCCCGCATAACTTGCAATCTATCTTCTTTGTCAATAATAACTTGTTTTCGAACACCTACAACCCTGGTTTGTGAAGCCACCCAAATTTCTCTTGGGGTGGAAATCAACAAGTACACATCGACCATCATGGTGCCTCTAGAGATGGACCACCTGGGTTCCATCAAGGATAGAATGGACACAAATAGGCGTCAAGCTCAATGCAACAACCATAAACTTCTTCACCTCTATTAAATCTGTTAAAAGAATACATACAGAAAAATGAGGTGGTTCTACAAAGTCAAACATCCTCCATTCGAAATCTTGAACTTCAAATGGGGTAGATCGTCAGAGAATTGAAAAGCAGACCATAAGGATCACTACCAAGAAACACTAAAGTTCCTCGCAATGCGAGAAGCTCAGGTAAAGAACAATGTCATGCGGTGACATTGATAAGTGGCCAAACAATGAAGGAAGATCGAAAAAGATAAAATTCAATAAGCAAATCCATCCACGAAGTGCATGGACAATCTTTAGATCAACAGCCTGACAGACAGCTAATGCAAACTTCAATTACACAAACACCATCATATGAAAATCTAGAGGAACACAGAGATTCAACTAAGGAAGTTTCAACTTCAAATGCGTCAGAAGTTTATAACCCTCTCCATTCGCAATAATGGAGGAGAAAGAATGATGAAGGGCAATTTCAACATTTCCTTGGAGTGTTGAAACAACTACATATCAACATTCCACTAATTGAGGAGCTAGAACAAATGGCATCTTATGCGAAAATTTTGAAAGATATTCTCTTAAAGAAAAGAAAGATGGGCAACCATGAAATGGTAGCATTGACGCATGAGTGCAGTGCCATTATACAAAAGAATGTTCCACCCAAAATGAAAGATCCATGAAGTTTTACTATTCCTTATTCAATCGGAGAAATCCACATAGGGTAAGCCCTATGCAACTTGGGAGCCAGTATCAATCTCATGCCATTATTAGTATTGAAGCGATTGAAAATAGGAGAGGTTGCACCCACAACGACCACTATGCCATTGGCAGATCGTTCATTAGTGCATTCGAAAAGGAAATTGGAAGATGTGCTAGTGAAGGTGGATAAATTTATTCTACCTGCCGACTACGTAATATTGGACTACGAAGTTGACAAGGATGTACCTATCATTTTAGGAAGACCTTTTCTCTTCACGGGAAGGACACAAATCGATGTGTACAAATGAGAAATCGCCATGCAGGTAAACGACTAAAAGATGAAGTTTAACATTCTCAAAACAATGGAATATCTTGATGAAACCAACACATGTTGTGCAATTGAGTTGGAAGAAGATTGGCCTTACAGGCTTGAATTTGAAATCAATAAGGCAATAGAAGAAGAGAAATATGAGATAAACTTTCAATAGCTTGAATCATGTTATGCGATAAAGAAATTCAGAGGAATTTTGAGCCTCTAAGCTTAGAAAATAGAGAACGCAAAATCAAGACTTCGCTTGAGCAATTGCCTGTATTGGAATTAAAAGCGCTCCCTGCTCATTTAAAGTATGTGTTTCTTGGTGAACATAACACTCTACCTGTCATCATCTTAGCAACACTCTGATGAAAAGAAAGATGCTCTTTTAAAGATTTTGAAGAAGTATTAAGGCGAGAGGATGGACCCTAGCAGATATTAAGGGAATCAACCCCTCTTATTACAGGTGTAAAATTCAACTCGAAGATGGAAAGGATGGCTCTATTAAACATCAACACAGGTTCAATCCTGCGTTGAAGGAAGTTGTAAAGAAAGAAATCATTAAGTGGTTGAACGCAGGGGTTAACTTTCTCACTGTAGACATTAAATGGGTAAGTCATGTACAATGCATTCCCAGGAAATGTAATATCACGGTAGTCCCTAATCCAAACAATGAACCTATCCCTACATGCATGGTCACAAGATGGATGATCTGTATGGACTATAGAAAGCTTAAAGCAGCGACAAAGAAGAATGACTTCCACTTACCTTTTATTGATCCGATGCTAGATAGATTAGTAGGGAATGACTTCTTCTACCTTTTGGACGGCTATGCAGGGTACAATCAAATCATGATTGCCCTAGATAGTCAAGAGAAAACAACCTTTACTTGTATATATGGGACATTCGCCTTTTGGCGCATGCTCTTTGAGCTATGTAATGCCTCCAGCATCTTTCAGAGGTGCATGATGGCCATCTTCTCTGAGTATTGATGACGTAAAATTAGCCGTCAAAGACTTGATGACTAAAATTAGAAGGACGCAATATGCGATGCATGTCTTAGGTTATGCGTTGATTATCATGCGTCGGTGGTCATGTGTTAGACTTACAATATGCGTTAATGAATGTATGCGATGACCATGCGTTCCCGTCACAAGTTTTCTTACGCTCACGCCAAGTATAACGCGAATGTAAGTTTCTCAGGTGATCCGAGGTCAAATTTAGGGACATATAGCTAGATGTATGTGGTGATGTGTATGTAGCGGTTGAATAAAAGAATGATGGGAAGGTTTATGCTACAACTACTCTTACTCCTAACTAACAGACAACACAATGAGAAGTATGAATGAGAGGTAGAGACACGAAAACTATTGACGTGAAGTAAATGGATGGAAGATAGATAAATGTGGGGATGTTTTCATCGCAACCTTTAAGATTGGCAAAGGCAACCTCAGCCAACACAAGCTATGCAATCATGCTACACACACTTGAGCCTAATTCTAGGACACATGCGATGTATATGCGAAATGTCGAGATGACCGCATACCACCGTATCCTACTTCTTGGATGAATGCAATATCCTCTTCGTAGGGTGCATACACTGTGTAATAGCAAATGGAGCTTATTTCTAAGTTCCTCATTCTTGCTTATGCGTTCCAATTCGCTCTCCCGAGACTTAGATTTGGATTTTAGACTACTCTTCCAAATATGCTTAAATGATGAATGATGCGCTCATAAGACAAGGTAATCACATAAACCTGGCTGACGCAAGATTATTCCTATCTCTAGTGAACACTAGCTTACATTGCTTAGTGTGACCAACCACTTACCCTTCCGGGCAGTTAGTTGTTGCTGATTTTACTTATAGACAAGCATTGCTATAGGTTCACACTAAGCAAATAAGGTTTTCTCACAACATTCACGCAACGCACACCTCCCGGTGGTTTGCTACATGCTTCATATTCCTATGCTACATGATTAAGTATGCGATACTCTAGCAATCTCACTAAGTGATGCAATGAATGTTAAAGATGCTAAGCAAAGAAAGATGGAGATGGAATCAAAGGAAACATAGAAATGCATTGAACACACAATGTATTAATTTCTTAATCCAAAATGTAATACAATACAATATAAGAAAAGAAGAGAAATGGAAAAGGCTGAAAGCAATGTCTTGCTACCAGTAGATGTGTGTCAAGGCTGCCGGTGGTGCCATGGATGGGTGGTGGAGCTGACTCTCTCGAGATCTAGCTCTGGCGAAGGCTCTGATCGTCACTCGGAATGGATGAAGAAGATGAAGAACTCTCAAGCTTTCTTCTAACGCGTTCATTTGGATCACAAGTATCTGCCCAAAGGCCGAACCTTGGGCAAAAACCCTAGATGATTTGAAATTCTGCTCAGCGGCTTCTATTTATAGAGCTTGGATCACTGACAGCATTAATGGACCTGCTCTGATTTTGACTTTAGCGGCGTGTTAGTCATTTCCTGAATCTCGGCTGCTAACAACGTGGTAGGTGAAATGCCAACATCATCTTTTGATTTTCTCGAGATATGTGTTGATGGTTCCATTCCACCAACCTTGCGGTGATCCTTCTATTATGGTTATCATCGTGTAACCGCAATTTTGAAATGACCGCAATCGTTTGGTTACCACAACTTCTACACGATGACCGCAATCGCTTGACGATTGCAAATCGTATGCGATGGACGCATGCGGTTGATTACCACAACACCCATGCGTTGATCGTATGCGTTCGCATTTGCGATGGAAAAGTTCTCCGCATGCAGTCGTCTATGCAATAGCCCGGCTTTCGCGTTTTCATCCGATTCTTGCTTTAGCTACAAAGATAGACAATTGAACGCATAATAACGTATAATAGTGGGTTAGCCGAGATTCTTAATGCTGAACGACACAAACTCATTTTCTCATGAATTTCTAACATAATTGCTGCATATTATGCATAACAGCCCTCATAGTTCTAAATAAAAGGCCTAAGATGACGTGCATTTCTGCATGTCATCAAGTATCTGGAAAAATCAGCGAAAATTTTTATGGATGATTTCTTAGTTTATGGGAAAACTTATGACATATACCTGACCAATCTTGAAAAAATATTGAGAAAGTGTGAAGACACCAATCTGGTTCTGAATTGGGAAAAAATGTCATTTTATGGTAACATAAGGGATTGTGCTTGGGCACGAGGTGTCCAAGTTGGGGTTAGAGGTTGATAAAGAAAAAATAGAAATCGTGGAAAAACTGCCACTGCCTACAAATGTCAAGACACTACGAAGCTTTCTTGGACATGTCGGGTTCTATCGCCTGTTTGTCAAAAATTTCTCAAAGATCGCACGTTCTTTGAACATGCTGTTGGAAGTTAATAGAACATTTGAATTCGATCATGATTGTTTGAGAGCACTTGAAACACTAAAGCAAGCTTTAGTCACAACGCCTACTCTAATCGCATTCGATTGGTCAAATCCATTTAAATTAACGTGTGATGCAAGTGACTATGTGATGGGGGCAGCCCTAGTGAAGCACAAAGACAAGATTCTTTAGCCAATTGCATATGTAAGTAAAACTCTTGATAGTGCACAAATGAACTATACAACAATCGAGAAAGAGTTACTTGTAATAGTGTTTGCACTTGAGAAATTCAGACCTTATTTATTGGGATCAAAAGTTATTATCCATACAGATCACTCAACAATCAAGTATTTAATGACCAAAAAGGATGCAAAGACGTGGTTGATTAGATGGGTGTTTCTGTTGCAAAAATTCGATACAGAAATTGTTGACCGCAAGGGATCAGAGAACAAGGTAGCAGACCACTTATCGCAGCTTGCGAACGCCGAATGCGATCGACTACAACCAGAGGTCAACGTCTGTTTCCCTGATGAGACAATATTGAAGATTGATGCAATTTTGCCCTGATATGTCGATATTTCAATTATCTAGTATGTAAGTAATTCCCAGAACAATACACTTCACAACAAAAGAAGAAACTGGTACATGAAGGAAAATTTTATTATTGGGACGAGTCTCACCTTTACAAGCGAAGCCTGGACCATATTTTCAGACAATGTGTTCCAGAGACTACCTATCAACGTGTCTTATATCAATGTCATGAGTGACATTCAGTGGGCATTTTAGGGGTCAGCGTACAACAACTAAGGTACTTCAAAGTGGGTATTATTGGGCAATGCTTTTCAAAGATGCTAGGGAATAAATAATGAGATGCGACAATTGTCAATGCACACGGAATATTTCTAGAAGAAATGAGATGCCATTAAGTGTTATCTTAGAAGTTGAGTTATTTGATATCTGAGGAATAAACTTCATAGGCCCATTCCCGCCATCCAATGGCTACATCTGCATTTTAGTAGTTGTTGACTATGTCCCAAAATGGATTGAAGTGATTTCCTATGCCTCAAATGATGTGGCGACAATATCAAAATTCCTTCAGAAAAACATCTTCACCTGCTTTGACACTCTACGTGCCATCAAAAGCGATGAGGGCACCCACTTCATCATTCGCATTGTCAGCAAGCTTTTACTCAAATATAATGTCTATCACAAAATCGCGACAACTTACCATCCCCAAACCAATAGGTAAGCTGAAGTGTCCAATAGAGAAATCAAATCTATACTTGAAAAGGTCATCAACGCAACATGGAAGAATTGGTCGCATAAGTTGGACGAGGCGTTGTGAGCCTACCGAACAACATATAAAACGGCCATTGGAATGTCCCCCTACGCACTCGTATTTGGTAAAGATTGCCATTTGCTCTTGAAACTTGAGCACAAAGCGTTTTAGGCAACCGAGAAACTCAACTTCAATATCGCTGCAGCAGGGAAAGCAAGGAAATTACAGCTGCATGAGTTAGATCGATGGAGATTGTAGGTGTATGAGAACGCCAAAATCTATAAAGAGTGCATGAAACATTGGCAGGACCAACACATAAGTAAGAAAAATTTTGAGATTGGATAAAAAGTTATTTTATTTAACTCATGTCTTCGATTGTTCCCAAGGAAATTGAAATCATGATGGTAAGGACCATTTCTAATTAAGGAGATCTACCCTCACGGAGCTGTGGAACTAACACAGGAGGGCGGATCAAACCCATTCAAGGTTAATGGTCAAAAGACTCAAGCTATACTATCGAGGCAACATTGATCACAAGAAAGCCTCCATCGACTTGGGAAAACCTGAATTATGCGGTGAAAAAGTCCCTGTGATGGCAAAGGTGACATCTTTTCAGGGACGTATCGCATCCTTTTGTATTTTCTTTTCTTAATTTGAATTTTACTTTCTGTTTATTTAATTATTTCTGCTTGAAAATTTTGTGAGATATGATTGCTTTGCATGATTGGGTTTACCTTGTGAATCGCTTAGAATTAGGGTTGGAAAACGAATTAGCGCCGCGATGAGTATGGGATGCATACTTTTACACATCTTATATGCCTATCACATGAAAAGGTACCTAAAATGTCTAAATCTGACTGTTAGTGGTAGGTGAAAGGACGTCCATCACACACGTCGTCTGACATTCCGTCACATCACACTTTCATTAAATGATCCATCATTAGGCTGACGTTAGCCTCATGTGTGTCTTCCCCTCCTCTTTTCATCCTCTCACACTTTTAAAGAACCCTAAACCCTTCGATTTCCAGTGACCCTCAACCTTCCAAACCTTCAAACATCTTCCCTTTCTTCACAAATCTTCAAAATGGCCCACCAACTCAGCCATGCTTCATCCAACCCTGTAACAGCTTCATCATCTTCATACAAAGTAGTAGTTTCGTCAATAGGTTTCAACCCTATCAAAATTCCGATCGTGGTCGCACCTATCTATGCACTAACCCCACGATTGGAGCAAATCCACCGTTCAACCTCAATCTTCTCTCGACTGACATAGAACCCCACAAAGGGTAGGTGATGTCTCAATCGTCTTCTCCTAAAAAAAAGAGGTAGCAGTCAACTTCATGCACTAGCAAAATAGAGGGCTCTAGTAAAGCAAGCAGAAGAGATGAGCACGAGGTTTATGGGAAATTTTTTATGAATATTAAGCCACTTGAGTATCTGATGAAGAAGAAGTAGTGAACAACCCAACAAGAAGATGATTGGAAGCGGTCCTGAGGCATTGGCTTCCAATGCGCCAAGCCTAGCTAGTGTCAAGGAAGAACCTTTAAAAAAGATGTTCACCACATTTGAGAAAAAGCAGGTGATGAGAAGGTCGAAGAAAGGCATCAAAGAAAGGTTGGCGACGCTATGCATAGACCTAAAGGAAGAAGTGGTTCTGGCTGCCACATCTGAAGAGCGGTTGGTAGTGAAGGTGGCCACAAAAACAAAGGAGATTAGAGATGCCTTTAGGAAAACAAGGAAGGAAGCCGAATTACTCATTGCAACAACAGAATTCCATCATGAGATATATGATAAGGAGATTGAAGATGCTGGCGCTGCGGCGCACGATAGAGAAGAATCGATAAACAACGTGGACTGTGCCATAATAACATTTGAGGAAGAGATGAGAGAAACAGTGATGTGGAGAAGAGGAAAGAAAAAGAGAAGGCTCAACGCATCAACAGAAACATGAAAAGGATAAAAGGAAGAAAAGAAAAAGTTGAGAGAAGAGAAGGAAATACGAAACATGGCGGTGGGAAAAAGAAGTGGCAAAGACTACGAAGAAGGATGCTCTGCTTAAAAATGTGGCAGTGAGAAAAGTAGATAAAGAAAAAGCACCCATGGTGCAAAATGAGGAGAAGACATCATAGAAAAGACCACCAATTCTCTTCGAAATGGGATTTTACCTCGAGAACGCACCCTTACTCATCACCGAAGGAGTCGACGTGATGAGGTGGAGGGACTTTTGCGAAGGTCCTCGAGTGGTAAAACCTAGCATGGCAAGGGCATTTTATGACGGAAAGTCGGATAACACGAAATACTGGGCAGACATTGCATTAAGAAAATCAACGCCATTTATAAGTTAGAAGATACTTCTGAAGCATAAGGTAATAGAATCGAGGAGCCAACTAGCGAGGAACAAAAGGATGCTCTGAGGCTGTAGCCGAGCTTGGAGCGAAGTGCATTACTTTCACTAAAGGAATGAAAACATTATCGCTGCACAACCTGATGCTTGAAGCGAACGTATGGTTTTACTTCATAAAAAAGAAGTTGCTTCTGAAAACGCATGATGATTCAGTGTCAAGAGATCGTGTGATGGGGATTAATTGCATTATGAAGCACATCCCTATCTATGTCAGACGCATAGACGCTTCGCAGATATGGAATTCATCCTCCAAACCAAGGGGCAACTCTTCTTCCCATCACTTATAACAAGGTTATGCGATACTTCAGGCCTTTTCGAAGATGAGCAAGAAGTGGCAGTGAAGGAATATCTTACTAGTCAATCCCTCCAACGTCTGATGAGATTGTCAATGCCTCAAATTGAGGCCAGTCAGCCGAAGCAGCCATATAAGCACCCAACATAGAAATAGCCTCGTCTCCCATTTAGCCCCCAAAGCCTAAGAGAAGAAAGGTGACTGTAGCGCCTAGCGTTGTGAATGATGATAAAGTGATTGCCATGCCAACAAAGGCGATCACATCTCAAGATGAGAGGTCACCTTCTCCCTGCCACAATGAATTCTCCTTACCTCTGCTTAGACAGAGTATTCCCCGTATCAAGTTAACTCTGATGTAAAAGATCTTTCATTGCTAATACTAAGGGAGTCCTCCAAGTTAGGCGTTGATCTAAATAAGTACCCTCCTCCTCTTTACAATACTCTTCTACCTTCTCTTCTGATTGTACCCATCAACGCCTCCACCTCCACCCAACAAACAAGGAAAGGCTCTGGTTTCTGAGAAGCCTAAGGTCCAAAATGTCCACACAACAAAGCCCGCTATTGATGACCCAAGCCATCCATTTCCTGCATATGAAACAGGCGGTAGATCTAGAATTGGTGAAGTCAACGGGCATCTAGCTGGGGAAAGAAGTTAATGCATGATCCCAATGCAACTAAAGACACTAAAACAATTTGAGATTATGATGAATGGTGAAAATTCCTCCATGATGACCTTCGAGAGCCAACATGGGAGGCTTTGACGAGCTATCGCGACAATAGCACGAGATTATAAGTCAACTCAAAAACTCAAAGCAATAGCAATAAGAGCTTGTTAACCAACAAAATGAGCTCTGAGGATTCATCTAGAACCAAGTTCAAATGGTTCAATGCCAACAGATCACCACACGGATTTTTATCCGCCAACAGATGCAGCGACAACATAAACAATTCCATTTTATGATTCAATTCTTTTAGGACGTTCTTACATGCCTTGTAGTCGGACCAACCATTCCCCTGCATCTTCAGAATCCCTTGCAATTTTTGGAGGACAATGACGTAACCCCTCCGAAACCAAAAAACGACGAGCGAACATTAAATTTGGGGGTGTTTTATGAATTTTTGAATTTCAATTTCACATTTCGTATGCTTTGATCGCAATAATTAATTATAATTGAAATTCATGCCAAGTTCTCCATTTTCTTTACTTTTTCTTTACGTTTATCTCCCGCATATCTTTACCACATTCTTAATATTCTTATATACTTTGTGTGTTTAACAAATGGTCTCTATGATGATACTTGTACTAAACCTGCGATAATTAATTATGACTAGTTTTTGGTACTTAGCTCTAGGACTCTACCTTAGAAATATTTCTTGAAATTAGTATATGAACAATCTTTATCCCAAACCTCTTTTGCGATAATTTTCTGAAGCCATCGCTTAATTCAATTTTCAACAATGAGGACCTTGATGCTCTCTAAATTTAGGGGTGGGAGAGGTTTGAGCTTAATGTGTTTGAATTTGTGTTATTTTTAAATGTCTCATTGTCGTATCTTGTTAAAAAATAAAAAAAATAATAAAATAATAAAATAATAAAAGTAAAAATAAGATTATAAAATAATATATATATATATATATAGGGCATTGAGATTAGAACTCGCTCGTAGTTGGATATCCACATGACAGTCGTGGGGGCAAGCCAAAACGAAAGTGGGAATCATGATCAATGCTGGAATGACCGCAACTCTACTGCCTATGATTCAAAGAAAAATTTTCCAAGGCATGAGTTAAGTATGAGAAGGGTGTCTTGCTCATAGTTGCATGTCTGCATGACACCCATGGGGGTAAGCCAAAATGAAGGTAAGATGCTTGGATCAATGCATAACTTGACTAAAATAAACACATCAAGGAGAAACTTTTTGCTTAAACTTTGAACCAAAAAGCCCATTTTTTTAAAAAAATATATACAATAGCATTAGAAATGAGTAAAAGATTTTTGAGAAATAAGCTTACCACATCTAAGGGTTGGAAAGATTTCCATAGGAAGAGGAGTAAAGCTAAGGAAAAATACCAGTCTAACAAATCTTTAATAGGAAAGCACTTTGAGAAATATAGCTAACGCATCAAAGCAAGTTAAGATATATAATGACATGAAATATATGCTTAAGGACAAACATTGTTTTAAATTTGGGGGTGTGATAACTTGTAGAAATACAAGTTATTTACTTCTTTTATTTAAAAGAATTAGGAAAAATCATTGAAAATGCGTTAGCTTAAAAGGAAATCATGTAATTAATTATATTACGTGATCGCTAGCATACATAAATTCATAATCCTTGTAAATTATAAAATTTGAGCTTTTTGAACGCATAAATCTACTTAAAGTGATGAAACAACTACTGTCGCTAGAGCGCATGGAAAAACTTGACGCTCAAAATGGAATCACATAAGTTCAATACAATAAGAGGAGACACGACATTAAATACAACTGATGCATGGATGGTGGAGGTCAAATTAAAGTTGGTAGTTGACATGAAAGCTTCACGATAGAGTTAATGGACTGCAGATGCGAGGAAGGCGGTGTGATAAAATATGGAAATTAATGCCTGGTGTCAGTGCAATCATTAGTGAGAGACACAAATACTCCTCATCGATGTCTATAAATAGCCACAAGATTCCTGTTTAAAGGAACACTGAAGAAACTGGCGAAAGCAATGTAAAAATTCTCGATTCCTTCCCCTAGATAACTTCCTCCCAAGCTTTCCATTTGAGAAATCTTGAGTGAGAGCTCAAGATTTCCACTGGTAGCAGAGGAAGAAGGACATCAACCCTATCACAACAAACATGAAGCAGTCATTCCAAGAAGCCAGAATGAGCAAGAAATTGCATCTGACGGCTTAACTCTGTATCCTTATCTTTCGTTTTATATTTTCATTAGCATTTGTATTATTGTGTAACGTCGAGAAACTTTCATTACCAATATGAATGCCATCAAATTTCCTATCTATCCATTTTATTTTTACCAAGTATAAGTAACTAACTTTATAATGGGTTGAGGAAAATGAAACTAACATGTACTGAGTAAATCATATACTAGCGTCCACTTGTTTAATACGTGCTTCATAAACTATTTTGATCAAGTTGATAGATTGCTCTAAATAGAATTAATCGCGATTTGAAAAAGCAAAGGATTTCAGATCTCATTAAACAAGGAAAGAAATACTTTTAGACATAAAGATACGTCTTTTGGATTAAATACTCATTGCATGCTTCCTAGAAATAGGATATTGTGGCTGAATGCACTAAGAAATGTAGCTTGTGATTATGGGTAGGTTGCTTGAACGCATGGTATATGCATTGCTTCAGAAGTGTTAGTATATATTTTTCTCAACCCTATTTCATTCATTGGAATTTTACATTTCTCTCCGTATCTTGCTTCATTTGAACAGTGGTACTCATCGCACCCCATTTTCACGCATTTTAGTAATAGTTGTAGAATAGAACCAATCATCCGCATTATTGACACAAAGTTGCGTTAAGATCTAAAACAAGTATTTCATCGCATCTTTAGAGAGCAATCCTTGAGTTTGATCTGGATTCACCAGGACTCTAATTAGACTTACACTTGGGTTTGATTAGATAAAATAATGTGTTTACATTATTAAGAAGACCAAGGCATAGAACCATTTTATCGCATCTATAAAAACCCATCAATGGTTGTATGAAAGATTTGAGAACATATTCTAAACATGATGATCCACTTTAACGTGGTTGAGATGAATGAGTTTGTCATCGATGAAGTCAATCAAGTTAGCTTCATCTCGAAGACTCTAACTGAGAGTTTCCTAGAGTTCTGTAGTAACACTATTATGAACAAGCTAGACTACAATCTGACCACCATTCTTAATGAGCTGCAGACTTATAAGTCCTTGATGAAAGTTAAGGAAGAGAAGAGAGAAGAAAATGTTGCCACTTCCTAAAATAAGTTCCACAAGGTTCACCTCTAGAATGAAGTCTGCAGCTTCTTCTTCCTCTATAGATTATTCTTTCGGCACCAAAAAGTGGAAGAAGAAGAAGGGAGGTCAAAGGAAAGCTAACCTTGCTGTGGCCAGAGGGGCAGAAAGGCCAAGGTTGTCAAGGGAATATACTTCCATTACAACAAGAAAAATCATTAGAAAAGGAACTGTCCCAAGTATTGGCAGAAAAAGAGGAAAGACAAACAAGGTAAATATGATTTACTAGTCCCGGAAGCTTGCTTAGTGAAGAATGATGATTCAGCCCAAATAATTGATTTAAGCGCCACTAATCATGTTTGTTTTTCTTTTCAGATAATTAGTTCTTGGCAGCAACTCAGGACTGGGAAGATGACTATGCGTGTTGGAACTGGGCAAGTCATCCCAGCTATAGTAGTAGGAGGGCCCCAATTACTTTTACATAAATGATATTTATTATTAGATAATGTTTATGTAGTTTTTAATTTAAAAAGGAACATGATTTCTGTAAAATGCCTGTTTGAATAAAACTATTCTATAAATTTTAATGTAAATAAAGTGTTTACTTACAAGAATGGTGCTTTCATTTGTTTAGCAAACTTAGAAAGTAATCTTTATGTGCTAAGGCTTTAGCATCTAAGGCCCTTCTTAATATTGAAATGTTCAGAATTTACAGTTATTCAAAATAAAAGACAAAAAGTTTCTCTTAAAGAAAATGCCCAACTTTGGTACCTAAGATTAGGTCACATAAATCTTATTAGGATTGAGAGGTTGGTTAAGAATGGGCATCTAAGCGAGTAAGAAGAAAATTCTTTACCAGTATGTGAGTCATGCCTTGAAGGCAATGATTAAAAGACTTTTTTTTTTTACTGGAAAAGGTCATAGAGCCAAAGAACCTTTGGAAACATTCAGACTTTTGTGGTCCTATAAAAGTTTAGGCAAGAGGAGGATTTGAATATTTTATGTCTTTTATAGATGATTATTTTAGATATGGGTATGTTTACCTAATGTAATACAAGTTTGAAGCTCTTGAAAAGTTCAAGAAGTACAAGGCTGAAGTTGAGAATACATTAGGTAAAACAATTAAGACACTTCGAACTGATTGAGGTGGAGAGTATATGGATTTGATATTCCAGAACTATTTGTAGAACATTGGAATTGTATCCCAACTCTCGACACATGGTACACCTCAGTAGAGTGTTGTATCAGAAAGGAGAAATAGAATGTTGTTGGACATGGTTCGGTCTATGATGAGTTATGCTCATTTACCTGACTCGTTTTGGGGTTATGTAGTACAAACTACAACTTATACTTTGAACTTTGTTCCATTCAAGAGTGTTTCTAAAACACCTTTAGAATTATGGAATGACTGTAAAGGTAGTTTATGCCATTTTAGGATTTGGGGTTGCCTAGCACATGTGCTTGAGGCTAATTCTAAGAACTTGGAACCTCGTTCAAAACTATGACTATTTATAGGCTACCCCAAAGGAACGAGAGTTGGTTACTTCTAGCTCAAAATAATAAAGTTTTTATGTTGAATACATTTTTAGAAAATGATCACATCAGGGGGCATAAGCTACGTAGTAAGATAGTGTTAAACAAGCTAACTTCAATAAGAGTTGTTGAAGAACCTAATACATCAATAAGAGGTTAATATCAGTTCATCTAGTCTGAAACATCCACTTCAATCATTGAGGGAACCTCAACGTAGTGAGAGGATTGCAAACCCACTTATTCGTTATATGGGTTTAACAGAAACCTTGACTGTCATATCAAATGGCGACATTGAGGATTCATTATCCTATAAACAGGCAATAAAGGATGTGGATAAAAATGAATAGATTAAAGCTATGGATCTCAAAATGGAGTCTATGTACTTCAATTATGTCTGGGATCTTATAGGTCAACCTAATTGGGTTAATCCTATAGGTTGTGAGTGGATCTACAAGAGAAAAAAGGATGTAGATGATAAGGCATAGACCTTTAAGGCTAGACTGTTGGCAAAGGGTTATACTCAGGTTGAGGGAGTAGACTTGTCTCAGGCATCATATATTGATAATATGCTTATTAAATATTCGATGCAGAATTTCAAGACAGGGTTATTACCTTTCAGACATGGAATTATCTTGTCTAAGGAACAGTGTCCTAAGGCACCTTGAGAAGTTGAGAAGATGAGACAGATCCCCTATACATCGGCTGTTGGCAGGTTTATGTATGCAATGTTATGTACTAGACCTAAAATTTATTATGCAATGGGGATAGTCAATCGATATAAGTCTAATCCAGGATTAGATCACTGGACAACAGTTAAAACCATCCTCAAGTATCTTCAAAGAACAAGGGGCTACATGCTTATGTATGGGCCTAAGGATTTGATCCTTTCAGGATACGTTGAATATGATTTTTAGACTGATATGGATTCTAGAAAATCCACTTTAGGATTAGTGTTCACTCTTAATGAAGGAGCTATAGTCTGAAGGAGCACTAAGCAAGGTTGCATAGTTGACTCTACCATGGAGGCAGAGTATGTAGCAGCTTGTGAAGCTATCAAAGAGGTTGTGTCGCTCAAGAAGTTTCTCACTGATCTAGAAGTTGTTCTAGATAAGTCAAAGCTCATCACCCTTTTTCGTGATAATAGTAGGGTTGTGGTGAATTTTAGGGAGCCTAGGAGCCATAAACATGGAAAACACATAGAACACAAATATCATCTATACGAAAGATTTTACATCAAAGGGACATGATCGTCACGAAGATTGCTTTAGAGCACAATATTACTGATCAATTTACAAAGGTTCTCACGGCTAAAGTATTCGAGGGTCACTTGAAAAGTCTGGGTCTATGAGACAGGCCTCATCTAGTCTAGGACAAGTGGGAGATTTTTATTGGGCGCGTAGTGTATGCCCTAATTTCTTGTTTTTGTGTACTGTACCTTGTAATTTTACTTTATATTTAAACACCCCACTAGCTTTAGAACAAGTGGGAGATAGTTGTGGTTGATGCCCTAAATCCTGTGGTCTTGTATTTGTACAAACATATTATTTGTCTAATATAAGCTGTATTTTATTTGATATTTAGTTGCATTTACCCAAAAACCAATAAAATAAGATCTAAGGTTATTAGATGTAACTTAAACATATATGTGGAGACATACAGAAGGAGCATGTTTAAGTAATAACCTGAATAGTCTGAGATAGATAAGGCTGGGTACCTTATCTTGTTGACATTACGGATATAACCTGCTTTTTGTAGTTGTTACAATTGTTGTAAAGTGCTATAAATGATCAGATCCTAATCATTCATGTGGACACATGTAAGCGAGAGTATCCTATTCAGAGAGTTTGTATAAGAATGGACCACGAAATGAATAGTCTCATGTTATAACATTGTTGCTAGAAGAGACTTACATTTCACTAAGATGACCATAGGTGACTTGACCTTCATCCGTAGTGAGTTGTGAACTCATGCTTATAAAGGCAGTTCTATGATCTACATGTGTGAGTAAGGCTAGTTTTGCTGACACAATATGCCTACCATTTTGGGGATTTGTCTGATTAGAGAGTTAGGAACACAATTACACAAGAAGAAATTAACTCATTTTCGATTGTTAAAGTAAGTAGATAAATTGCTCCTTTAAAAGATGATCAAATCTTGAACAATGTGGTGTACATCCTCTCCTGGCCCAAGAGAAGTTTGATTATAGTTGGACTATAACTAGTTGTTCATTAGAGATATTCGTGGTACTTAAGGAGTTAGATGTAACTACAAGATAAAAGAGTAATTTACCCCAGTTGTACTTATGAGCAATTTTTGAAGAGTCAAAGCACTGTTGATTGGTTATATCCAATAGACACAAAACTATATTTATAGTGTAAAGAGTGCAACTATCGGTCTTTAGTGAAGTGACTGACAGTTAATGAAGGTTGATTAATTTAATAAAAGAGATTAATTAATTAACCAAGTATTATTGGAACTTTTATTTATAGGTCCACAAGATCCCCTTGTTAGCTCACTAAAGATTTATGAGAATCAAATTAATTTTGGATTAATTTGAATTGTTAAAATTAATTAAAGAGATTAATTATATAAGATACAGTTAATGTAGTGTATATGATACATTATAATATAAAGTTTTAATGCGATGAATAAATGTTTGAATATAATTCAAATAATTATATGAATGTGATTCATATAAAAACTATAGGTTAACATTAGTATGAATATGATTCATATTAATACCATAGGCATATGAGAGAATAATAAACAATAAGTTATATTATATGTGATATAATATAAACTATACACTATATGTTATATGTGATATAACATATAATTTAATATTTATATATATTAAGTTAATATATATACACACACACACACATACATACATACATACATACATACATACATACATACATACATACATACAATTCTAATTCTAATTATGTGTTTTTTGAAAATTAAAAAATTAAAAGGGGAGGGAGTTATTTTGATAATACCCCTCAACTCCTTTTTCTCTCATATTATGTGCAACACAAAAGAGTGGGAAGTTGAGTTTTTTATTTTCATCTTCTTCCTCCCATTCAAGCTCTCACGGTGTGAACAAAAATCTCTCAGTAAAAACACTATTCTTCCCTTCACAAAATTTAATCGCAAACCTACATAATTCTGGTGGTGCCTAAAGGAGATCTTATTGTGTTCGAGGACTTGCTGCAAAGTTCAGTTCGTGATTCTTGGCTGTGGAGAGGAAATGTGAAGAGTTAAGTCTTCATGGGTCAGTTTCCCCTTTTTTTTCTGTAAAAATCTCAGTAGAAAAAATATGCTTAGAGTTATAATTATCATAGTTTCTGTCACTTTGCATTTATTGTTTTGTAAAACAAAATTAGAGACACACACATTCAATTACTTCCACTTTGGGGTATTTTAAACCCTTCACATCCTGCTATCAGAGAGCTTGTTATTGATTTCTCCGGTGGGGTTCATAAAGTTTTTCTGAAAAATGGACAACTAGTTGCGATCGATCGTGGTGTTAAATATGTCAATGTCAAATTGTTTTGGTAGTTTCATGTGTTTAACATTATCCACAACATTCTACCGCTTGTAGGTATGAGTATTTTTCTTTTCGATGATATTGATGTCTCTGGTCGATCTCCACATATTTATCCTCATGTTGGAGCATATGTCATGCATGTCTGTATCTCTCAATTACGAGCCTCAATTGTTCTTATCCGATACAATACTGATTTATTGAGGGCATCTGTTAATTGTGCAAATGAGTTATCTATGTCAGGGGCCAAATGTTGAACGCTCTGGGCATTAGTCAGCTGATACATATTTTAATGGCTCCATTTATATTCCCGCTGAGGGGATAGAGGATTTAGGGCATCATGATTGTTTAAAATAATTGTTGATTTCTTCCTTACTTTACCAAGAGAGAGAATATGTTATTAACGCTGGCTTTTTTTGTAATTCAAACAAAAGAGGGAGAATGAGTTTGGTACAATATGCTAATACTACAGTTCCTTATCTGATCTGGTTTGTTTGTAGTTGATCTAGTCTTGTTTGGTTTACACTGCTGTGATTTGTTGTATCCTTTGTTTTGCCTTAAAAAATAGTCAAAGGGGGAGATTGTTAGAGTATTTGTTATTGGAGTATGATCAACTTATCTATTACAAACAAAACTTGAACAACATTTTTATATAATATGTTTCGTGTCATGCTAATTCTTCATTAAGATTGGTTCTTTAGATGTTGATATATGTAATTCATATTTGCTGGTGTGTTTTCTTGTCCTCTGCGATATGTCATATAACATGACGTGACATTGTTACATGATAGACAGAAAAATTTGCAAAATATTTTTTCTTTATCTGTCAACCATAGTTTAAAAGTTTAGTTTGAAATTTGAGATTTCGACTAGCTCGAAATTTCGGTATTGGGGGGATTTCGATTCCCCCCATTCTCAAAATTTTGATAAAAATTTTGAGATTTCCATAGAAATTTTAAGAAATATCAAAATTTCGATGGAAATTTTGATTTTTTTAAAAAAGTAATTCGGCTCAATGGAAATTTTTTAAGGTTTATAGACTTATCTTAATTATGTGAGTTGTATAGTTTCACACATCAATGTATAATTTCACCTCAAAATTGAATTGATGTAAGTTTAACTTTTTTATCATCTAAAGCTTTCATTTGCAGGAAACTAAAATGATAAAAATAATAAAATATATTTATTTTTAACTTCATTCAAACCTTTATCCATTGAAGTTTCACTATCATTTCACCTCGAAATTAGATTGATGTAAGTTTTATTATTTTTACCATCCAAACCTTTCATTTTTAAGAACCAAATTTGATTAAAATAACATATATTTATTTTTAATTTCATTCAAATTTTTTTCCATTGAATTTTCACATCATTTCACCTTAAAATTGAATTGGTGTGAGTTTTGCTTCTTTTACCATCCATAGTTTTCATTTCCAAGAAAAAGACTTAGAAAATTATGGTCATAAGCAATAGTAATACACACCAAAACTATGGTCAAGGTAATTATTCTTACCAGGTTATGATGGTCATTCAAGACTTGACCACAACAATTTCTCGCCTAACTTTTCATTAATTAATTATTATCCATATGAAGGAGGAAGATCATTGACCAATGAGATGTATCCATCAATATAGTTTATATGTTGGCCATACAAGTCCTATAATTTTCAATTAAGTAACTACCTTCAAATTTTTCAATATAGGATAATCTGATGGTAGCGCAAGCGCATGTGTCAAATTATAATATAGTAAAACGGTCAAGAGACTGAGTATCGTCCTCTGAGGAATTGGTTTGACGCTTTTAGCTATTCAGAGATTCTTCTAATTTTATTTAGGGGACCAGACTGTGATGAGAACCTAACCAATCTAATCCTAAAAAGCAAGAAAAGATAAAACCGAGGTGAAACTGGACAAATACACGTTCTAGGGTATGAGTTCGTTAAACGGATTAACCAAATTAATTATTTTGACCTTAGATTGATTCTTGCAAATTATAGATCTAGGAGTCTTTTATCCAGGTATCCTCTCTCAAGCTCAACCCTTTCTAATGACTAACCATCGATTTGAATCTCTTCTATCGCTTGACTAGCCACAACATTAAGTTCCTCCGTCAATAATCTCTATTAATCTCCTATCACTCTTGTGCATACTCGATTAACAGTTTAACATGCTAGATCCAACTCAATACCTTCTCTCTCAAGACAGACATTAAGTAAAGAACATTCAATTAGTGACTAGTTAATCAAAAGCATTAAGAACAAACATGTTAAAATAATTATGCATAAATTCAATCCAAGAAGCAACTAATTTAGTTTTCACAATCTATAAAACTAAATCAACACCCTAAAAAAAAAAACTAGTCCCTCATAATTACAATAGAAATATAGACCATTCATGAGGTTTCCAAACACAAAGGACAAAAAATAAAAGAGGGAAGAAATTGTAAGTTGTGTTCTTGACTCTTGTCCTTGAATCCGGAATCATAACCCAACGAATTCTTCAAATCTTTGATCCTTTGAAGCTCCAAGATGCCGCCTCTATCCAGAATTACACTCTCCAAGGAAGCCTCACCGAAATATTTCTTTACGCTCTCAAAATAACCCTAAAAGTGCCTCCTAAAATCAAATCAGCCAAAAACTGCTTATATAGACAGTAGTCACAACGTTGCTATTAGGTTTTATATCCTAAAACACACAGTTTGTAGAATGATAAACATTTTCTATAATTAATATACTTGTTGGTGATTTCATAAATTGTATGAAAGTCTAAATCCAATAAACTAAGACCCACGACTATTGTATGAGTACTTGAACTTTATGTTTAGACATAAGAGTGGATCATGTTTGAGTAAATAGTCAAAATGATCTATGGTACATGAATAAGAATAAGTACCTTATTCTGGTAACACCATTGGATGCGGCCTACTCTGTAGTTGTTACAAAGAGTTGTAAAGTGCTACATACGATGTGATTCTAATTCAAACATGTTATGACATAAGGAGTGGGGGCGTCCTATGTAATGAGTTTGCATAAGATCAAGACCAAGAAATAAGTCACTCTAACTTTATAACGTTGTTTACTGTATAAGACTGACTATTTCACCTAGATGACCTAGATAACTTGATCATAATCCTGAGTTAACTATGAACTTCTATTTATTCGGGATTGCCCTTAGATTTGCATAGGTGAGGGTTGACTCAACAGTGCCGACTCAATAAGACTCCCATTTCAAGGGTAAGGCCGGACAGATAGTTGGGGACATAGGGTGTAAGACGGATTTCACGCCTACCCGATTTAGGGATAGAAGAAAGGTTGTTCTCTCAAGTACTGAATTCAAGTCTTGAACAAGAGGCCCTACCCTCTCACTGGGCCAAGAGAGTTTGATTTAGTGATTGGATCACAAACCAGTTGTTCATTAGAGGATTAGTAGAGACTTGAGAAATAAGACGTAATCTCGGGGGTGAAACAGATATTTGACCCAACCATTATTACGAACAACCTGTGAAGGGTCGACTTGCTGATTATGGTTAAATCATGTGGACATAATGTACCTACAGTGAGGGGAGTGCAACTATGGGCTTTAGTGGAGTGACCCATTAGTTAACGAATGGAGATTAATTTGGCCTAGTGAGTTTAGTTAATTAATCTCGGATCGTTGGAGCCCATGATCTGTAGGTCCGCGAGGTCCCCTTACTAGCTCGTAATCATTCAAATTAAAATTAAGGGAATTAGTAATTATATGAGATATAATTACATGTTTAATTTGAGAATTAAACGAAATAGGAGAATTTATATATTTAAATATGATTTAAATACATAAAGATGGATATGTGTTAAAATTAATTTAATGTTTGATTTTAAATTAATTAATTTTTTCATTTTTTAAATCAAAATAGATTTTATAAAATCAAATTTTTATTTTTGAGATAAAATTGAAAAAGAGAAAATAAAACACACAAATGGAAAAACATCTTTCAAGTAACTTACACAAAATGCATTCAACTTTACCTTGTATTCTTCAAGTATGAGTTGCAACTCATGCAACTCTTTTCTTTGCAAGTTGATCTACAATATAATGAAGAGATTGGAGTGAAAATTGGGCATTCAATCTATAGAGAATTTTAGAGAAAATTCGGTTTGAAGAAAGGTTCTTCAACAAGAATACTGCAGTGAGCATTTCTCCTTCATCCTTTGATTCAAGCTTGTTTTGAGTCCCACAACTCAATCTAAAGTATCAAAGAATAGTGGGGAATATCATGAGGTGGTCTACAATAAGATTTGGAGAAGATAGCAACTAGAGAAGGAGCTTTGAAGAAGTTTTACAAGAGGTATGTCTTGAAACTCAATTGTTTTTATGCAAGAGCATGCTTTATATTTTGCCAAAATTAGTGAATTTGAGTGCTTAGATGATCTTTGTGCTTTCGCTATTGCCGATACAATCCTATAGTTGCAATGCTCCAATGTAACATTGCAATGCTGACTGTAATTTCGGCATTACTAATCGTCGCATCGCAACGCTGCAAGCAGCGTTGTGACGTTGCCCTGTTTCCATGAGCTCTCTGCCTTGCAGCGTCACGGGGCAGCGTTGCAACGCTTGTTCAACGCTGCCCTGCCTTCGATTTTCGAATTTTCCTTCCTTTTTCTCCATTGATCAATGCCCTAGGTCAAAACATTGACCTTCTTGGGGATATTTTGGTCATTAATCTTCCAAAATTGCTTTTCTCATCCAATTACTCGATTTCCTACAATCAAACAATAAAAGCATCTAAGATCTCAAATTAAGCATGAAACTAACTAAATGCTAAACCCGAAAAATGCACTTTTTGGATGCGTTTCACCACCCCAAACTTAGAACTTTGCTAGTCCCGAGCAAAGAAAAAACAAAACTATAATGAAATGTAGACAAGCATGCAAAAGACTCAAAACCTCATCATTCAGAATAAGTATATTAAATCCATTAGTAGAAACTTTCAAGCACATCCCAACATTAAAAGATTTCAAGGCCAAATCTCATCATCTCCCACGTGTGTGTGCAAGTCATATTTAATTCAAAATACAAGAACTAGTTAAGTTCAAGAGAGCTTCTTTAGTTTCCCCCTACTCTGGCTCATGCACCAATCATCAAGAATCCACACATTAAAGAAAGTAATATGTCTACTAAGGTGCCTTGTTTATCTATCTATTTATCTATCTATCTATCTATCTATCTATCTATATATATATATTCAACAACAAAAAAGGCCCTAAACTTGCATCATTTTACCTAAGGGCACTAGCTTTCATACATCCATTGTAGGGAACCATACCTAGTCAAATCCCAGGTGTCCTAACTGATCACAGAAACGAAAACTCTTTTTACCCCCATCCATGCATACACATTACAAGTTTAAAATAATAAAAAGATATTTCTTTTAAGCACATGAGTATATACTCTATTTTTTTTTCCAAAGACAATAGTAATATTCTTTTGCTTTCCTCTTAGTCTAACAATACAAACCATCATACACATCAACCCTCTAATTGGTGGGACCTTTCGAGGTGACAACCAAATACACTACACTTAATCCTCCTTTTAGTTAAAGTTTCTAAATTAAAGTGACTACGTGCTCATGCTATGGGAGACTCAAAGAGGGACTCAAAGATAATTTAATTCAGAAGTATGTCATCCTATTTTCACAGCAGATCATCTAACACGCAAATTTAGAATAACTCATAGGAAATCATAATCACTACATCCTCAGCAAATTTCACAATTAAAGTACAACATCATCTTTCCAATTAAAAAAAATAATTTTTTCAAATTTCAGCCACTTAAAATAATTGGTCAATAATCATGTATAAGATAGTTCTTCTAAATAACATGCATAGCAGGATAAGAACAACCAGACAAGCAAAAGTATGAAGTACCTCCCCACCCCAAACTTAGAAACATGCATTGTCCTTATTGCAATAAAATAAAGCATAGGGAGTGAGCGAAACTGGCCTGATTAGTGAAGTAATCTACGTGTGTCAGGCTTGCAAACTATGCTTTAATTTAAGGGCTCCTGTAAAACCTGGACCAGAAAAAGGTAAGAGTCCAAATCATGAGTGCTGAACTAAAAATAAAAGTAATAAAATAAACTAAAACAACAAAAAGAAAATAAAAGCTTGGGTTGCCTCCCAAGAAGCTGAGTTTAACGTCCAAGCTAGACGACATGGGAGATTGTCTGTCAAGGTACATAAAAATTCTCCCATTTTTTAGGTTCCTTCTTGCTTGAATCAATATAATCTACAAAGTCTTGTAGGTTGTCCATCTTCTCCTGGGTACCTAAAAGTAGAAAATTATTTTTGGTATTTTTAATTTTTGGATAATAAAAAGACTGAAAATTAAAAACACACTCAAACTGACAAGGTTCATAAGAATATGGAAGAGGAAGATCAATGGCAAGAGAACTCTCAGGTGATGGAACATAAGGTTTCTCAACCTCAACCTTAATCACTTGAAATTCCTTATCTAAATTAGGCACGTCTTCTTTCTCAATCTCATGAACCGGGCTCTTGGTATGACTCTAATGCTTCTAATTCATCCTCATTATCAAAATCTACAATAACCGACCTTCCTAACTCAGTGACATTGGAAATATACTTCTCATACAAGGCTCTAAATGCGCCAACCATCAGACTAAGTTGATCTCTTAAACGTTTCAGGGCTGCCTCATTCTCCACCAATTGGGCTTCTATCCTACCCAACCTTCTCCTCTCTTCCATACAAGACCTCCTAAATTGGGATTCAAAGATAAACTCTTTTAACAGGTCCTCTAAAGAAGGTTTTTCCTCTACTGGGGGTGGATAAACATAAAAACTCCTATGATCATGGGATGGATAACTGATGGGATATGGGTATGGTTTGAAAGACATTAGTGGTGGTGGACCTAGATTAGGTTGGTAAAAATCATAAGGCCACCCAAAGTTAAGATAAGACATGATAAAGCAAACACCACAAGCAATCACACAAGAGAAAACTCAAAATAAAATAAAACAAAATAATCTATCCCCTAAATTAAAATCAGTAAAATCTCTTAAATATTAAAAGAACTTAAAACACAATTCCCCGGCAATGGCACTAAAAATTTGATGTTAGCGCAACTAAAAATTTGATGTTAGCGCAAACACACGCGTCACATTATAATATAGTAAAATGGTCAAGAGGCCGAGTATTGTCCTCTGAGGAATTGGTTTGACTCTTTTAGCTATTCAGATATTCTTCTAATATTATTTAGGGGAACAGACTGTGATAAGAACCTAACTAATCTAATAATAAAAAGCAAGAAAAGATAAAACTGGGGTGAAACTAGACAAAGACACGTTCTAGGGTATGATTTCGTTAAACGGATTAACCAAAATAATTATTTTGACCTTAGATTGATTCATGCAAATTATAGATCTAGGAATCTTTTATCCAGGCATCCTCTCTCGAGCTCAACCTTTTCTAATGACTAACCATCGACTTGAATCTCTTCTATCGCTTGACTAGCCACAACATTAAGTTCCTCCGTCAATAATCTCTATTAATCTCCTATCACTCTTGTGCATACTCGATTAACAGTTTAACATGCTAGATCCAACTCAATATCTTCTCTCTCAAGACAGACATTAAGTAAAGAACATTCAATTAGTGACTAGTTAATCAAAAGCATTAAGAACAAACATGTTAAAATAATTATGCATAAATTCAATCCAAGAAACAACTAATTTAGTTTTCACAATCTATAAAACTAAATCAACACCCTAAAAACACAAATAAGTCCCTCATAGTTACAATAGAAATATAGACCATTCATGAGGTTTCCAAACACAAAGGACAAAAAATAAAAGAGGAAAGAAATTGTAAGTTGTGTTCTTGACTCTTGTCCTCGAATCCGGAATCATAACCCAACAAACTCTTCAAATCTTTGATCCTTTGAAGCTCCGAGATGCCGCCTCTGTCCATAATTACACTCCCCAAGGAAGCCTCATCGAAATATTGCTTTACGCTCTCAAAATAGCCCTAAAAGTGCCTCCCCGAATCAAATCGGTAAAAACTGCTTATATAGACAGTAGTTGCAGCGTTGCAATACTCCAATGTAGTGTTGCAACGCTTATGGTAATTTCAGCATTACTAATCATAGCATCACAACGTTGCGGCAGCGTTGTGACGCTGCTCTGTTTCCATGAGCTCTCTGTCTTGCAACATCACGGGGCAACATTGCAACGCTGCCCTGCTTCCAATTTCAAAAATTTCCTTCCTTTTTCTCCATTGATTAATGCCCTAGGTCAAAACTTTGACCTTTTTGAGGGCATTTTGGTTATTAATCTTCCAAAATTGCTTGTTTTCATCCAATTACTTGATTTCCTACAATCATACAATAAACGCATCAAAGATCTCAAATTAAGCATAAAACTAACTAAATTCTAAGCCAAAAAAGTGTACTTTTTGGATATGTTTCATGACCCGAGAGCAATACTATAGTTTCTACTAGAATTATCAAGATCCTAAATTAGAGGTTCCAAGGTCATCTTTTTGGTACTAGACACGTAGGTTTTATAATAAATAATTTACAATTATTTTATATATAGACATTTCATGTCCCTTAATTTTGCTGTAAATATTTGAAATTATTTTGTAATTATTTGTTCATTTATTTCTTAAATTTATGCTCTCACATCGACATTTACACAGATATTTACACTATATCTCTAAATATTGTCTTACTTTATAGAAATGATGATTAAATAGTTAAATATAGCCTAATTAGGTCATAATCAAATTTTCATTAACTAATTATAACAATTTCCATCAATTTCTATAAAGCTTCCTTAAATTTCCATCAATAACGATATGTCCATAAAATCGAATCTCGATATTTCTATGGATATCGATATTTCGAATCTTGATGTCAGCAGGATCTTTCAGATTTTGTGGTCTGCTGTACTTTTCCTTGCAGAGTTGATTTATTCTTTCCTTGAATATATTCTCAATCCTACTCAAATATATTGAGGCTTTTGTTCAATTTTAGGGTTGGCCGTATTGAGGAATATTCAAGTCATTGTCTTGTGTTTATGTTAAAAAACATAAGTATGTTAATCTATGAGACTGTGAAGTTTTTGCCATTGTTGATCTGAGTGATTCTCTAGATCTTATTGATTTGTTCAAAATAAGTTCAACTTTTATGGTGGTTGAACTTTGATTCTAAATCTCTTTCTTGATCTTGAGGTTATGTCATTCTTCGTGTTGAAGCATGCTTCATGAGAAGATTGGTTAGTCTTAGGGGGAGTCTAAGACTGAAGGAGTTAGATAACATGCAACAGAAGAATTCATAATCAATAAGCACTCTAACTACTCTTAATTTCAGTTTAAAACATGCTACTCATAACAAGTTCATAAGAGGGTTTGAGTTACACATTACCTTTGAAGAAAACTCCACGAATTCAGCAAGAAATCCAGAAATTTGAGCTTGAATCTTCAAGTAGACCACCACCAAGATCTTCTCTACTAATCTCAAGTGTGGATTGTGTGGTAGAAATACTCAAACTGAGCTAAATTTGGATGAACTTTAGAGAGGGAAGTGGGTTTCCACTACAGCAAAAATTTGGTGCAAAAACACTGCATGGTTGATCAATTCTCAGCATTGAGCTTCAATTTATAGGCTTAGATCATGCATGGGGATGCAGTGTGCATGGAGGCCAACTCCAGCTTCATCAATTTAATGAAACTCAAGTAGAATTTGGTGATTAAACACTTAATCACCATAGTGGATTTTTCCAAAATTGGAAAATCCACTAAATTCTTTTAATCATATTTTAATCAAATTGATTAAAATATGATTTTATATTTAAATAAACTATTTTACTTAAATATTTAGTTTTACAAAATTAACTCAAATTAATTAATTTTAAATAAAACTAATTTTAATTTTAATTAAACTTTTTAATTAAATTATTAATTTAATATCTTAATATTGAATTAATAAAATACCAATTCCACTAATATAATTCAATTTTATATAATTAATATTTAAATCATAATTTAAATATTAATTGATTCTCCAATTTTGGTTAATTTCAATAAAATTAAACGTTTCAATTGTATCGTATACAATTAATTGGACCCTAAATTCAAATTTCATCAAATAATACTTAATTTATTATTCCAATTTACAAGTTAGTAGAGGGACCTAATAGACCTATGAATCATGAGCTCCAACGATTTGTAATTAATTGGTTAAACTCTTTAAACCGAATTAATTACTATTCGTTAACTATCAAGGCACAACACTATAGCTCGATAGTTGCACTCTCCTCACCGTAGATGTATTTCTGCCTATTTTAACCATAATCGATAAGTCGATCCTTCACAGGTGGTTCATATTTATAATTGGATCAAAATTACTGTTTTACCCCTGTAAGTACATCTTACTCCTTAAGCTCCCACTGACTCTCCATTGAACAACTGATTCATAATACCACTTATGAATCATATCCCTTTCTACCAATAGAGGGCGGGGCCCCATTGTTCAAGACCAGGAATCAACACTTAAGAGAACAATCTATCTGCTAACTTTAAGATGGGCAAGAGTGAATTCCATCTTGCAAGGCTAGGTCCTCAACTATCTATCCGGACTTATCCAAAAAATGGGAGGCTTATTGAGCAATGTTGTTGAACTACTCTCACATATGCAGATCAAAGGATAATCCCAAATAAACAGGAGTTGATAGTTAGCTCAGCATTAAGACCTTGTTACCTTAGGTTAATTTAGTTTGAAAAGGTCAGTTTTAACAGTAAATAGTCGTTATAAAGAAAAGTGACTATTTCGAGGTTCAATCTTATGCAAACTCATTGCAAAGGATGCCCACACTCACATGTCTCTACATGAATGATTTGCGGATCACATTATTTGTATCAGCATACAAAATGGGCCGCATCTAATAGTGTTACTACAATGAGATACCAACTTCATCTATATACTTATAGACCATTTAGGCTATATACTATGACTTGATCCTATTTATGTCACCACATAAAGTTAAAGTATTCATACTGTAGTCATGAATTTATTTATTGGATTTTCATAATCGAATGCAATATCAACAATTTATTGAATAAAATACTCAATAATATTTTATTGATAAATAGAATGTTTAACATGAAATTTACGAACTGAAAGTTTAAGGACATTCCCAACAAAGACATCATCTCTTGAGAAGAGATTCTCTAACTTAGGGGCAGTCTATGTTCACAACTTGAAGAGATATTCACAAGAAGGTGGAAAGATACTAGTAGAGAAATAGTCTCATACCTAGGGGAGCCTAAATGATCATTCACTAATAATCTTATACTTAGGGAGAGCCTAAGTATGTTAAAGTTGAGGGGGTCTCACACTTAAAGGGAGCCTAAGTTTCTTTAAGAGGAAGTCTTACACTTAGGAGGAGCCTAAGTTTTCGTTCTCTCTAGGTTGGACTATTTAAGTGTCACTGTAATTTTCGTTTATTTACAGATAAGTACATTATTGTAATGTTTGACTTTATATTAGCGAATATATTTTTCCATAGGCACACTACTCCCAGACGTAGGTGGTATTGCAATGAACTGGGTTACCAAACTCTATGTTTTGTTCTAGTTTTAGTTTTCTGCATTTATTTATGATATCTCTAGAAATATTGTAATATCCTGTGTAATAAGTTTGGTCGTGTGTTAGATAACCTAAATTTTCAATAACTAACCGAACTGAGTAAAAACCAATCCATTGATATTGTTCATTATTGAACATCAGTTTGGTTATTTTTTTTTATAAAATCGATCAATTTGGTGTGGATCATGGTTGACTCCAAAACTAATAAAATCAAATCGGCATTCACTCGTAGATATAACACTCAAAATTTAGGTATATAAATTGATATGTGCATAAACTATAATTAAATCCATTTGTTTAAAAATAAATATTTTAAAATTATCATTCCCAAACTTGCCATTATATATTTTGGTTACATTTTCATAGAAGTGATTTTTTTCTTAGAGACTATGGTGGGACCATTATTATTTGTCTTTAACTTTTTGCAATGGTATTTTTTAAAAGTGTTTTAAATTCAATCTAATTTATAGTTGCCAACCTAAACATAATTTCATTTATTTATTTCTTCTTTGTTAGAAGTTCAAGTTCTCACTCACATTTTTTAAATAAAAAAAATTATCGACAAGTGATTATTAATATTAGTTTGAAAAAGAAATGACATTGTAAGTATTCGACAATACCAATAAACCCAAAAGTTCCCTTTCATTAATCTCTTGATCCCTCAACTTTGCTACTACTTGCCATCTTTCTCTATTTGATTTTCTTGTTTTGTTTTCATATAGTATAAGATGAGAAGTTTAGGCTAAATTGGTGGACATATATGGTCTTAGCTATGAATTTATTATTGGTTAAAATTATAAGTTTATTCCTTACATTATAAAATTTGTGTATTTAATAGAATGGTAATTTGTTTTTAAAAAAAAATCTAGTTATCATTAACATTAAACAAACATTAAAAACAATTAAAAATGGGACACTTTTCTTTAGAAAGAGAATAAAGACACCTATTTTTTTTTTAGTATAAATAAGATTGGGATTTGAACTACGGATCTCGTGATTAATAACACTTTCATATACACTTTTTAAACCTTAGAAACTTTTAATATTCCTAAATTTTAATATAATTTTATTATTTCATAAAGCTTATAAAAGAAAAAAAAAAGTGAAATTGTTATTGGGCCGTGGCCCAAAGAAGAGAATGGAAGAACTTGGAGAACCCTTCTTTGACTTTGGACTCGAAGGAGATGGACCCGAAATGAAACCATTTCTAGTTTTCTTTTTTCTTTTTCTCTTTACAACTCAAAATTTTATCTATTATGTATCTTTATAGATTTACTGAATAATTTTTTAACCAAAAAAAAAAAAAAAAGAAAAAAAGGTAAGCTTTGTTTAAAAATAAGAATATGAAATAGTAGAATCTAAGACAAACTTTGTAAATATCTTAGAATTTATGCTTGTGTAAAATATTTTTTAAGACTAGATTAGATATGTAAAACTTCCTTATTATTTTTATTATTTTTAATACAATAAATAAAGTATGAGGATTTAAATACAAAGCCCTTGTTATTAAATGTTTAGGTCCACCAACAACAACTTAACTCAATTGACATCCTCTCATTCCCAATTTGTACTAAAAAAATGTTTAGGTCCTATTTAATTAGTTTTTTATTTTTAAAAATTAAATCTATTTTCTCTCCATTTCTTACCATGTTTTGCATATATCATAGTTAAAAGAGTTAAATTCTTAACTAAATTTCAAAAACAAAAAATAAAAATTTAAAACCCTTTTTGAAAACAAATCACAATTTCTTACAATGTTAAAATTTATTTCTTAAGGTTTAAAATCTAGAATTCAACCCTATAGTTTGCTAAATCTCTCTATTTATGAAGTTAAATTAAATAAAAAAGAAACCGTCTACATTTTAACTTTTTCCAAAACATAAAAAGATAAAAAAAAAAAATTGTAACTAAATCTTACTGTTCTTATTTCTTAATTGAACAAAACAAGTATAATATATATATATATATATGTGTGTGTCACCGGAATAAATTGATTTAAATAAGAAAATTTATAAGATAAAAAAATATTAAAATTGCACTTAAATTTTCTTTTTCTTTTTTTTTAATTAATTTTTTTTCTAACGCCAAAATCCTTATCTTATTTAAAGTAGGTGGAATCAAATCTATATCTAACTAATTCCATTCCTCCCATTTTATTGGTTCAACTTCCAAAATTAAACTTTGCCTAAGATTCTTCCATAAAAGTTATGTCAATCAGCCATGAATTTAGAAAAAGGAAAATGTGTGAGAAAAAGTTGATATATTTAATTATTTTCAAGATTTGAGCTCGAATCTTGAATTCTTAAATGGTTAAAAGATGCTTAGTTTGATTCTAAGTGTTATATAGATTGAATTTTCTTTGATTTTAGTGATTGGTTTAGGAGTAATAACTTCATTTTTCTTTGAAGATGTATTAGCTTTATATTTAAGTTGAAGTTTAATTGATTGAAACTTTAAATTGTTATACTAAACTATATTGGTGCAATATACATTTTGTCCAGGCTGTTCATTCTCTGACGGAGCTCCACTAGTTCAACGACTTCGTTTGAGTTTATCTTCAAGAGAACTCACATTGGTTTGGTGTCAAGCTAAGTACACTTCAATCCCTAGATTAGTATGTAAAGTGTTTAGTTTGACTAAGCATACGAGATATTACTTACCCTTTAAGATGGTGGAAAGAGACTATTTATAGGGTCCATTGTCCAACATCTGCTTGAAAAATGTGCAATATAAACGGCGTCAACAGTCCTTGAGGTTGCAGGATTCTAGCCATTGAACTCGGCTCGTTTATTACCCTTTTGGTGAAAAAGAATGACTTCAGCTAGATCACCCAAGACTTGAAGCCTTGACTTCCTATTCCGAAACGAGCAAATTTCCAAAAAAAATTTGGGCTTGGGTCCATGCGTGGATCTAGACCTTGTTTTAGATAACCTCTAACATGAGAAATTAATTTTTCCTAAAACTTAATCAGAGCTTGAGAAAGAGAAAAGGCTTAATTTGATAATATAAAATATGTTAGTCTAATGGCTGTAAAAATTAAATTTAAGAAAAAGACATTTTGTTCTTATTAAAAATTAAACAAGTAATTTATTTAGGAAAATAAACAAGTCATTTCAAACTTATTCTAAAGTATTAACATTTTCTCCTCTATCGAATATCTATTTTTGTGTGCTATTTTTTTTTTTCTTTTTTGGTATGCACAAAAAAGAAGATTCCTTTAAGAGTTCAGCATTTAATTAAGGATTTAAAATTAGAGAATATTATTGATTCTAAATTTATGTTTCCTCACAAGCACCTCTTAGGAATTAAGTTTGGCTATTATTCTAAACCACAAGTATTTAATCTTTTTAATATCCAATTAGCAAATAAAAATAAACCTCAAGAGTATTCGTTCTCTAAGTTAAATTAGCGTGCTTTCTAAGCCAAACAACACCAACCCCTTGGAACTTTGTAGCTAAAATTTGACCTTCTTCCTTAATTTCTTTGTCAATTATTCATTTATAATATCCATCCTTTTCCAGCATAATTGAATAAAAAGACGTGTTGAAATTTTATTAGGGATATTTATGATACTGAATGGGTTATAATAGTTAGTGTGTATTATAGTCTGTAGGTTATAATAGTCGTTAGGTTATAATAGTCTGTGTTTGGAGTGTAAGTAATCTGTGTTTGATGTGCATGTTATTATAGTCTGTGGTATACTAGTCTATATTTGTTGTGCAGATTATTATAATTTGGGTTACTAATTCTCAATATTACCATTAGTGTACTTTGGAAAAAATAGAAAATAATATTAGAAAATAGAATAGTAAATAACTATTTATGATATATATTTAAACCATCGTAAAAATATAGCTAGAGAGACACTTTATGTTTTATGCTCACATCATTTAAACTACCTTTATTTACTAATATATCAGAAGTGACGGGCAACTCGAGATTATATGAGGCCTTAGGCAAAACTTTGATAATGAGGCCTTCATATAGAAAATATTATCTAAAATTTATTTTTCTTGCTTTTTGAGATGTAAAATTATGTATTATATTTTGATAATCTAAGTTCATTAATATATCATTTTCAATGGATAATACGACCAATCCATTTAATCTTTCTTGAGGCATAGTTGACTTTAAATAAGATTTAGTTAATTTTAATTTTGAAAAGCTTAAATTAGTAGAAGCAACCGTTAATGATATTATTAATAATATTCTATAAGCAATATATGCATATAGGAAAAGATTTACCTTTTTTTATATAATTTAATATTTTGATAGGATAATCAATTTCATTTTGCAAGACTTCTTTTAATATTTTGAATTCAAAAATAGATTTAAACCGTTAATATGTATCATGTTTTGATGTATTTTCAAGACTAATACAATATTTTTTTTCAAATTATCATCATCTAATGATTTTAAAAATTTCATATCAAATAAGAAGTTAAAGATATTTTCGTATACTTGAAATTGTTCAAATCTATTTTTAAGTAAAGAAATTGTTTGATCTATAATATAGTAAAAATAATCAATTTTAGAAGAATCTTCTGGTGATCGTGTTTCTTCAATGTCAACATTCACATCAGATTGTTTTTTTTTCTTTGAATCGTTCTTTTTTCACAAAATATTTGTTTTATTTCCATATCATTTGCAATTTCTTTAGCTGAAATCATAGTATTTGTTAATTCATTTTCTCTACATTTTTCTAAAAATGAAATTAAACCATTTAAGTGATCTAGTACAACACCAATATACATATCTTTATGTTGTAAGACTTTAGTCACATAATTTACAGAAAATAAGATATCATACCACATAGTCATGCCTAACAATAATTCAAAATTTTCAAATTCATGAGTAGCTAAACAATTAGATTCACTTTTCACTTTAGGATCTTCACTCGTTTCTCCTAATTTAATAAAGTGACCCTTATTTGAAGCATTGAAATCTTATTGCTTTAACACTTTTAATTCTACTTTCCCAATGTGTTTATGATAGTGGTTTGATAGTCAAGTTGGTTATGTGTGATCTAGCAAAAGTTTCCACCGTTTTGTAGACGAAGAAAATAAAGAATAAATATATTGCACAACTCCAAAAAATGTCATAGCTCTATGACATGAGCTAGCCACGTCAAAAAGTACTTGAGATTATGACAAACACAAAATATATAAAATGCTCTAGGATTTATTTCCAATCATTAACTCCTTCATTAGCCAATTGAACTATATTAAATTTAGTACCAAATAACTTATAACAAAAATAACAAAAACAATAAACTTTATCGAAATCCTTTAAGTAAACTAGTTAATTTATATCATGTTTTTTGTCATAGATAATTTTTTAGTATAATGAATATTAGAAAAATATCTAGAATTTTCATCTTCTGGAAAAATTAAATGACTTTCTCTAATATAACATTTTTCTACCAATAAGTCAATTAATTTATAATCAATGTTTTTTCGTATTCTTGGATCATATATATTTTATTCAGAATGCACCATAAATTTCTCATTATCATTACTAATATCATTATTGTTTTCTCTTTTTTCACTTTCTTCCTTGGTCTCTAAGTTTTTTTTTTNTTTCATTCAAGTTTATTTGATTACATGTTTCATTTTCAACCATATAATTCTCTACTATTTTTGTTTCATCTTTCGATTTGTCTATACCTATCATTTCTTCTATTATTTCATTAGTTTTATTACTTTTACTTCCAATAACAAATTTATCGAGAATACATTTTTGAGATTCAATCAATTTTTCTACTCTTCTGTTCTTATTGTATTTTTCATATCCAAATTCATATTTTCTAGTAGACGCATTGATATTCTATATATGAAAATATTTAAAAAAAAATTAGATATTAAGGTATTGAACAATTAATAATATGAAATAATTTTTTCAAGAAAATGTAAAAGAATTTGAACGAAAAAACCTGAAACTTTGAAGCAGCTTAATTGAGTTGAACAAATGATTTCTGTTATAGCGATTGATAATCAAACCTGGACTCATGAGGCAACACAAAATATTAAAATATGATAGATGAAAGAAGTTTAGAGAGGAAGAGAATTCAACTTAAAATGAATTTAACATAATATATTTACGAGGGAACGGTAAGGGTTTTGGTTTTGGAAAAAATAAATAAGTAAATAAGAAATATGAAAGGTCTTCAACTCTCCCAATCTAAACTTAGGAGAGTTTCGAGGGAGTTATATTAATGGTTGAGATTTTTAAGTAAATTTGAAAGGAATTATGAATAAAAAGATAAAAAGTTAATAAATTTGAAATATCACTGATCAAAATTGAGAGAATTTATGGGTCCATTCATTGTGGAATTTTTTAGTAGTTTATATTTTCAATATTATAAGAAAGATTTATGAAAAGTAATAAGTATATTATTTTATATTTTAAATTTAATTTCATTAAAACTTAAATTAAATATATAACAATACTATATATATGCAAAATATGATGTCTTTCTAAGATGGGAGTCTTAGGCGATCTCGCCTCACTCACCTATAGCTTAAGCCGATCCTAAAAATTTATTCCTTTTCAAATCCATGTACATCGACTCATAACCATGTTAGCAATAAATTGTATAAGAAATAGAATATGATTAATTAAGTTAGGATCATTTAGGAGATTATGGGTTTTTGGTTCGTAAATATGTTTAAGTACCATGTTTGGAGATACGAACATAGTTTTAAGAGAAGTTAGAAGTTGGATATAAAGATTCAATTCATTTGAGCATAATGCAATTGTTAAGAAATTTCTACCTCTTCATAGGCAAAGCTATAAATTGGGATAAATATTCAATTAATTTGAGCATAACAGCTAGTGTAATTGAGATTTTATGACATTTAAATATTATTACAATTAAAATTCGTGAAAATTATTTTGAGTCATTGTATCATACAAAGTATAAGTATCAATAATACTTTAAAAAAGTTATAATTCGATGACAATAAATAATTACTAACAATTACAATTAAGATATGACAAAAAAGAATGTATGGTTATCTCTCTAAAAAGAGCCGTATGTTCAAATTACTACAGTATAATTTATAAATAAGTAAAAGCCGCTTAAACGACATCTTTAACATGAAGTATTTTAAATAAGAGATCACCAATAGCAAATCATATAGGCTCTCATATTCATGCTTAAAATGCAACAACACCATACTAACTATTATAGAAATTTGGACAGATCTATTGTCCTAAGAACTCATATCAAATACGTAAGTTATGGGTCAAAAAGTAAAAATCATGGGTGTTCTTGTATAAACAGATGTATATATTTTTTTTGTACAATGATTTAATTTTTTGAAGTGATGATTGGTATATTGTATCTTGTCTATGATACTATGTTTAGATTGGCCGTATATAAATTTATCGGTGCTTCAATGAAAGGTTTCAATTCAATTCAATTAAGGCTATATAGCCATACCATAGCCTGTGAGTGGAGTTATATTGAAGTGAAGGTTCTCAATCAACATCACATGTAAAAATGATTAAATGAACTGTGTTTTGTAGTTGTTGACAAATAATATAGCCTCCATTCATATACTTGGCCAAAATTATTGAGGCCTTGATGACATGGGAAGTTGTAACTTGTAAATGCAAGAGGGGCTGACTTCATTATATGTCCACCACAAGGATATGTGTTAATATTAGCTTCACCTTTTGGACCACTTCAAAAAATTAAAACACCTCTAGTGGCCTTTCTTCTCTCCCATATTGCACACAATTTTTGAGAAATTGCATAAAAATGTAATACTTTAAAACTTTTTAAAAAAAAAAAATCTCAAAATGTCTTGTGATTGTTAATTTTGTTAGCGTAGATGTGGAAAGATTTATTGACTTATATTGTTCTTATAAGAAAAGAATGAAAGTTCTGACCTGCTTGGATTGACTTATCGTTAGAAAAGCAATTGAAGAAGTTTGACTAAAATACCTCATATTTTTAGTTTGTTTATAATTAACATTTTTGTAACTGTCAGATGGTATATCATTATAAATACCACTGATTTCAAATTCAAAAAGAGAGAGCTATCATCTTTTCTTAGTTTTCTTGCAAACTAAAATCTATAAGCAATCTTCAGTTAGTAAAAAGATTTCAGATCTTCCTGTGGACGTAGGTAACCTTGTTGAACCATGTAAATCACTGTGTCTCTTTCTTCTTCCTTATCTTTCTTGTTTCAATCGAGTAATACTTTACTGCAAATCGCGCGCCAATCGTTTACATTACAAATCGCACCGAGTATCAAGTTATCGAGTCAATCGTGCATCAAATTATTGCTATCGAGTAGGTCCGAGTACACCGTTTTCACCTTCGAGTTGCACCGAGCATCGTTCAAAAACCGTTGAGTACGATCGAGTATTAACTCTGTTATCATCGAGTTACCTCGAGGATTTAATAGAGACTAGTCAGACGAAGAAGGGAATTCTGGTCGAGGATCGAATAGCAAGGTGTCGAGTGTCGAGTTCCGAATATCGAGGATTTGGCAGAATTGATTTGAGTCATCTCGTCATCTCTTCAACGGTGATCTTTAGTATTTTGGACTTTTAAAGGACCTTCAGTCCAACAGCAATCTAAACAAGTCTCTTTAGTAGTGTTTGGTGGTTAATTAAGAAGTTGAGGCCATGCTTGTTATCCTACCTCCCTAAAAAAATGAAAATTCTTTTGGTGGGCGGATTTTTATTAGAACTCAGCAAGCCCGTTTCGTTTGAAATCAAATTGGTGCATCCTTTGTAAGAAAAATTACGAAACATTTTATGCATTAATCTTAGGCTTTTGTGGTCCAAATATTGTGTTTTGCTACATACTTTTCCCCTACTTTACCTCATTTTCTGTGGATATCTTTTTGGCCCATTTCTTGTCTCTTTCACCAAAGAGTTCCAACTATATATATGTTTTGTGGGGCAACATCATTTGGAGTGACTCTTTTGTACATATGGCTTGAGTACAACAACAGAATCTTTTCTTCAAAAATGCCGTGAAGAATTTCAATAGAATCTTATCGATAATGCGACTTCTTAGTGCACCAATTTTAAGTTATTTGTAATTGTTATACTTATTATGTTTTTCTTAATTGGAAGGCTTTCCTCTCACTTCTCATGTGTATTTTTCTATCCATGGATGAAACACCTCTTAAATATTCTTTTTAAAGAAAAGTTAGAATGTTCATTATCGTGTCGAGTGTTCTGAAACTTAGAAAGATATAATAATCCTCATCATCATAACTCAATTGGTTAAAACATCGATAATTTGGGTCTCGTTTCTTAACCATTTGGTTTTATATTTTTTGTTTTTGGAAATTAAGCCTACAAATTCCACTTCTATCCATTAGTTTTTCAAGTTTTGTTAGCTATATTTTAGAAGTGTTTTTAAGGCCAAGCTAAGTTTTTGTTTTTAAAACCAGATACTAAAAGGAAACTTGGATCAGTAGGTGCACTAGAATATCGCAAGTAGGTTGACATATTCATAATGCCCTCATCATACTCCAAGCCCTATAGAGAAGTGCATCATTTCCACAAAAATACAATAGCGTTTAATACATCAACAGTTAGAGATGTCTAATTTTCCCGCAGGGCCGAAACAAATTTTTCGTGAG